>NC_044258.1:5443082-6043082 GCF_003957555.1 Calypte anna | reverse complement strand
TATCCAACTTACAAAACACAGAAAATTATTTTAGTTTTCCAATTACTGAAAATAATTTGCCATTCCTATTAAGAGAATCTGCATTTCCTTTGGTTTAACATCAACAGTGCAGACTGTAAAGGAGTTTTAGGATTATCAATTAAAATTGAAGCATTTATTACTGCTATAAAAATATGCTAACTCTTTTGACTGTGGTGATTACAGGTTTTAACCTTAAAAAAAGAAAAAAGTTTAGCACTAGAAGGCTGAGTGTAACTCAGATAAATGAGAGACTTTTATTCTTTCCCAGCCATTCAAAGCAGTCCATGATTGATAGTTCACTCTTTACTCATTATCAGCTTAAATTTATTTATTACCCATCAATAATCAGAGTGAAAGGAGTGTTTATGATACACTGTCATATGCAGGCCCACCACATCCAAGCACCTCACCTCTTTCAGCACAAGAACACAGTTCCCAGGTCCCACAGACTGAGGCAGCTCTGCAATCCTGCCTTTGTTAAGGTAAGGCCCTGAGAAGCACCGGTGGTTGAAGTAGATCTTTGGGCAGCAGTACTTGCCATTAATTACCACTGAGAAATGACAAAGCAAAGATTTAAATCACATGCTACAACTTCCCCAGCAAAGAGTGACTTCTTACAGTGTGCATGCAGTATTTTGCCTGATGCTTCAAGGTATTACAGCAGTGAGAACAGGCAAGACAACAGCAATCCCAACTTTTTGGCAGCAGCAGCACTTCCTACACAGCAATTATGGATAAATTTTACAGTCAAGTAATTATCTTGCTCTCAAACTTCTGTTACCAGAGAAGCTGGCAAAGTTTAGCTGTTCACCTAAACTGCAATATCACACTGCCTTGCATTTTTAGACCCTTCTCTCTATCAGCAAACAAAACATGCAGCAGCTGATGAAGTGACATTAGGTTTTCTAAACCTATTAAATGGTTCAGTGCTGCTCAAAATTAAAATTAGGTATAGTATGCATTGCAAGACACTTAGGTATAAATACAGAATCTTTTTACACTACCATTGATGTAGTTTTTCCTGATTGAGCAACACTATCACTTAAAGATCTTAAATTCAGTAGTTAATAACTGGCAGGTAAATAAATGAAGTAAAATTTACATTATCACTACAAAAAGCCAATTAAAATGCTAAGTAAGCAGAAAGCATTTCTATAAAGCTTGCATTTGGTGCAGCTTCAGATGTGCATTGCACTGTACAGAGAACAGCAGAAGAGGCATTTTGTTGCCAGACAGAGCTGTCTGACTGTTTCACCAGCAGATGTACTTATTCATCATACTCATTCTTGCAACAGTTTACAAAATTATTAGGTTTTGCCATCTGGCACACCAAGCAGTTTACTGTTTCAATTGCTTTTGTTTATTATAATGATGAAGTTATAAAAAACAGACAAAGCTGCTTCCCAAAGCTAGATTCTAGCAACTCAAGAGAACAGATGCAGCACGCCTGTTACGTTTCTCCCAGTGTTATTAAACATAACAGGTGACAATAAAAAAATCATCTGCATAAGTCACAGCACACACTTAGCTCCATGTATCCTCTGCTGGGTGGGGGATGTTCTGGTGTAAAACCCTCATTTCCAGGTATAATGCATATACCAAGTGCAGGACACAAGAAATCATACATTTTTCTTTGTTTTATTCTTTTTTGAAGCTGAAAAAATCATCAAAGGATGAACCCTTTTCTTTCTCTCCCCTCTCCTAACAGAAGAGTGCTGTGCAGCTGAAAAATGAGGCAGCTGAACTGTTACAGGATTTTGTCTTTGTTAGCCTGCCCTCTCTGATCAGTACCTGAGTCAGAAGAGTTCAGTTCCTGGTTCTTTAGTCCATCATGAACTGTCCGTGAAGACAAAATTCTGAAATGAAAATAAGAAGATTGGAAAAAGACAAAGTCACTTATCAATTACTAAGACTCAACCATTTTTTTTTCCTCCAGGTTCAGCCTTATCAATCTGCTTTTCCCACATTTCACAATAACAACATGCTAGGACTATCAGATTCAATATGGAAAGGGCTACTGTACTGCTACAGCTAGCAGCAATCCTTCCTTGCTTGAAGTGTACAGGCCACCATGCACACAAAGCTGCTGAAAATAGTTTGCATTTTCTTGCCTCCTTTTAACTTAATTCAACATCTCATGGCACAAGGCAGTGCACAGTCTTACCTCATGCATTTTAAAAAGGATGGATTTTTAAAAATTATTTCAACAAAATATAAGCAAAATGACTCAAGTACTCTGGTAAGAATCCCAATTACCAAACATGGAAGAACAGTCTGATTATTATTTTAGGAGCAGTGAAAACACTGGTGGGACTACTGACAGATCTGGTGTTTGTAAAGCTGAAAGAGTCAGCAAAGCCAAGTGTCAGGCATTCTGCTGAGCATTTTTGAGCAGGCTCACATGAAAGACTTTCATATGCATGACACAGAATTTACAAATGGATTGTAGATATTAGTAGAAGTCTCCTTTTCAGCTGCTCTGGGCCAAATTTAATCTGGGAAGGAACTATTATATGTTCATCTACTAAATGTCTCACAACAAAGACAAATTTTCTGATCAGCAGTGCAAAATCACAGCTACATGTTAAGGCACCCACATTTTCTAAGCATTTTTATTACAGAAACTGTATTTAAGAAGGGAATGCAACCAAGAGGGAATCCAGTAATTTTCTTTATTAATCACCATTAAAAAAAAGAGACTCAGGTACAAAGTTACAATCAATCTTATGATCAGGATAGTTTTTCTTTGAAAATGAAACATCAACAATTTCAGCTCCAGAACTTGACCCATTCAATAACAGAGCTGAGTTGCACTGGCTTTGCTAAAAAACAAATCCCATGCTTTCTATCTCCTCCTATAGCAGCATAAGAGGTTTTTTTCAACATCAACAGGAACTACCAGCATGAAGATAAATGGATTGTGGAATCTTTCAACCCTCAGTACAGCACTTCTGTAAAGCTAAATCTCCCCTAAGACAACAGGATTCACCAATTAGAAAAAAGAAAACACCAAACAAACCCCAACAAAAAATAGAGAAAATAACCCTCTTACTTACTGTTTCTCTGGCTGAACTACTGCAATTTTTTTCTGCTTGTTTACTGAAAGAAAGAAGAAAACAGCAAAGTATGGGAGGCAAATGAAATTTATAGTATAATTATAGTATAATACGTAGATATAAAATCTCATTTCCTTCAAGCTATACACCAAAAAGAATCTATGTTCAAAGTAACCACAATGTTAGATAGCTGAGCCAACTGCACTAGGGACAAACTGGCCCATTTAGTTTGAAATAACCCAAAAGGTTTCCTTCAACTTTCACTAAAACTTCATGAAATCAGGCATGGATATCCCCAGATTTCTAGGAAATCTCACATTCTGTGCATCTTTTTTAGCATCACAGCCCTGTACTACCTGTAATACAAGCAAAAAAGGAATTATATGCTTTCCTTTTCAGCACCCAAAGGTGTTGACACCTAATAAAAGGTCAGGTTCATAGGGCTAACTCACAATTTCACTGGCACAGGGAAATTCAACACTGTTTAGTGTTGAAATGGAATGAAATTAGCTGTTTAGAAACATGTATGACTTAAGCTAATTCCTATGGAGGAAAACACTTGTAACTAAGAAAGTCAACTAGGTGATGTGTCCACTTGCTAATTCTGGTTTTCACAATCAGGTAATAATATTAACAAGGGTAATGCAACACGTGCCTCTGCAGTAATTTCAGGCTTTGTCCCCAATAAACTTCTGGATTTTTTTTTTCTTAATAGCATCTTTTCCCTAATTAGTTGTCTCTCTATTCTCCCTCCTCTGTTCTTGGCAGTCTCAAATTACTTTCCCTTGCTTTGACTTGCAGTAAACAACAGCTCATTCCAATCTTACACATTGATTCTCTTAGTAAGCATTCAGGATATTGTTCAGCTTCTATAACTCTCATTAAACCTTAAGAAATAGATCTCACTAACCAGTTGAGAGAAGACACTATCTTATGCTACTGGCTAGTGGATTTAGAACAGGTAGGATTTACTTTTCCATAGCTTATCATTAAGGGATTGTAACCATGTGGCCCATCTAGAAAGCTAGAGCCCTTTATTTCAATGGCAAAATGTACATGCACTCAACACTGCTTTGCTATGACATTAATTTTAATCACACAATTGGAAATGTAAAATAACAGTCAGGGGCAAGCCCATGGCAAGAACAGCTCAGACAAAGGTGTTTGCATAGCACAGGGGTGTGTCCATGATTTCTTTATTGTGACTCATGGAGCATTTCCTTGTGTGCAAGGGTGTCAAGCCAGTGTCAGGCCACTCTGCCTGGTTTGGACTGGCTGGCTGCATTCCAACTGGACCTAACACCAAGGGGGAACAGTTGTGCAAGACACAGATTCTCTGTACACTATTGTTTCCAAATTCAGTGATGTCTGTGATAAACTGCAGTAGATAAACAGCAGCAGCCTGCTCCCAGAAGTATCCCCACCTCTACCAACCCAGCTAAGCACTGACACAGAACTGGTACCTATTGCTTTGCGAGGAGGTCTGAGCTGATATCCATTCGTCTCACACCAGCCCACTGGAAATATATTCATGGATTCCACACTCACTATACAGTCAGGGACGGGCTTCTTGGAGCCTGTTCAGTTGAAAGAAGCAAAAATTGAAACAACTCAAAAAATAAACCCCCCACATTTGGTTAAAGCTTGCTATACGTTTGCCAGTGAAGCTGCTTTTATTTATGGTGTATCTGGAACACAATATCAATTGTTTATTCATCCCCTTTTACTGACCAGGTTATTTCTTGACTTATTTTCTTTCCTCCTAAAGGCTGGAGATGGGAATTTCCTATCCACAGTTCAGCAGAGATTCACAGTGAATAGTAAGTGCATGCTGGTGTACTACCAATCAAGAAATGGGATTCAAATGGAAAACAGCTGACATAGGTCTATTCTGTCTTAATGAGGAAGCTCACTAACAGGTTTTTTTCCTAAGTCTGGTCAAAGAAGTTCACTTAACAGGTTTTTTCCTAGGCTCGGTCAAAGATTGCTCAGAATGCAAGTCACTCATCTGTGAAAATGTTCAAAGGCCCTTGCTTGCTTAAGACACTGAGTAGCATGTTGCACAGTGCACTAGCCTAGCACTGGCACACTGCACTGAACAAATACCATTTTTGCCTGCCTTAAACAAGCACTGCCACCCACAGCTAACTGGGAACAGACACTGCAAATGTGTTTTGAGAAAATGGTGACTTGCTGCCCATATTCAGCAGACAGTGAGTTTGCTCCAGATACTCTTCTGATGATGGTACAACAGAAGAATTCATGCAAGTGCTACTCTCCTCTCCCACATCAGACCTACCTTCCAGCTGAAGCCAGAGGTAGGACTCTTTCAGCTTGGTGACTGTAGCAATGCAAACTTCTTCAGGATCAACTGGGTTCACAGCCTCAAGTTTCATATTCTCTTTGAATCCGTGGTCAGAAGTTAACTTGGAAAAAGAAAGAAAACGAGTAAAATGCCACCTGCCTATCCAGTATATGATATGAATAGCCAGGAACAGGAGAAACACATAGAAGTTTCAGTGTTTGAGTAACACTGAAAGATACTCATGCAGTCAGGGAAGATTTCAGATACTTAGCATATTGAATACAAATAAGGTATATTACAAACGATGAAGAGTTTAAGTTAAAAGACAGACAGACATAGAAAAGAACATGTTTGTACTCAAGACTTAGGATCCTGAGACTCACTGAAAGGACTGAATGCATTCTAAGCAACCATAAATTCTCTGCTGCTTGCTACCTATGTGATAAGTCTGACAAACAGTCTGACCAGGCTCTGTATTCCATTATGTTAGCTAGAAAATCCATTTTATGTATGCAAATAACATCTCTGCCTCATCCAGATGAGTTCTGGCAGACAGCAGTGGAAACTTTCTTTTAATTTTACATTTTTTGATAAATAGGATTTCCCTTTATTCATCAATTTAGTCCATTTTAATAAAATATTTCCTAAAATGTAAGAATGGTTATCTATCCAGCTCTTAAAGTGTGTGAATTAAAGATAAGAAGTAACAGCCAGAAAAAGGAATTTTTCTTCCAGAGCCACTCTGCTACATAATTACAGGATCAATCCATTATGAATTCTGGAACTAACCTACACTGATCAACTCTTCTCAGAAAAGGGATAATAAATTCAATGACCTGCTCAGAGATGCCACAGCTTACAAGACAGAACAAGGGCAACAATAATTCAAAGCCAGCAACACCCTCTTCAAAAAGTAGTAATTATTCATTTTAATTTCTTCCCCTAAGCACTGCAAATGTCCAAGCATTGTAAATGGAACTGGGTGGCAAATGTTAATAGTACCCTCTTCTGCTTGACAAGGTATTCTGCTTTGGGAGACAGCAATACTGTCACTGAACCACCAAAAGCCCAAAATCTAGCAAGTAGTTCAGGCACTCATTCATGTTAAATGATTATCTGGTACTAATTTAAGATGACTTGATATTGATTAATATAATGGAATGAATTTTTCAAGCTGAAAGGAAGGAAGATTGAAAGAGTGCACTAAGTAAATGAAAACAAGGTCCATTAAAAGGCCCTGTTTCCACAACTACAGGAGTGCCAAGGATCAATACTGTTTTATGAGTATTCCATGGCCTCTTACACATCTCAATTTTACAAAACATTTCTTTTCAATCTCCTTTACCACAACTGAAGCATTACTTATCTAGGAATCTGGCATCCACTACTGTCCACATACATTTGCACTTCAGGAAGTTCCTCAGTGATCACAGTGATCTAAGTAACATGCAAAAGGGTCTTCTACCTAGAATCAGAGTGCCATTTACATAACAGAAGAAAAGGTTTTTTCCTGCACAAGAACCTTACCAAAGGGAAGCAGGTCTGGGGAGCTGCCTCAGCACCACATTGTTTGAGGTAGTCTGCCCAATCAAAGTCCTGCCCAGGATAACCTAGGTGAAGAAAAAACAAGGCGTTAATTAAACAGCATGAAAGCAAATGACTCGTTTCAAGTTTACCATGAAGTACAGATCACTGAGATCTGTTTGGGTAAATCAAGTCAGTCAGCTGAGTAGGGGTTCACTGAGCCATCTGAGCTCAGCCCATAGCATGGTTCTCATGCCTCTGAGATACTCTTAATTTTCACTGCAGAGGGACTTTGGGCACTGCCACACCTAGATTCCCATCGTTGACCTGAAATGGTGTCAAACTAGAAGTGACTTCACAGAGAGCAACATCAAGCATGAATCAAGTAGATCTGCTGAGCAGACAAGGGCAGAAACCCAAACACAGGGAAGGGTTCACACTGATCAGAGAGTACAGATGAAATTCTGGTAAAGTTTTCAGAAGATTACTTCAGTAATATGACTAAAACTTTTAACATTTTTTTCATAATAGTGCACTCAAAATGTGCTCAATACCAACCTCTTATTCTCTCAAACACATTAAATACCAAGTAAATAGAGTAGTTAGTTTTGCTAAGAAGCTCTTGAAGTTTGTCAACAGCTGTAGATCTGCACATGTCTGAGGGTAAGAGTCTCAACATGCAAGTCTGTCAGGAGAGGCATCTCTCCAGGAAAAAGACAAAATAAATTCTACTTAAACCAAATACTTTGCTTCCCTGTGATCTAATAAAAAGCAAATAACTGAAAGGAACTGGGTCCAGAAATGTGCAGCCATGACAGTTTGAGGCTGGCAAGGAGACAACTGCAGCACTCATTCCAGTAGCACCTTGGTAGCACTCCCTTGTAAGAGGTTTAAGAAATCAAGGACCCATTTATTATCAGTGCCAGTAGCACTCTTGAAACAATTCAGAATGTCCAGCCCTTCTGGGGAGCCTACAAGATGATAAGCTAAACATCTTTGTAAGCTTCAGTCCTACTCCCCAGTTCCTTTATGTCCATAAGGAATCTGCTGCTTTGTCTGATCAGTCCTTGAAAAAAAATATAACTTAACTTCTAAGTAGTAAGAAACTCTAAAAATATTTTTACTCTAAAAATATATTTACTCTAAAAATATATTTAAGCATCAGATAATATTCCATTTTGATCAGAATCAAAAATCCAATGCAAAGACTATAGGCTTCTGATCCCATATCAACTAATGTTGAAATCAGCATTGCCTTCAGCCCCAGACCACAAACTCCATTTGTTTAAGTGTCCACATTTTTATGCATGACCAGCATCCCCAGTTACTGTCATCTTCTCAAATCCAGGCATGTACCCAGGAAAATTCAGTTTCACTAACTCAAAGCTCCTGTTTCTCAGAATTTGATCTCTCTTGTTCTTCCCTTTACTACTATGTATAACTCTTTTCCAAAAGGGTTGTCCTAAGCATAGCACTCTGGGGACTGGCAATGTACTTCCTTCAACAAGGAGGGAGCACAAACATACCTGGTGGGGGACTGAGATGCAAACCATTCTTCAGACTCCATTGCACAGGGAAAATCCCAGCACTGTTGACATGACAAATGTAAGAGTGGCTGGGTGTACGCTCTGGTCTCAAGTCATCAATTTCTATCATGAAATATTTTTCATTGTATACCTGTAGTTAGCCAAAAGAGAACCATGTTTCTCTCTCAAGAAAAAGCAACAGTTTCTAGAAAATATACAAAAAAGATTCTAAAGTATGTCCTAGTTTTATATTTCACAGGAACATTTTGGTTTACATCAAAGAAAGTCCCTTTATAACCTTTCATCTATTTACTGAAACAGGAACAGAGAAGTTGCTCAAAACCAGATTATGGTGGGGAGTTTTAATTTCAACTTTTTAAAACTCATATGAGCCCTTGTTTGATAACCAGGCTATTTAAACATCAGACCTTGTGCATAGGAATGACATCAGCTTTTGCAAAGAAAACCCCCCAAAACACCACCTAGAATCTATATTCAAACGGATACTCAGATTATAAGGGATTATATCTTATTTTTAAAATCTGCATTTGACAATTTCAGCTATTTTGAGCTTGTATATTTATGGAACCTTTCCCCTACTTTCAAATAGAGTGTCTAAACTATCAGCAGTTTGGGTTTTTTTCCCTGGCAGCCTGTCCCCCATACAAAATAAAATCTAGCTCAATATTTTAAGATAATCAATTAATGAGAACGTCCTGAGCACTTTAGAAGCAGAAATTGAATTGAATCCTGGCAGAACAAGTTAAAGAACTCTGGTACCTTGATAACTGTAGCAGGAGAGATTACAAAAGGAGCCATTGGGTCCACAGCTTCTAACTTCATGCCTTCAGAGAAAGAATGCACTCCAATCACAGGTTTATCCTGGAAAATAAAATATCAAGAGTTACAGATTAGTTGTCATACATGTTAAAACTTCTCAGTGTACTCACACAATTAGAGAGACCTTAGTAAGGTCTGCACTCCTCTAGAAAGACAGTAATACAGCTCATCAACAACCAGGGGTTGTCCTGTAAAGGACCAGAACCAGGGATTTTGCCCACTATGACAAGACATCTGTGATGGGTTCATTGTCTAAGTTAAAAAGAAATGTATCATTGTATGGGGTTTTTTTTGAGAAAGGAAACAGAACGTAAAAAACCCACAACAAAACAGCCTAACAAGTTTCAGTAACAGCTGCTGACTTCTCTGAATGATGTCTTAGGAATACAGCATTTTCATTACATTACCTACAGCATTAAACTACACATATTGTGTCTCTACCTTAAAGAGATCTGTAGGAACTGATGACTCCTCTTCCTCCTCTTTCACCTTCTTCAGTATCTCTTGCCAATCTGCCTCACTCTTCAAGGACCTAATGGCTTGAGTAAAAAGAAAAACAGTGAATGACAATCTTCTTTCTTCTTATCCCTCAGAAAACTGAAAATTTCTGCTCCTCCAAGTGGTAAATTAGCATCTGTTCAGCATCTGTGCAAATATATTCCTTCTTAAAAACTTTCTGGTTTCTTAGACATTTGGATGAGTTACAAAAAGGGGTTGAATTCAAGCAGCAGTATCACCCATATGCTGCCCAGTCTACTGGTTCAGAGAAAAAGGAGGGCACATCAGTACTGAGGAAAATGTATGAACTGAAGACAAATCCTACCTGGATAAAGCCAGTCTGTTTTATGTTTAAGCAAGCAGAAAATTCAATAAATACTCCACAATTCTGTCCCAGTTGCATCAGTTACTCTTTTAGCATCTGTAATTGCAGACCACACATCTCTCTGATAGACGATGAACTACTTGTACCAGTGCAATCATGCACTAAAGATCCCTGAAGTCAAGCTTGTGAGTGTATCAAAGGCTCTTACATAGATATAAAAAGAAAGCAAGTCTAGTAGCTAACTAGTGTTGTTAAAAGCCAGGATTCATGTGAATAATGCTGCAGAACCCACCCATCTCATTTCTGTCAGTGACTTAGCATTTCCCTGTTCACAGCACCATCAAAGGCAGTATGCTCACTGATCTCAATGGCAATGGTTTTGTTTTCCTCAGCATGATTTTATCTTGCCATGGGGGGGAAACTTTAAAAAAACCAACAAACCAACACAACAAAAACAGCTCTTCTAAACAACCTAAACTTCACCAACTAATAGCACTGTGTGCCAGAACCTTAGATGTACACCTGCCTGTGCAAAAAGGATAAAGACTCAACATCTTTCAGTTTTATGCCAAGGTTTCTCCTCATCAGGAAGCATGTTACACCACTGCTCAGCCCATAAGCAACCCATTTGTAGTTTATATCCCACTTCTTTGATGACTCACCCCAACACACACATGCTTGGAAACTGTGGTAATCTGCTCACTCCTCTGCCTCTGCTTCCACACACTCATTCCCTGGTTACCCATTTTTAAGGACATTTTTATATCCACATAATTAAGGTCTTGTCTAAAGAGGTGTTATCTCAGTGGACTTGGAGTCCCAGCTGCAAAAGCTTCTGTTGAGCAGCACATAAAGGAAAAGAATTACTTCCCTTCTGCCCAGGATCCACACCTACTGAAACCAACCATGCATGCAACCCCTTCCTCAGTTTCTCCCTTTCCACAAACAGGTGGAAAGTTTTGGCAGCCAAAACCATTCAGCTACCAGAGTGCCAGAGTACTCTGTGAGTGGGTCAAAACCTTGTGAGTGAGTGGGTCCAAGCCAAGTGAGTGGGTCAAAGCCTTGTAGGATGGTGTACTGGTGTTTTCACTTAAACTTCATTAGGTACAACATTTGTCAGATGACACACTGACCATATGCATCCAGCAGGCAGATTTAGAGCCCCAAGGCAGCAGAAGTATTCTCTGGCCTCTGATCACCATGGAAATAAAGCATGTTTTGTAGTACCTAAAGGTGGTTGCAGGCTGTATCCATGTTGAGTTGCCCATCCCATTTGATGAAGGAAAGGGTCCAAGTAGAATATCCACTGGTCAAACTTGTCAGAATCCCCCAGCCCTTCGTATCTCAGTTTCAGTCTCCCACCAACATTGTCCACCACGTGCACCACCCAGGCTTCCAGGGAATCACGGATGTTCTGCAGTTCCAGTCGGGAGCCTGGTGCAATGAGATCCAGTGGATTTTTCCCTCTGTGAAGCTACAAAAAAGAAGACAAACCATTCTGCTCAGCAGAACAAAATGAATCCCACACTTCCCTCCTCTTCATGCACATTCCTTTTGCATAAATAAATTGTGAATACAGAAGTAAAGAAATGCCTGTCCCTTACTGACACGAGACAACAGAAATTATGTTTAGAATTGCTGATCCGCACTGTCTGTAGATACAGTCACACGTTTCAGTTAACTCATCAGTTTCAGAAGCTTTATAACTTATTTAGTCAAGATTTGAAGGAAACATGATTAATCTCTTAAAACTGAGTCAACTAGCATACAAAGATGACTAGACAGAAAAGATAAAAAGATAAAAATGGCACCTTTCAAAAAAATTATATTCTGTACTTTACAGACAGACATTGTTGGGGGCTGAAAATATTCTTTTTTAAAGTGCAGAGGAGGGGATAAAAATTTGATTCTTCACTAGCAAAAATGCAAGATTTAGGTTAAACAATAGTCTGCCTGTTAGTAAAAAAAATATAAAAATAAATTTAAAAAATCATTAAAAGGAATCAACTGAAGGGAACAACATGAGAGTTATATCAAGAAAGGATTATTTCCTTAAAGCTGTATGAAGAAGTCTAACAGGAAGAAGACAGAAACCCTCAAAGTCAGTTTAAAAAAAGTCTTTTGATAGCATTAAAGAACAACCCAAACCTGCAGGGACAGAAATGTTTCAGGCCAACATTATAAAAATTAAATACTGTAAATAAGAAACATTAGAGAGTGGAACTTTAAGGACAGCACTATGCTATAATGGTTCCTAAATTTAAAAAAGAATTGAAGAATTGAACTAACAATCTTAGCAGGGGTTTCCTTAATGACAAAGGGAAAACCCATGATGCAGCACATTGCAGCACTTACCCCCTCCAGTAGGTTAGCAGGAGCACTGCATGCTCCTTTCAGCACTCGCTGAAGGAATTCCTCCTGGTCAGGTATCTTGTCCTTGATACCTAAAAGAAAAGTGAAGAAGAGACAGCCATGACTCTTTCCTGCCAGTTAAAGATCATTTGGACAAGACATTACCATACTCTTGCACTACCCAACAGTAACAAATTAAAAGATGACACAAAATAACAATAAAATCTTTAAAGGAAATGACAAAGCAGTAAAATTTGGTGGGTTATGATTAAGATAACAATAAGCTTCAGTAAAAATGAGACCAATTTTGAAATTAAGCTAACACCTCTCTGGTAAAAGGGCAGCCTTCTACTTTAAGTTACAAGATCTCAGGAGAACATGGCAGACAACCTCAATTTGTTATCACAGCAATCCCACCTGTGCATCACACCAATTATGAAGACTGTCTCTGGGCTTACAAAGGATAAAAGCAACTTTTGTATGCACTCCCTGCTTCTGCATATGGAGCCAATACCTTCAGGCACTTTGAGAATCTTCTTGTTCTGCTCACACCAGCCGATGGGGTGTAAATCAGCTGTCAGGATGTCACACCAGAAGTCAGCCTTGCGATCTTCCCCGTAACCATCGTAGCGCAACAGCAGCAGCTGCCCACAGGTGGTAATGATGGTGGCCACCCAGTAGGTGTTTTGGTCAGACTTGACAGCTACTTCTAGCTTCATACCAGGAGCAAAACCATTCTGCAAACTTGTATCCACCTGAAGAGGAAAATGATCATCACATTTGAGCACCTCCCAGAAACTTCGTGAAACAGGAGGAACAGTTTAGACACCTTCATTAGCAAAAAAACTCAAGTCAAATGCCTTGAAATCTCTTCAGAAAAACAACCTTATCACTCATTCCAGAGTATCTTCCAACCTTAAATCAATAGCTTGCAACTCTTCTTCCAGTCCTGAACAATACCTCACCCACCACTGAGAAGCTTTCTGACTCTGGGATCACAAGAACAAACAGGTCAAACCCAGCAACACAGCTTTGACTTTATGTGTTACACTCTATCTTGCAACCTCTTTGGACAAAATACCTGCTTGACCACATATGTGTGCTTTAGATCACAAGATCACTGTCCCTTCTAGCATGCTTGCTTAGGAAGGCATGAATCTGCTCAGACTGCAAAAAAGGATTTTTAATGTCTCTATCCAACAAGCTAAATAATTGTGCCTGTAGCGTTATTACATAAATGGCATAAACTATAAACAACATTTCCATTTGTGAACTCATGCTTTGGCAACAATAAAGTGCCAAATACTTTGTATCTGTGGTGTGCAGGTGAGGAATTTGCACAGTACTCTGGCACAGAAATGTGAACTAAAAAAGAGAACGTAAAGTGTGAGTTTTCTCATATTCCTAACTAGTCTCAGCTCAAACACTCCTGAAAGAGCAGAAGAACCTTGCTCTGCTCCCACTACACTATGTTACTGAGCTACACTTAATTCCTCAGTCTTAACCAATGTGTTGATCCCTCCCTCTCAGCTGAATGTAACTGGTGTTCTCTTTCCTATGTGGTCCCAAGTTCTATTTCCTCTTCCAAACAGCTGCAGGAAGGTTTTCAGTCTGATGCAGATGCAGTAGACCTTTTCTGGGTTATTTATTACCAGTTTCACGCTGATGGTTCAGTGACTGCCACAGCTATTACAGTGTCATCAGCCAGCACATACTGGTTTGCTAAAAATAAAACTAAGAGAACTACATCAGAAAGAAAAGCGTATGCCTCTGTTAACTGTTCACATCCCTTAGCTTAGTACCCTTCCCTGAAAGAAAACCTTATTAAGAACAAAATCAGCAGGACACAAAAACTCTGGACGTTTTGGAGAGATGTTACAGCTGCCTTGCTGATGAGATTCTATTAAAGGCTTCACATTCTGATTCCTGAAAGAAAAGTCATGAGCTGGACACAAAGTCTGAGGAATGGAAAATTATAGCTCCCTATGCTCAAACTTTCAGCAAAGCCTCCTGGTGGAGGAAGCTGCATTCAGGGAAATCAAAAGCAACTGATGGAGCTTTCCCCGAAGTCAGGTGCGTTTTTCAAACCCTGTCATTTACGTTCCCCGGTGGTTTCGACAGAGACCAAGAAGTGAGCACCCTCTCCTGGCAGCCGGGCAAGACGACAGCGCTGAGCGTTTGGAAGCAGGGCCACTCGGCTTCTCCAGGCTGGAGCCTTGAGCAGACCGACAAAAAGGACCCCCCAACCCTTCCTTCCCATAGAGCACTATCCCTTCTTCTGTGCCGGAGCCGGGGATCCCATTCAGCTCACATAACGATAAAAGAATGATCAAAAAGTATTCAGAGCATGCAAGAGTGCAGAGCTGACACATGTTCAGATGAAGCTGATCACCAACTTATTTCTAACCCAAGTTTACACACACAGATGATTTGCAGAAAGGAATTTAAAAAGAGCATTTAATAGTCCTAGGTGTATTTAGACTTAGTGTGGGATGACACCACTGGCATCCAGTGCAGCTCCTGGGTTTTGTAAGCTCTTTTTCCTCCTAGATTGCAGGCAGAACAGCTACTTTGATCTTAATATTGTTCAATTTTAAAAATGCAAACAAATTAAACATAGAACATGCTTAGTTTAAGGAAGCAGCTTAAATTTTCCAATGTACCTTGCTCTGAGTAAGAGCAGGACTTTCAAAATTAAAATAAGCATGCAAATATGACTGTCTTAAGTCCACCCTCCCATCAGCAAGTCTAGTTCTTGGCTAACATGAGCTGTGTAATTATGGACTATATATTCTTAAACTGATCATGTACTCTCCCAGAATGTGGGTTAGACATTTCTCACCCATTGCTTACAGTGGAAGGCTGGTAACAGTCTCAATACTGTAATATTTAAAAAAAAAAAACAAAAAAAACCTTAAGCTTCCATTTAAAATTTATTTATATTAATCTATTCATGTATACATGGCCACTTGCTCTTGTGCAATACTACTCTTCAGCTTGTTTTCCCCTCTTTGTTTCTTTGAAAGTACAAATGTAGTTTTGTCTTAGCTTTCTTGATGGTAGAGAATAAAAATAAACCATTCTTCAAGTCAAGAACTGGCACCAGACTGATTCTGCTGGAAGGACCACCAGGTGCTAGACAGAGCCACCAGTGCCTGTATGCTTTCCTCAGCCTGGAATTACAGATTATTTTTTTTAGGGCTTTGTCACAGAGACAGACTGTGACTCTCCACTGGGAGGCACTGAGGTTCTCCTCTGCATTTGCCAAACCATTACCTTCTAATGGTCAGCAGAAATACAGAGCACCCGACCTTGCCTATTGAATTTCTATTAGCAGCAAGATCTAGGTGATGTGATGTTGCTGTAAATATGTTCTTCTCAGTGCTTGTCAATTCGATGTCACCATTAACTTTCCAAATTTTTATGCCAAGTTTATTACAGAGAACATCAAAATTGGCCTTCAGACAAACTCTAAGGGAATTCTGCTAGCAAACACCTGAAGGTTCCCCTCCCAAACATGCCAGAATCTACTCTCAAGCTTGTTCATGATCCCATGCACCATGCTCCAGGCACCCCGAATCCTCCACTCAGCTACCCAAGCATGTCAGGGTATGGAGGGTGGCCAGCCAGGCTCCCTGGGCACAGCCTGTACCCAATGCAGCAGGGAAGGGCTTGGCTATGCCCACACCTGCTCACTAAAGTGCTCTTCACAACAGTGTTACTTGCACCAGCAAAACTGCACCATGTTCTGCACATGCAGGGAATAATAACAACACAAACTGTGGATTTTTCTTTAAGCCTAATTGTATTTTTCCTGACCATGGCCACAGCAATCAGGCCTCTGGTTTGACACAGCTGAACTGGCACAGAGCACAGCGCAGGGGCAACAAAGGCATTCAGAGCACGTCTCCTGCTCACTAATAAAATCGGGCTGCACCCTTAGCTCTGCTGGGCACTGCTGCAAAAGCTGGCATGCCAAGTAGTTTGTATAATGCCTGAGCTATGGCAGCAAGCTTTTTCAACAGAGATCACATAAGGCAAACCACAGCAGAGGAGCAGGGAGATTGCCCATCATGCTACCGCCCAACGCTGACTCCAAACTGCAGCATGGGCTGCATGGACACCTCCACTCTGAGTAAGCTCTTGCTAGAGTCTTGCACACCAAGGAAAAATAAAGCAAGCACTGGCCTCTCCCTTTTAGAAACGAGATACATGAATGCTTATTCTGAACAAGAAGCTTACACACCTCAGTGTAACTGTAGTGGAAGAGCTTCTGTGAAGTCTACATTTATTGTGTGCATCTCTATTACTCACAATTGCCATATTTTAACAATATTCTTTAATATTTTCTGCTTCAGTAGGTTACCTTTGGACTTAAAATGCTTTGTGATCCTTCTATGAACAGATCTGTTTGTTTTCCTGCTGATTTAAGTCTTCATCACTCAAAGTGGTGACACAGAAACCTAGAAGCCTGAGTGCCAGAGTGCTTCCTAAATAATGTGCCACACCACCCTCACTGCCATGGTATAACACTTACAGTCTGTCTTTGAAAGACTTTTAAATAGTAACTGTAATAAAGGATTGGATAAGGTACCCTGGAAAGAGTTTCAATTTCTGGAAGAGATCCAAAGAGTTTGGAAAGCAGCTCCATACAGCTCACCTTCACTGGTGACCCAGTACAAGAAGCCAGACTTCACATTCAGATCTCACCCAATGGGACAGTGCACTCCAGGATTTTCCCAACAAACATTTCATTAAAGATATCCAAGGGCAAAAACAAGGACTTATCAAGACTTCATCCTACCCATTAAGCCTGTGATCAGCAATTATCCTAATCAGTTTTCTAACTACTACAGTCAAGTGTTTGGCAGACCTACTATTTTCTCCTTGGCCTCCTTGAGAGCTACCATTAAAACCTTATTTGACAGCACATTTGAATTCTGCAATTTAAGAACTATGGTACCAACTTTTTAAAGCTATCTCCTCCATAGCCATTGCTAATAGAGAAAGATGAAAGGAACTGGCTAGTTTGGGGCTTTTAAAGGAAAATAAAGCTTATCTTTTGGTGCAGTAAAGACTAGGAGTCCCTTAACTTTCAGCATGTGGAGATGGGATTACCCTGTGCTATGTGCAGAAAGATAAGAAACAGTAATAAAAAGGTGAAATTCCTCATTTCTCATTACTCTTAGAAACACTATCCTAGTTAGTCCTACAGATCTGACAGCATCAGCTCATCCAGAGAAACCTTAAACATTCAGTACATCAAAAAACCAATGTAGGAAGTGGTAAGAAAACACACTCCCTTACTCACATGTTTAAAAGATCCATGGGGGGCTGCAGTTGCTCCTGTGTCTTCTAGATATTCATCCCAATTGAATTCCACTTCTTCCACACTGGAACCAGCATCTGGAAGAGAAGTCAAACACCTTCTGTCTAGCAATCTGTTTTAGGCCACAAAGAACTTCAGCAAAACCCATTTCAATTCCAAATGGATGAACAGACAATGGACTTCAGTTAAGCATTTACACAGACAACAGTATTTAACTTTTCTTTGTATGTGAAAGGCCCTTTAGGTTGGGTTTGGTCTGAAAAAGAGTGTGATCTTGAGGACTTTGTTTAAGCACAGATTGTCTACAGTTTGTGAGAGGAGAACATAGGCAGAAGAGATCCACATTTGTAACAACAAAGATACTCAAAACTCTGGGCATTCTGGACCATTAGTGTATTAAATTAAAAACCATCCAGGAAACAATACTGACAGTAAGAGGTTTGAAGAGAAAGTCTAAAAAAATGAAATATTACTACTGTCTCTTCAAGTTAGATAGTAATTAGTTATTACAAAACAATGAAGCACAGAGAGGGATTCAGGTTAGCTCTAAAGAAAGCAGCTTGAACAACTGAAATAAAAAAATTCACATGATATTTTAAAACATAAGGTGTAACAGCTTCTTCAGACCAAGTATACCTCATTTTTGGATGCATATAAACATAAAATGTGCTAAAACTGCTCAAGCCACGGTTCAAAATTCACTCAGGAGGTGCAGGATGCCATCAGCTGTAGTGAGCCACACACCACTTAGATTCTCTGTTACTATTATCAAGCCTGTCTGCGGGCCCCAGACTCCCCATCAGCTCTGGGGTCACTTTCCTGCTCCCCTCCTATTCCCAATTTCTCCAACACGTAACCCATTCTGCTGAAAAGACCCCACAATCAACACAGGCTGGATTTCAGGTCCTCTATTTCACCACTCAGCCACTTCAGTTCTTCCCTGCAGGCAGAGCTGGGGAGAGCAGGCAGGGTCCCACCTCACGGAAGCAGCATTTTTAATCTCAGCACACAAGCAGCACTTCAGGTCCAGCAGCAAAAGTGACCGTAGAGACACAAGCTAGAAGCAAAGCTTTTCATTTTCACTTTTAGATTGACTCTACCACCTTCACCAGACTTGTTTTTATGAATGAACGTGAGAGATTTCCACCTCTGAGGACCAGGAAACCTGATAGCTTGTTTATACTTGGAACCAGAAATCGCTGTGTCTCACCAGCACGGGGAGAGCTCAGCAGCTGTTACAGGGTCACCAACATTTCCTGCACACTCAGCCTTTCCCGGGACAGGTGGGAACTGTTATTTCAAAGAGTAGTAGTTTGAGAAGGAAACACTATGTGTCAAAAAAAGAGAAAAGAAATGTTATTACATGCCCTTATCAGCCCCTGGACATGCTGACAACCTGCTAAGTATGCTCCACAGCAGTCCTCAGGCCTCGGATAGAGAGGGGCAAATATTTGCCTAGAATTCTGAGCTACTTTAAATCCTCTAAAAACCCAGCAGGTCCCGAGTGTAAAGTAGGTTCATTTTCTTTTCAAACTGATTGTTAAACTCATCTTCAACTTTCCATTGTAACTCAGGAATTATAATTTCCCGAAATTCAGAAATGTATATTCAGTTAGAATGTATATTCAGTTTTGTTAGCTGGTATCTGTTTTAAAGACAACTCTTATCTCTCCCTAACTCCATTTCATTTTAGAATTATATTGGCCCTTCATAAGTCTCAGAGCTCAAAAAATTCAGACCTTGAATTGAATAAAACCATTGCTTTTAGGGGTTAATTTTTAACTTACTAAAGAAATAACCTGGAGAAGGTCTGAAGCAAGTAATTGTATTTTTAATTTTTTTTTCAGGGAGTAAAGAGGCTCAGTCACAGCTGTTTGCAAATGAGAAGGGAACTGATCAAAGCTCTGGCTGCAAGTCATTCTATGAAAAATATAATTCCATTGCAAAATGTTGTTGAAACGGATTAAGATTCCTTAACACATTAAAACAGCATTTTACTTTTATATAACCACAAAAATGCTTAAGCACACAGCTGCAGAACCGAGGTGGAAAGAAGCATCAGCCTGAACGCAACATCTCTGGTCAGTCACAGTGCAAACTTCTCTCTGTTTTTAATCCCAGGCAGGGAAAGCCAACTCATCCTTTCCCACCGGAAAGCACCCGGCTGCTCCAGAACAGCAACAACCCCACTTCCCTTCAACTCCAAAAGACACTTTGTGTGTAAAAAGCACAGCTTGCAATGCCTCACGCCTTCCTGTTTGAACAGAAACATAAAGCAACCTGACTGCTCCGTGATTTTTAACAACTTTGAAAGCCAAGGAGCTCGACCTGGGAACACTACAGGGATCGTGAGGCTTTCCAGCCCTGCTCTTCACCAAGCCCCTGGCAGCACCAAGTCTTCAATAACATGTTATCATCAGATAACTGTCTAAGGGGCAGTTAAGCTCCTTAAATGAGGCACAGGTCACTTAACACACTGAAAGGGTCAATTAGTAACTTCTGTTGCCACTTAATTGCTACAAGGAGCTCCTGAGAAAGTCAGTTTGCATGCTGCTCCAGCTCCCCTTTTGCCTTTAACTATGGTTAAAATCAGTTCCCAACTGGATCAGTTACCACGGGTCCTTTGTTATCCCACTAATCCATGGTCTCTGCAGCCCGTATGCTTTAATATCTAAAAGAGCTGTTTCCTTCCAGGTCAGTGCTGCGGTGAGCAGGGCTCAGACAGCTTTGTACTGTACAGTGCCTAAATCTCCAGCACACCCAGAAGCTCTCCTGCTATTCATTTTTCATAGGGAAAAAAAAAAAAAAAAAGAAAAGCACAAATTGCTGTCCAACACCTACTGCAAATTCAATGCGACTCCTGCTTTATTGCACGGAGCCAGAAGGAGTTTGTTTTTTTTTAAACTTATTTTAAAAAGCACCCAAAACTTGCAGTTCCTTTCATTCCCTTTCATTCCGAAGAGTTGGACTCAGCTTGCACTTGCTCTTCACTAAGGTTTTACAATTAAATGAGACAAGGTGATTAGCCTCACACTTCACCCAGTGGGTGCAGAGCTGGGGAGAGCTCAGGTGCTTTCTTTTCCTCCAGGGGCTGACAGAGCCCCAGGCTGTGCTTAGCTACAGGGTTGAACAAATGTATTCGCTGCTTCTCATCCCCAGCCCTCCCACAGCACTCCGGTTATTTAGCACAGCACTTACAGAATCAGTTTTTTAATAGTGGGAGATGTTTTAGAACTACACAAACTATGAAAAATCTCAAAAAACAAGCCTCTATTTTTTAACAGAAACAGCCCAGAAGTGTGGCCAAGGATCTTCTTTCTAGTGGGGTCACACTAGCTAAAAATCTTCGAGAGTCAGAATCCAGTCACTTTTCTGGTTTTATTGGCAGGACAGTTGCAGCAGAGCAGGCTGTGTTTAAACCAAACCTTTGATCTGGTCTGCTGGCAGTTTTTGCAAGACCCTATTGCACAGCAGCATCCTCATGGGTTCACAGATCCTGGGATACAGAGAAGCCCAGTTTAATGAAGCCACATTCCCGAGGGACCAGATGTCTGTATTAAGTGTTATGAACAGTCTGACTTCAAACTGCTCCATGAAACCTCAGATACTTACACCAGAAATTCTCACTTCTGTGAGAAAACTTGCAAATTAATATGACAGATGACAACACACAAACCTGTATTTAATCCATTTAATCTTAAAGCATAATTTGTTAATCTAACACTGCATGGGTGAACAAAAATGTATGTTCTCTCCTTTTTTCCATATCCTTAATTGCTACAAGTCCTAAATGAATTCAGCTTTCCTACTAGATGTTGACATATTTTTCTGTATTAGACAGGATGACTGAGCCACACCAGTGGCAAAGCACAACTTTGGCAAAGGCAGGGAAAGAAACCAGATGTGATTCCCACCCCTGTGGCCTCTCCATAAAACTAGTTTTTGTAAAGCTTTCAAATCAAGCTAATATTTTCTCAAGTAAAGTTTGAGAAGTGTCCCACAGAGGTTCTGTGGAGAATGCTTATCTATTCTGGAGCTGAGAAAATGGTAAGAATATTAGAAGTTTCCTAAGTTGCTTCCCGTTCATCACTATTTCTAGATGCATTATTTTGAATGCTAACTCTTCCTTTCTGATTTTTATCATTAATTATGTCCTACTGCTGATACACACAGGAAGAGAAATAACACTGAATCGTACCATTTGGACACAAGACAATAGTGAAATATAAGGGACATTAGCCCTTTAAAAATACCTGGAATGGAAACAGTTGACGCCAGACTACTTTCATCTTTGGAATCAAATTAAATCCTCACTGCAAATAATTTTTATGCACCTTATATGTGATTTAGTTGAAGATTGTCATATTGGACATTTAAGTACATCATACTGAAGTCTGCAAGACCTTAATTTAAGGCCAACCTAAAGGTCTGTCACCCTGAGACTTAGATACAGTTCAATCTTATTTTCATAGCAGTTAATCTTTTCTATCTATACCAGCTGCAAGGTCATGAATAAATAAAGGCAGGTTGGGATTTCAGCAGCTGATAAAGCCTGTGACAAGAATAAAAGTTGTCTTTTCTCCTCATAGTGCAGGAGAGCATCACAAGCAACAACCTTGACCACTGTTTGGGCTCCTGCAGGCAGAGAGCAGGTATCTAAAAAACCAGAGGGTAATCTCCAAAACCTGCTAAAAATCAAGTGGGAAAAAATTACACCAGTCAAAGAATATGAAGGGAATATTCCAGTAGTGGTTGGGACTGGTGTATCTCAAAGCACTTCATGGAACAGTATTAGAGGGCACAAGAAAACCAATTGTATGCTTATTGTATGCTTATGCCTACATGGGTAACATTTGCTGGAAACCATACTCAAACTCAGCAAGTAAAACTCTCTTCACTTATGGTTTTACCTTTCACAGCCATCTGAACTCAAACCAGGCATAAAAAGGATGCTCAGGAAAACAGGTGTGGAACAATTTTTTAGGCAGTATCAAACCCTTCTCAGCTATTCCCAGAGAGCACAGAAAGGACTGTGTGACCTCTGGTACTTTTTGAGGAAGATGGAAAAATGTCAACACAGGTTTTAGTACAGAGGGAGGTGCTATTATCCTGTGAACACCCCATGGCTGACCATGTAGTCACCTCTTGACTGTTCTTCTCCCTTTCTTACACCATGTGACATGTTAGCAGTTTCCACTAGCAAAGGAAATGCTATCTACAAATGTCTGGAGACATTCTGCTTGTGCATGTTGCTTTTCCTTGCTTTTTCAAAGGTGTAAGGTTGACAACAACCTGACTGACTGGCTATAATTAATAATTAAAAAAGCATATTTCAGCAACATAGAGCACATGATAGTATTCAGCTCAAAGCACTGCAGATTCAGATCACGTTTAACATTTCTTCAGTAACACTGCCATCAATTAGACTTCCACAAAGTAAAGGCACAGAAACTACAAATAGTAAACTGTCCTCTGAAAAGAGCTGCTTGTTGGACAGTACCACAGGAATGTAATACTCAGATAAAGTTCCAATCCAATTGTTTACACTGGTAACTACAAATTAAAACTTGCTTTCTATTAACTGTATCAGCACTATAAGTAGGGCCCTCCTCTAGGAAAAGAATGAAACCATGGCAGGTAAGTCATAAAAATGGATGGTCCCTACCCCAGCTAAGAGTGCACAATCCCCTAACTGTTTCCTCCCCCCAGTCTGGTGTTTCAAGGTGAACCAAAACCTGAGCTAGTTTATCATAATATACCACTTTGCAGCAGATTAGGAGTGGATATCCTAAGCCTATCAAGACAGGCACACCAAGGTGCATGAGAAAAACAAGACAGATTACAATGGCAGCAAACAACTTCAGTTAATGACTTTTTAAACCATCAGTACAGCCTTGTCAAAATATTAAGAACAAGATGAACACAAGGACAGAACAAAATGACATGAACCACTTTGACAGACAAATGCTTTAAAACAGGGGCATTAAAGCCACTGGGCTTTTCCCAGACCCATCTCTACAGCAGTACCATGAAGAGGAAAGACACAGCTTTCTAAGAACCCAATTACTAAGGAGGGTGAGATTTTGTTCTCCTTTAAGCCACTGATATACCCTGCTTTGAAACTGAGCAATAGAAAAATGAGCCTTGTAGTCAGAATTTAACCCACACTCACTGACATCTGAGTTTATCCCAGTATACAGCATCAGACACATGCACTATCAAGCATCCACTGTGCTCATCTTGATTCTTGCCAAGTTTTTTGAGACCCATTAGCCAGGGAGCTCAGCCAGCCCATTACCTGCATCATACTGCTGTTCTCCATTCATCTCCACAGCAGCCCAGTGGTTACTCTGAGCAGCCAGAAGCAGGGGACCCTGGGGCTGTCACAGTTTGGTGGTCATGAGTTGCCTCCAGCCTTCAATTCTGCTGGCAGCCAGGACATCCAAGAAGGGATCCTGAAAAAAAAACCTGAAAGGAATAACTGATAAGAAAACCTTTATCAGATGATAACAACTTCTAAGATACATTAAACACATTATTCCAGCAATAAGCCAAAAACCTTAAAGGAAACCAACTCCCTGCATTTATGCATATTTAACTATTCCACAACCCTCATCTGCAGAACAAACTGATTCTAGAAAAAACATTATTTCCTGAGTCAGTTAGTTATAAAACCTGACTTTCGACATCTCTCCAGGCTCCCAACATGTCAGCCTGCTAACCAAACCAGAAATTTTTGTCCTGCAGAACATCTGAAAATGGCACATGTAAAAAAATACCCTGAAACCAGCTGTTTTTCACACCTTCATTTTACTACACACATGCACACATTGTTTTGTAATCATGCAAGCTGGAGATATTCCTGTCCCAATGCGTACTAGGAGAAAATAACCTTTTTTTTTTTTTTTTTTGGTAAAGCTATGAGATTTAAAAAAAAACAAACAAAAAACCTAAACCAAAACCAACCAACCAACAACCACAAATGAAACCAAAACACCCTCCTCCAAAAAAACCCCACCACAAAATAAATAATGATAATAAAAACCCAAAGTCTAAAACCTACCAGGCTAAAAAGAAAAAAGAAACAATAAAAAAAACCAGAGAGGTGCAGAAATGCACTCCTAATTTTTTTTTTATGAGAAGCCATAACTTTCAAACCTACTCCCATGAGCAGTATTTCACAATTAATGGTAGAAACCAAGGGTCTAAACCAAGTCCAATAGTTCACTGCAGCAGCATTTGTATTACACTGGCATTCAAATAAGTGGCTTGTGAACTACAGCTTGTCTGAAAAATTCTAACAATGTTTTTTTTTCCTTTGAAATCCATTTAATGTTAAAAAATGGAAGTATTTTGAAGAAGTTGTTCTATTATAGGGGAGTTCAGGTAGGAGAATGCCTGCTCCTGCCAGCCTGCCTGCCCAGACCCTCAGCAGTCTCTCCAAGCAAACCCAGAAGGCAGCTCCCTTAACCCAGGGCGTGGGGTCTGGGGCCAGAAAGGGCATTGGGACTGCTCCTGCTGATACCAATATCTTGAGGCTTCCATGGGTCCCCATGCAAACAAGTTAATCAAGATGTGCCTTCACCATTTAGACACAAAGAATTTGGAAAGAGGAGGGGGGGAAAAAAAAAAAAAGTACTAAGTTCATAAATACAAACAAAGCCAACTTCAAAAATTTTCATTATATGCAAGACTAAAAATTCTTTAAAGTAAGAAGAGGTATCATTAAGAGCTCCTACTGCTCAAAAAAAGACCCTGCTCAGTGTTGCTACAAGGTCACAATTTAACTCCCCATTCTGCTCTGTCTCTTTGAGAAAATTACTGAGAAATGAAGCACAGGAACCAACTCAATCAATCTCCACAGGTTCCTCACATCCCAAGGAATGTTCCTCCTGTAGATAGCCTGGCAGGCTTGGCTTCCATGAGTCCTGTCCTTCATGGAGTAGCACTGGAAGATGATGTCACTGCCAACCTGCATGATGGTTTTCACACAGCAAAGAACTAACCAACAAAATACTTTTTAATCATTAATCAAAATATTTCTTGGTAATGGCCTAGTGTACAGCTATCAGCTGTCACACTGCTCAGCCAAAACAAAGGCAATGCTGTGAAAAACATGGAGTGAAACATGTAGTCCAATGTCTCTGGAGCTATGCCACCAGTTTCTAATACCATATCCCTAGCAAAGTACCCTCAGAATTTAATTGCAATTAAGATATTTTCAGTTTATGGGATCCAGCTCTCAATTTAACTGACATAAAACTGATTTCACTTCTTCTTGCAACACAGAAGTATTTAAGACACCTCTCCTCCCCTCCATCCTCCTCTTCCCCCCCCCCAAAAAAAAAAAAAAAAAAAAGAAAAAAGAGCCAAACACCAAAGAAGCTGTTTATTTTAAAGATACCAAATGCTGGCAGCTCCTGTTGAAGTTGATTGATATTCTGCCCAAGTTGGGTAGTTATTCAGGATTTCATAAGTAGCTCTGGTGTTTTATGTACACAAAATTGAAAGTGCTCGTAATTAGCACCCGCCAGGGCTGATGCTTACGGTCTGGCACCCCAAAGCTTATCTTTTGATAAATCTCGAGGGTAGGGAGCACAAGTGCTTCTGGAACAGAGCTGATTTAGAAATTCTTTGGACTCTTCAGTCTCACTTCTGCATTTCAAACCCCTTTTCAGCACATGAAATATTCAGATGTTAGCAACTGGAGGCAGCATTAAAAACAGTTACAGTTCATTAAAGCCAGATGGTTCACTTGAATATTGAAAAGAAATCAAACATAAGTTGGATGTGGAATTAAAGTAAATCAGCTGATGTCTGAGGCTTAATACTATTTTAAAACAAAGGCACATGAGACAATGGGGGCATGAGACACCCCTACGGACTGGGGAAGAAGCTACAGAGAGGATCAGGTTTCAGCGAATTCCTTCCTGCAAAGGCATCCAGTAAAATCTATTTCAAAACCCTGTGCCTTCCATCCAGAGCTTCACTCTCCACAGGCAGGCAGCAAACCCGCTGCAGAGGTCTGACAACTCTGCCTCTGAATACTGAGAGAAATCTACTGCCAACCCCACCAGGAAAGGTAAAGGTCTTTTTTGCTATTCTTGAGCCATACCCTGGAGGCAGGAGGAGAGCGGGTAAACGTCCTCCTATGGCCATTCACACACTATTTGGGCTTTTTCACTTCAAAGAAATACTCATCAGGACAGATGGCACATGCACTTTATCTGAAGACTTTTTGCAACAACTTCTTTACTGTGAAACTGCCGGCTATGCCGCAGTGTCCTGTTCAGCCAGCCCATCACCTGATGAGGTCCAGTGCTGGCAGTGGAGATTCTTGTTGGCATTTCAGAAAGCAAAACTATTCAGGACAAAAGCAGCCCTCTATTACAAACTTCTGTGAGAAAAACATTCAGAAAGAACAATGCAAAGTACAGAACAGGTACAGACAAGAGCCCAGCACCCCTTTTCCCACTGCACAACTGGAACCACCAGTTGCTTCTGGGCTTCCTTGAGTGGGGGAACTCGGTGACCCTCTTGCTGAGTAATTCTCATGCACCTTATTCACACGGAAGTTCAACGTCAAAGCTTTTCTGTAGTTAAGATCTAGGACTCTTTATGACACAATTAGTTGGAAGAAGAGACTTTTCCTTCACAGAAAGAACACTGCAATAACACCACACTCCAGCAGACCCAGTCCTGCTGCTGGGACAGGGGGGTACAGAGCCTCCAGCACAACTGCAGCTACACCCTGGCCATCAGCTCTGCTCACTTGCCCTCTGTTTTTATTATTATTATTGCAGAAACAAGTGACTTCCACAGCCTGCAAAAACCCCCAAACTTCAAGCTTTTGACCCCAAACTTCAAGCTTTTGATTTAACCTTTTCCCTAATCTACCACCATTACAGTTAATCACACACACAGAGGCATCAGCTGCCCTTTGTGCAACATGAAGATGAAACAGTGACTCTGGGGGAGAAGGGGGCACGTTGCAAAGCAAGATTTGTATGTGCTGGGTACTTGCAGGCCATACATAATATCAACATACAAGCAGATCTAAACCAGCCAAAACGCAGCTGCAAAGGGTCCTTTACCCTAAGAGATAAGCCAGGCCAAGAACATCAAGCCTTTGGAAAACACATTTTCACTCTCTCCAAGGACAAAGAGACTCCACCAGGCCTGAGTCTCTGACAAACTGAGACAGGAGATAGGAGAAATTAAAAAGGACCAGCTAGGATGACTACTTCAGTTGAAGTGGTTTAAACTCCAGTAGAATGAAAAAAACCCGTATCTATAGTACAAACAGAATCCAGCATAATAAACTAAAGCCAATTTTAATTTTGGTCTACTTACAATGTGTAGTAATTGATTCCTCATAAACATTTTGATGAAATCCATTACAGGTATACTGGTGAGTTTCCTCTAACAATGGCTTGGAGTACCATTTCTTAGTATTTTCAGCACAAAAGAAGTAAGACATTTAGTAAGCAAATTTCATAACATGAACCAAAATTAACTCTGATGGAGAATTTTTATTTTCCAGTGACTGATTGCAAGTTTCATTCACTCATCTGTAGCCATGTGCTTGAAGTCCAGAAGCACCCAACCCTCCCACATGTGGCCAATACACTTCCTTAAAACAGCCATATCCTTTTGGGGGAAAACATAACAAATTCTGGCTATATGCTGCTGCCAACTCAGGAGAAAGATACAGCTGATTACTTATCACAGCAAATCAGCAACCATCTCCATCAGGGCACAAGGGCAGGTATTTGCCTCCTGTGAAAAAAAAATCTCAGAGCTGAGAGAAGCAAAAGCAAACAAATATTCAGGACAAAAGAAGGAATTTTTAACATCTGTGACGGTAAGGAACTGTTTAAAACTCACAGATCAGCAAATGTCTGCATGATCACTTCTGCTACACTCGGATAAATGACTCACCAAACCCCACACTGCCACAGGAGGGTGCGAGCCACCAATCCTTTGCTCACTCTCCTGATTTTCAACTCCATTCACACAGTACAAGAGCAGGGCAGGCACAAAACCCGGGGTATAGGTCTCATTTCTTGTGTCCTGTGATTCAGCAACCACATCACTGCCTCTCCAAGTGCCCATTAACTATTCCTCTGCATGCACAGCACCAGAAGGACAGAACACAGCTGTCAGCCAGGATATTCACATTATTTTCTTGTGAAGCAAAGTATTGCACATACCTACTTTTATGCCCTTCTGTCTTGCCCCATCCTCCTGTCATTCACCCTGCTGGAGCCCTCAACAGAGCTCCTAGTTTTCCAAGAAAGGTTCTCCAGTTCAGGCAAGCTCCTATTTCTCCAAGCGTTTTAGAGCCAAAATTGGGCTTAAGACCTCTCTTGTAATTTTGTCTTCTTTTATTTAGTCACTAGAGTTGGAAGCCTGGATAACACATAGATATTTTCTAACTTTTATTTGTATAAATTTTTTCACAAGCAGATGCCTTCTTAGCATCTGACCCTCCACAACCAAAAGAAAAAGTGGAAGACTTCTTATAATCTCCAATTTAGATTCTAATTCCAGTTTTCTGAGGCCATTTTAACTGCTGTTCTGTGACAAGCAAAAATCAATTTCGGGGGCTTCAGGAGGGAAGAAAACTACCTGCCACAGAGCCCTTGGCTCAGCACACTCCAGATCTTTCAAGACAGCTCTACAAGGCCCAGAACAGAGATACAGACAGGCAAAAGGAAGTTTGCTGCTTCTGTAACAAAGTAGTGACACCACTTCTGATTTTATTAAAGACACAGCTGACAAGGGAATTATCCTGTCCAACATGGAGAACAGAAACCTTGGGCTGACCTGTAGCTCTTTAAAGCATTATTTTTACACACATACACACTTAACAGTGGGTCTATAAACAGGAGCTTATTTGCTTGGTTCTGTAAGGATTTATCAAAGATAAATAGATTACCTTATCACCTTTTATTACAGGTATGATCAACATCTTCTTTAGGCCATCTTGAGAGCATACTGGGTGCTCCAAAACAAAAGCAAAACCTCCCTATGTTATTCCTATATTTAGAAAATGAATAGCAGGGGCAGCTGTGTTTCTGTGTTTTTTACAGTTGCTACACCAACTGTAACCAGTTGGTTACTCTGAGCATACCACTTTTCACTATCACCCCTCTAACCTGCCTCCTAAAAAAAAGAACAAATTGTACAATTTGACTCTTAACAGCTCACAGGGACACTATCCTGGTGACAAACCTTCAGGAGCTCTGGCTGCAGACTTCACCTTTCATAGTTAAGTTCTGTCTAAGAACGACAGCAGCAACCAAAAACCCAACCATCCCTCATGAGACATTGTTATTTCATCAAAAGCAGCCAGAATTTCTCAAGTTTCAACCCCTCTAGTCTCTCTCTACCAAGACTCTACTCTTGTCAACTTATTTGGGCTTTGTCCTTGCAAGGACAAAAATTGTGTTCATTTTAATGCTTGCCTCCTGCTCCTTGTGAAGGAAGCTTTCCTGGAGACATGGCACAGGACTCCTGCAAACCCTTTCATCTTTTTGCCTGCCAAGAGTGTGCCAAGAGTGTGCTCAAGTGTTCTTATCTGAACAGCTTCCGTACAGCCTCTGAGAACAAAACCCATTTAACATGAAGATTATTTATGTATATATATGCAAATAGGAGCTACTACTATCAGAGTTAGATTACTTATTAAAACTTACTATATTCCTCTATCACACCTGCACTGCAATGCACTGCACTGCTCACTTGACTGGTACTCATAAATGTTCCACCCTTCCACTTCCCTGCTACCTCCTGTAAACGTATTTTTACAGGGAACTCAAAGCTCTCATTAAGCCCTCCCATTGCAATGGCAACACTGAGACTCCTCAAAAGAACTGCACTTGAAGAACACACCCTATGTTCCTTATATTTCCAAGGAAATTCTCAGAACATATCGGGGGGGGGGGGTGCAAAAGATCTACTGTGGAGAATCCAGAATGTATCAATAGCATCCCAGGCTTTAAGGTAAGCCACCTGGCTCCAGAGCATACTCCTCACCTTCCAAAGGAAAGTAAGCAGAGGATTGCATACACCTCTGCAGGGCAGGTTAGCCACCCTGCACCACTGCAATAACAAAAACATCTTTTTTGTTCCAAGGGTTTAATTTAAAAAAAAAAAAAAAGCCTCAATTTATGAAATATTCCCAGAGGTTGCCACAAAGTGGGCAGAACACCAGCTCACACTGCTCTGTCTGCACTGAACCAGCAAATCCCAAAGTTACTTACAGGCTTTCAATCATCACTTCTTTGTACACAGACACCTTCAGGACTCAGACAAGTGTAACATCCTTACATAGCATCATCCCAGCTGCACTGCCCGGCCCTCCAGCACAGCCCTTACCCTGCTGGTAGCAAAGGAAATGTGTTTGCAGCACCCCAGCCTGCAGCAGGACCAGAGCTGGTAGGGCCACCACAGACTGGACCACCAATGGAGGCAGCTGGGCCACCACAGCCACGGCAGGACAGGCACAAGATCCCAGCACACAGCCAGGGCAGACACTGCTTCTGTATCTAGGGAACTTGGAAACATGGAATCATGGAACCATGGAATCACAGAATGGTCTGGATTGGAAGGGACCTTAAAGATCATTTTGTTCCAACCCAACACCTCCCACTAGATAGGGTTTCTCTAAGTCCCATCCAACCTGCACTTGAACACTTCCAGTGATTGGGTCTCCACAGCTTCTCTGAGTAACCTGGTCCAGTGTCTTACCACCATCAAAGTAAAAAATTTCCTCCTCATGTCCCACACCTATCACCCCTCTTCCAGTTTTAAGCCATTATCCCTTGTCCTCTCACTACACGCTCTTGTCAAAAGTCCCTCTCCAGCTCTCTTGTTGGTTCCCTTCAGCTACTGGAAGGCTGCTATAAAATCTCTCAGGAACCTCTTCTTCTCTAGGCTGAAAAACTCTTAAATCTCATCAGCCTGTCTTCATAGGAGAGGTGCTCCAGCCCTCTCATCACCTTCATGGCTCTCCTCTGGACTCACTTCCAGAGCACCATGTCCTTCTGATCCTGGCAGCTCCAGAACACGATGCAGGACTCCAGGTGGGGTCTTACAAGAGCAGAGCAGAGGGTGAGAATCACCTCCCTTGACCAGCTTGCCACACTTCTTTTGATGCAGCCCAGGATATGATTGGCTTTCTGGGCAGCAAGAGCACATTGCCAGATCATGCTGACCTTGTCCTTCTCCAAGTCCTTCTCCTCAGAGCTGTTTTCTATCCAATCTCTACCCAACCTGTATTTGTTTGGGATTGCCCCCACTCAGGTACAGAACCTTACAGCACTTGGCCTTGCTGAATTGCAAATAATATGACCAAGCTCACCTCTCAAGCCTGTCAAAGTCCTTCTGGATGGCATCCCTTCCCTTCAACATACTGAGCTCACCCCAGTTTGGTGCTGCAGCAAGCTTGCTGAGGGTGCACTCATTTCTACTGTCCATGTTGCCAACAAAGCTGTTAAATAGCACAGGTTAAACATGTTTATGTCAGAGCCTCTGACCTCAGGTTATATACAGTAGGTTGCTGGCATTACACAAACAAATAAACAAAAACCTTGCAGCAGATTGAAAGGTTACAGCCTGGCAATTCTTTCTGCCTTGAAAACATGGAAATATCATATATGAATGTGTATTTTTATTACCATACAAATACTTTTCAGAGGAAAAGAGAGTCCCTTTTGAAACAAAAAAGGACCAATGCTCATACCTTTAAGTCAGCCTTTTATTAGAGCTGTTTGTACATCAAAGAAAAAACAAACAAACAAAAGCTAATTTTTTTTAATTCTGCAGATGGAATATTTCCAGTCCCAACTCCTGCCTTAAGTCCAGTTGCTGCCAGGATTTGACTCACTGCCTGGATATGCCTGACTATACATGTAACACACTTAAAAACTGGAAATCCTGGTTAATAAAGGCTGAAACATTCAGGTCTAGCTCACCAAATTATGAGATCTGCCTTTACAACCTGTGCTGCACTACCAGCTGGTAAAGCAATTTCCATGAGACTACCCCCTAAGTGCAGGTGAGAATGTAAAAGTCACGGCTCTGTTCTCAGCTAATTCAGATGCCACTGGACAGGCAGAGCATTCACTTGACAAAGGAACAATCCACAACAGTGTGCCCCAAAATGTTCCTTTGTATTTATACCTGGTTGCATGTAGAAGAATTGTTTAGTTTGGTTCTCCAACATTTAAGATAGTGGAGCTTTTGCCGAGTCATCCAGGTTCGTTTTTTAAATGCAATCATTCTGCATTTCTGCAGCATTATTCTGCTTTCTCTATCTACTTCCTACAGCATACAGACTACACAAATATTGGGGGTTATCTGTCAAATTAAAAAAAAAAAAAAAGAACATACTGCTCTGTTTACATTGTCAACTTTTTATTACTTATCTTATAGCACAAATACAATTGCCTAAAGTTACAAGTTGGATAAGAAGATGAAGGAAGAATGTGAAATTGCTGCTGCTCCCAAGCCCCAGCCAACAGCTTGGCAACTTCTTATCCTCTGGCAGCAGGAACAACTAAACATTCTGCCAGTAACATGTAGTATTAGTGGTGAGAGGAAATAGCTCAAATTAAGGAGAAAATTACTCCTGCCTTTACTTCTGAATCCCTAGTACATTGGAATATTGAATCCCACACAACATAACAACCCGATGCAGCCTGCTGCCCAACAGCAAGTGATAAGTTAAGCAAGATAAGGAAGAGTCAAGCTGCCAGCAGCAAGGTACCAGCCACCAGATCACCCAACCCTTCAAAATTTGGTTGTGTGGCCTTGATGTGAAATGTACATCCCAGCAAACAGCACTACGAAACAGCTGGTTTCTCACCTTCCCCACAGTACCTACATGACATAGGTCAGTACAGGGTTCTAGATGAGACTTTTTTAAGTGAAATGATGAAACCTTTTGTCAGTCACCACCAACCTGTTCTTCTGGCTTGAAATAATAAAGCACAGAACTTGCTCAGATGGTGTTCAAGAGACAACTCTGAGCCAAAGCTAAGATTTGAGATGTGCAGTGCAGAGCCCTGGAGAGCAACCTGTGGAGAGCTACAGGTGGCAAAGGGGACTGTGGGAGCACTTAGCAACTATCAGCTCCAAAAGAAAAAAGAGAATCACATTCTTTCCATAGCCCTTCCCTTGCTGAGTGGTAGAAGACAAAGCACCAATGGATGAATATAATTAAGGACAGAATACTCAGCTATCTACTATGTGAGAGAAAGGTATATTCACTGCACAGATACTTTAGGCAGTTAACAAAGATACAAATTCATCTGTAAGTGCCCGAAATACAAAAATTACTGGAGATATCTGCAAAATTTCTTCTGTTAGACCACCAGATTTAGCAACTAATTTCAATGCATGAAGGACATCAGTCCTGTGGGTAAAGTATGAAGGTCTGTGCAGTCTCAACAAAGTTACAATAAACACCTCCATATTACAGCTAAGATGCTCGACCTAGTCAAACAACTCATATTCTGTCCTAGTGTTATAGGAAAGTCTTTGATCAAATCTGAATGGGACACAACTTAGCTCAGCAAGTTGACTAACATGACTTGAGGCATGTAAGGGTGAAAAAAACATTGAATCATCTTCTAAATCCTTTTTTGAAATTGAACTCCTATTCCAGAGAAGAACCTCATGGATGTCACCACTGGAGACAATACATCAATTAATAGAGAATAAGTGGAGGGGAAAAGAAGGTACTTCACAAATATGACATTTAAAAAAAAAAATCAATTGTATGAAATGCCTTTAACATGTAAAAACATACTCCTACGAGTTTCCTTCCTTTGTTGTGTCACTGAAATAGTACATGACCCAGAGTAAGGTAATATATCAAACCTTTTTCTCAGAAGAGCTCCTAAACCACAAGCTCCACACAGAAAGGGCAAATGTTCCTCAGGTGTCAGCACAACCACAGGACAAATTCAGACCCCATCAGACACTGAGGGCTCACATCACCTCCAGACATTTGAGATGCACAATGAAGTCCAGCCTAACATCAAGGACATTTATTCCTAAGGACATTCTCCACTGCACCAATAGAAAAGTTTTAAGGTTAGAGGCTAAACCCTATTTATCATCACGTTGACATCTACTTATAGATCCAGCTTTCCTAGAGGAAGCAAGAGCTTCAACACATCTCCAGCACAACTGGTGCTTTTCAGTGCACATCACCTCTGGAACTACAGCAAATCTCCTAGATTTGGGTTTAGTAATTGACTTGCTGGTCCAGCCTCAGGTTCCTATTTTAAAAATATTGGCACTGTATTAGGGCACAACAAAGGCAGTGGCATTTCAGGAATACTTCTTACAAACATGGAGTGTCAGGATTTCTTCCTGGAGTAAACAACTCAGGGCAGTCAAATTGTCAAGGGCAAGCTACAGTGAAAATTAAGATGGAAAATATCTGGTTTCATAGTCTGTAGTTTTGATACTATAGAATTTCAGTTTAAATAATTCAAGTTTAAATCATTTCAATTCCAGAAAAAATGAAGAATTTGTATTTGGTTTTACACACACTTAAACATACAATCTATATAGACAGATGCAACTGTGAATCAAACTGCTGCCCCACAGACAGAAAACCTATTTCAACAAGCAATTGCACTAAGAAAAAAAGCATGATTACAAATAAAAGCTGCAGAAGAGAACAGGGCAAAGTTTTATCAAAAACACTCATCACAACAGATAGAGCTGGATCGAAAGAGACTTAGAACTCACAATCTTCCTCCTGAAGTAACCAACTGACTCCTGGATAGACAACATGGGTCACAAAACTTGGAAACAGAATGGTGAAAGCCTGTGGCTGCAGAAATTGCCTTCAGCAAATGAAATAGAGGATCGTGTTCCCTAGCAAGGAGTCTGTGCTCCCTCCCTCCAGAAAGCAAGCTCCAAACTACCACGTGAACTCAAGTGCTGCAGCAAACACATTTGGGAAGTGATAAATGGAAGGAGGATTTTAACAAGTGACACCCACACCCAACACTCATTTAATATGCTCTACAAAGCCACCTCATCATCCAGACCAGCAGCTCTCATGCCTCGCTTTCAGAAAAGCTAATAAGCAGTTTTTTCATTTCAGATGAAATGCCAGTAGCACAGAGAATAAAACAGTAGCAGGTTTCACCTATCCAGTGAGGACATGTTCTCTTCTTTCCCTAGAAGATCAGCTCCAGCATCAAATCAATGCATGTGACCTCTATACCATCCAAATGTTAGACCTTTGCAGGACTCCAGTAATTTCCTACTTACAGGCATTCCCTAATTTAAAAGCAAAAACATGACTGTGAATTACCATCTTAAAACAGGGAGGAAGCCAAAAAAAACCCCCCACAATTCTACCACGTGTAGGACCCAATGGGGAATGTATCTTAAAGGCTATGTCCTTTTCCTCAAGTCTCAAAATTTAACTTTAAGAACTTCTAATTCAGTTTTTATTAAATATACTTGTCTCAACTATTTGAGCCAAAACTGCCACCTCAAGTAAGAAATCCTAGATGAGGCAAAATTCATCTCCCTTCAGTGCAAAATTAAAGATCCCTTCACAAAAGAAGTGTTGGGGGCAGATTATCCTACAGCCACTGTCCAAAGAAAGCCCTCTGCACTCTGAGCTTGGCAGCCAGATTGCAACTTTGATCCACAGCCCATCTTCTGGGTTTCCTGGGCACTCTCAAACTCCAGTATTGTCACCACAAGATGCATTCTCACCTGTGCTCTATCTTCTGAAGATAGCATTGCTGATGAAATGTCACAATCCCTGTGGAAGTGGGAACTCTTGAGTATAATCATCTTGGATTAATCTAATCTAAGTTACTTTAAATCTGATTCAACAAGATTCAGCAGCTCAGTGCAGGACCTATCACTCCCATGAGAACTGATAAATCTGCAGACAAGGTTACCTGATTTCCTACACTGGGAGTGTAGGAAAGCCCACAGTGGAGCAGATCAGAAGCAGCTCATCAGTCCTGTGTGCAGCTGTATGAGCTGGTGAAATGGTGTATCTGTCAGGTATTAATGGTGCTTCAGGTTGTAACAGCAAAAATAAGTGTACTTTTTCCCAATGGTGACAAATATGAGCTTACTGACACTGCTCAAATGCTAAGAGCAAAGCCAGCAATATTGAGTAACTAGACAGAAATATCTGAATTATTTAGTAGACAGTGCAGAAGTAAAAGCCAAAGCATGATCTGACCAAGAAAACAAACAGAAGAAAAAACAAGAGGGTAATTAGTTTTCTGTTGAAAAGAAGAGCTGACTGAAGGATTAGGACAGCAGCCATGGCAGAATGGAGGGTGTGACTTCAGGGCCAAGGACAGGGACAAGCAGCACTGCTCCTTTCTGAGAGACAATCACTACATTGACTGAGCTGCAACATGAAACAGATTTAAAAAAAAAAAAAAAAAAAAGTACTCCTTAGGTAGTATCAGGGAAGGAGAATGGAAAAATGTGTATTTTAACCACTCCTTTTAATAATCCTGTGGACCAACTGATCATGGCTAACATTTCTTCAAAGGGAACATTTCTTCCTCATTTAACTTACAAAACTGTCTCCTGCAAATGACATTTTATTTATAGCAGTGGTATTTGCTGTATAACTGATTGGGGAAGGCTGTAAATGAGCATCATTGCATATATATGGAAAACAATGATAAAGCATTCATCAAAAAGCTACAGAAGATTTAAATATTCAAATAAGGCAATCTGCATAACCCCCACTTGAATTTTAATTTTGCACAAGTTATTTCATAGCTTTATGCTGTAGATTATCTGTGCAAGCTATTTTTTCTCAACAGAAGAACCACTTCTCACACTTTAAGAAGTGTCCACCAAGTCCTGGAGTCATATTAATTTTAATTCTTGGACTGAAGGTACAGGAGGCTTTACCTGAAGAAGGAAAGGCTATTTTTTCAAAGTCTAAGTGCTCAAGACAAGAGGGCAAAAGATACCTGTGAGGTTCTGACAAAAGACACCTCAATAAGGTTCTGGTGGCAGTGAACTGCATCTTCACCTGCCAAGATACAAGCTCATAACTTGTAGTTCTCTTAAATGCAAGCTATTAAAACATGAAGGAGAGAAAACCAGTGCTGCAGAGCTAAGGGAGGTCAGACATCTCAGCAAACAGCCTTTATGCTGGAGCAACCCTTTCCAGAGGAGCAAGAGGACCAACTTTTGGAGGATGCCACAAAGAATAGGCTTGTACCAAGCAGGTCAAAAAGATGCATTCACAAACTGACAGGCTAAAGCCACATGACAGCTTTTGATCTGGTATTACTAAGAAAGCACTTAAGTTAAAAAAAAAAACCAACACAATCCCCTTGTAGCCAGACCAAGCAATGCAGTGAAGGCCAGAACACACAGACTCACTATGTCACACTTCATATGCTGCAAATACAACAGATGAAGAAGATCAGGTTTTCTTGATCCCATCTTATGCTGAAATCTTGAAAAAGCCAGATTCTGTCAAGTCTTTCTTTCCATAGGACCATAGGATTTTAAATGTTACCTTCTGCATGTGCTCATGTAGTGGTACTACTTACATTTTCAACAGTTTTGATTGTGAACAACTATTGCCCTGGAAAGAGCACTGTTTCATCCATAGTTTTGTAGGGATTAAAAAGTAAGAACACCAGAATATTTCTCAGACAAGAAAAAGACTTTCAGCACCACTCAGTTCCTTGATCACAGAATAACTCAAGAACTATAATGCCTGAAGAGCTTAAATTTGACACAAAAAGCTTCAAGAAAGCAAGCATTTTAGGCTCTTTCCCATGGGACACACAAAACTGGGGAGAGGGAAAATGGTGGGTCATTAAAAACAATCACTGCAATGTTCTCTTTAGGTTCAGAGAAACAAATGAAAGGATAAGCACCTAGAATGTATCCAGTTGCTTTAGAAAGAAAATTTTCTCTTACAAACATTAACTAGTTGGTTCAGCAATTTCCACGAAGGAGCTGGAGACCAAGCAAATCAAGTGCTTTAGCAAAATACTTGGTAATATATTTTACTGCCCTACCACACGCTGTTGTGGCAAAGCTCTTCTACACTTAAAATTCCTGTCCTACAGGGCCCACTTACTGGCACTTCAGGGTCACAGTGAGCACTCCTGAGATCTAAAGAATGTAGTGAAAAATAAAATAAGATTGCCTATGCAGGTCTCATTTTGTCAAATTCTTTGCAAAAACAAAAGAGCAAACAAAAACTCTTGCTCTTCCCCACACAATGGTCACCCCAGGTCCAAATATTCAGTTTCTTTCAGCATAAGAAGCTTTTCTTTGCTTCAGTCAAACAACTCCATTGCACCATATCTCTGTGATGTGGGAAAAGGCTCCAAAACCAACATCCCAAGGAGATTATTCCTTTCCTGCATCCATGAACTCTACAGCATTCATTACTACAATAAACACTAAGTGTTTCTCACAGCCTCCTAAACTGTGAGCTCTCAGTGATTTCTACTGTGTTATCTTTAACTTTCCATATTCTGTCTTCCCTACATGATGGCACAAACCCCATACATGCTGCTACTGAGATTACTGCATTATTTAAATAACAACTGAGTTAAATTTTCATTGGTGCTAATTACAAGTTGGTTCATTAGTGTTAGTCAGTTAATGTGATAACACTCAGTCACTAAAAAGAAAAGAAAAAAATCTACCAACTTTTTCTGGCAAATTGGTTGTTTGCATCAGGGCTTATGGCTCAGGGCAACCCACAGGGCTGGGAACATGCTCAGAGCCATTCCTGCTTTAAGGTCCCGAGCACTGGCACTTGCAAAGGATGCCTTCTGAAGAGGAAAAAGGGGAAAAGAACAGAAGAGGGAGTTTCACTCTTAAGAATCAGCATGAGGGAGAAAACTGGAATAAATGTAAATATTTCAGAGCTATCCTTTTCCCCACCTGAATTTTATTTCATTCTAGCACTCACTTTCAGATGAAGATGAAACAGAGTTTAGATTTTCAGTGTATGTGAAGGGAAGTGAATGCACAGAGCTGTCCCACGCTTCTGATTGAAAATACCCCAACACAAACAGGGAGACTGTGTAATTGCTTTGATCACCTCCGTCCCCAAACTGAGGTAAGGAACAGTGGATATCATTCTCATTCTGTGTTTGTAATAAAAAAAAGTCTTCCACCTGCACCACACCTCTGCAAAGAAGTAAGCAACGATGAAGAAAGCAAAAATCAAAGTGCTAACAGTTAATGTCCAAGTAAGTTCTTGCCTCAGCATGTTCTATGGAGAAGCTTTGATGTTACAGAGAAGGGAGGAAGCTGGAAGAAAAGGTCAGGCTTTCCTTGAGAATGACAGCTCCTCAGGGCTCAGCCTCAGCATGGAACAAGAAAACCTGTCTCAAAAACAAGTTTGCTTCTCGACTGTACCCCTTACCTGTTTTTGAAAGGCTTCTGAGAGTTCTTTACAACTTGTCTATAATTCCATGCATAATGAAACCAGAATAAGACTGCACTACTCCCACGAGCAGCTCCACACCCACTCATTCACCCCTACCCTACACTAAACCTTCCACTGGAGCAAACTCACATAGCAAAAACAAACAGGAGACTATGCCCAGACTAAAACTCACCCTATTTGTAAGATTATAAGCAACTACTACCCCCTTTGTCTTTCCAGTCAGGTACAGATCTCAATTCTAGCAGCAAAGATGAATGAGACTTCATAACTTCAGTTATTTATAAACCTGTAAGTGTCACATCACCCTGGCTACCATACAATTGATTCAGAGATCTGCTGGGGCACTACTGCCTGCTTTGCATGGTACTGTACCATGGAGTAAAGGCTCCATTCTGATGGTGTCATCAGACACATTAAAGCACAGACCAGAACTAGAGAGCTCAGATTAAAAAGAAATAAATTACTTTCTTAATTTACATGAACTCCTAAAGCTTCTCAAGCAGGAATTAACTTGCAGCACCAGCACCTGAAGCAGCATAGCACATAGCTCAGTGCCCCTCCTTTTGAAGGGATGTGCAGCAGAGGCTTCTGGAGCAACTTCAGGTGGTTGCCACCAAGCATTGCAGCAGAATGGCAAAGCATTCTGTAGCACCCACATTTTGTGTTTCTCCCCTTGCATCAAGGCAAGAGAAGCCACGGGAATGCAGCACGTGCTTTGTCAGACTATGACTTTGCCAACCAGTGCAATCTGACTCATGAGCTTTTAATAAAGCTTGAAGTGCAAAACAGCAGCTTGAACAGTACTTTCAGGTTAACTGCGTTTTCAGCAATCACCAGTTTCTTTAAGCACAAGTCCCACATAATCTTCAGGAAGCCCTGAATCTTTCTTCTCCCTCCTTCTAATTGCTTGCTGTCAGTGGCAATGCTTCCCAACACCCAAGAGTGTGCTGAGCTACTTTTCACTGCCACCCAGCAGCTGTTTCCCTCCACATCCTCAACACCCATCAGCTCTACCTATGCCCACTATAGGTTGTGGACTAAGGATAACACCAGTGCTGCTAACGGGTAACTTCAGGAGATTTACACACCAGTCTTCAAAATCAAAAGAACAATCTCCATCCAGCACAAGGGAAGTCACACTTGTTAAATACTGGTATTGACATTTGACATACTACATTGTTCATTCACACACACAGAGTTGAGCTGCTTTAGTTAAATTATGTCTAGGAATAAAATTCCACTGTGCACTTTTTTAATCCAAGAATTTGTGAAATTAAGAGAGATCCAGTAATGGAAGGAGTCTCCTTAAACCTGATTCTCAAGAGAGAACTGCTACAGATTAGGTGAGATGGGCACAGCCATGCAGAGCCTGCATTTATCAGTGAAGTTGTATCACTGTGCAGCTTAACCATCACCAGGCAGTATTAGGAAGTTGCCTTTGATAGGCTAAAAAGTAAAGAAAACTTGCATCAATTAGGAAAAGATCCACAGAAAATACAAGCATTCATACAGCAATAGGAATAAATAATTAAAGTTTTACCCAGATGATGGCTTCCTCTGCTTCCCTGATGACAGCAGAACTGACAAGCCCTGGGAGAGGGTGTATCTATTGGCATTCACTAGTGCTTGATTAACTGCTCCTGACTAGCTTCCCATTCAGGACACCAGAGGTCATTATCTATGATGGCATTTAAAGTGTAACCAACATCCAGGCATGTTATATATACTAAATTAACAGTATAAATAACATAGCTTGTACATAATTACACATATTCTTTCAGTATTACAAACTGAGGAAGAAATCCCTCTAATCTTTCCTTTGGGTGACCAGAAGATTTAAGTTTTCCTCAGTGAGCTACAGCAGCACTCTCCACAAGCATCCTTTATCACTTAATGGTGGGCCAGGCATATGGTGTACTTCAGCAGTTCAGTTTGCCAAGAAAGCTGACAGGCAGACTAACAGTTAATAACATAAGCATCTATTATTGCACTAACACTGAACTTGTATACTTTAGAGAAGACTGAAGCTATTTTACTCCACAGCAGCTGTGTTTACACTGTAGCACAGTCTGGTACCTCCGAAAATCAAGTGAACTTCTATCCAACAGTAACTATGCTGGTTCCAAGGGAAAAAAAACTGTTAAGAGGAGAAACACACTTCAACTTCTTGTGTTAAATGAAAATCTTAACCTCAGCTGCTTCTAAAGGTACCATAACTTCATTTGCCACGGATCAGGAATACAAACTGAAAACAATACATACTAAAACCAGTTGTTTCATATAGTAGCATCATATGAAAATGCATCTGTGCTCACCAGAACAAACTTTCCCTTCTCCCTCAGCAAGGTACATAAATACATTTTAATCAATACAAGAGCTAGTTCACAGTTTAGACTCGGAGCCACATTCATCAGTCACTGTCAGGAACACAGCCCCTATCCTATAAAGTTTTCTTGAGATGAAAAAAAAAAGTTAATTCTGAGTCTTACTTTTTTAATTTAGGCTCAGTGGATATCTTCCTTTCTCCTCTTAACATCTGCTGAACAAAATGGGAAGTAACACTTTATCTAGACCAATCAAAAGCTTTGGACATCACTTCTGCATGATGCAGTCAGCTGGACAAGATCCGTTGAGCTGACTATTCAGAAAAAGAAAAATCTATGTGCTTTAATCTGAAAACATGGTTTATTCTATGCCAAAGATGCCAGATCCACCATGACAGGACTGTCACAGCAGTAAGTCCCCACCTGGGGAATGCCATCAGCTTTTAAGCATCACTTGTGACTCTTCTGCTGCAGCTAAGCAAAAAAACCCCCTTGGTAAACAATTGCACCCAGTGACCAGTGCTCTGAATTTGTGAGGCCAGGCTGCAGCCACAGCCAGCCAGCCTGCCTGCCTCCCAGCTCCTGGCACAAACAGCACCAAATGCTCAACCTAGGAAAGTTCTTCAGCCTGCTCATCTCACTGATTGCTCAGGATACACAAAAAAGTGGTTTTGTAGGTTTTACCTAACATTTCCTTAACTGCTCTTTCATTTGAATTGAGGCTTACTCTATTTGCCTTTGGTTTACAACGCTAGATCTGGTTTGGAACGTGGACTGTTTCTCCTGGGCTTCGAGTTAGGCACCAAAACAGATCTGCAGGGCTGAGTTCAAGGGTCTCCTATTGCTCAGCACATGGAGACAGACTGCTGCCTCTAGAGAGCAGCAAGGCAACAGCTGCCTGCTACCTGCAGCCCAGCTCAGAGATGGCAGTGCCATGGTCCATCTTTCCTGCTGTGTGCTGCTTTCAGAGCACTGCTCTCCTCTAAAAAAAAAGAAAATGAAACCACACAGTGTACTACTTAATGCTGCTCGAGACTGCAAGTTAAAATTCAGAGCTGCTCTTAAGTTCCCTGACCTTCCTGCTCCAGAGACACATTTATTTTTGTTACCACAAACACAAATAAAACTGAGCAAGCAGAGGCAATGCCACACGTCTAAAGCCAGCAATGCCTGAGCAGCCTGCAGATGAATGCCTTTCAGGGGATGATGAAGAGCAGTCAGGTGGTTCCATCCAGCACTGCCACAGAACTGCTCTGCAGACATCAAATCTTCTCGTTCTTTTAATTCAAATTACTAAATGTGTAATGGGTTCTAGTTTTAGTTGTCACTGAACACAGACAACTTAAATTAGCTTAGCAGAACTGCACAATAATGGCCATGCTCCCCATTTGACTAAACCACACACAGGCTAACTACCTCTGCCCTCAGTATGTTTTCTTATAATATAAAACCCCAAGTTCATTTTTTCATAGCTGATGCTATGAAATGATGCACTTAAGACAGAGATATCACATCATTAACATCTACTACCAAGAACTCATAACTACCCAGAAGGCACATAAATGACAGATTCTTTTAGAAAGATTTTCCTGATCTTAAAGAGTTGCCTATCAAAAAAAAAAAACAAACCAAAAAAACAAACCACAACCCAAAACGAAACAAAAAGAAAAAATCCCTTCTGTTGTGATTTTAGTCATAATTATAGCACAGCCTGTAGTTGTTTGCCATCAGGTGACTGTGGCAGAGGACAAAGAAAAGCAGTTTCCACAATTTATAGCAGCACTGATATAAATGACAATAAATGCAACAGGAATAAAGAAGGTAGGAGTTAAGTTAAATGCCACGAGTGCTTATCCATCTAGAATACAACTGAATTAATCCACTATCAGTACCTAAAGAAAAACTACAGAAATGAAACGCTTTCGGGAAGTTAAGAGGAAATAAGAAACTGGGTTTACTCTTCACTGCCACTTCACTGTTGTAGCAATATGGGATTCCAGGCTCCCACTCCAGATCTTCTATTTGAAATAGTAGAGCTGAAAATAACCTCCTGCTTTTACAGCATGTAGTTCTTCTTCTCTGATGCACCACGCTAAAGACTTAATATGGGAGTGTTGTTTGCAGACAGCAAAACAACATCTGGCAGCTTTCTGAGCTTCCCGTTTGAAGTGACTCTAACCCCGTGCATTGGCAAACTGGGAAAGTCAAATCATGTAGTGGCAGAGCTGGGTAATGCCCCGGGTACAACTGGAGTCTTCACATTGGATTTCTACCTACCAGAGACTCAGACTGTTATTGTAAACAGCTGAACAACTTGTATCAGATGCCCCAGGAGAGGACAGGTGGATGCTGCTGGTTTGTATTGTGCTTGTATTTCTCAACAGCCTCTTCCTTCTAAGGCAAACAGAGAAAAGAGGGCTCAGCTCAGGTGTGCAAGGTTCTGTGGGACTTCTGTGCTACTCCCTGAAGTGATGTTGCTGAATAACACTCCTCTAGTTTGCAGGGCCAACTTTTACTAAATAAAATTCTTACAAAGAGACAATAATAAAGGTAATTTTTAAAGCAGAAAAGCTAAAAGAATAATTTTAAAATCATCTACAGGGCATGCTCCCATAACCACATGGCTCACTTCTGCACAGAGTGAAGGAGACCTTGCAAGAGAAGCCCAGCTGCATGATGTAATGCCACACAGGAAATCAAATTTAATCAAAACTTAGAGGAATTGCAGATCTTGGATTGGCCAAACAATCAGACTGCACTGCAGCTTAAAGAATGCACAACATGTCAGCACTTCTTAGAAAGCCCACTGTTGTAATTCACACCACACCTTCCTTATTCAAAATTTCTAACCACTTTTTTCTATATCACCTCCAGGGAGCACTTACTGCAACAGCAAGTTCTGACTGCCATCTCAGTTATTAAAATATATTAAGTGATAAACTTTAAAATGTTTATTAAATCACTAAATGTTTATTAAATTACTAAAACATATTTATCAACAGCTTTACTTTACATATCAGATTAAACAAGACCTAATAACTCGGTTTTCATATTCCCAGTGAAGTATCTTTCAGCTTTTTACATACATATTAACAACAACATCAGAAAAATAATGGTATAAATTTAGAAGGAGAATCAGAAGCCACCAGACCATGGTTTGGAAGAAACTGTAATCAAGTCAAGGGAAGACAGAAATTCTGCACAGCATGGAAGTTTCTGCCCTGTAATTATCAGACATGGCCAAGGAGCTGGCAAGGCCACCTGAGAGATTTCTGTTGAGAAAAGCTGAATGCCTCAAGGGGTTTGCACAACATTAAAGCTCATCTAAGAACTGGACCACAGTTTGATCAGCAGAAGTACCTCTCATGTACACTGAATGCAGGTTAAGAATACCCCCTGCTGCTACACAGTAAGCAAGGGTGAGCAGAGATAAGGAGTGAGAGGAAACCTGTTACTAAACCAGTTTTGATAGAGAAATCATTGCCTGTGAAGAAGCTCCAGGCTGCCCGAGCGCAGCTCAAGCTGGAAGGTCGAAAGCCATTGATGTGATGTCTGTAAAATGGCCAAATATGAAGCAAGGCAGGTGCCACGAGGCAGTAACACCAGCCCACGTCTGCTTGCTGCATTCTTCATATTGGCCAGAAACCAGGTGTAACTGGCACAAATAAAAAGCAGATATCCTTTCTTTCTGCTTTAACTAGAGAGGCAAATATGTTGGCAGCTATTACATATAGCTATGACTGAAAAGCTGCAACAGCCAAACCCAAGAACTTTTAACCTTTTTGGGTTTTGTTCTCACAAGAAGACTGCTGTGAAAGGTCTTCAAGCAACAAAGAGCTGGCAGGTAACAACCATGCATCTTCACATTTTGTGCATTACATGCACATTAAACCACAGCCACCCCATTCCAGGTCTTCTCATCTGCACACAACCCTGACCACCAGAGGTACCACGGGGGTCCTTCCATGCACAAGTCCTCCCCTTTCTCTGATCAACATTAAAAATATTTCTTCCAGCCACTATATTCACTGTCACACTCTTCATCTGTTGCCCCAAAGCATACTGATAGCACGAATGAGCAAATATAAATGTTCTAATTTTCCACATGCCACTCTGTATAATTTTTAAGGGGTTCTTGTATTTGGGCAGATAAGATCTTGCTTCTAGCCTAACACAATATTCCATTTCAGGTTTTAAAACCTGATAGGCAATCCACAAAAACCCAGAAGGCACGTTACACTTCTTATCTGCTACAGCTCTGAACTAATGTTACTGAAAACTTTGTGTTATTTTTGTGACAGTACAAATGGTTTCAAACTTCATTTATGTAAAGTCTGCAAAAGCTTTGTCATTTTGCAGGGGAGAGGGTGGTAAGACAATAAGAAAAAAGAAAAAAAAAAGATTATTTTTCCAGTGATAAATTTTACCTATCTAGCAAGATTTTAGTGCCTACATTGATGAGAAAAGTTTTAGCCTAAGCTCACTCTGCTTTATAAATAAAAGCTAACAAATATATAATGAGAAATTACCATAGAATGTTAGTTAGTATTGCAGCTTCCTACGGAGGACTGTCAAAAATATCTTTTTAGGTTGAAAACCATATTAAAAGTGGATTATTTAGATAAAATCAGGTTAAAGAACAGCCACATATAAGCCTTACTGACTGATATGGGAATAAAATGCAGAAAAGTTTAAATAAAGTTCAAGTTACAATAATCTTGTATTGGTTTACAGTTGTTTGGTTATTGAAGGAAACAGTATAAAAAGTCATAAGGATCAACTCTATTAGCAGATCTGCAGCAGAGCTAATGCATTGGCTTTGCAGTTTATAACCTTTAAACCAATTTTCTGTATCACAGACAATCCTTGCTCAAGTTTTTCAGGTGGATGAACTAAAACTAGGCCTACTTTCCATTAAGTAACTTCTACTTGCTCCTCTGAAGCAAACTTTAGACAAGAGATAAAGAGCAATTTACACACTTGGGGACCCTGCATAACTTGCTATTTGTAGTGTATGAAATACTTCATCCTGTTGGTAAAGATATTTTATGACTAACTCAATTACCAGAGTCATCTCACATGTCCATGTGCTGCCTGCAAACACACACGTGTGTGATTCATTACAGAAAACTCTTAATGATTAAGAAAACAACAAAACAAATGCTGAAAGCAAGTGTTGGCAGAAGTATATCCCCAAAACTGTAGTGGCAATAATCATTAACCTTCAGGGTTAATAACCCACTGTCAAAAGTGGGAAGCTACATATATGCATGAAAGGTGAGACAAGAGTGTTGGTGCTTTAGGGTTTTTTTGATGAAAATATCTCACTCTTCTACAAGTGGCAATGGCAATAATGGCAAATTTCTGTTGTGGGGGAACAGAGAGTCACTGGTAAGTATATACAACTGCCTTACATTCAATCTGTTCTGTAGGTCATTCCCTACACTTCTTCAGCACCTGCAGCATATGGAAACTATTAAGCCCTTCAACTTGTTGTATAAGGAAACACCAAAACCACCTAGAACACATTTGTACCAAGCACTGTAGCAATGTCCCAAGCTATTACAATGATCCAATGATTTTCAGCACTCAGCATTACACATGACTTGCTACAAACTCAGGGAAAGTTTGTACTGTATTTGTATTTAGAAGCTTCTCTTCCCCCTACCCCAAGCTCCATTCCTCAGCAATACTATCATGCTGCCAAAAGCCAATTATCTAACCCATTGTAGATAAAGTTCCTCAAAGTTCTGCAGAGTCATAAGTCACTTAAAAGCCACTGTGAAACATTCGAAGTTTTAACTGCAAGACAGATGTCTGGAAAATACCAGTTTTAAACTGAAGACTGGGACTTCTCTCTTTGATATGGGCCGCCAGGAAACGTGTCCTCTGGGAAGGATCCAAGTAACATACAACTATTGCAATTAATGGAAAATACTAATAACAAGTATAGGTTCACCCACCTGTATTCCCTCCTAGAGCAGGAGAAAATAAGCATGCTCATCTCTTGCTGAAACAGGTTTTTCAGTGACTTTTTCAGAAAGGATTATGCCTTTCTTATGTATTCAAAATGCAAATGCACTGGTTGCAATCTGATTCCAAGATCTAGCAGTGTGATTAACACACTTGCTCTCTCCAGCTGAAAAGCACAGCTGCTTTTTGTTTCTAACTGTACATTTTAGAATTATTAGTTTTACCAAAGGAATTAAACTGACAGCACAAATTATTTTTACAAAAGCAGGCAAGCAGGGAATCAGGTATTCCAGGTAAAAGATCGAACATAGGAAGGATGTCCTTTGACTAAAAAAAAAAACTCCCTATGAAAATGGAATGATGTTTGGTTTTTTTTTTTAATAAGTTCACTCCAATTAGCAACAATTTTCTCTAGAAACTTGCTCACAATGTTTGAGCAGAGAATGAGATATGTGCATCAAGTACAAGAAACTGGTACTCCTTCTTTCCAGTAACTCAAAGTATTTCCCTCACAGAGAATTTTTTTGCACAAAATAATGCATAAATTATTGGTACTAATATTTTATCAAACTATCAGTCTTAAGTATTAAGTAAGACAAGGAAATTGTAATATTAACTCCAAAGCACTGCAAAAGAGATGGCGTTTTGAATGGTATAAAGAGCTTAAGAGAAGAGCATTCAAAACACATCCTGAATCATCTGGACTGACAAGTTCATGTGCAGCCCTGGTCTCTATACAATATTCCTAATTTTTCTTTTGCCAGCTCCCTCTCACCTTCCCTTCCCCCCAGCTTCCTTCTCTCCATCAAATCAGAAATCATCCATGTTTGTGAAATCCAAATCCTCAGCCCTCTTGGCACATTGCCAAAGGTTGTAAGCACCAACACTGATTGATTGATTGATTGATTGATTCAGTGGGTACTGGACTATATGAACTCTCTGAGAGTCCGGGTCCAAACTTTAAACTCTGGAAGTGACCACTGGTGTAGATGTTACAGGAGAGACGAACCTGTCCCACTGCTGCCTTGAGTTTCTCCTGCTCTCTGAAGCACTTATCCTCTGTCTGGTAGGACAACTGCCATTACTGTGAGGAAAAAGCAGAAGCAGCACTTCATTTTTTCCCTTTTTTTTTTTTTTTTTTCAAAGAAAGATTAGCAAACCTTAAAGGAAAATTTTGCTCTAAGCTGCCCCTAAGTACAATGCTTGTGTGAAATTACACTGCCAGCTACACCAACTGAGGTCATCCTTTTCTCAACCTTTCAAAAAATGTTTCCCCTAGGAAATTAAATCAATAATCTCAAGTAATAGCAACTAAACACACAAAGCAGACTACTTTAAGTATATAACATGAAAAAGCACTGTTCATGTTGTTTTTAGGATTGTGTGTTTTAATTACAGCCCTTCACCCTCCTTCTTGCTTTGTAATTGAATTTCCTTTTATCTATAGAAGGCTAACTTTATTCATAAGAGGCTGTGGATGTTAGGGTTCAATTCTTTCACTGCAGAGGCCTAAGGTCTCCCACTGCTTTCCAAGTTTTAATCCACATTGTGTTTTTAAAACATTCCAGTTCAGATCAGCAAATACGTTTTGAATGGAAATAAATGCATATTGAAAGGAAGGACATTATAATAACTAAAAACATTCCCCCCTCTATATGAAGGAATCCCAGAAATATCATTGTTCTGACTTCCATCATGAGGCTTAGAAAAGTTCTGTTCAACCAGTATATCACTGAAGGACACACCTATTTACAGTCTATTTTTAATTGCAAATTTGGGTATGATAACATGTTCTTTGTTCCACCTGTAAGATCCAACAAACCTCACAAACTGGCTTCAGTACACAGCCCCTGTAACACTAAGGCATTCTCCTGACTGCCTGATGACACTTGAACTTTTCACAAGTGAAAAGGAAATCCTTTTTGTCCTATCCTCATTTACCAAGCAGAATTTGACCACTATTTCAGTCCCACTGCCACCACATCTCTTAACATCAAATCAAAGCAGCAACAATAAAGAGGCTAAAAGCACAGACATAAGGCCACTTTGCACCTTACTCTGGATTACTGGATTACTTAATACACTTGGGGTGTTACAGCAGCACCTGAGCCTCTTCTCTAAAGTGCCTAAGCTAAATTTCAAAAGAGGCTGAAAAACACATTTCAGAACAATAAGGCTTCTATATGTGACATTTTAAGTCTAGAAAACCAAGAAAAACACACACTGGCCTGGCTGGGAAGGCAGTATATGTTTTAGTGGACTGATTAATCCTGAGAGACTTCAGGCTTCAACATAAATAATCCTCAAAAGTCGCCACATTTGATCCTGGAACATCTTCAACCAACCATGATCTTCAAACCTTCTGACAGGGAGCCACACAGCACCTATTCTCACTGTAGCTCACGAACAGTTTCTGGGTTACTCAGTGCAGTGCTGTTTTAACTTGCTAAAGCTCCATTTGAGTCACCACCAAAACTCTACCACTCTTGGCACATACAAACTATGTTGGCAAAACACAGCTTTCCCCTGTATTTTCTCCTCCAAAATGGAATTAGAGTATTAGGAGCTAAGTCATGGAGTTGCCTCTCAAGGAACACCAAGTATGGTGTTTCTTTTTGTTATTGTTCATTAACTGATATGCTTCCTTCCCACTCCTCCCCCTAAGAAGTACTGAAAGCTTAAAAAACAACAAAACCCACAAAAAACTAACCACTTTCAGTGATACAGATTTCAAATCACAAGAATAATAACAGGCCTGAAGGCCTAAGAACAGTGAGAGCACTGAGTCTTACTGAAAAGTTCAAAGTACGTGATGGTGTTCTTACTGCCCCAGAATCAGGAGTGGTAAAATTACATGAAAATCTGTTCTCATTTTAAGGTGGTTCTGATCATACAGAGAGAAAAACAAGCCTTATGCCCTAGGGCTCAAAAGAGCACAACTGAAAAAGATTCCTGTATTTTTAGGAGTACAATTTCAAAGCTTGAACCTGACAACACTAGCATATTTACACTGTCCTAAAAAGTGTTTTCAAATTCATACATTTTTTTCCAGGGCATTGCTTTTGCAGCCCCATCCCTGCAAAGCTCAGGGGCTATTTTTTCAAGCATCACTCTGCTGGCACATGCAACCTTATTTTCTGTTGACATAAAAATACCAAAGAGAGAGAACACCCTTCTATACCATTTCCATCTCAACTTTTGAATCAATAGTTTTAACTATTAAATTGTAATTTTACAGCAGGAAAGTTACAGCAGAGAAAGAGTGCCTCAGAAAAATCAACAAATACTCATCCTGAAAACTATAACCTTATGAAGTCTCCCAGATTTTCTTGCCCAAGGAAGGCCCAAGGAAGTTTTTCAAAGGCCAAACCACCAGAAATACCTGTATGTATTATAATCATGTGCCTCTGCTGTGAGATTCAATTTGAAATGTACTCTTGATTAAATGGAAAAGAAAACCATTTGCTGAGTTGTGTTTAAGAAACATCTCTGACAGCCCAAGTCTGCTTTGATTTGCTCTGCACAGATATGGAGTTGCTAGCAAAACATTAAGTGGCAAGTGCAGCCTTGGATGTAAATTACACCATCTCACACTTAAGTGCTGCCTCAGCTGCAACCAGAAATTGCACAGACAAGCACTGCCATGATCACTTCGAGGAGTAACAAGAATGGAAAAAAAACGAATTATCAGATGTCTATGCAAAGCAAATACATAAAGAGCCAGCCTAGGAAAAAAATACTCCCTAAAAGCTTTCCAAAGCTAAGGTCAACACCTCTGCAGTATCTAAACTTAATTCTTGTGAGGTACTTCATTAGCCCTGGCAGTTACAGAAACAGTCTTCTAAGCACACAAGATTAAAAGCTTGTCCTGCTGTATCAGGGCTGGGCACACCCAGAAGAAGTGAATGGCCACAAAATGAACAGACAACTGCTGAGGTACAGAGAAAAACAAATCGGTTTTTCAAAGGGCTAACAGAAAAACACTCACTAAAAGCAAAATTAAATCACTTTCTCTAGACCAGGGATGTTCATTTTGCCATTTTCCAAACTGAAGTAACCAGTGATCTATTCACACCACATAACACAGGCTTGGTAGTAGCAGGGAAGCCTGGAAGACAAACCTACTGAATCTTGCAAAATACCAATTTTTTAATATCCACATTGAATTCCATCCCACATGCTTCACAGGAGATCCAGTGAAAGATTACTTCATTTCATGAGGTTTCATGATTTAATGAAGTCAGTCCATCAAACAACTTATCAAGGAATAAGAGTTTAATTAAGGCTGTGACACAACCTGGGTATTTATGCCAAAAATAAGTTTAACAGTCACCTCAGGTGAGAGGGTGGTCAAAAGCAAACAGGAACACCTAAGTGGTGTCAGCATTTTTAGTTCATACATTCTCCATCAAAATTAACACTTTTCTTATATTAAAAAAGAACTGGAAGTGCTAAAATTTGCCAATTTAGGAGTCTTTTTGGATATGGAAATATTTTTTCAATATAAGGACTGGATTGCTATAAGGATTGCTATAAGGATTAAATTTCTTCCCCCTTTCCCTAGCAAAATACCAGCATGAATGTCCAAAGGCCAACAATGACAGAAGTTATGGCCTCATGAACCCAAAGACCAGCATCTCCTGCCCATCTCCCCTCAACTCCCAGCATGCAGCTTCCCATGCCCTCTGCCTCTCAGCTGAGTACAGAAACACCTACTTGAAACAGAAAAAACAAAATATCCACCAGATCAGTGTTTGTTCAGGATTCCACTGTGGGAAGCTCTGAGCACCTTTCATTCCCATTCAGTGTCTTCAACAAGTTAAGAAAAGCAAACATCTTGCAAGCTCAGTGTCCACAGTCACAGTACCATCCTTCTTGGATCTACTACTGTCCACAGAGACTTGAGCCATTTTAGAGTATTTTCTGGTTGATAATCTCATAATTAAAGGTTGATTATAAACACAGGAAGTAATGAGATAAATAAAAAGTAATTTTTCACAGTACGAGGAGGAGTAATGAGTCTGTACTGAGTCCTGCTTTTGAAGAGAAGCACAAAAACATGAAATAGCTGCAAAGTTTTATGACAAATACAGAACTATTTAAGAGCTGAAAATAAATGTTAGCTAATAACTACAGAAGGATAATAGAAGATTAAATTAAGGAAGAATAATAAGACAAAGAAAAAGAAATAACCTCACCTACACAATAAGATCTAAATTAGCTACTGCAACTCAGTATTTTGAAATTGTTATGACTAATTCTCTTGCAGCATCAATTCCAGATTCATTAAGAGCCCTGAGGAATGGAGAAGAAAACAGAAAACACTGTGCTGCAACTCTGGAAATCCAGAGCACCTTGAGACAGCATGTAGTGCTGGTGTCAAGCAGCCATGGCAAGATTGGAAGATGCACAAAAAGGTTCCAAAGAAGATTAGAGGCTTGATGTACTTCTGTACTGATCTGGACACATAATTCAGCTTGACAGCAAAGTTAGGAAACACCCACAGCCAGAAGGAGCAGTCCTGCCCTGTCCAGCACTGCACACACACACACACACACACACACACACACAAGCTGTGGACAGGCTTCAGTGTTTTCTGTACAATAAACCTGGTTCCTTCTTTTAGCTGAACAGTACAACTATGGAAGAATACAAGAGTGATGTGTAAAATCAAAACTGGTATGAAAAAAAGAAGAATAAGGAAAGGTTATTCACTATTGCTTCTACCACAAGAACCAGAAAACACAAACTGAAGCACCTTTTTCACTGCACATCATTAAACTGCAGTCCCATAACCACAAGAAGCTGTGGATTCAGAAAGGATCAGACCCACTGACACAGAGCAGGTCAAAGCACCGGGTTCTAACAGCCAGCACAGCTGCATCACTGTCTGCAAGTGGGATCCTGCTCCACTTCTCTGTTTCTTACCCTCCTTTCAGGTTTCAGAAGTGACACAGGGGACCAGGTATCCTGGTCTGAGAATTGATGGCAATGTTTGTGCTCAGCACAAGGCAAGCTAGACCTGAAGCTCCTCTTCCAGCAATGCAAGGAAAGTTCTCAGCCACCTCCAACAGCTATCACGATGGGATTTTTCTTTCAAACCCCATGACTAAGGCAGGAATTCAGTAGGGTCAGTTTTATGCATTAAAGTGGATTTTGCCATGTCGTTTGTCAGAAATCAAGTTTTTGCATAGTGGCAAGACAGATTTGTCCCTTTCAAGTAGGTAATAAAGAATTAATTCACTATTAGTCTTGGAAACCCAGAATACACTGCTCGTTTCAGAGACTCTCCTAGCTGGACCATTGCAGTCACTGTAACCCTGCCTTCTGAAAAGACACCTATGTAGAAACATCAATGCTGCTTTTTTTCCATGAAGGTGTCTCTGCTAGCTGATAGGCAGAAGTTATACCATGTTATTATATTATCTACCACTCATATTTGCATGTAAGAATTATCAAGACTGACAAAGCATATTTTGATGATGCTACCTACATAACAGCACAGGAGTGTTTATTTAAATTGGTTTAAGTAAAAGTATTTAACTATGTAATACTGAAATTTCTCAGTAACCTAAAAATAGTTCCCAGTAAGATCCAACCACGGCTTGGAAACAAAGTATAAATGAAAGATTAAACATGAATATTTAAATAAAACCCTCAGCTTTACTATAAAAAGGTAATTTCTGTATTTTTAACTGGATAATCATAAGAATCATAATTTACATCAAGATGCTTTTAGATGGAAATTGGACTCCAATTAGAAATTAAAAGTGCATTTTAATTTTACTTAGCTAAGTAATATTTCTACCTTGAAAGCACGTACAGAGAAAGCAGATACAAAGAAAACAGTATTTTGGTTTTCTATTTAGCAAGCACATAGAGTTAAACCAAGAAACATTACCTACAATTATGGAAGCTGATTTTTTTTTCTTGTCACTTTGTCCCTCCAGCTACTACGTTCCTGTCTTATTTTTATACCCTGATTGGCAGAAGAAGAGGCAATCTTCCCTGATTTCTCAGTTTCCAGTCAGTAACACTTAATTACACAAGCTGAACTGGTTGAAAAATTAAAAACACACGAACCAACTGTTGGACACACTCCCTATGCACTTGCAGCCAAGGTAGAATTATCTAGAACTGGCTTATTATCACAATAAATTCAGCATTCATGTACTAAGCCAAGCCACCTCCTTAAATACACTGGTTTTCATTAGGAGGAATGACAATATACATGCTTACATTTGCTAGAGAGTGAAGTAAGATCCAATCACAACAGCAATGGGAATTCAATCTTCAGTTCCTCCACCCTTGATCCTCCACCAATCTATTAAAAAAATCTAACAAATAACTTAAGAGATAACAATGACTTTAAAAGACTTCTGCTCTTGGCTGTTGCACTAAAAAAAGCCTTACTGATAACTTGATGATGTTTTATTTTGCAAATAAAGGAGAAAAACTTTCACTGAAGGAGGGGAAGATTTCCATATGCCTGCACCCATTTGTTTGAAAGGAATTGATCAGTTCAGTTCAGCTGGCCAATTAGTGCTATATATGTAACACTTCTGACTGATCCTGCACTTTCATTATTTCTTAGGGCCATTAGTTTAACCCTCCTGGTTACATTTTAAAGAGCAATGAGCAGAGTTAATCCTGCAAGGAGCCACTGCCTTCCTCAGTAATTTCTCTTTTAGGATATGCATTACGTGAGTTCTGCAAGAAAGCATCCTGTGTTTCCCTCTGCCTGTTTGCCAGGCATTTCCTACCCAGACATTTCTTGAAGAATTTTGTTGCAGAGATCTTGTGATTTCTGCTAAAACATCCCTTGAACAGTTCAGTGCTTACACGTGAATGGGGGCATATTCTGAACTCAACAAAATACCAATATATTTGGAAAGTCTGAAGCCTGTGGATGTAATACATACATCTGTTAGGCTTTGATGGCATTTCTCAGTTCTGCTTAGGAACACCACAGCATTTCAGCACCACATTCTCCTTCTTGGAGCTAAGTTAATGGGTACTGAGGCCAACAAAAAAATGCTTTAACAAGAGAGAAAGATCCAAAAAAGCCACCCTAGTTTCAGACAAGGCTTTGCAGTATAATGGAGCTTCACAGTCTATGGAATTAAAATATTTTTAAGAGTTCAAAACAAGTAAATACTTTTTTAAACCACAGGCCATGCCCTCCTTGCACAGAGCAAAGAGCACACTCAAGCAGCAAACGTGCACATTAGTACAGCTCCTGAGAAGCTGTATCCTAATGTATTTATAACAGTCAAGTTACAGAAAGAAAAAGAATTCCAAATAAAACTGAAAATCTCCCATTTATATGTATTTTCACAGATCAAGAAACCAAGAAAGAGGTAAGAAATGTCAGGGCATCACTTACTCCAGTACAGAAAGGCAAGACATCCACAGAACTTACAAAGCCATGTGTAATAAGTGTGCACCCAGCATTAGAGGGGAAGTGCCTTCACTTCCTGGCTTGATCAGTTTCTTCTGGAAACAATGACAAATCTGAAGGTGCTATTTATGGCTTTCTCTCACCCATCCCCAGAAGAAACAGAGACTACAGCCTCTTAAATACATCAAGACGGAATTAATCTTCTCCAATCCACTTGATATCTACTTCAATATCATTGCTCTAGTCCCTCAGATCCTTGAAAAAGATTAAGTGACAAACAGAAAAATCTTGCAGGGTTCCCAACCACCATCATTACTTTCAACCAGTGACCCAGTTCTGCAAGGCAGAGCACCTCTTGAGATGCACTGAGAGCCCTCAACTCCAATCAGACAAAATGGGAGAGAAGGTGGCAGAATCCTGTAGTTTACTCTTAAAGAAAAACAATAAAATCCAAGATTAATCTTTCCCCTCTCTCCTCCATGGCCCCGAGAATCTCAAAGCTGGTTTCACATCTGCATCATTTGTAGATAACATCAAATTCCACGAGACTCCTTCTCAAGTCATCTGTTTGAAGAAAGAGATCATTTCTGAAGTGAGCAAGAGTGTCCTCAAGTGTAACAGCAAATAAACCAGTGTAAATGAAGTGCCACAGCAGTATAAACAATGACCTTGGAAACCAGAAAGCTGCTGCTCAGGGTGAATCTAGAGACAATAATCACATTTTAAATGTCCAAATAATCTGACCAAATTGTTATGATTTCCTCTGTAATGAGCACCTCACTGGAACTGAAAGTAAGCATTTGCCATCAGTTCACCTGCTAAGTAAGAATGGGTGAAAAAAAGCCAAAAAAACCCACACATGGCACTCACCTACTTTAAGTGAAGGTAAAATTCCTCTTTGAATATTGTTTACAAGAAGTAATCTGTGCAGCAAAAAGTAGTGTCATTTAAGATTGTTCTGTCTTACTAAAAGGTAACTTGAAAGAGCAGACATCCTACTGGAGTCAGGCTCCTCCAGAAGCGATGGGTATTCTACCGCAAACCTTGATGAAATCCTCTTAGTTCACTTTGTAACATTATTGCTTACTTTGTTTTCTTAGGAAACAAGGCTCATTTGTTTAATTTGAAACATCTGCATCTGCAGAGTTCTCTGCATCTTCATCAAAACCAGTCAGCAAAACATGACAGAGAGGCAGGGGGTCTCATTGATATTAAGTGTTGTACCAGGATGCTTGGCTTCACAAGGAAAATAAATCTAAACATCCCTGCCTCCACTGAAAGAAAGACCAAGGCAGCTATCACAGAGAATCCAGAAGAGCCAAAAAGAGAAAAAGAGGATGGGGTGACAGAGGAAGAAAGAGACTTGGGACCAGAGTTTCTTTAGTCCTGTGGCTCCCAGGCCTTGCTTATTTGCACAGTTCCTAGCAAAAGGCTCCTCAGTGGTGTCTGTAGGTGATAATCCAATACTACTGAAACAAACAAAGCAGAAAGCTACCCCTAAGATTTACAATATCCCATTTTCAAAGTTTTTGTAAAGCGTTCATCTAGGATTCTGTAACTACTATGCAGGTTTGCATTGGTTAAAATACACTATTTACCAAAGACACACAGAGTCCCAACTAATATGCAGAATATCTTGTTCCAGCCTAAGCTCACACCTCCTTTCCTATCAGGGAACATATAATATATTCAAACAAGTGATTCCCCAGAGATGCCCTATAAAGAACAGAGAGAAGAATTCATGTTGTAATGGTTCAGTTCTACAGACCAGCTTTTGCTATGTGCACTTAGAAGATTTAATCTCATCCATAAGATAGGAGCATAGTAACAACAATAATCATAAGGATGAAAAAATCAACTGGCACAATAACAACAATAATGAAAAAATCAACATGGATACAGTGGGAATACAGAACCTGTACGTGCTCAGTCTTAATTTTTAGAAAAAAGTATATCCTATACCCTAAAGAAAAAACATTTTAAAATCAAATGAAGAATAAGGGACATTTTGATACTTCTTTCTTTAACAATAGAAAGAAAACCAAGAAGTGGAAAGAATGAAGGGCTAAAGTTAGCAAAACCATATTAGTACATTAAAAATATCCTAATACTGGTGACATAACTTTTTATAAAATAGAAATAAATAAATAACATAAAAATTTATTTTCATTTTCAAGTTTTGGTAAACTTCAAGAAGGCAAACTGCTAAATCTCCCTTTCAGGATCTTGATGCTTATACCCTGTTTGCCTTCAGGACAATTTCTGCAAGCATTTGAATCAAAACAAAACAACAACAACAACAAAATCAAGTCCCACCTCCTTACTTTATCCCCCGACTTTTTAAGTAAGAAAGTGGTCTTCGAAAGAGGAAAACCAACCAAACAACAACATGAAAAACCCCTACAAAACCTTTATAAATTATCAACACCCACCTCAACTTTAAACCTATGACCTAAAAACTGACAGCCACTGCTCAAAAGCAGAAGGAAACCAGCACAAAGTCAAGCCCACTACAAGCAGTAACACTGATGCTCAAAGCAAAGACCACAGACAATATCTGGTAACCATCAAGCAAGATGAGTCAGATGGACAACACAAAAGAAAGACTTCATCGCTCCAGAAAACACTTTTAAATTACACAGGCTATGCAGTTTTAACACAACGATTGATCTGTAAGATAAAGAAATGCTTAAAGGTCAAGAAACCAAACCTGAAGCCTCTCTGTAACACTGCCTGCCAGGGTAATGGAGCAACAATGGCTGTAATGCAAACCCTGTATTTTTAGGTATGGGAAGCTCTCTTCCAAAAATCCCCCTTGCTAAAAACCTCCCAGGTTTCAATTTCTCCTGCGCTTAAAGGACACTTCAGTGAATCTAATGACAAGTCATTTCACTGTCAAAGTGTTCATGTAATTAAGTTGCCATGTGTCTATAGCACAACACTTGTAGGACAATTACTTCAGTCAAGGCAGCACAAAGTGACAGTAGCACTGTCTGCAGCACTGCATGATGATCTTGCCATGGCCAAACTTCACAACTGGGAGCACAGTAATGCCATTAAAGTTACTTCCAACAAGAAATAGAGGGGATTCAAAAAGCAAGCATGGAAGAGAGGCTAAAGTCTGGAGCTGTCACTGGTCTGCCACGAAACAACAACAAAAAAACCCTGTAATGTGTTACCAAACATAGTATCTTAAACCTATTTTTGTGATACTCTTTAACATCTTCCCCACGAGACAGTGGAATGGTTCCCAGAATATAAAGATTACACCACGCATACCCCATCAGTCATTAACATGTCATCTTACACTTAACCCACCTTCTCCACGCAGCAATTGCTTAGGAGATTTGCCAGGTTTAAGAATCAGATAAGACAATTCAATACCAGTAAATTAATAGTAGAGGGGGGAAAAAACTGCAAGGAAAAACCACAGAGATCAATAACCACCAAGATCTGCCCCTGTGTCTCAGCTATCTATCTTGCACTGCTGTCTCCTGTGGAGAACGTGCCTGTCAGCTTTAACATAACAGGATACTGAAGTCTTCCAACATAACTGCCCAGCTGAGACCCACACCAAACACCAGCAAAGCCCTTCTCCCAACACTTCCTTGCTAAGCCTTGAGTATGAATCACAAACAAAAGCAGGGTGAGACCTATAGGGTTTATTTTGTTGTCTTGTCCAGAAGCATCTTCCTGTTTTTCTTCTAACATAAGTTCTGCAAAGAACAAGATTTCATTCTCATCCTTCAATCACAGCAACAGTTCACAAACCAAAAGTAAAAGAGGAAATGGCTGAGCTGAAGGCAGGAAGCCCGCTAACTCTTCTTCCTATAGATGATCTTTTAGATAGATAGATGCTTTTAAACACTTTTTAAGTTGCAAAATCCACGTCAGTACCACCTAGCCCACAGGAAACCAGTTTTCACAGTTAATTGATGTATTTTTATCTTGACATTTGCCCAAAAAGCTGGCTATTCTGAAACAGCAATCACATAGCCAGATCAGGATTCCACGCTGCCAAGTGCTGCAGAAGCTACAAGACAGAGCCCCTGCTCCAGCAAGAACAAGACAACTTCTCATTAACAACTTTGCCTCTTCATATGTTTGTGACCAATTCACATACATTATAAACCTTCCATAAGTTGCAAAGCAATGATATTTCTGAAGTTATAAGATGGGTTATCAATTCCTTCTGCATGACTTTTGCACGGTGCACCTCGAATTCTGCCTTACAGAAACATTCGCTATGGTAACCTCCTGGCCAGCTCCCATGAAGGAAGGAGCAGCAAAGAAACAGCAAGGTAGGCCTTTTCTTTTGCTGTAAAACCTCTCCCACCAGAATTCTGCTGTCAGAGCAGGTAAAACTGTCAGACACAAAGGTTACCACGTAAAACCATTTCATCACGGCAACAAGTTTCTCTAAAGTAGATATAATTGTTCCACCAACGCTCTCACGCGACCGCAGAACAGGCACCACTAACCTATTTCTGAATAAATAAGGCCATGTAGAACTGCAGAAGTGAATGTGGTAAAAAATTCACGACTAATTGCCCGCCTTGGTTTTCTCCTCCTTTCATTATTTCCACTGCGGAGGGGGGTGGGGGGAAAGCCCTGGTAACAAGTTTGCAAAAGCCGCACACGGAAAACTTGCACGGTCCTCCCCACGCGGGCATCGCGCCCTCCCGCTGCCACCGGGCGCTGCCCGACCCGGGCGGGAGCCCTCCGGCAGCCGCTGCCCCGCCGCCGATTCCTCCCCGACCTCAAGCTGGGGTCCCGGGGCATCCCCGGCGCCCGCCCGGGCAGTGTCACCGGCGGCGGATTTACGACTTCAGGTGCAGAAGCGGCGGGCAGCGCAGACCGACTCCCCGAGAGACAAAGGCTCCGGCTCGCCGGAGCGCCGCCGGGCGCGGAGACACCGGAGGTGCGGAGCGGCGGCGGCGGGCGCGGCGCGCACACAATGCCCGGCCCCGCGGCAGCGCAGGCCCCGCAGCGCGGGCGGCGGCGCTGCGGGAGAACCGGCGGCGCGGCCGCGGAGGCGGCGCCCGCCCCTCTCCCCCCACACCCACCCAGAACGGGAGGCGAAGAGCCGCCCGCTGACGGGCCACTTGACGGGGAGCGACGCCAGCCGCTGCCCCGGGCGGGACGCGCACCGCGCCGAGAGGGGCACGGCCGCGCCCGGCGGGGGTGCGGAGCGGGGTTTAAAGGTCCCCTTCCACCGCCATTTTGAAGGGGAGGGGGGCGAGAGAGAGGCGCTGGGTGGGCTCGGCCCCCCGCGGGCGCGGGCACGGACCGGCCGGGGCGGCGCGCACAAAGTTCCCGCGGGGGCCGGGCGGGCTGGGCGCGAGCCCCAGCGGGCGCCACCCCCGGCGGTCGCGAGGCCGGCCAGGAGGGCAACTTCGGCCCGAGCGCGCCGCGGGACGCCGCGGGCCCCTAGCGGGCGCGCGCAGAGTTGCGCGCGGGCAGTTGCGCGGCGGCGGCGGGCGGGCAGCCCCGCGCATCGCTCCTCGGCGCGGGCGAGGGCGCGCTCCCCCCGCGCTGCCGCCGCCGCCGCCTCCCCGCCGCGCTCCGCCTGCCTCTTCCCCCACCCCCCCACCCCCTCCTTCTCCTTCTTCTCCTCCTCCTCCTCCTCCTCCTCCCTCGCCGCCTTTTTCCCGCATCCAAACTTCGGGAGCCCGGAAAAACCCTTCGGGCCCCGCGCCACGCCGGCAAAACGTCCCCAACAGTTGCGCCCGAGGCCGCTCCGCCCGCGCACGGGCACCGCCGCCGCCCGCCTCACCTGCGGGGAGTTTTTCCAGCCCTGCGCCGCTGCCGGGGCTCGGGCTCCCCGGCGCTCCGCTCACTGCCTCATTCCAATATGGCACGGCCCGCCAGAGCGCATGCGCCCGCCGCCCGCCTCCCCCCCTCCCGCCCCTCCGCCCTCCCCTCCCCTCCCGGCTTTTCGGGCGCTCCGGCTCTCTCCTGGCGCGGGCGCGCCGAGTCCGCCGCCGCCGCCGCCGTCGGCCGCACCCCCGGGCTGTCCGCCCGCCCGCCCGGTCCCGCGGGTCCCGCCGCCGGCCCCGCCCCCGGCGCGGTGCCCCGGGCTCCTGCCCCCGGACACCTGCTCCCGCCGCGCCGGGGGCAGCGGCCGCCAGTAACGGGACGCGCCGCCGCCGCGACTCTGCCGGGCCGAGGCGGGGCAGGGCGGCCGTCCCCGCCCTGCCCGGCCTCCTTCACTCCGCCGCCGCGGGCAGGGGCATAGCCCGGCACGGCTACCGGTGCCTCCCGCGGGATGCGCGGTCCCGTTTGCATACCCCCCATGACGCGGCGAGGATTCACCCCTCTTCCCCCCACCTCCCGGATATCAGTCAGCCCCCGTCGGTCGGGGTTAAAGGCCCGGCGGTGGCCCCGCGACCCTCTCCGCGGGGGCCGCGCAGCCAGCGGGCCGTGCCGGCGCCGCAGTTTGCGGGGAGCGGGTGGGATGCCCCAGTCTCATCCTTCCCCTCCACTCCTCAGGGTGGAGACCAGCGCCCCGCGCACTCGCCGCCGCTGCCCGCGGCGCAGCGAAGCGAAAGAAAAAGGAAGCGGGTTGTGCAACACCGCGCTCCTCCTGCCCGTGCGACGGAGACGGAGGAGTGGGAAGGGAGCGCCCCCCCACCTCCACCCCCTCCCCACTCTCCGATCCGCGCAGGCGGCCCAGATCGAGGCGGTGGCCGGCACCGAGCCCGCCGGTCGGCCGTGCAAGCGGTGTCCGGGAACAGCGGGAGCTGAGCGCGGAAAACCCTTGCGCTCCCCGGGAGCGCATCTGCGGCGGCGGCGGCGGGCCGAGACCAGCGGGCCGAGACGGTGGCGGGAGCGCTGCAGCCGCGCTCCGCTCCGCCGGTCGCCGGGAGGGACGCGCTCCCGGGCCAAGTTCCTCTCGGCCGGCTCGCCCAGCCGCTGGCTGCGGGGCAGGAACCCGCCTTGGCGTTGCGGGGATTATTGGTGCGTGCGTGCCCCTGGCGTTGCGGTGGACACTAGTTGCTAGCAACTGGAAATAACTGTTCGGAGGGGAAGAACAGGCGGAATAAAACGAGCAGTAATTATTTGTCTCTGAAGTAGAGAAGTGCTAAGAAAGAAATAGACTTGACAGTGCCGGAACAGCGGGCAGGAAGAAGGAATGTAACCGTGAACTTGCTAATTACGCATCCAGCGGGCAAATTACCTACGCTGGGCTGTACGCGGTGTACATGCCGAGCCCAAATCACCACCGAGCACTGCAGTGCGATACCGAGCTGGATGTACACAGCCACGCACCCTCACAGGAGAGATTTTGCTCTCCACGCAGATGCAAAACCTCCGTTTCCCAGTGGCTTAAAGTAAAAAGCGGAGCCGTTTCCCCTCGCCCTCGGGAGGGAGCACAGCGCGCCCAGCACCGCGGGACCGGTCCCGCGGCCAGGCAGCCGCCCCGGGGCCCGGCAGCCGCGGCGGCGCGGTACCAAGAAAAGGCTCTCCCGGGGCCGCCGGGCTTCGTCCCCACGATGCCGAGGGCCGGTAAGGCGAGCAGGCCCGGCAGCGGCCCGCCCGCTCCCCTTCCCGCCGAGGGGTGCGGCGAGGCCCGGGCCTTCCGCTAGAGGGGGGTCTCGCCATGCCGATGCCCCGGAGAGCCCCGCCGCGTACCGCGCCGAGCTCCTGCGGCGGGCGGGCAAGCAAGGTGGAATTAACTATTCAAATTAAACTGCTTCTGCACCGTCTAATTGAGTCCCTGCAGACACCGGCAGGATAATCGAGTGCGGCTCCTGGCAGCCCCGGGCCACCCCGGCCAGACATCCAGTCGCCGTGGGTTCCGAGGAACACCGCCCCATACACCGCCGGTGAGAGAAGTCACCCCCTTTCCCCAGCCTCAGCCTCTGAGGAGTTTAGGGCTTGTTCTGCAAAAGCTTCGAACTACAGCGTGCAACAGGAAGTAAAACGCAAAAGTCAGGAGTACCGCAAAGTTGTCAGGCCGGCAAGAGCCTTTCAAAGGCTCGGGTGAGCCTGGATCCAGCCTTCGGTACCTGCAACAGGAGAAGGCAAATAGTGCATAAAAAGAAACACCGTCCTCACCAGTTCGATCCGTGAAACACCTGGAAGATCTGTTTGGCCACTACACACTGGCTTCGATGCCCTGCTCTAACTGTCAGCCACAGAAGGGCAGCTAGTCTGGCCAGCTTCATGATGCACCACTAGCTTTGTGTCAACTGTAGTCGAATGGAAGAGGTTGAAAAGGCACAAAAAGGAAGCTGAATCTTCCTCTCTGGACCTTCTATTATTCCAGCAAACATCCTGAAGCACGGGGCTACTGTACCACAAATGCACATTTAATTGTACAGGGATGAAAGCTTTTGATATCCCTGCCACAGGCAGGGCAATATACAACTCACCCAACACCATTTTATCACCCAGTTTGGAGGATAATCTGGATAGCAACGCTGCTGTATGGGCACCCTGTCTTCAGACAGCTTGGATGTCTTGCTTCTGTCCTCACAGCTTTCTAACATCCACTCTTCTGAAACTTGAAACTTTCTCATTTCCAAACTAAATGTATTTACTGCCAATTTATAGCCATTTGTTCTTTACCATTATTACACTTCAAATTAATTTCACCTCTGATATTTACCTAAAATGTCCCTATAAGTAGCAATTAGGTCATTTCAGACTTTCTGCTGTGTTTTTAGTCTTCTAAATAGTGTTTCTGTTCTTCAGTGCCCTCTCTACCTTCTACTCTGCATGCACTGTTCTAAACAAGGGCTTAACAACTGCCTTGTACAGTGATATTAATACTTTGCCATCTACTGAAAATACCTCACTCAATGCATCCCAGAATACATTAGCATTTTTAAGACCACATTACAGTGGCATCATAGTTATCCTACAACCAACAAGATATCTGGATTCCTCTTCTCGTAATCTCACATTTGATGAACCTCTGAGCTTACTCTCAGTTATTCTAATTAATCTTTAAGTGCATGACTTCTTACTGTTATATTCCATCCCATTTCTGGTACTCCAGGCAATAGATCATCTTCAGCAATTGAGCTAGCACAGTTTAAGAAGATATTATGCCTTAAAAATTGTCTTGTCTTCTTTTAAAGATTATTTACCATTCAGCCTGCTGAGGGGTTTCCCCTCTTCCATGGCAGCTCACTCTGAACAAACCATCCACACCTTTGGCAATGTCAGGTGGCAAATGCTCTGTTCCTCTAGAGCATTCTGCTCCTGAGCCTCTGACACTTCCTGCCTCAAGGCTACCCACAGATTTCTCACTATGCTCCATTTCTGCAACAACAGCTATCCTTGGCAACACACTGATCTCCAAGAACCATGATGGACCACCTCTTGCCCTGCAACCTCTCAGTATGACTTGATTCTTGGTTTTGTTTTGATGCAGACTATGGTAGGCCATTTCTTCTACAAAATTAAACCTGAATGCTTCATGCAAAATAAGCCACATCTCTTAGGATCATCAGCCTTGTAATCATTAAAAACTTATTTATCTTGTTTACATCGAGTGATTAAAGAGAGATTATTAATTTTCTCTGAATCCTCAGTACTGGAATCAGTAAGTTACATATATTGCTAGCACCACACTGCCTTTTTCTTCTGTTGTTCCTTTATATTGAGAAAAGCCTTTTTTGAAGCTAAGTTTTCAAGCTGTGAGCAACATTAGGTAATCAGTACCCAGGCATCACATCAGTGTCAGCCAATTGTTCCATAAGCAGAATTTTCTGCTCCTTGCAGTGAAACATTCAGCTTGGCTTTTGTTTTACTACAATAATTAGGACCATACTCCTGTAGACTGTAAATGCCAAGAGGTCCCTCTGACTGCACTGAACTTCTGAGTGCACAGACAGAAGGCTCAAGCTGTCCATCCTAGTGCTAAAAACAGGACTCGGGGGGGGGGGGGCTGCAGTCCTGTGCTTGTGCTCAAAGGTAACACTCAGAGCAGAGCATTTCCTTTCAGTGAATTGGGAATAATACAGTTACAGGAATATTGCAGATGTCAGTGGGAGCAAAATGCAGAAGTGATTGCTTTCCTGTTTTGGTAGCCCTCGTTACCAAACCCCAGCTGCACTAACCCAAACCAGTTACAGATATATTAATTCAAACTAGATTCAAGTTGGTTAAAACTTTTTGTCCTTTCTAGAGTATATGATTTTCTTGAGTGAGGATTGTGAGATTGGCCCTCATGGAGACATATGAGTACCACGTACTGGTCTTAATGGAATTATATTTGTACTGTACATGGGGAGTGCTTCTGAAATCATGGGACCCCCTCATGACCCTCATCTGCAAACTGGCCCATTAAAAGGGCAAAAGTTGGTGTTTGTGAAAGGAACAGGGCATTATAAGAGCTAAAGGGCAATCCAGCATGGCCCAGGATGCCCAAAGGGGAGCTGAGGTCCAGCCGAGTTAGTCTAACTCTACTTCACAGGGAGCTCAACACTGTGCTTTGAATTAATTAAATTTTCCCTAACTATAGGGATTTCTTCAGCAAATGCTGTTGGTTTAACTCAGCTTACAATTGCAGCGCTCTCCACTGTGTCAGTGGGCATCATGGTACAGCTTGTACTTCTGCAATAATAACCAGAGACACAGGTTGAAGTACTTGCAGTTGCCATCTCTGTGGCTGGTGAATCAGACTAACTCTAACCCAAGAGAGAACCCCCTGTGGGTGACCAAGTGACATCCCCGGACTTCTGCTTTGCTCTTCCTGTTCTCAGACTTTGTTTAATCTGAAAATTATGTCAGTTCTAAAGTTGGTAAAAGGCTCAGCTGACAGTCCTGTGACAGACATTCAATTCATCCCCAACGGAATCATAACAGACACAAGGGAAGGGACTCTCAGACCTTTGCTGCTGCAGAAGAATGCTGATGGCACACAAGGTATGTGCAATTCAGACTGTCTCCTTCTGTGCCCTTGCTAAAGGTGCTCCCACCATTAACACAGGTACCAGAAGTGCTGGTAGCTTATGGTGTGAACAGGGGGATGTCAACAGTTACTGAGGCAACATTTTCCTGTTTCAAATATTCAAGAGAGCTCTGTTTAAAAGGCACTTGGTTGGTGTGGATACCAGGTTCAGCTATAGGTTGGAAAAAGAAACTTACAGGTGGTTTGTTCTGGACCTTTCTACTTTCTGTTTCTGAGACTCCAAATTCAGCACCTAAAAGCTTCAGGGCCCATGTAGCTCCCTTATCTGTCATTTTAGGCAACTGACAAAAAAAGGCTACAGAGCCTTTAGTTAGATGCTCCGCTGTCAGCAGCAGAAGAAAGCATCTGTAAACTGGTCCACCAGTCCACCCACCTTCCACCTTCTCTCCAGCCTAGCTTCTAGGCATGCTCCCTTATGCCTGACTGCTTTTTCCACCTGCATTTTGTCTTTCTCATTTCACCTAACAGCTGTACAGCCAATTTTTATTATTTCCTATTAATATCTATTGTACCTCACTTGGCTTCTTTGGTTTATTTTACACTACAGATTAATTCTTAACATTGTAAGGGGAAAAAGGTTCATGAAAAAGAAATGGCTTTTACCAGCCATAATACTTTTCACTTTACATTTGTGTAGTTTCCCCCTGCCCTTTGTCTAGTCTGTTTAGACTTAGCTTTTCAGTGAGGTTCTTGTTTAATCTGTACTTGTGCAACAGCTCCCTGTATATGAGGTACAGAGTTAGCTGGGTCCTCCAGGTTCATGCAGTCGTAAGGGAGATAACTGACACAAAGTAGACTCTGTCACAACTTTATTTGAATAATGGCAGAAAGTTGAGCCCTTCACCCATAAAGGAAACAAGTCACTGAAGATGTGATACAAGCCTAAAACTGAGCCTTCAAGAGTCTGATATTTCAGATCTGAAATCCTGCTCTTTATTCTAAGTCTCCTTGCACACAGGAGGAGATAACATCCCATCTTTCACATTTGCTATTCTGCAAAGGGGCATATATAAATATTTTCTCCCTCCAGGCTACTAGCAGAAAAGGGCACTTCAAAGCTATCTTTGGAAGTTTTATTATAATGTTGCCCCTAGTAAGAAGTACTGGCCACAGAAAGCAGAGCCATGGCATCCTACACATTCCCCAGGGCATGGTCTCTCCTCATATTTCCTATGACTGGATGTTAGGATCCTTGCCAGCTTTTCATATTTTTTTCATAGTTCAATAGTTGAAGAATTTGCACATATAAGATACATTATACAGCTCACAACAGAGAGCAAAACTTCTTAGGCTCAAGCCTGGGAGAGATGAGGAAAGAAGATGTGAGTAACCTCAAAGTTTTCCCAAGCTACTTATAAGTAGATGTGGTTGATGCTCTTTCCCCTGTTTACTATGTGTACTAAGCAAAAAATCATTGCTAACTCTGCAGATTTGTGATACCTGACAAGAAGATACAGCAAGCCCTGTTCCTCCACTCTAGTTGCTTCTAGTCCTTCCTTTTTACTATTTTTGTTTTTGGTAACTTATCTCCAGAATGTTACCAGACCTCCTTCCATCTGGAACCTCACCACACAAGAAACAGTCCAGCAGTCCCAAAGAGATCCTAACCATGATCTAATGAAGAGCCACTGCCCAGCTCTGAAGGTAAAGCTGGGCTAGGAACCCTTTCTTTAGTACCTAAGTGCTCCACTAGCACAGGCTGGTCTAAATCCCAAGCCCTTGTAATGTTCTCAGCACTAAGTTGTTTGCTTCATACATTGACTACACGTAGTCCTGCAGTTGGATTTGTCTCTGGTCAAAGACAAAATACTCTTCAGCAATTTGAGCTGATGCTTTTGAAGTTGAGCATGCAGGGAACTGGTCAGGTCACCCAAGTGCTGAACCAGCATTGCCTGTGTTGAACAGCTTGTGTCTTGCTGGCTATCTAATGAAAGTATGAACTGCTACAAAATGCTTACTGACTGCAGTGAGAGATCCAAAGATGCTCTTGGTCACCACAGCACAAATGCTGTGTGCAGAGCAGGGTTGGTGGCCGTGCTGTAGCATAAGCTGATCCAAAGCACTGAAAACAGCCCAGGGATAGCCACTGGTATGAAGATTTATTCACACCCTCCAGCAGCCATTCACAAGGCATAGTAAAGGCTGTGTTGCCTTCACATTAGAAGAAATCTGCTCACATGAAACTAAGGATCCTTAGTCAGTTAAGAAAATATTAATTTGATTTTTGCTGTAAGAACAGTATTTTATAGAAAAGGTATGTTTCATTTCACCATAAGGTCAGGCTCCCTGGAGTGGCTGGATAGATTTGGATTCTAATATTACAATCGGGTTGCACTTCTCATTAACACTTTGAGTTTGCTTTCTTGATTTATTTTTAATTATAGACTAAGTAAACAGGTCAGATTTCCCTAAGTGATACTCACTTTGGACTTCTACAAGGTTTACAATTCCTCCAGTTTCTGTGAGATGTGCAGTCAACAAGTGATGTTGGCACAACAAGCAAATGAAAGGGAAGGAAGGATCATACTCTACTATCTGTGTCATATTTACATTTCTTTTTCTGTGGCACCAAGAGGATAAGAACATTAAAGAGAAGAAGGAGGAATTGCCTAATTAGCACCTTTTCCCAGTACAGTATTTGTCATAGGCACCTGTATGATTATAGTAGAGGACTGAACAGCTATTTGGGCTTGTGGCAGGCAGCACATATGAACATTCAGACACCACTTGCTTTTTCATGTCCCCAATGGCTCTGAAAGCAAATAAGATCCAGGCTCAATAAACTCAGAATAAAAAATGAAATAGAGGGAAAGAAAGTATGGTCACAAAACAGATAAAAGTTGAGTATATAAATCCTCTGTATAGAAGATAATATGAGAATTAGAATATTCATCTCTACAGGTAAAGCCAAGGCCCTCTATTTATACAATTTTAACTTTGCTCTTTCATGGTTCTCCTCTTCACATTTCTATCCACTTTCCAGATTCTCATATAATTCCATTTGACATCTACATAAGCCAGTTACCATTAACACCCAATTACTTCAGTAAGGCCATACCCTTTCTAAGATTAACTTCCAAATACTGCCTGTACTATCAGTATTTGCTGTATTTGACAATGATCTTGCCAATACTGATTAGTAAGTATTGGCAGGAAGAGAAACAGGGAATGTTTGGGGTTTTTTTAAGAGATACAGATGGAAAAGAGAGGCAGACAACAAGCTTTGTAATGATAAAGTTTAGATACCACATCAAGGCTGTACAAAAATAATACTGTTATCTACCTGAGAACAAATCCCCAATTTAGTTGTTTCAGTTTCTAGGCAAAGTGATATCCCCCTGCCCCTGATGAGAAATGCTTATGTAGTTTTGGAAAATCCTGACCATGCCAAGAACAGAAAACCAGATTAGGAAGACAGATAATAAACAGCAGTAAAGCAGCCCATCTCCTTTCTTTATACAAGCCAAATGAAACACAGAAATTAAACTAAGAGCGGGAAAACAACTCAGACTTAAAACCATGTTGGGAATACTCCAAAGACTCATTAACAGATGAAAAAGTATGATTATCTTATTAAGAGTACTACCACTCATACAGAAGCTTTGATCAAAACAATAATTAAGCCACCAAAAACAACCCCCCTGCATCATTAAATACTTTTATACAAATAAATTAACTCTGCCAGCCAGAAGCATCAAATGGAGATCATTTACCTCAACCAGCTAATAAGTCTGGATACTCAGAAAGCCTCTCACATTCTTACCTGGGAATGTGCTATCATTCTCCTTCCAAAAAATAAAACCCCTCTTAAATAAATGATCTTGACAGCATCCCTATAAATTACTGTATTTACACCACGACAGATAAATCAATGAACCATGTGGCTTGAGATAACAACCTGTCCCTTTGCCAGTGGTGAAAACTGATTCTCTTCCAAGTAGCACATGCAGCTGGGCAGGAATATTTATTTCTGAGCAAAGTAAATGGACATTCAGGTGCAACTGTTGATATGTAGAATCTGGCAACAAATCAATATTGACTTTAAATTACCAATTTATGCCATTACTTTTTAATAGCTATGAATCTTGTTAAAATTCCATAGCATGCCATCCTGAAGTGGCAAAGCCTGTTTAATTTCTTTTGGTTTGTGGGCTTATCAAATTTGAGGCTTTAAGAATCCTGTTATTGGTGAGTGTCAGTTTCTAGCTTTTCTCTTTTATTGGCTGCCTTTGAAATCTCTCCTGAGCTTTTCTATCTTCACTTCAATTTGATTATTTTTCCTGTGTCTGAGAAGGGTGCAGGTTTGAAGCTGGGAGGTGTGTATTACTGCCTCCCTTCTTCAGAGGCAACCAATATTACTTGGGGTTTCATGGGCATGGATTAAAGCAGAAATACTGAGCCTTCATTTATCTTCTGTTATGCAGTCTCAAGTATATTAGACAATTTGCTAGATCATGCAAAACTGCTTTCTTGAGCTACATAAATAGCAGTGCACATGTATATAGCATCTTACAGCCTGATTATCAAAAATGGAAGATCAGGATTTCAAAGAATGGCTAAATTCCTAAGGTCAGAATAAAAATTTAGACACAGAAATATGATGTAGAATCCAGGAGCTGAAATTCAAGTAAAGCAAAAACTAACCTTTCCAGGTGCACCTCCAGGAATGGATCAGGGCTGAGATACACTAGGAAAGCAACTCTTGTAGGTAGCTTCATTCATTAAAGCCAAACTTGTACCTGTTTAGGGGAAAGCAGAGTAAACCAGTCTCAGAGGTAATCTTCCTGGAATCTTTTCCTAGCAGAAAGCTCAAAGGAGTGTAAAATTACTGGGTTGAAGTAGATTAGAACTGAGGAGCTTTATGTTAGCATGACTGCTTACTTCACAAGACAAGGTCAGTCTGTTCATGGAAGTGAGGAGACAGGAAAACCCATTAGAAGAATCAAGAAGAAAGAAAACTTTGTTTTCTAATGTGCTTTGACTAGCTACTGTTGTATCCTTGATTTGTGAATATATTAAGCAATGGAACAGGTTTACATCTTTATTCATTTTCTCCCTTAATTTAACAGGAAGTTGTACAACAAATCGAACTCTGTTACCACAGGGAAAAATACAGGTTGCATCCCATGGGAGATGTACAGGTCAGCACAGCCATGAGCATCAGCATTATATCTGGGTTCTTTAAGAGCTACCACCTAATTTTGGAGCACTTGGAAGGTACGTATCACAGTGAGAATCAGACCTCATCCTTACTGATATAACACAATTATTGCTACAGTGTCAGAAGGCAGACCAGTCCCCTGAAGTACCACTGAACAGTTAACTGTTTTGGGGCTTTTTTTTTCTTTTGTGTCATCCATTAGGAACTATCTCTGGAGAGAGGATAGTAAACCAGTCTGATCCATTCTAACAAACCCGATATTCTTAAATCATGCTCTTTAGTTTCCCAAATTAACTTACCTCATGGTTTCCCCTTTGTGCCTAGAAAGATTTATTGTTTTTATTCAACCTGAAAATCTGCTGGCATTAGATATATTAGGATACCCACAGGTGGTTCTTTTGTCATCCTATCACTGCAGTAGGAAGATAGCAAAATAAATCAATAAAAACAATGTGTTGGTTGATGCTTGGGGAAACCAATCTGTGGGTGAATATATAGCTCAGCAACAGCCTGCCCTGTGTTCAGACAGCAGTAGGTACTATGGCTCCCACTCACTGGAGATCTCAAATAAGGATTCTGGGTTTTATTTAGCTTTTCCACACCACTCAGTTTTCTATCTAATTCTGTGTCCTTTTAAAAATAATGGTTTGTTATCTTTTTTTTTTTTTTTTTTTTCCCCAGATATACGCTAGAGTGAGGGTTATTTTTCCACAAGGTCATATTTTCTTTTACTTGAACACAACATTTGCAGCAAAAGCCTATTATAAAGCTGGTTTTCAGTTGCCACTATCCCACATTATCCCACATTTGTTTTCAAAGACTATATGCAAATTATGCCAGTGCTGCCTTCTGCACGTCCTCCATTTTATTTTCTATTGAGACTGAATGAGAAGAGCTGCAGTCTATTTAGAAGATCATGGTTGTTGCAGCACTGAACCAAAGCTATTTCCAAAAGTGAAATTTCATAGAATCAGTGTATTTTCTTCTGCTTATAATAGAAACAAGTATGACTATCCTGAGCCTTTAGTTATCTTCCCAGGTCTGAGATTTGAAGAGAAGCAGAGTGGGTATGAAAAGAAAAGCAGCTGATTAGTAAATCCATTTATTTATGCTCTGTTACGGAAGCAGAGTGGAGATTGCTGGAGTGAAGAGAAACAAGTGGCAATGTACTCCATAGCTGCATTCTCCAAATCATTTTTCCCAAGGAACATGGTGGACATCAGCAGGCACAGGCAAAGGCACAATTAGCCAGTTCCTGCAGAGAACAGCCTCTAGTTGAACTTGGTACCCACAGCCCCAGTACAGGCAGGGCAAGCTGCTGCTGCCCCCTATGCTTGTCTGGCCAGGGGCATTCCCACCACAAACAAAAACCATGCAGGATGGTTTACACAGATGTGTGTATGTATTGCCTTGGATTACATGTCTTTTCTGGACTCTGCATTAACTGTCAGAGGATTATTATTCAGAACTTGAGCTAGCCTGAGGAATGAAGCGGTGTCTGTCAGGATCTAGCTATCTCTGCCCTCAGAAGAAGGCTGCTTTCGTCCTACTCTTGTAAACCCAATATTGATCTCATACTTGAAGTCACTGATAACTCAGAACCGATAGAGCTATAACTGAAACCATTTAATAATTGAACCTATTAGGTCCTATGAGGACCTTTACTGGAAAGCACAGCCTTGTTATCCTATTAGGGGAAGACTGGCACTGTGTGTGTTGCAGATCTGGTTAATAAATTTCTGTTTTTATCTTGAATACAGTAAGCAAGTGCATATGCAAAAAGCAAACAACACGTGGAAGAAACAAAGGCTGTTTCCTACAGGTGCCATGTCTAGTCTATGGAATATATTTCTTACCTTTTCAACCAAATACAGGAGGTATTCAATTGAGTACAGGGTACATAATACTCTGAGTTTTTAACCCTGTTTTCCAGAGTTCTCTGATTTAAAGTCCCCTTATGGTAAAGCAGGTGCCCCTTTGTGTTCCTGAAGATGCAGAAGCTCTGCATCTCACTGTCAAGGAGAGCATTTGTTAATTGTTTCCATGAAAACCTAGAGTGAATAAACATTTAGCTAAATAGCTAAAACATGCATAAGGTACCCTACACAATTTTTAGCTCTGTCAGCTGCAGCACAAGATGCTCATGTAGCAGGAACAGTCATGCCAGATGTTAGGAATGAATCTGCTTGTTTCCACTGCGATTCCATTTTGGTAGGCTTAAGTCTGTGACAATTGGGCAGAGACCTTGCTGAGGTCGCAAAACCCTCCCTGTGTCCTAGAATATCTGATACTCCTCCAGGACCAGAGCTTTTCTGATTTGTTTGCATACATGACTGGTCAGGAAGCCTTGTGTTGGGACTAGGAGCCAAGACAGGGTCACCTTATTTATGAGTAAAGGGGCAATGGAATTACCACTGTGAAGCAAGGAAAAGACTTTTTATTTTTTTAAACACTCATGGCTTGCTGCAGCAAGAAATAATGTGAGGGACTGATTACCAAAGCTGCTGATGTAAGAATTTGGTTTGCTCTTCTATATCCCCTATGCAGCCCGATTTCTTTTTTGTTTGGTTGGTTGGTTTTGGTTTTTGTGGGTTTTTTTTTTGTTCAAAGACTGGACAGCAGAGGGTGCCAAACCCCCAAGAGGGAGAGCACCCATCCCCACCGAGCTCTCATGCATCACCTTGATTCCCTCGCGTTGATAGCTCTACTCCAGCAGGAGTGGTCAGGCCACACGGAGACACTTGAGAGCCGCGTGTTCCATCTGCGCTGCTGGCTGTGCTGGAGTGTATTATCTCGTTTGGTTGTGTCAGCACTTCCATAACAGTTTATAACCTCTTACTTTGTGGATCAATCAAGGCTATTGCAAGCCAAGTTATTTTCTCTCTGATGTGCAACTGGCATTCAATGTTATCTCAGGAATCTGAAGCCATGTTTTGTTATCAGGATGTTGCAGAGTCGACTCACTAAATTAAAAGCAAGCACTTGATCATACAGAGCTGAGTATATACCCTCCTCCACCTTTAACATGTGGTACAAATATGACACAGCCACCAATGAACTAAATTTGTTAAACCTAACATGGTTTGTATGCAGCTTTTTGCTCTGGACAAAGAAACATGAGATTAAAACACCGACAGCTCTGAAATCCCATTCTCATCCTACAGTGAATTATGAAATGAAGTGGTATTATATTAGCAGGCGTATCTTCCTGTTGTAATAAAAAGATACACATTCAACATTCTCTGCAAACACTACTCATGGGAATGAGATGAAAACTGGTCCTCGAGTAGTAACTAGTTACAATAGCTTCTAAGAGTACCTACAGATTATTCTGATTGTATTTAGGAGCCAAATCCTAAACTCCCCATTGTATTCAGATTCTTGTTGTTTGATGGAGTAAAAATTGCTGCACTTGGTCCAAAGAACATTTGTTGGTCTTTTATTTCTTGCCAGTTCTGTCCTGAGGATGAGCATTGTCACATGGCCAATTTTACTGTTCTTGTACCTGATACATGTAATGCACTGGCCTATTATTTCCACGCAGGAATGGGATCCATCATTCCTAATTGAAAATTCTGCAGATAACAATTGATAACTTGTAAACAGTTACTCACTTTGAATGAGTTATGTAGGCTCTGTTTACTTAATCTAGCTATTTGTCAGCTTTATCAGTCACTTATCAACAGAAGTAGAGAGCAGACCACATATTATCCATTCATCATCCCTTCCTGCCTCTATAACACATGCAATACATATTACACGTTCCACAGCACTGGTGAAATAGCTCGTAATATAACACTGCCAGCAGAACCAAGTTCTCAACACCAGAATACTACATACATATACATACACAATGCTACATCCTCAACACCAGAAACTTGTAAGGCACTTGTAAGGCACTTCACAGCAGTGGTAATACTTTCATTCAGTTCCAACACTTAGGCCTAACAAATTAATTTGTTGCAAATGCAGGGCTGCTGGGGCAGTGAGGACTGGAGGTCCTGGTGTTGGGCTCCAGGCTGGGCTGGGAGCACCTGACAGCCCCTGCAGTGCCGGGGAGGACTTCACCTCAGGACATAAAAGCGCGAGGAAGGAGATGCAGTTAGAGAGGCTCAACGGTCCTTTGGGGTACAGGTAGGTACAATTTTTAATATCTTTGTGTAGCAGCCCATGATACTCAACTCTATTTGGGTAGAAAGTAACAATCCCAAAGGTATTTTGTCACAAAAATGTCCTGTAATTGCCTACTTTACAGGTGGTGTGATGCCCTCGGCCTGTAGGCAGCAGTACTCGGGGCTATACTCTCCTCAGGGCAGCAAAACTTGGTAACTTTTACATCCCAATTAAACTAAGAAAACCAGCACCACCTCACCTTTTCAGTCTTCACCAATCCTGTCAGCGTCCCAAGCTGAAGGGAAGGGCTTTGTCCGGAAGGTGAAGTTTGCCACAGCTATGTGGCCTCAGTGGCAGCTTCTCTTTGCACGCATCTCTCCTCTGGGGTCTGGCAGCCTCTCGTGGGACTCAGTTACCCGCTCAGCTCTGCCCTGAGAGGGACAGGTGGTGTGGAGGAGCTGCAGCCTGTACCACCCTGAGGAGAAGGTTCTGGAAAGGTCCAGTCCCAGTAGTGCCAATGGGTGTGTGTGTGCACCACAAGCCCCCACAGACAAGATGGCCGCCTTCCCTCTCCTCCCCTCAGCTGTGCTGAGGCCGTTGGCCGTTTCCCGCCCCAGCCCCCTCTTTTTCCTCACAGAACTTTTACTGAGGTGATGGGTGCCCCTCACCCCCACTTCTCTACCTCATACTTAACCCCCTGCATTTCTTTTTACCTCTAAAATGTCCCCCCCTTGCCACCTCCATGTCCCCAATGCTGGCAGGGACAGGCCAAGGGCTTCATCCATCCCAGAAACACAGCACAGGTGCTTCTGTCATGATTTCAATATGAACAAAATTATTGTATGCTTTAACAAAAGCCACCTACTGATAAGCAAAGGTTAGAAAATCACCAGCTCTGCCCTTATCCAGCAGGAAATACTTCACTGCTCAAAAAAAAAAAAAAAAAAAAAAAAAAAAGATACACCAGCCACACACAAAACAAGGGCATTGGGGTCAGTGCATAAACTTGAGTAACAACACCAGAAAAGTAGTATTATTTCTCTGTAACCCTTTCAGTAAAGTCTGTAAGGAAGATTAAGACTCAGAAAAACTTTAAATAAATAAGCTTCTTCTACTAGTTCTTTACAAGAAAAGGTGGAAAACTCTATGGATTTAAGATGTACAATGGCATGAAATATATTTTTGGTTGAAAATACCAATGGAAAGATTTTTAAAAGTTATTATTTTGTAGTTCTCACAAATCCCTTGTTACCTATAAGTTAAGTATTTGCTGCTGCTTATTTCCCCCAGATGTTCCTTTGTTTCTTCCTTGGAACTGGGGAGGATAGTTGTGTGGATTACTACTGTGATTAGCAATTTTCTTTCCAAGGGAAAACCTGTGCTGTTTTTTAATCCAAAAATCCACATGCCTCTTCTGAGCTGGAAAAATAAAACCTTACAAATAATTCAATAGGGTCTTTAAATTTATATAAATCACTGAAACATGAGTTTGCAATAGTGCAGAAGCTGAAAAGCTGAATTGGCTTCACTGGTCACACCACAGTGAATTAGGAAAGGGGGTTTTGGAAATCTCTTGGATATGTGGCTCCCAGGAACGCTACTTTGGGTCGCTAGAACCTCCTAAAACTAATCCTCTTCATGACACTGCCAAAGGGAATGTGGAACAACTTTAAAAGTCACAGTTAATGTGGCCATGCAGTCATTGATCCTTAGCCCAGTTCACTAGTAAATTCTGCAGTGTAGATGAGCCCTTTGGAGAGCTTAATATGTTAAGTGAATCCATTACCTTTTGCTGATTTATTTTATAATGGCTCATTTACATGCACTGCAAAATGGTATTTTTATACTAGTAGAAAGGCACAGATTGCCTCTTTGCAGTCATACAGGTTTTCAATTTTAGACAAGATCTTTAAAAAATTGACAGTATTATGAAGTTCCAAGAAGCTTTTCAAAGTCACTTAGGTTTCTAAAATCTATTACAGTTATTTTTTTAATCCTTCGTATTCCAAAGGCTGTATTGTTGGATTCATGGCACTAACTGATCCTGTTGTATATGCTGAGCAATATGAAATATAGGGCACTAATGTTTTAAAATCTCTTCAACATTTCTCAAATTGACTGTAAAATGTGGCATTTCTACAATACACGATTGTTTGGCAGGATATAAAAGCTTACTGGTTCTCATTTGGGTGATTTGCATAACTTGTTCATGGCATCATTTGTAAATATTATGCCCATCCCAAGCTGCTGATGATAAAAGAATAATATTGCTTTTGCCAAAGCACATCATACTACAGAGGAGAAAAAAAAATCTTCTGGTTCCAAAACCAGTGAAGCTATACAAAGTGAGTTAAAATTTTATATTGCACTAACATCAGGAAATCACTTTTGGTATCTATTGGAGAAGATAAAAGTGAAAAAAATTAAATCCAACTCTTTTCACTGTGCAAAGTGGTTCTATGAGGACTGGACAGGTGAAGGAGCAGAGGCTATTCCTGAGGAGCCATTTACTGTGAGTATGCTTTGTACCAGCACCCAGAAAGACCCTTTGCTGTACAGCAGAGAAGATGGGCTGGGCTCAGAAGGGTTCTTCTGACTCCCCAGGCTTGCTGCAGATTAAGAGGTAGCCAGCAATTCTGTTCCATGCAGACAGATGACAATTCAGTTTGCTCACTGACCTGTGTTGACTCTTCAGTACTAACAAAACCAAAACACTGCTACAAATCTATTTCACCCAAAGAGACTGAATACAGAGGAAAAGTTCATTTACTTAGCATGGCAGGGCAACTTCCAAACAATCGTTTCAGAGAGTAATTTAATATTCATGACTATCCTAGAAGGTTGCAATTTTGACTCATGCTGCAGAGTTTACTGGCCTCTGCCTGCTTAGGAAAGGTCCTTCAAGGGACACTGTATTTCTTGTGCACTGTTTCAAACTCACTGTGTTAGAAGTTGTGCTAAAATCCTTGTGCTAACTTTTGCTCTTATAGTTGAACTGCTTGTTGTAAACTTTCAGGAAATATGCCAGGTGCTAAGAGATGCTAATATATCTAGCTGGGAAGATAACAATTTAGCAAGGTACTGTTTATACATCATCTGAGTCAGAGCTCTGGAGTTACCAGTGTGCTGCTGGGCAGGGAAGGTAAAATACTGCTCAGCTCTGCTCAACTCGACAGCTGAATTAACCAAAGCATTTGTCTCCTCTACATGTACTAAACCACAGCAAATATCTCAAAAAGATGCATCCATTTCTTAAATCAGTGAAATTTAGTGGCTTGATTTGGATACTGCTTTTCCTCCTCACCTTGCATTTTTCTACTTCTCAGATCTAGCAAACCATAAATGAGTGGCTTTTCTTCAATCAGACCTTAAACTAGGGGAAAAAAATTGTAAGTCAGCAGCCAAGGTGAAGGAATTCTCAGAGAAAGCACTTAGCATTATTTCCTATGGTGAATCTTTGCCTGCTAGGTTGCATTTGGGAAAAGAGGCAGGAAAAAAAGTTAGAATTTGCTTTCATCACGAAAAATGGAAAAAAAAAGGGAAGGTGTCTTATTACTTCTATAAGGTATACATATTCTTTTCCTTTAGTAAATAGATGCCAGTAATAATCTCAATTACAGGAATATTTTTAAAGTACAGTGTTGGCAATTTAGTAGATTTAGCAAATGAAAAGTATTATAGACTGTATTCTTCCCATCTCAACTACAACAAGAATGAAACAAGATTTTAAGACACAAAACCCACAGTGTTTTGCCAAAGTAAGACTGGAAATGTTTCTAGGAATTTAATACTGGTTATACATTTCTTATTTGCCACAGACCAAGATAAACTCAGGTAATTAATTTATACTGTTGAGTTGAGTTCAAAGCCACTAGTTTTTGAAAGTAGGTCTATCTGGGCAATAAAGCTTGGAAGTATGGGGAAAAATCTTTGTAAATTTGTGTTTTTAATCAAATAATGCTACATTTGAGCATAGAAGGTAAAATTAACATTTCAGCCTTGTTCTTGGAGCTCTGTATGGGAGGTCTTTAGGTGATATTACAAGACTTAGCTGTTCCTGTTGCAGTAAGAAGCAAGCTTTTATTTAAAAGCTCTGAAAAAGCTGAAGTCTGTGTTTTGAAAATATGAAATGAGGGCAGATAAGGATTTGTATTTTTGAGTTTGCAAATACCATTGCAATATCTGCACATTTATCTGCTGTAAAATCTGCATCACAGCAGGTCAGGAAAATACTTCCCTTTGCACAAATATTTGAGATTTGAGAACATTTTTGCCTCAATCTGTGTTAGGAATAGCACATATTCTTTCAAGATTGTCTGTGTAAAATTGGAACATATTTTGTGTGCAAAGAACCTTGATTCAGATTCGTGGTCCACTGATCTCAAAGAAGAAACTGAACTTAAGATTTTACATTAAATACCAGCAGCTGGTCACTCAGGAGGTTGGTAAAGCTCTCTAGGTTTAATCAGAATTGGATCCAATAATTTATTCTTAAAAATCTGTACCTTTCTGCAAACACTTTGCTTTGATGGGTCCACATTCTTAATGAAAAAGCAGGGTATAAAAATGTTTCTTAATAACTTTCCTCTGGATTATACAAATACATTTCATGATCCCTACTTAATTACTGCTCTGTATTCATATCAGCACTGGGTCCAGAAAGCCCACCACACAGGGGGAAAAAAAAAAACAAAAAAACCACCAAACTTAGCATTTAGCATGTCCAGAATCTAAACGAGCTGAGGGAATAGGTCAGCCAAAGAATCCCCTCTGTTAAGTAAAAGGGACCCAAGAGTGCTCCAGCATTGTCTGTACTATGCTTTTTTGAGCCACGAAATATCTCAAGACACAAAAGGTTCCTGCTGGTGCACAGCAACAGCCATACAGAACAGCAGTGATCCCTAGCAAAATTATTTTCCAAAGGCCATTTTCCCTGTGCTGGAGGTAGCTCAGCAGACAGCTTCTCCTTTACAGTTCAAGCATCATTGTTGGAATCAGGCTTGTGAAGGTAACACAGCTGTGGAAAGGAATACCAACCTGAGCCTTCTGCAGCTTTCAGGAGAACACTGCAACTTGTCAGGGAGCCTCTAGAAAGAAAATCCTAAAAAACTGTATGCTGACAGCAAAGTGCCTGCATGTAGTTGTGAGGCTGTAGCTTACTGTGCATTGGCCACAACAAAATGCCATGGTTGTTCACAGGACTTGGCTGTAAATCTGACAAGTCAGTAAAACAAACTGAAGCTGTTGGTCACCTGGGCTGACAGCACACAGCATCTACCTAGTAAACAATTTGACACAACAGAAATGAAGGGTCAACTATTCAATAAAAACCAGACAAAATCTGGAGCTGTAGCTCATGTTGGCTAGCAGGTATGGCACTGGAATATGTACATGTCCTGGAAAACAAATACATTGCTCTGCAACCAGTTCCATCCCAGCAAAACTTAAACAGGCAGCTCAGAACAGATCCAGCCCCAGAGACAAAGCACACAAGTTGCTGAGGACTGTCATCCTTATGGAGTGACCACGACATGGCAAACAAGGCTTACCAAGGGGAATGAATCATGAGATGATCCAACACAGAGCCCCAGTCCTTTAGCTGAAAAACATTTTAAGAACCTTAAGCCATTCATAAGGAACAGGTGTGGACCTTGTATTTGACTAAGTCTCCCACTTCAGCAAGGCTTAGGTAAAAAGGCAGCAGCTGGAAATGAATAGATGGGACTAGCAGCAGGAGGAAAATAAACATAAATTGCATCTTCTGAAAGACAGTGCTAATGTGTTAGTGTGAATGTGTTAATCCCCTTCCAGTATGCACATCCAGGAGCTGCTGCAATTACCATGCGGAGCATGGAAAACCAAAAACAAGTGATGAAAGAAGAGGCCTCAGAGTCTAGTAGATGCTCCAACAAGATTTTTTTTTAAGGAGTCCCTCACTTCAGTCTCATTCTTTCTGAGCACAGGATGGGATGTGGTTATTAAACACCACTGACCAAAAGAGTCCTGAATTACGGGAGATGAGAGCACAGCATCACAGCTTATGCTCTCCCATCTCAAATCAGCTGCAAAGACTGTTTCTGTAATGCTCACTGGTGCTCACTAACCTTTGGGTTGACTGAGGGACCACATAAATTGGTGAGCTGTGCTATGGATGAAAGGAGAGGGATTAATTCTTTCAGCACACTTAGAATCCCCTGCAGGTCTGTCATGACAGAGTGGCTGAAAGCCCTGGGCATAGCACTCTGTTGAAGAACAATACAACCTGATTTTTTTTTTTTTTTTAATTTACTTCTAATCCTCAAAATAGTTGGAAACAACAACAAAAGAAACTGTAAGCATGTGAAAAACACGCTGGAAGGTCTGATTTCAGTAGAGCAATATTTGCTACTGTGACAGCTATAACACCACAGGTTATATTGTTATTATATTTGATTTTTCAAAGGACTGACCACAAAATAAACCTTGACATAGCCAAAATTGGATGGTACTAATGAAGCACCCAAGAGAACAGCATGCTGTTCCTCTATGTGAGCAGCAAATAGCTGGTAATTAAATAGCTGTCTGTGGGGGGTTCCTGATGTATTTTTATTAACTTTTTGTGTATACTGCCTACACGCTCCAGAGTGACCAGCTAAGGTAGGTTACATGGCATTTGAAGCTGAATGTCCCGAGGTGAACAATCTAATAATCTGACACTGCACAATATTGTAAGTGCTGCAACTCCTCACTTTCTTGTGGTGGATGCACAATTAATTTTTGATCTGGAGAGGACTGATTGACATTTACTGGCATTGCAGACACCTGGTTTAAAGCAGAGATTTCTTTCTTTTTCTGTGAAGTGCAATACACAATTCAGGTAGTATCAGACAAATAAGATCTGTATAAAAGGTTGCAGCTGCTTAGTGGTCTGAAGCAATTTTTTTTTTCACTGACAGTAGAAACTGAATGCACCTAGTATAAAACGTTTTTGGTTTGAAGACTGAGTGTTGAATATTAAAAATCAGTTTTAAAGATAAATGCCATAATATTTTACATTGAAAACCAGCAATTAGCAAAGCCCAATCTGAAGGATGCAGTTAAGGAGAGAAGATTAAAAAAGATAAATCTTGTATTGCAGTTTTGCTTTATTACTGATTAGTAGAAAATATAAAATTGTCCAAGAAAACAAAATGGGCACACACTGTTTTAAAGACTTTTAAGCTGTTAAGTAACCTGACTTCAAGGGAAGATTGTGGAAGATGGACTTGCCTTTTAAAGGATAACAGCAAATACTAACACAATAGCAAGTAATCAGAGATTATGATGATTGGCCAAATATCCTCAACATGAAACAACGAAACGTGTAGCATTGAAAATAACACTTGATGCCTAAGGACTTGTTAATCCCTATAGGAACATGAGCAGATGTATAAGTAAGGGTGACATCCATAAGAAATGCCTTGAGATGCCCCTGGTCTTTGTTTGAAATGCCAAAGGGAATATTCAGCACATGGTCTTTGAGACAAATGCTCTTTCAACCAAAAAAACCCACAACACGTAGCACATTAAGTTCAGGTTTTGTCACTACTTCTCAAAGTAGTGACAGACTTGGTGTGTTGCTGAGTCTGAAATAGGGCACAGTTTCCACTGGGATGATTGATGCAATGGGGTGGCTTTCTTCAGGTCCTCCTGCTGCTGTGGCATCACTGGAGGGTGGCTGCTGCCTGCTGCTGTGAAAGGATTGCTCTCAAGGAGCACAAGGGAGTGGGCAGCTATTTGGGAACTACTTTGTGTGTTGCAGACAATACACTGACATTGCACTGTGCAATTTAACAATCTAATATTCAGCTACCAAGCTGCCACATTTTGAACAAATCCTTGGAGAGATGTAGGAATCCTATCAAAACTGCAGCCTTATCACTCCTTGCAAATTTTCTGACGTGCAGCAGAGCAGAGGGTATGTCTTATATTGAAAATAAGATCAGACATTTCCTTTGTCTGACAGCCAACTGTGGTTAATGGGATTCTAATTTAATCAGAGGACAGAATGGGGCAGATGTAACATTGATAAATTGTAACAGGGATCAACACGCAAGAGTAATGCAGTCAGGAGCTGCTGTGGAGAGCAACAACTGCTGGAGAAACTATAAGCCTCCCAAAAGGATTTTGCATACAACAAGTGGGTCAGTCCCACAGCATAACAAACTGAAGCACACCTGGATTTGAGGACTGCTCTGAATTTTCTCATTCAGAGCTTAAGAAACCATTCCCATTATTTTTCAAAGGAGACTGAGTTGTTTCGAAGAGCACAAGCATGACTGGGAGAGAGAAAATGTAGTGAGGAGACGAAAGAACCTTGCTTTTTGCTTCTCAGCTTCAGTGTCCTCATTGAACATGAGCTACTCCTGCTTTCAAAGACTGCTGTGTGGACACCTCTTTTATGTGCCCCTGGAAGCAGTCCAGAGTACAGTAAGTTGCTCTATACCATTCACCATGGACTCCCTCTCCTAGAACTAATGCTTCAAGGTATCAGGATAAACTGGAAGATCCTTGCCACATCACTGGACCTCCTTGCCACAGGAGGTAGTAAATGTAAATATTCATAGGGATTCAAAACTTACAGATTAATGAAAGAAAACTCAGCCAAGTCTCTTCAAGATAGGCAACATCACTGGTTTAGAAAAGATTTATGCTGCAGATGACTGAAGACTGGCAGTGTATTTTGAGTGGAATCACCATATGCTTGCCCTGTCTCCATGCCATTCCCCCAACACTTGCTACAGGCCAGAGAAGGACTATCAAGATAGATGGGTCTTTAGCCTGACTCAATTCTTTATTATTTTCTGCAGCAATTGTAAATATCCCTGTCCAAAGAGATCGGTGCTTTACAGTAAACATCTGGACCTGTTTTCTTCCCAGTGATTATTAGCTGATTCAGCTGCATAAATTAACCTCTCCAAACAGCAAAGGCTCACAGAGTACTGTGTGGCTTCCTGAGAGGTTCAGTGCTGCTGGGATGTTCAGGGAAGTCCAGTTGATAGACTTCAGCAAGGCATATTTATATATGTAAATAGGCTTTTTACGATGAGTAATGGTGCCAAATTTTCCAGATTGCTAGCACTGTCCTCCATTAAAGAGGGAGGACAAATTTAGCAAAATACATTATTAGGGAAGGGAGCAGCAATGCTAGTGAGTAAATCTGGTGATGCTCTTAATCTTGGGAAACAGAGAACAGATATCCTTGCTTCTTATCAAGGTCGATATTATACACTGTCAAACTGCTAGAAATAGTTGCTGGTGTTGCTCTGTTTCAAGAGATTAAGTGAGAATACACAAAATTAAGTAAAAACCCTAAAGTACACTACCAAAAGAAAATATTGTTGACAACTAAAACTGAAATTATCTTACCAGAAATGCAAGTGATCCAAGACAGAATTAAAAGGTCACTTAAGACAAATATTTAAGTACTAAATATTGGAAAGATACTTAGATACACCCATGAAAAGAAGAAAACATTAAAACTCTCACATCCCTAATGTAATTTATTCTAATCTGGCAACAAAATCTTCAAGTATTTTAAACATACACTGGGTGACTTCACAGGGCAAAGTTAAATTTCTTTAGATGCTAGAATTCCTATATTCAATTTCAATGCCCTTCAATTTCAAGTTGGTAAAATAAGAAAATGTAGAAGAAACTTTTCCCTGGCGGTGCAGATATTTGAATGGATGAAGCAGTTTCAGTTAGCAGTGTGTGAAGAAGGCAGTTCTAGAGAATGAATACTATGAGAATTAGCCAAAACAGATTTTGGATCTTCTCTCAACACTCCATTCATCTTGCTTAATCTATTTGATGTTTTATTCATGATTTTTGAGTTCATTTACAAAATTACAATGCTTAACTGAATTGGTACTTTGCTGACAGACCTTTTAAAATTCCTCATGAACTCTTTTTCATGGTAGTATGATGCAAAATGCTATTGAAAAATAGCTATTTTATAAACCTTGGGAAAGCTAGGTAATAATTGCAATAACACACTCTATTGATTTGATTATCACCAGATAAACACACTTCTTGGTTGGCTGAATGTGCCAGGCATGATGCACACACTGCAAGGAACTTGGTGATTTCAGAGCATGGTGTCTGCATGCACTTTGTGATCAAATTACTTTAAAGGCTGTAAAGGGACAAGTTGACTTCTGTAATTACCAACCTGTGCTATTTTTGATTGTTCAGGACAATTTTAAAAGAGCTCCAGAACTGCCTGCTTCTGTATATCTTTCACTTTAATTCAATGTTTAGCTGATTGTCTAAAATTCAAGCTAGGCTAATTGGGGCAGAAGATGGCTTTTCTGGTTTGAGGATCTCTCATCCTCTCTTTTGGATTAGAATTCTGTGCAGAAGGTCTGCAGTAGTTGAGTAGGCAAAGTACTGTGGGATGGCAGAGCTGGAGGAGCACAAAAGTAGTAGCACAAAAGTAGCCCCCAGTGCAGAAGTGTCCACTTGAAACACACCTTGACAGGATGTTAACTCCTTACTGCTACAGAATAGGAGCCCAGAGCCCAACCCTCTCCCACAGAGCTGCTGAGAAGAAAGATCCACTTTGTGGAAAGGAGCCTCAAACTCAGAGTGAATCAAAACTTCAGCCTCCCAAGTCCGAAGTCTGTTCTAGTCTCCAAAAGCAGCTGTATTTTTAATTCTGTTGAGCAAGGCTTGCCAGGGGATGGGCTGCTCCCAAGGAAGCAGTTTGGCAGAATCCTCAAAACAGCTGTGTCAGCACAAAGTGCTGGGCTTTGCCTTTGTAGTTACCAGTAAAGAAAGAAATCTTGGTATTCCGACAGACACTGTCAAGTCTGCTCAGGAACTATCCAGATTTTGGGATTTACTAGGCAAGGAATAGGATCATCCACAATGTTTATGCATCGTGACAACCATGAGCTCTTCTGGTCACCATCCCTCTCAGGCAGAATTTACTAGAAGTGGAAAGGACATGAGGATGGGCAGTAACCACAGTTAGGGCTTGGCTTCTCATTGTGGAATGACTACAGGAACTAGGACTGGTAACACTGAGAGATACAGCTGGAGGGGATTTCTGCACTCAGTGCACAGTTAAGCTGTGAAGCCAATTGCTGGGCTGTAGCAGAGGCTAAACTGGATGAGTTTAACACAATGAGATGAATTAACAGGAAAAAATAACTATGCAAATAAACAGAGATATCATCTTTGACTCTGGGAAGCAGAGCTGCAGCTACCTGCATTTCCAGGAGAGTATTTCCAATGCTTCTGCATTCCTGTAATCTTCCCTACAGCCCCTGATGTCAGCTTGGACAGTCTTTGTTTTACCTGATCTGGCTGGTTTTATGTTCTACCTGCAGCCCGCATGCCATCTGCGTAAAGCTCCGTGATCACATGCTAAAATATGCCTTTACTCACTTGCTTTACACCTGGGGAGTGGCAGAATAACCAACCACTAGAGAGAAGACATCCCCTCAGGCACTCTGGCTGCACATCAAAATGCAGATCATCCTGCCTGCTCAAAAACTTGACAACAGAGAGCAGCACAAGGGGCAATCTGGTGTGTGCTGCGTGTCCCCAGGAGCAGCCGGCAGAGGCAGAGCCCGGCTGTGCCCGACAGAGACCAACGTACCAGTCCCTGACAGAGAGAAGCACTTTTGAGTCCAGAGGAGGAGAATGGGGCTTAGGAAGCTGTAGCATATGGGATGGTGTTCTGAATCTCTCCTACCAATTTGTACAGCAAACCTGCAATTTCTGTGGTAGCCATGGCAACAAAGGTACTGGAGTACAATGAAACACATGTATGAATGCTGTTGCCACCACTGAGCGTGCATCACTCAGCATTTCTCGACAGCAAGGGCAAAAAAGGCTATCAGTTGTGGCAACTGGAAGTCTAAATCAGGCTTCATAGATACCAGCAGCATCTCCCCTCTGACCAGGGAGCAGGATGGATGCTGGAATGCAAGGCCAGTGTCAGGGAAGACAACCTTGTCCACTCCAGAAGGAAAAACAAGGAATGGATGCCAAGAAACGTTCCCTGGTGAAGCTGTATGAAGAAGACAGGAATTTGCCTCGTTTTGTTTCCCTTCACATTGTGTAATCCCAATGTCCATAAAAGTTTGCTTTCTGATAGATTTTCAGTCAGTGAACTACATAAATCAGTGGAGCCATCTCACCTGGAGGGACAGGCAACAAATATGTTCCTGCCAGTCAACTTTCTTGTGAAAGAAAAGTCTAGAAGCTGCTGGATGACTCTCATTCAATATATAGCATAAAGCTACAAAGAAATGCAAACTAGGAGGCTTGCCCTGTGGAATATTTAAGAAAACATGTTGTTTCCCTCAGACAAGTTCTCTGTTCCTTTTGTCTAACCACTGCTATTCAGGCAAGTGTTATGCTTCTGCCCAGACAGGTGAGGTGTGTTTGGTTTTGAGAAGGCTGTGCTCTGTAAGATCTTAAAATCACATAAATCAGGGCAGAGTCTGGCCAAAGGATGCCATCCCTCAGGAACTAAGGCAGACCTGAAAATTGAGATGCTCACTTCTCAGGATGGTTTTCACTAAGAAACTTGAGCTTTAAAACCTGGAACAAACAGCAGTAGCCCTTCAAACTGGATTAAAGCAAAAAAGCCCACAACCTGTACAGCTTGAATACTGAAAGAAACCATGTACAGTTAAGTGAGAGAGGGGCTTTGAAACAGGGCCAAGCCCAGAAGATCCCTTATAATTTGCAGCAGTCACTTAGCTAGCACCTCTAAGAAAGCTGACATAAAAAGGTGTCCAACAGAGAGGTCATGCAAACTGGACTGCAAGAGAAGGGAGGTGAGTGGGCACTGACAGCAAACAAGCTCAAGGGTAAGATCAGCCAAGAGCAGACAGCTAATATTAATATTCTAATATTGAGAGGTTCTTAACATTCATCAGATTGAAGTAAAAGCTGAATGGTGTAGCAGGGATGCCAGACCCTTGGCAGAGGAACCCATGCATCATAACTGTGTCTGCTAACCAGGGACTCCTGAGTTCCCCTGTTTAATGAGCACAAGCATTGGTACCTACTTAAATCCTACAGATCAAAGCTTAGCACTAAGGTGGACCCGTGGAAAGAAACTGCTCTGTTTTCATTTTTATCTTTCAAAAGGAAAGATCTCTGCCACCAATGCCCTCTTGCCCTTCAACTCCTTGAGTGTAGATGTGATATTTTTTCAAGGAGTGTCACTGAATATATCTGAGCAGGAGCTGAAGACCTATCAGATTTTATTCACTTTCATGGGGTTTTGTGCTGTGGACTCACTAGGTGTATTGGAGGATACCAGTCTCACCAGGTGCTTGGTAGCTACATCTTAAGATATTTAGGATACCAAATTTGCAGACATGACAGCTCTGGGACTGGATAGCCTCTCCAACACAGCTACCTTACCAGACCTCAGCAGAGGCAGCCTGACGTGCTGGCTGGTGAAGGGAGCCTGAATGGAGATGAATTTAACAGGTTTACAGAAGTGGTAAATCTGGACACTGAGAGCAAAGGAGCATGATGCTGAAGTATTTCATGTGAGAGTCTCTAGGTCACCACAGACTCCTCCAAATGACATTATTTCATCCCACAATATGAAATTTTAGAATGAAACCAAGGTCTAAATTTATAAGCAGAACTGAAATTTCATTTACCCTGTAAATTCTGTTCACTTTACTTTTGCCTTTCTTCCTTCTGACACTCTTTTATCTCAGTCTTTAAATCCTCGAGTACTGTATTTGCAATATTTAGGGGGTTGAAGACTGTCTCATTTCCCCCCAGGCAATTTCCCCACCAGATCCTGATTCCTGCCTGGCATTTCCAGAGACATGAAACATTAAACAACTGTGCAGATGAGCAAAGCTTGGCCAAAGGTTACAAAAAATTGACACTGAAATTAGACAAGACAAATTCTCAGCTCTGCCAAAGGGACAAAGCTCTACAGGAGAAACTACAGTAAATACTCACTATCAGCTGAGGAAGAAAAATATGCATTTAGTTCACTGGTCTAAGCAGAGGCAAGAACCACAGGTTAATTCTGTTCTAAACTTCAAAGTCACAGAAGCAGAAGGGATCATGGATCCCTTGTTAATCTTTTCCTTTACAGCTAAAATGCTGTGGCTGTAGCAGGAGGTATATGCCAACTGATACCCAGGTTAGACATTTTAAGAACTAATGAGAAGAGCAAGGATGGAAGGGAGTAACATGAAAACAAGTGCCTAATTGCTGTTCCTTTTCTGGTCGAGGATCATGCACTGCTGTTCATGAGCAAATTAAACCTGAGATTTTTGCAAATGCACAGCCCCATTGCAAGTGTCCCATAATTTCTAAAGTGGAGTAAGTAATATCCAATGAATAACTCGTTTGCGTTCTGCCTATGGGGCACAGACAGATCACTCTGTCCTCAAATTATTCCTGGTCAATTAAACTTCACAAGTTCAACTTTACAGGCTGTGAATATTTGAAATTTGAGCTGCTGCTCAGGGGCAATATTGATTCTCTTCTCTCCCTGGCTGAATGCACAAGCTTGTCTATAGACACTTGTATTTAATAACTGAAAATTCATCTCTACAAATACAAAGGCATGACTGAAATTTGTTTCCTTCATAACTTTTGGCTACTAAAATTCAATTACTTAGGTTAGGGCTTAATTTGATTTTATTTTTGCAAGCACCTAGAGTCAAGTCCAGCCAAGGTTAGGGTATTCTGAGTACTGCTGAAGTAGTGTGTACCTTGCAAATAAATGTATTAGAGCTGCATAAACATTTCAGAAATGGAAATATATTTATACCCAAAAGAAGTTGCAGAACTTTGGGGTACTTGCATTTCTTCACATATTTTATGGCAACTGACTAGTAACAGAATGACTTTACATACCTCAGGAGACTAATAAATTACTACTCGTGACATAAACTCTCTTCACAGTCTGTTTTGCAGTGTTCATAGTAACTCCAGCCTCTGCTTAAGCAGTCTCAGCCCTCAGAAAAGAGAACAGTATTTTATGAGTTCAGGTAACCAATTTAGGCATTTAAAATAGAAAATATGAGCTCAAATGAACTGCAGCTGACCAAATTGGGTGCTTGTGATATTCTCTGAGTATTTTTCTAGTGAGGCTGCAAAAATGAGAAGCAGATAAACTAATGAAAACAGACAAACAGCACCAGTGGTAGGAGTGGTGCCTGGCTGCAGCATCAGAAGATCTGATGGGCTTGCAGGCAATGGGCTGGAGGTGCAGCAGGGGACTGGTAGGAGTTCAGGTGAGCAGCTCAGCAGTGATTTGTTGCTTCCTGAAACTGGGACACAGCTCCTCTTACATCTCTTGGACATGCTATCTCAGGTGAAGACAGGAGGCTTCTGGTGTCCTTCCTGGATTTTCTGGAAGGAAGGTCCCTCTCTGGGACTTTGGATGCTGTTTCAGGGTATGGATGCAGAGGCAGCCAGGAACTACTAGCACCCCAGTGTGCTGTGCTATTACTCCTGTTTTACCAGGGCTGTAATGTTTCTCCAGCTGGAAATCTGTGTGTTTGGAGCCAAGTTCTGCAAATGGCATTATTTAGAACATGAGTGGAGGGTCTAGAGCCCTGGCATGTTTTATTTGTTGTACCCCCATACTTCCACTGCCCAGAGTTGCCATTCCCTGTGCCACTAGACTCCAGCTCTGAACTGATGCACTTCAGCTGGCTGACATGGTAAAGGCAGTGCTTTATTTCAGCTTCAGTAAGTTTTAGCTAACTTTTGCTTCAGCCTAAGCCTCCTAATTTTGAAGCATTTTCTCTGAACAAAAAGCTTCATTCTTTGTAAATGCCACCTCATTTCTTCAGAAATAAGAGTTTTCAAGTCACTGAATGCAGCTGTTTCTCTCCTTCTTGCCACATGAAAGGCTACTTAATGCAGACTGTTTACAAGTTTAAAAGTGGGATTTTGAGCAGGAGAAACATTGAGCTTTGGACAAAAGCACGTCTGAACCCAATGCAGCCCCTGCAGGAGGGGAATCCTGATTCAGTTTGGATGTTGCTGCTCTCGTCCTGCTTCCCAGCACACAGCTGATGCCAGCCTATCCTCATACAAGCCTCACAATTTCAATCACATCTCTTTTGATTAAATTCACCAAATAGCCAAAACTCTTCTACACTTTGGAAAATTTTGTGTCCCAATAATTGAATAAAAGAAGCATCTGGAAACCTTTAAAAGTTCAGACATGTCCTATTTGATTTACTGTACAAGGGAAGGTGAACAGGACTGAAACAGTTTGGGAGACTGAAAACAAATACATGGTTCAAACTCAGGAACTACAAAATCCTGCCATTAACACTGTTTCTGAGCATTAAGAATGATGGGGTGGCTCTGTGATATCCAAGATTATTATAAATTTTGTATCCATTAGCATCTCCTGTCTCTTTTTCTCCAAACTACACAGGCCATCAGTGTTCATCACACCTTCATCTAAACACAAGCACTAGGCAGCTTCTTTACTGCACAAAGTCACCCATGTGCATCTAATTCTGCATCTGAATTAATGAATCCTGGGTTCTATGGTGATTAAATAAGTTTGTAGGACTTGCTGCTCCATTATGAATGAGGCACCAGCTCAGAAGTGCTCACTACACTTGATTTGGAGGGCAAGAATATGCAACTCCTGACAGCAAACAGAGCTGCAAAAGAGATTTCTGCAGAAAAAGAGCATGCTGGTGCTGCTTGAGAATAGATTAGGAATCACTAGAGCAGGCAATCCTGTGTGCACACACATCTGTACTGTAAGAACAAGATCAATTCTAAATAAAAGTTCCATAGTTAGAGAATTCTTCTCTCCTTACTTCCTGATTTATTATATTTGTCAATAGTTCTCAGTGGTAGAAGCTTTAGTATCAATTTGAGACTTTAGTCTGTTACCTGATTTCCCTACATCTGCTTGGGTTTCAGCTTCACTTAGCTCTGCAGTTATTGTGCACTCTGTTAGTCCACAAATTCTTGCAGAGGTTCACACCAATGTGGTCTTTGTGGTGTTTTTATGTTTCATCCTGATATTAACAAAGCTTAAATCCTAAACACTTCCCTGTCTGGCCTGGGAATTGTCAGGTTAACCTTCTGACTGCCTCACTCGCTCACCTTTGTAGTTTCCCACTTGAATGAAAAGCTTTTGCACATACAAATGCAGGAAATAAAGAGAGAAAAAGTAATTAAACTTGAATTTAAGAAAAAACTACTGTACATTGCCTGTAGTGGAGCTGCTATTGAAACCTTGCATTGCTAGGTTTGCAGAGCTGTGTGGCAGGATACCAGCAGCACGCTCCAGCTCCACACATCAGTAGGAAAGGGCTTTACTTGGACATTCCCAGTTCATTCCGTAGACTGAAGGACTCTTCCCTTTTTAATTCAGCACAGCTGCAACCTTCTAGTCTGCACTGTAGCAGGTTTTGTCATTTGTAGTCATCAGGAAAAAGATATTTCTGAGCTTTTGCTCTAATTTATAAGCAGTTTTTTTTCCTAATGTGTGGAACAAAGAGGCTGATAATATGTATTTTCTGAACCACAGCAACAGAGCTTTGGAAAAAATATCTGTGCAGCAATAAAGTTGAGAGGAGTGGTGGCTTTGCTGGATTAATAGCTTAGCTGTTCTGTAGCTTGGTAAAGATTCAGTTAAACACAGCATGATGTGGTAGGAGCTAAGTAAAACTAACACATCTCAAAAACTGAACTCAAATATATTTTTATGCAAAAAATAATTAACATTACTTTGGAAACTTCATTTCCAAACCCAATGGACTCCATTTTGAAGGGCAGAGCAAATGCCCATCATAAAATCACTACAGTATATCATAGGTTAGGAACTTAAGTCAACAGACAATCTGGAGAAAATAATCAATAAAGTTATACCCAACTTCAGACTAAGGAGAAATTACTGTATCTGAGATCAATCTATGTATTTCCTCCTATGAAGTGTTAGCAATTTTATCTAAGTGTGACACCAAGAGACAGATTCCCTGCGAGTAAAGGAAGAGGGTGAGATTTTGTTACACTGGGATAAGCCTAAGAGGAACTCCTAATTAATTCACCAAATAAACTTCATCCAGGGATTACTAATGAAAGAGGAGATGTGGCAGATGGTGCTGCTCATGGAGTAACATGGTCCTATTTACATTTGCTCCTGCTGAAAGGAAGCATTCAACAATTAAAAAAAAAAAAAAGGCTCCTGGCAATGAATCTGCCAGGATTATAATCTGTTTAATACAGGAGATATAGAAGATTTATTTCTGAACAGGGATTTGACATTTATACCAGCAAGAATCATATCTCTAGTAATACTGCAGAGTATGAAGACACAAGAGCTGTTACTATTTCCATTGCAGTATATAAACTTGTCATCAACTGGTGGTAAAGAAATCTGGTCCTCCATGGCACTGCAGCACAATTAAACAAGAGAGGGGAACGATAGAAGGGGAAAGTGAACAGGGGAAGGGACAGGGAATGAATTATTCTTTTTTTCCCTGAGTCCATCAGTCACTAGTTACAGTTAGCAACAAAAAATCAAATTAGTTGCACCAGTGGTCTGTTTAAACCTGACAATTTCTGTATTTCTAGTTTAAATTAGAGTAGAATCAATGGAAGTTTTACAAAGATAAGTTAAAGGCATAGCTTACAACACACAGCATTCAATGTGTCTGCCAAGGCAAGGTTCAGCCTTGCAGGAGTCATTAAGGTTAATGCAATCTATATGGATGTGACAGCAAGATGCTCTGTTTTCATTACACCAGCAAGAAGCTCTGACTCGTTGGGGTTAGGGCTAATTGACAGTTTCCAAATCACACAGTAGTAATTGTTTACAGTTGTAGAAAGGGAGTATATTGTTTTCACTGCTGGTTTACTTGATACATTTATCCACTTAATCCCTCTCACTTAATTCTCTTTGATAGGTGGAAATAAGAAATAATTGAATTCCAGAATCTTTTCAAATTTACTTTTCAGCTAAGAAACTGTCTTGCTTTTCGATCTGGAATTCAGGTCAAGGGAAGAGCTTGAACACAACTGCCTCTTGCTCCTGAAAACAACTACCTAGACCAGCTTGCCTAGCTCCTTGATTTAATTTGGACTAATTATAAGCATGTTCACTGGCTCTGGAAAGTTAGAAGACACATTTGGAGTGTCACAGGTTTTCTTACTAACAAAAGCAAAGTGTGTGCTCATCCTGCTGCACATCTGACTCATCTCACCTACCTTCTCCTCCTCTTCTTCAGACACTTGCTTGTTGCAGCCTCTGTTCTGCGTGGTGTCATCATCCATTGCTCTCCTTGGAGGAAGGCTGCTGCCAGTGCTGAGTGCTAGAAGGCCCTGTACGTACAGAAGAGCTCCTTCAGGGCAGCTCTTTGTGTGAGGACAGCCTGATGAAGGACTTGGACAGTGAGCTGGGGAAAGAACCACACTAGAGACTCAAAACCCCCTAATGCCAGGCTCACAGGACATTTTATAGCCCAGTCCTTGTTAGAGCAGCTTTCCATGCAGACTGGAGAAATGCTTTCAAATGACTACACCATTTGGGAAGTTTTTACAGACAGGCACGTCCTCATGGACCAATGAAGGACATGTTTATTTAAATGCTCTGCTCTATAGAGGTTTTCTAATCTGACCCAGAGATCTTCCTGACAGCCTTTTATTGATAAAAGATTGCCTCACCAGGGTGGTCTGCTCCAGGGGCTTCAATAGGTATACGCTGAACACACTTCATGAAGTTAATTTTGGGAACTGCAGGGGCATCCTTTTTCCTGCAAGAGAGATGATCAGATCATTACAAAAATAAATGAAAGAAAGCATACATTTATACATCTATAGACACCAACACCCAGGTGACAGGGAAAGAAGATTGTGACAGCTTGGCAAGGCTGTGGTAGAAACATGAACATCATTAACACATAAAGGAACTTTAAAAAAGAAAAAAGGGTAATAGGAGTTATCATTCGTAGAGTCAAATATATTTATTTAACTAATATAAAATCAAATTCTCATCTGAAATACAATGAATTCTATATGAACAAAATTAAATCCAAACATCTTACAGGCTTCTTGAGTGAACCTGAATGCTTTTTGGTTTGTAAAACTCTGATGGTGATCACAGAGTCTGACTCACACTTTGATACCAGGCAGTGCTGTGATGCTTTAGGATAAATGAGCCTGTAGGTGATCACATCTCTTAATTTGCTTAGTTTGTTTTATAAACTTCAAAATTAACTCAGGAAACATCAGCTATTGAGGAAGGCACCATGTGATGCTGCACCTGCTGAACCAGGTATCAGCTGTTCTGAAGTTGAAAAACAAAGTGGTAAAATCAAGTGCATGCAGTTGAGTCTATCATGCATCACCCAATATAACTAGGGTACAATATTAAGAAAACAATAAAATTAAAAGATGACCACAGGAACCCAGCCACTACAGCCAGTGAGAGATGCTGAAAGAGGCAATTAGGCAAAAGTTACTAGGTATCTTAGGCTTAATTCTAAGAAAAAGTCATCCCAGGTGGTGTTTCAGCAGCATCTGTGATGGCAGGGAAGTAGTTAAATGTGCCAGTGCTGAAGGAGAAATTTAATTCTCTATGAATTAAGGTGCTCTGTGCACAAGAGGTCTCATAAGCATCTGTACACACTTCCTCCAGCTACTGCTGTATGAATCCTGCAATTTTGTCTCAGTCCTTCAAATTTTGCAAAATTTGAATCTGCAAACCTCTAACTTATTGTCTTTCTTTAAATACATCAGTTCAGCAACTTCTCCTCTCTTAGAGCCAGTGATGGGGTTTGCCAGGGAAATTCAGCTTTCTGAAAGCACAGAATTGCTTCTCCTAACACAAGCATTTTCAGAGAATCTGAAAGCAGTCATGCAGGTGCTGGTGGGTCTGGATCATTTCAGGGCCCCCCACATTCCCACAGCTGCAGTGTCTCAGACTGTACCTGCCCCTCACCAGGGCTGGCCCTTAATGCTGGTCTGTACTTTTAGCACTCCTGAATCTTTTAGCAGGCTGCAATGTGTGAAACTTATGAAAAGTGTAAACCCACTCACTTTCAGTACTCAGGACTAACAATCACTTCCTTCCTCTGGCTGTGTTTTTTGCATAGTCTCTTATTTCAGTCAGTTAGCAAAGAACATGGTGACTAATCCAGCCTTTGAGTTTTCCTCCACCTCACATGTCAGCCTAAGCACTTGGAACTCCCAAAACCTTATGGCAGCAGCCACTGAAAAATAGGAGAAAACCAGTTGTTTCCCAGCCAACAGACCAAGTATCTAAGGTCTCAGGCCCACTGCTGCCTGCAGTTACAGAGCTGCTTCTGGTCCAAGATGAAAGGTTTTCCATAGATAAGCTGCCAGCTCCCCTCTCATACACGTTGGGCTGGAGATGAGGGCACTGCTGATGCCTTTGTTCAACAGAGTGTGACCAACAGAGTGTGCAGCCTGTAAAAACATGACCCACCTAGGGCTATCCCTAGAACTGCTGCTCCAGATATGCATTTGCTGTTTGGTTTTTTTTGTTGTTGTTGGTTTTAGGTGGTTTGGGTTTTGTTATAGCTGCTTTTAACATTTATTTTCTTTTACTAGCAAACTGAAAGAAGCAGAAAAATTCCTTCTCTCAGCACTTTACCTTTACTTGCCTGAAGGAGAGGCAGGATTCCCATGGTGTCCCACACAATTCATCCCATGTGGCAGAGGACAGCAGACAAGGTGCAGTGGTGTGTCTGTACTCTTCCCTTGGCTGTATGACCCCTTCCACCATCCTTTCTTATGACATTTTCAGCCCAGGAGATTTTTCAGTTAGTTACTGACATGAAGAGGCTGCTGGAGCCACTTCAGGACTATTAGAAAAAACAAAAATAATATTAGAAAACCAAAATAATTCACATCAATGATTATGAAGGCACTGAACAGATGTACAAGTGTAATTTCCACACCCCACGTCATAGCCTGGACTGAAAATTGTGTTAGACTTTCAGTTTAACTGAAATGCTGTAAGAGGTTTGCATGTTTGTGCAATGGCATTCTACTGCTATTCCTCACTCTTGCATTACTGTCCTCAGCAGACAATATTGAAAGACACCTGATACTGTCAGGATGCTTTTTATCTATGGTGCTTTATTGTTATGGAAAAGAAGCATTTGTTTTCCTTTCCCAAACACATTTTCCCTCCTGTTCCAATCTGGTTAATTGAAGGTTACCAATTTTATTTGTGGCAGTTTTTAGAATGCCAACAAACTAAGTGACATTTCTCAGCAAAACTCTGTTCTCACAGATCACTATTTCTGTGAGATACTATCAGTGGCATCCATTTCTCTGCCTTGCCAGGGTTCCAGGTAAAAGCTACACATTTACAGAAGCTTTGGGGGTCTCTCACACTGTCCCATGCTAAGATACAGCCACCTGGTGGTTATTAGACCTGTCAATAATCCCTGGAGCTGAGTGAACTGGGAAGATGTAAACAGAGGCTTGTAAACCCCTCCTCTATTTGTCACAGCTAACAGGTAGAGCTGGATGAGCTCCTCAGCAGGAGGTGGGTGGCAGCACCCTCCTGTCAAGAACTGGCAACTGAACTGGGTTCAGTGCTGCTGACCCACAGGGTCTGCTCCCAGAGGGTGCTCTGTGGTGCCACACACCCCCCAGGCTCTTCTCGTGCCCATGGAGAGGGAAGCTCCCAGCAAGGCTAACCCAAATGGTCATTTCAGATGGAGGGGTGAAAACAGGTCCAGAGTGGGATTTGCTGAGATCTGAAACACAGAGCTGAATGCCCAAAATTTGATTGAAGTTAAAAGCTGAAGCCCTGGCCATACTCTGCACCTTTAAGTCTCCTTTAATGGAGAGATTCTGTTGGCAGTGAAACAAACCTGTTGGCAAAGCAAACAGCTGCAGATTTTCATACAATTTTGCCAGTTACTCAGTGCTGTATCAGAGCAGTCCAATGCCCAGATACAAAACAAGACAGAAGCAGTTCAGGCTTTGCAGGGTTCACCATATTCTCCTTCAGTGAATTTGATTTCTCAGGACTGAGATTTGTGTTGCTCAACACCCATGTGAGGTCAGCAGGGGCAGCTATAGCCAAGCTGAGCATTTCAGCAGCTCATCCTCCTCCCAAACCATGTAAAACTTCCCAAGCTTGAGCAGTGTTCAAAATTCACCTCGAGTCTAGCTGAACACAATGTGCCACATTTTCATTTTGACACCACCAGATGCCTGGCCCTGATACACTACGAGATGAAACTGCTTTTCAGATTAGAGTTTCACTCTGATTTTTCCAGGTGAAAACCCACATATACACAGTGGAAACTAAACAAGTTCTGAGTCTTAAGGGTGAGTCTGCTCCACTGTACCTTGATTTTAAAGTTCTGGCAATCCAAAGGAACTTTGGATGCAAATTTCAGCTAATCCAATACAACCATGGAGTATATGCATGGACCACATCTCACCTTTATAAACAAAATACAGAATGCAGGGACTTTTATAACACTGGGCAAAAAACTGTACAGGAAATGCTCCTGCAAAGGGCACCCACCATTGAAGAGGCCTCATTGGCAATGTCCATGACCAGTCCTCCCTCATACAAACCAGAGCTGCCTGAGCTGGGTGTCACAAGCACTGTGTACTCACATGAAAGAGCAAAGCTCCTCCTTGAGGGAACCCCACTGATGCTTTTTGATTGAGTCCTCTAGGTAGAGAGTGCCTCTAAGACACTTTGCTTACACTGCTTTGTCAGCAAGACTCAGTGTAGTTACAGAAATTTCAACTTTCAATCAGAGTAAGGCTTGCTTACCTATGAAAAAGAAAGGACTCAAAATCATACTGTATTCAGCTAAATAAAGATATTTGGGTTTGATCAAATGGGCAGAGAAATACAAGAGGGGAGCATTTTTATAATTTCTTAAGCCATTTCTACTGCAGTGATATTTCTGTTGCCAACTTCTTTAACGGGCTGAAAAAAAAGATGAGTAAAACACAGCACTGACAACTGAGACACCAGTGTCACTATAATTTGGCTGATGAAAGCTTGCAAGGATACCTCATGCATCCAACACAGTCTGTGTTCCTCTGTGCGTGTGTGAAGAAAGGCTTTTTCACAGCACTGCTCATCTCTGCAGCCACAAAACAGTGAGCAATGACCCAAACTGATTCCATTTTTAAAGGAAAAGATGCATATACTGATAAGAAAATCAGATATTCGATGTGAAAAGTACCCCTACAGGACTTCCAATCAGTGGTCTTTCCTCTTATCCACTCGCCATGTTGGCCTTCATGTAAAACCTTCTCTGGCCAGACCATATAATAACCAAATAAACTCAACATCTACGTTTGCCTCTATTCCTGTCCCCTTCCAAAATGCAGCACACTGACTAATAAGGAATCATCAGTCCCCTATGTACAACAAAGAACAACTTTAAAGAAGTTTTAAACCTAAAATGTAGGTTTTGGTAAAAAACCAGCCTGTTTGCACAAAATTCCATGGGAAAAAAGTCCCATATATTTAGTGCCATCACTTGATCAGCCAAAGCTGAAAATGCTGATAACTGGAGATGCTTCTCAGTCTGGAAAAAAGCAACCATACACCTGGAAGGCTCAGCTCCCTGAATGGTGGAGACTCACATCATCCCTGTTTGGCTTCACTGATGAGCTCCTGTCAGGCATCCCCAACACTTCTTGCAGGTCCCACTAGTGCTGGTTACTGTTTTGTTCCTATTTTCAGGCTGAGATTTTTAAAACAAGAAAATAATAAAAACATTTCTATGCAAAATCTTGCATTGATATATACATTCACATGTGTGTACAAGAGGAGTGGTTTCCTGCACGAATTAAAAACTCTCCTTGTAAACAGACACTGAATATGGAGAAATGCTTCAAAGGAAGAGTTACAAAGCTGATCTCACAGTAAATTTACTTCCAACATTTAAAAGACGTCCTTTTTCAGGAGGTGGTGAAAAAGAAATGCCAACTCCTTTAAATAAAACATTGAAACCCTTCCTCACCAGAAACCTTGCACTAAAAACATCCCACTTAAGTAGTGTTAAACCCTAGCACTTTCATTTTGACCCTTGCTATCTCACTGCTAAGTAATGCCTGCAGGTTATTATCCACCATAAATGCAAGAGTAGCAGAGAGGACTGCAGGCAGTTAATACTCCAGATGAGCTTTTTCTGTCTCCTCTGCAGCCCTCTCTCCTTTGAACATGGTTTTTGTTATTGTTATGTGTTCTGCACCAAAGCATTGGTGTACACTTGTTCTCCGAGCCTGGCGTGATCACACTGATTATATTAAACCCCTTACAATTTACAAAGTGTTTGGATTCATTTGGTCTATCCATTTTTGCTGCCCAACAAAAGCACCAAAATGAATGAATCAATTTTTAAAACAAATAGGACTTGACAGCAGAGACACAGATTTGTGTGAAAGGCAAAAGGTGCCTAATTAAGAGCTCTAGGGATGATGAGGCTTTCATTGCTCTAATGAAAAGGAGCTTTGTGAGCTTCCAAGTGTTATCCAGAATGAATCTCTTCTCCAGGGAGAAAAAGACAATTCATTTTTCATTCCTCCACTGAAGTTACTGTTACTCACTCTGCCTTCTCTGTGAATCTTAGGTCAGAGTTTTCAGGTGACCACCGGTTTCCAAATGCTGAAACAGATTCCTGGAATGGATGTTTCACATTTCTAGGCAGTGACTTTTTCTGGAATGGAACTTGCTCACCATGTCCCCTAACAGCCTGCCTAAAACATCTGATACTTTCTCTCTAAAAATGTAAAAGATCTCAGCTCTGTCCTGTGTGTGTTCCAGTCACACCATGCCTGGATATAAATAAACATCCTTAGCTGAGCACAGTGGTCTCCCCATTGTCTTCTGTAATAGAAGTATACAGAACATAAAATAAAAAGTTAAAAGGCAGGATTACATCAACTACTGCACTGCTATCAGGAAAGCAGCAAGGAGGTGGCTCTTACCAAGAAGCAAGCTTGCTCTGCACACTGCTGCTCATTTGATGTCCCCCAAGGGGAAAGGGAGGGTGTTTCCATGTTTGATTACTCCTTGTATGATTAACCTGGGCTTGCTTAATCCTCACCTATGGGGCACCACGTGCATCTGCTTTAGAAGTCCATTTGAGTATTTTAGAGGCTGCTAAAACTGAAGAGTGAACCCTTAAGGCAGCAGATTTACTTTCAATTTTTAAAATTATTATTATTTTAAAACAAACAAGCCTTTACACAAACTGGGAGGACTTATGGCTGTTCTGTCCTACAGTCACAGTTCTGTGCACCAAGAATTACTGCATTTGCATGGGGCTTGGGGCAGGTGCCAGGAAGAAGCCAAGCTACTGGGTTTCCATCCTCCCTGCAGTACTTACAAAGAAATGACAATAATACCAGCATCCAAACTGAGCTCGTGGTTTGCTGGAATAATTTAGTTACACTCTTCCATGAGAACCCCAGGGGCAATTTTGCTTACAGACCTGGGATGAGGCTGGGCTATTTCTTGGCCCAAGAGGGCCCTCTGAAGTACCTCCCCAAGTCATTGGTAGTCTTCTGATTGAAGTTGTTCTTTAATCCTCCATCATTCCTCATGATACTTTGTCTTCTCAAGACTTTTGCTTTAAAATCAGATTAGTTCAAAATAGCAAGACCCCATTGTGTCTTAAATGTTTCTTGGCACACTTGGTGATGTGCATCTGGCACTGGTTTATTCAGGAACAGCACTGCAAGCATCCACAGCAAAGCCTTCAGCATGGCTGCACCGATGTGAAATCAGAGGTAGTAGAGGAAATCAGGAGCAGAGTAAAAAATGCTTTTACTCCCTAGAAGAGCCCTTGATTTAGTGATGACTTAGGACAAGTTACAATCTTTAATAACATTGAGATCAAGCTGCATCTTGTTCTTGTGTGAAATCAGATTGTGAAAAAGTATCCCAAAGTGCCCGTTGCCCACTGTGGCACCAAGCAGCCAGCCAGCCTCAGGCAGAAGACAAAGTGGGCAGAACCTGCTCCAGAAGATGTGTGTGTTGTGGACATGTGTCTGAACATATCAGTCCATGCAAGGGGACAGCACTGGGCATTCTGTCCATTGTAGCCAACAGGAAAGGTGGCTCAGACCCAATACCACCTCCAGCATCCTGATGGGCATTGGGAACCTGGGGTGGTAAGCACAGAGATGTTTGTGCTTTAGGTCTGTCTTTATTCTTGACCTAAGAGAGAAACAGCTCAGTTGTGCCTGATGTGAAGAAGCAAAGAATAAAAACAAATGGGAGAAAAAAGCATTTCTCCCACATTTAAGCAGCAGAGCTGCTGAGGCTGCAAAGCCAAGCAGAGAGCTTAAGGAGAGGGTACAAATGAAATCTCCATGAGTGCTCATGCACAATGGGGGATGCTCTGCATCCAGACAGGAGCAAACCAGCAGCTTCTCAAGGCAAAGACACTTTCCTCTGAGAGTTCAGTACACAGAAAACAGAGCATAGCTTGGTACCCACCTACTTACAAAATAATGGAGGTAATGAATGAACTTAAAGCATCTCATTTTTCTTGGCAAACAAAAAGGAAAATAATTTTAACTAAACTGGCTGAAGCGAAGCATGAGGAGCTGCTGCCAGCAATCCAATTTAGGACTTTGAAAATTTTTTTTTTTAAGTTCATAACCTTTTGAATGTACCAGTTCGCTTTAGCTAACTTTCTGGTGAGCCAGCCTGTTTATTTCACAGGCAGTCTTTAAAACTCAGTGGGAAATTTTCTATTTATTCCCATTTTCTTCAAGATAAAAACATCCAGATGGATGGAAATTTTATAAAATGGAAGACAGACAGAAGTCATTTTCTCAGCTATAAGTACACACCTATCCACTTGTACTTTATGGAGTAATTTTGAGTTTTTGTAAAAGCCTCCAAAGTAAAAAAGTTGGCAATTGTAGTAAAAACTCTTATTATACAAACTCTCTTCATGCTGTGCTCAGAACACCAAAAATGAATTTAATTTGAAACACACCTTGAAAAACTTCAAAGTGGATTGAACGTTAAAAAGGAAAACTTGAAAGAGTTTGATTATGCTGAAAAGTATTATACCTGAGAGCAAAGGAATGGTCTGCTGGGAAAAGTGGAGAGCAGCTTCAGCTTGCTCCCCTCAGGTTTCATTATGAGTATGAATCTCCACTTGTGCTATCTGCAAGGCTTGTTGAGACCTGGCAGTTTTTCAGAGCTAACATTGGTTAATTTATGGTTTCACCCAGAAGAGACATTTTGCTTTGGCAAACAAGCAAGTCACCCTTCAGTATTGATGACTGAATTCATGATTTCTCAGGTTGATTTAAATTGAAATCCCAAAGTTCTGGTTTGATTTTCAAAGGATTTTTTTCCCCCAGGAATCAGTCTAATGGCTGCAAACCAGAATCTTTTTTTAACCATACAAATCAGTCAGATCTTTTCTCCCATAATCCTTGTGCATCCTTGTGCATCCTAACATCACAGTGACCTCCTCCACAGGAGTTTGTAACTGTTAAGTTAGAGCAAACATTAAAACAGTGGCATTGAAGCAATAGGCTTAATTGAAGTAGGACAGTTAATATGAACTGTGAAAGTTCCATATGGAAGCCTGCATCAAAATAATTTGAATTAATTTGTGTATTTTTATATGAGTTTGTGTGGGTTGTTCTCTCTCAAGGGAGGAGTGGTGCAAGCAGTAATTGCTCAGTTAGACTGTAATGCTTGGGCAGAAGCAAGCACCTTGTGTAGGTTCACCAAACCATCCAACACACCTGATTATTTCCAGTCCAGGGGGGCTCAGAATACCTGAGTGAGGCTCGGGGCTGGCAGCCAGGTCCAACCAAGGCTCCAAACCATCAGGAAAGCTCAGAGTGATAAAGAAAGGTCCAAAATGAAGCTGAGAAGTCAAACTGCAGCTTAGGGTCAGGTCCAGTTATGGTGACCAGAGCTGGACCCAGCTCAGTGAGCCCTGGGGATGAGGCAGGTTTGAGGTGGAGCCAGGTCACCAGTCAGGGTCTGGATCAGCAGGGCTCAGGAGCATGGCTGAGGGGCTCTGGCACCAGCAATCCTACAGAATCATTCAGGGAAGACCTCGGGTGATGCTGGGAAGGGTCATTATGCCTGTTAAAAGGCAGTAATGCTTCTTGCACTGGTGCAGCAACATGAGCACCTGATGAGCAAGTCTTCTCCATGGGGCAGCTTCTAAAAAAAGACCATCTAGGCCCCATATCAACTCAAATCCTCTCCTCTTCACAGCTATTCAGAAGGCTGAGCAGTAACTTATACAGCAGCACTGAGCTCTCCTTTTTTTCCAATATTGCTGGGAAGTCAAGTCATAAGAATCAGGATTCTGAAAAAAGACAAAAGGCTGGGAAACCACATTAGCCATTCGGGCTTGTTTTACACAGTTGCAGATCTGATGAGTTAAATCCATGTAAATCAGAGGCACAATCTGCTGAGTGACCTCGGCCTCTCCCTGGAGGCAGAGAGCACACAGGTGTTCCCAGATGGCTGCTGCTGCCTTTAGGAGCCAGGAAAGCAATGATATCTGAGGGAGCTGATGAGACCATCGGTGCTGCAGTCAGTAGATGGCAGTTACACCTCTGCAAAAGCTGAACCTTGAAAGAGGGCAGATGACTACTGAAAATGAGCTGATGGAAATTAAATGATACTTAAAAATAGAAAAAAAATAGAAAAAACATTGAGTTTTCTTCTTTCAACACATTTGATGCTGCTGGCTTGCTTGGAATTTACTGGCTTTGGCTGACAAACCTTTTGTTCCTTCTGAAATTCTGCTGCTTCTGCACCAGCACAGTGCATCCAACCCCTAGGTGAGCCCCCACAGCTACTGAGCCCTCCACCTCCTTTTTTATTATTTTTTTTATTATTATTATTTTTTGGGGGGGGGGGTGTCACCCAAAGGATTTTATTAATTCTAGACTTGTAAAACTTGTGTGACTAATGAGCTGTGGGTGCATTCTGGGAACAACACATGGCAGAGTCTGATTTTTGTCTCTGAAGTAAGCAGAATCTTTTAAATCTGCAAAGAATGAGCTAACTAGAAATCTCCTTTCTGACAGGTCATGTAGGCAGCGACCAGGAGGAAAACCCAAAAGAGCCAAAAGGAAAATAAAAATAATGAGTATAAAAGAAACTATTAAGCTTCTTGCTTACCCCAGGCTCAGGAGGAGTCTTGAGCCAAAATTAAGGCCTAGAAAAGGCCTAGAATTTATTTTATCTTGAGTATTTCTTCTTCCTTGCTTCTTCCCCTGTGCAATCATTCAGAGATTTAAGAGCACAAAAAGCACTCAGAAGGCTGAAGAATAATGCTTACTATTTATTCTCTTCTGATGGAAATCAAGGACCATGGCCTTGCCTCCAAGGGCAGTGTTTTCTTTGATTTTCTATCCACACCCACTTAACACAATAAGCTTTCCAAACAATATTTCACCATGTTACAGGCAGGGAGTAAGGCTGTAAGAAAATGAGTGATTTTTAAACATTTGGCAGACTTTCATTTTCCTCCCGGATTGCCAGCGGAGCAGCAGCAGACGTTGCTCACGTGCCCGTGAGGGAATCTTCCTCGAGGGACTTCTCAGTTCTCCCATGGCTGCCAGCAGCTGCTAGGCTTGCCTGGCCCCTCTTATTCCTGATGGATAACACTTCACCTTGGTTTACTTTCAGAGTGAAAAGATTTGTGTAATATCCTAAGTTTGGGGATGGATTGTGGCACAAATTATTCCTGAGCTCTGCACTGTGCACAGGGCTGTGGGACAGCAACAAGGAGCACCCTGAACTCCCATATTTGCCTCCTGCAGACACCTGATCCATACACAGCCTTATAAGCAGGCCACGTAGAGTCTGGTTTCTCATGTGAATAAAATACAGGCTTTCTGCAGCAGGGAGCTGTGCTGCAACACTCTCTGTCCTGCTCTAAGTGCAATCTGGTTCGGGTTCCTTCTTTCCCAGGGCTGAGCTGGCTCAGCCCCATCCTGCTCCACCAGGTCAGACATTTGCAGTTTGTCCCCAAGCCCCGACTCTGCTGTCAGTCCAGCTGCATCTTTGCATCAATCCAAGCGAAACACCAGAGCTTCCTGCAGGTAATTTGGAGCAATTACTCATCCTTCCAGACCTTCCTTTAAGCTGGGCACAGACTGTGGCATTTGGAGCACACGATGCAGCCCTGGGTGTGAGTCCAGCAATGGGGCAGGCAGGGAAGCTGTGCATCAAGAAGTGGCAGCCATACAGCTCAGGAGGGTTGTGACATGGAATAGTCTTTCATTGTGTATGTTATGATAAGCTTTACTGGAGGAACTCTGCTTAAAATGGAACGTGTAAAAAGGTTTTTTCCTTTGTTGTCCTTTCCCAAGTAGGGTCACACACACACACACACAGGGCTGCAGGTAACCAAGAGCAGCAGTTGTAATTTCCCTTTGAATGCATACAAGCGGTGATTGAGGAAGTCGCTAATCATGACTGCGAACGGAACAGATTGTCAGGGGAAACAAATCTTTCCAAAGTTTCTAAAGCAGTACTGCATGAGGTATCCTCCTTTACTCCTTGCACTTCTGCCCTGCTGGGTAAGAACATGAAGTTTCCTGCAGCTCTCACCAAAACATTTGGGTCTTCATGAAAACCCAACCCCCAAATCAAAAGCTTTTTCCTTTCCTCAGAAACCAGCATTTCTCATGGAAAGCAGAAAGCACCCCCAAAAGTTGGCATTTCATAACTCCCTTTCCCAGTGGAAGGAGCAAGTCCAAGCCGAATTTAAGCAGTGTTCTTCCCTTGGCAGAGATCTGATAAGCTATAAACTCACATCACTCAGGCTGCTTTTTCTGTCAACAGGAAGAAAAGAAAAAATGTTCTTCATGGACACAGTCACCCTTTCTGGTTAGAATTTTTCCAATGGTACAACCCAATCTGTTTACAAACCCTTACCTGTTTACAGGATGTGCAGGGCTGCCCAATGCTAACAGATCCTAATCTGTTCAGTTTAGTCAAATTTCTCAAATTGGAGAAAGCAAGAAATTTTATGGTAAAAGAGAGGAGTGTAAAAATCTGATATTGTGACATTTCATGCCTGTTCATGTTCTGTTACTGGCAGACTGAAACAGTAAAAGCAAGAAAATTTTTTTGCTGACCACCAGCCTTACAAATCAGATGTAACACATCTACCTACACAAGTCCATGATCAGAAAGCAGGACAGCAACAGCTTCTGCCTCTGGACCACCCCAAGACTTGCAGCAACCCAGTAACTGCTGGGCTCTGGGATTCCTTCCTCTGCCAGTGTGACCACAAGCAGTTTTATTCAGCTGTGAGGATGGGTGCAGGAAACAGGCACATGGCTCCACTACAGCAGTATCTATAGCACTCAGAGTGTTTTGTTTGTTCAGAGGGAGCATATTTCTGTTTTGATGAAGCAGTCCTTGACTACAAAGCTGGTGACTCGAAACCGCAGGGCTCTGCAAAGGGCTGGGAGAAAGGAAGGGGAGCGTTGTTCCAACAGAACAGCACTGTGTGAGGCTGGCAGCCTGCAGGAGCCAGGGGCTTTCAGAGGATCAACACATTCACTAATTAGAATTCACAGTGGCAAGAGGTAGTAAAAATTATTCACCACTTATTAGCAGTATGTATTTATATGTACACATATACACACACCTCTTAAACCCAATGCTTTCAGCTTCACAGCCCAAGCACACGTGTTGGTGCTTAGTTAAGGCATCACTGCCAGTCTGTTAATGCTCCCACACCAGTAACACCATTATCCAACACTGGGCAGGATTGTCTCATTGTTTCTCTCATTCCTTATAGAGAGAGGAAACCTTTTAAAAAGCTGCCTTTCATTCAGCTCTAGGTTTGCTCAGCTCCTGCTGCACCAGAATATTGCCCCAACCCAGCTCCTGCATGGTCTGGGGATACCAACAGAACTGAGCCAGCAGCAGCACTCACCAGAATTCACAGTTCTGTTGTGGGAAGAACTATCAATTAACTTTTGTACAGAAGTCAATCTAAGTATGCAACCCTGAATAAGTTCATTTTGTATGTAAAAAACCAGCAGTCTCCCTGTCAGTGATTCCCTCTTCTCAAATACAATGTAAAATACCAACTTTGTACATTTTGGTTTTTATAGTCTTTCTGATTGTATCTTACACTTGCCTTGAACAACGAAAATTATTCATAAATAACCATACATTGACCCAGTAAAAGGAGGGCATTCAGATTATTTTTCCCTCCACCTTTTCAAATAGCATTACACTGTATGACAATTACCCAATTATCCATCCAACTGGACTCCCACTGCTGTAACAATTTTGGTATTTTATTTTCTTGCACTTCTAAGACTTGGAGGGGAAGAAACTCAGTGCAATATTTGGAACATCTCTGAACCCTGGCAGTAAGGACAAGAGACCTGTGCATGGAAACCACACCAGTACAGGCTCCTCTCCAGGGAACACTGTGCACAGAGCAGTGCAACTTTAAAAAATGAGATTCTTGGCACTCCCTGGAGAGAAAGTATCTCCTGTCCATGGGCTGTTACTGTGAATAATTATGAACTTTCAGACTATGTAGAGCAGATCAGGACTGGAAGAAGTCTCTGTCCCCAGTGTTCATGGACACTGTGAGCAATACAGTGAATGAAATGTTTGCAGACACAGATGCCACACAGAGGGTCCAAGGAAAAGCACAGTGGCAGCTTCAGCTCATGGACTTCTGTGTCTGAAAACAATCTTACAATTGCATATGATTTTTTTGTGCTAGAAAACATAAAATTAACACAAAAGTAGAAAGTACTGTGCTATGAGCTGCCATCCCAGTAATCATTAGCTTCTTTAAAATGGTCTAACACCAACGGGCATTTTTCAATTTTAAGTGATCACAGATTTTCATATGAATGAACATAAAGTTTTAAGAGTCTTGTATTAGAGCATGATAACAAATAAACTGTGCTGAAAGCTCCTCTGATCACTGCAGGGAAACACTTGCATGGATACAAAAAGACAGACTTGGAAGCCAAAGCTTCACTGCTGTAGGCAGGACTGAAAAAGCCTGTAAGACTACATGTAGAGAAATAAGATAAATCAGGTGCCTCGAATTGCCAGTGAGTGGGTGTGAGTCCACCTGTGCCTGATTAGGACAGGCCCCTATTGGGCATGAGCAAGGCCAGGGGGCCAATAAAGGTGGGACACACACCCACAGAAGGCACCTCAGCTTACTCTGGTGCGAGGCATGGAGAGGCCAGCAGCTCGTCGAGCCTCTGGAGCAAGAAAGGCTCTTCCCGCTACACTTCTACCCTGGAAGTGCTGTGTGGTGGCTGGAGGCCTGGAAGAGACCAGCAGCTCGTGGAGCTTCAGGAGCAAGAATGGCTCCTCCCGCTACAACTACACAATAAAGAGATGTGACCAAAATGATCTGGGAGACACCAGCACACCCCAGCCCCCCAGGCAAGACAGACCCTGGGCATTTACCTGGCAGTGGACACTGAGTGACCTTCCACAATGCTCTGATGAGTCCTTGTGAGCATCAAGTGACCAGTGCTCAGGGAGCTGGTCCCATCTAATGGATGGGGCCTCCACAGCAGGTGCCACAGCCTGAACAAGCAGCTTTCCTTTCTCTCCATCTCTTGCTCCAGCACCTCTCTGACAGAACAGACCTGGGAAAAAAAAAATCAGAAAAAGCTATGCTACCTGTATAGCTGTAGAGACATTTATAACCCCAGCACAAAAAGAGAAGCTTCTTTTGAAGCCTGTTGTCTCTTGCAGGACTGCCAAGAGGGAGGAACCAGAAAGGACTTGATCATATTTGGTCTTCCACAAAGAAAAACACACACCCCTGCTCTGGACCGAGTGACTTTCAAGGAAACCACATATTTTCTATTGCCAGTAATGAAGTTTATGCCTGATTAGAGGGCAACAACAGAAAAGACATTTCAGTCATGTGCTGGCTTGCCTGCACTCCTGTCACAGCCCAACCTGAGTGTTCTTCATGGCTCAGGAACACCCCGAGCACCTGCAGCAGCCACGGGCAGGGGTGGGCAGAGGGGGCCAGAGCTGCTGCTCAGCCTGGCACCAAGTGCTGTGCTCAGAGCTGGAGGAGCATGTGCTGGCTCTGCAGGGTGCCCTCATCCCAGCCTGGGCCTTTATTCTCTGCCTTGGAGAATTTTCTGCCTAATTAACAAACTAGGTGGGGGGGTTTCCTTGTTTTCCAGACCACCAGGTCACAGATCAAAAACTCTTCCTTTGCTTCCCACCCTGACTCAATTCACTGGGCTTAGGGTCTGCACACAGCCAGGGCCAGGAGGCTCCAAGCAGCAGTGAAAGAACACTGCTTCTTCCTGCATGCCCATCCCCTGAGACTGGTGAGCATCTTGGCTTGCAAAACTGTTTTGCAACTCCAGCCCATGCATGTAAATAAACCTGAAATACCTCCAGTGACAGAGGCAGCAAAGTCTGTCCAGGAGAACCGGGCTGGAATTAAGCTGACAACAATTAGGACTCATCTGCTATTTCTGTCCTCTGCTCCAGCTGCTTACTTCTTTCTCCCTGTCTGCTCCCTCATTTTTCCATGTCAGCTAAAACATATTTGCTCACAGTCTCATGAATCCTTTTTTCAGAGCCTTTCCTTGAAATGTTCAGATTTCAGATGGTCACAGAGTTCTGCCTTTGGATTCCAAGCTGCTCAGGGCAGAGACAATGTCAAATTGGTGTAAAGCATAATGCATACTAATGAGGCTATAGAAAGCATAACTGTACATTTAGTTAACACATCTTTTCTAATCCACATCCTTTAAGTATTTTGCAAGCCTTGTTGCCAAGAATCAAGGGCAGAAAGAGCAGTCATGTCTTGCTCCTTACATTAGATTTTACAGCTAACAAACTACTTTTTCTGGTGTGCTACAGCAGGTCCAACTCAAGCATGGCTGCACATTATGCATGTAATCAAGAGATCTTTTGTCCTGTTACAAATCTTAAATCATTGGCTCCAGTCACAATGTGCTGCTCCCTGGAAAGGGTTAATCAGACTCCAGAAGAAGGCTGTATTATTACAACTTCTGGCACATATACCAATCACCTCAGTACAGGACTTTTAAACTTTCTGTTTAAATGGTGATTTTATTAAGAATCCAGGAGTAGCTGCTTGACATTTCACTTTAGCATAGATGATGAACTCCTCCTCTTACAGTGGGTGCTGACTCTGCAGAGATGGGATGGCAGCATCCAGCACCCAGGAGGTATCAGAGCCTCCCACTCCAGAGGATGGAGAGCAGATTATCAGTGGGGCTACATGAAGTAGATCCCCAAAAATGACATCATGACTTTGGGTAGACATGATGAGGAATATGTCACTGAATGCTTCAGGATTTAAGAGATGAGCAGCCGAAGAGATGTTGTTCAGATGCCTTCCTGCCTCCCAGATGGCAGACACTGACCAAGATCTTCTGCCACTGAGGAGACCTTTCTGCTTCCCTGAGTTCACCCTCCCAATTTCAAGTGTTAGCACTTTAATTTCAGAATCTAAGACAAGCCAACAGTTCAAAGGTGAAAAGCATTCTACAACAGAATGAAAATCATAACAGTGTTCAGGAGGCTCAAAATGAGTAATTTCCCAAAAGGAAATTATTTGTATTCTCTCTCCAGCAACTCTGCTGGTGTCAGTGTCATGAAAAAGAGGGAGTGGGAAGACAGATAAACAAAGTCTTAAAAAGCAAATATGTTCTAACCAGTGGTTATCACTGCACTTAATAATTAGGGTACTAATTAAGAGGGTAAGTAACACGTTAGCTATTAGCTTCTAGTAATTAGTGTTTTCCTCCAGATAATATAAGAAGCTGAAAAGAAAATAAAAAGACCTGAATCCATTTCCCCACTTACCCTGTGCACATCACAAAAATACTACTACACACATTACTATCAATCATTAGCACCACAAAGCAATAACTTTCAGATTTTGCAGCATCTTGTAGCTCAGCATTTCCATGTGTGTTTTTTAACATGCACAGACCTGTACCCTGCTGATATCTCACACAATTAGCATTATGGGCATAAGTCAGCTCCTTCAGCCACCCAGCCTTACCACTGGCAGCACAAGGTAGCCAGGAGATGCACACAGACACAGGTGATGCAGAGCTGAACAGCACCACGCAGGGAGAAAGCACAGAGAAAGTCTTTCTGAGAGCAGGGCAAACATTTTTCAAAGCAGTGTCCTCAGTCCTCAGAGGTGGGAGACCTGGATTTAAATTACCTGCATCATTAGGCAGGGAGGGAGTTTGATTTCTCTCATATACCTGTCAGGTTGCATCAGGGACAGTTTTCCCCAAGAGCAACAATCCTTTAAGCTGTGATACAGGATTTTTCTGCCTTACTCCTTAAAACCATGGCCCTGCCAATTTGTAGGAAGAGGAGAGCAGTGCCCAGGTCCAGCTGTGTTAAGGCAGGAAGAAGGGGGTGACTTCCTGGCAGGACCCAGCACTGCCTGGCCTGTCCCAGTCTTCTTGTTCTCTGTTTATGTACTCATATCTTCAATGGTCATCAGACAGCAGAAATTTAGCAAAAATTATCAAAAGTGACATTTCTTGGATATCCTTTTGAGCTGTGAATGGGCAGGGCAGTAAGCAGTTGATAGCCAGGGGGTGAATCTATGTCAGCCCCTTGGTTGTTATCAGGAGGGAACAAACCTCCCTATCACCCTCCACTTACTGTGCTCCTGTTCTCCCTGAAGAGCTGGGCTGGAGCATGACAGCTGCACCCCTCCTGTGTGAGGGAGCTGTGCACTTCATATGATGTCCCTTGGGACCTCATCAGAGCTCGTGGGGAGCTGCCCCATAGGAACATGCATGGTATGGGTCTGGGTGCCAGCACCTTGGTCCTACCTCCACATCCATGGCAACACAGCACTCCCTGACGCAGACACAGCCAGTGATACAGCTGCTCAAACACCACCACAGCCTGGGAAAGCAATTAGCCCTGGGGTTGCTTTGACCACTTATTCAGAAAAGAAGATGGCTGAATTTTGTGAATTGGGTTACAAGTAACTAAACAATAAGGAATTTGAAAATTCTTGCATTTTTGATTTTATGGAGAAAAATTAACAGATGACTGTTGATTTTCTGTTGCCACATTCTGGGGGTGTATTAAGATAATAAAAATACTTAATGCTGAGCTACATTCTGTGCTCAAATAAATCTTTGTGTGGGTGTAATTTTGGCCGTGGGTAGATTAATACACTCCCATTTGCCCATGGGTGAGAATATCTATGAAGCTATATTAGTTACAACAAATCAATAATGTAAAATGTAGTATCTTGCTAAAGCACTTTTTGTTTTTCTTTCAAATAAAAGGTATGTCAAATTACCAAGGACACAACGTAGAGGTGTTAGATGCAGCTGAAACAGAGTCCTGTCTGGAGCCAACAGCCACTCCAGCAGCCTAACAGCACTGCAGTGCAAGGCAATGAAGAAAACGTTGCCTGCAGGCTTACCTCTTACATGTGTCTTCTCACACTGCTAGAAAGCACAGGAGTGGTTCTCAGGCTGCTGTTGTCTTGAGTGAACTGGACTTTTCTTGACTTTTAGAAAAAACCCACACTTGAAACAACGAAATCAAGAGTTATTATCTGCTAAAATACATTCCTATGGTGTCATACATTTCAGTACTGGTTTATGAGCAGACACACACGTGCACACACATTGGTCCCACTGGGGAAATGGGGTTCTTTAAAAAAAGCTCTACATTTCTAAGAGCACAAATTGGCTTCTTAGAAATTTTTCTTTTAATTTGTATTACTAAAAATGCATCAGTTGCTAAATTTAAAATTGTTGGTAAGCAAACTGTAGGTAGCATTATAGAGACCTGCTCTTCATGAAATTCTAATTATTCCTTTCCTACTTGTTGTGACATGCCCTTGTGCAGATTATGGGTTTGGACTGACGCCCAGCCTTCTACTTTGAAAATGCAAAGTAAGCACAAAAGGTTTATATAACCTCTGATTGGTTTTCTGTGCATGGCTGAGGCACTTCGTGAAGCTGCTGCCAGTGCTGGCTCTCTCACCTGCTTCTTCTCATCCTTTCCTCACACCAGAGCTATCAGTTTTCCTCCAGACTGCAGGATCTGCAAAGTGGAACTCCTCCCTTGTTGAAGGGCCAGTGATGATCCCTACAGAAACAGTCTAAAATCATTCATAAAAGGTTTTTCTCTCAAGATAGACTCCATAGGTCCCCCTGACAGGATCCCCTCAGCCTGGTGTCAGCCATGCAGGGTTGTTGGGTCAATGCACTGTTGTTCAGTTGTTGCCCTGCACTCTCATGGAAGCAGTTCCTGTTGGGGTTCCCATCTGTGCTCTGGAATTTTGCAGAGTGAAAATAAAACATTGTTTGTCAGGTCTTCCAAATTTAAAGTGGGAAGAAAGGATGAAAAAAGCACCAGTGGGCTTGGGAGCCTTTGATTTATATAATGCTGTACTGGGGGATATAATTTCAATCAGTAATTGCTAATTTTAATCTAGTGTGATACATACTGGACATAGCAGGTTTATTATGGTTGTGTTATCTAATTTATTATGATATATATTTACTGTAATGAGAATATATGTTAGTCAATAGATACAATGGTTAACTAGGGACAATTCACTACACTGCAACACTGGAATAACACAATCAAGCCAGTAACAGACACAAAGTACTGCCTTCTCCTGTGAATGAAAAACTCTGATTTTTAGTCTGGAACAAATAAAAAAATATTATCAAATACTGATCATGATTATCAAATTAAGAAATTAATATATCTGTTTTAACAGGTAGCATTTCAGATCTAGTAGCTAAGCTACTTGCCCAGGCAGTCAAATTCTTCCTCAAATTGATGATTTATGTATTTTAACATGAAATGTAACACTTACCAAAGAGTTTTTTTCAGTATATGATACATACATTACACCTGGCAAGCACAGTTTGATTCTGTAACATATCCCATTGTCTTGCTTCTTTCAGGGGACTCTGTTTCTAATTCTTTACAAGCTTCCTGTTTTAGAACAGTATCAAAGCATCTTTCATCAAGTTAGCCTCATGATGGCCACACAAAACCTTTGCTTAGTGCTTCACATAGAGGAAGCAGCCGAGGTGCCCTGGAGAAATCAGGATCTGGTAATGCTTCCTTTCCTGCTCTGCTCCTGGGCATGCCCCATGATGCTGCCTGGCAGCATAGGAAGCTGCTAAGGAAATAGAGAGCTTTATCCAAAAAGACACTCTGTCCCCCAAGTCTCTGATGAAAGGTGTGGGAAGCTGTAAGACTGAAGCCAGAGGGACAGGACCTCCAACACACCCCCACCTCTCCCCTGCCCTTAATAAAGCTGCTTGTGAGCTTGTTCCACTCTTATGCTTATAAAAACATGTACCAAGTTAATGTGGGGATAAAGGCTCTGTTGCTCCCTGGTTCTAAAGAACACCTGCAGAGCTTGCCATGGGGTGCTGCCTGTCTTTTCCAAGTTGTTTCCATGGTACTCACTGCCTTGATGGACAGGGCTCTTGTGCTGAGTAAACCAAAATGTGAGATTGACTGAGAAGCCCCTCAGTGCAGAGGCAAGACAAACATCCCCTGATACTCCTTCTTTCTTCCAGCTTGTGAATTATTTTACACACGCAAGTTAAAAGAGCAGAACATTCCCAGCATCAGATAGAAGGAAACCAGCACCCAGATCTAACAGCCATCAACAAGTCCAGCCACACCAGTAAGTGTAGGGTCATCCCCTGTTGCCCTTCTTCCTCTAGAGACCTTTCAGACCTGCACTCCTCAGGTTGTTTTCTGCTCAGGTCCTCCCAGTGGAGCTGCAGCTCTCAGGAGATCCCCAGTGTCTGCAGTTCCCTGGATGGAGACAGCCACATCCCTTGGTCTGTAAGGACTCCGTGACCCACAATCCCCAACATCTTTGTTTATTTGGCTCTCCAAAATCTTCACAACCTGCAGCACATCCCACTCCCTCTAACTCCAGCGGCCAAGAAACACTTCCAAGTATCCACCTTGCAGTTCCTTTGCTGCCACATTTCCATCCTTTTGTCTTGTTCTTATGGAGAGAGAGATAGGGGACACCTATCACCTATGGGATGTTATGTCACAGCTGAGACTTTTTTTTTGCTGTGCTGAAACTCTGCTTTTGCTAACAGATAATTTTTTTCTGACCTCTTCTCTCTGCTAGTGCTGTCCTCCTGAGTATCTCAGACTTACCTTTCTCATCACACACTCACCAGAACTGCAGGCAACATCAGCCATAGACCTTACCAGCTTTAACTTTAACAACATAAAATAATAACATTTAATGACACAGATAGGACACATCCAACAGCACATCCTAGGATGACATAAGCCACACACAACACTTTTTTCATCTACACTTTAAGTCTGTCAACTTGAGCTACAGGCCTTCTGCCACTTTTATGTCCAGCAGCATTCTTCCATTTTATGCTTGAGGGCTGATACATCCTCTTTGCAGACAGCCAACCTCAGCAAGCCATGGGCTGCATAGGAGCACTCCACCTTGAGAAAAGGGATGCCACTGGGGTGGCCAGGCCCCAAGACACTGCCCAGCTGAAGGTTCCTATACCTCATTCCCATCAGCATCCACACAGCAACAGAGCAGTGACCCTTCTGCTCCTTTCCACAGTGGGTGCTTTGGCTGACATATGCACACACATTATTTAGCCCAGGACGGGAGGGTAGAGCAGACATTGGGCTGTTGTTGGATGACAGAAAACAAGCAGAGGACCTACTGTACCCAAATGGGAAGGGGCATTGTCACCTGTAGCATTAGTACTTATAAATCATGTCAGTGGCAGAGCTGTATCAGTTGGTATTACTGAAATTACTTCCAGCTCAGCAAAAGTAAATGGAGAAGTTCTGAGAAATGCAGGAGATGGTGAATGGCTGTTTGATTACTGAAACCAAACTCCTCAACTCCTCTTCCCCAGGGCAGATCTAGAGAACACAAAATGTATTAATCTGCAGGCTCTTGAGGGCCAAGTGCACCAGAACAGCCACTGCTTGCAGAGTAAGCAAAAGCACCAATTAGCATGTGAAGAACACACGGCAAAGGAAAACAGAGGCTGGTTGCAGCAATGTGAAAAACAGCCCTAGACTGGAGATTTGAAAACCATTTGCAGGTTTCTAAGTAACCAGCCCGATTTTTCTGATGTGTTGAGGGCTGACTAGTTCCCAGTGAAATCAATGTCGATTGCTCAGTACTTTTGAAAATCAGGCCAACTCTTCAGCAGCATAAGTAGGGGGCTGAAATGTCTGATTATGCCCCATTTGAAGTCTTGATACACAGCAATGTGCCAGCTGTTCAGAAAACACATCTCACAACATGTACATCCTCTGCCTGGGTGAAAGAGGAACCCTCCCTGTGACAATCAGACTAGGGACAGAAAACTCTACCTTGCCCCTCCTCTCCTTGCTTTATAAAATCAAATACACCAGTTCCAGTTATGAAAGAGGAAACCCCCTTTTATTGATGCTGCAGCACATTATCAAACACTGTATCCTACATAATACAGAGATTACAGAACCCAGAAACATAAATTTGCAGGAAAATAAAAGCCATGATCTGCATATAGCTGTGACCTGCCCTAATCTGCAGAAAGTAAGCCAAGAGGTGAGGAAAGGGTGAAGCAATCAGAAAGTTAAATCCAAGCCTTACAGAATATATTTCCTGATTTTAAAAAAATCCTCCAGTATTTGTTCTGAAGGTTTATCTTTCTAGGGCTGGCTACCAGTGTGCTTCAGTAAGGACTCAGTCTGGGCTGGGCTGTGTCTCCCTGATTACCACTCAGTGCCTGGTGGCTGCATTGGAAACCACGTCGCGTCCTTCCCTGAGCACCTTCCCACCTGCTGCATGCTCTGGCACCTGGAAGTGGTGATTTAGTGTTGCAGCAGAGAACAAAACTGACTATATCCTTTCTAAATTCATAAATCTCGAGTAGGACAGTTTTCCTATTATGGCTGCAGTATTGTTTCAGTGGTATAACCCACGTTGCTGAAGGAGAGACAATAAATCAGGAGGCTGTGAATTCCGTGTATTTATATATGAGGCTGCTTCTGGTCTCCATTTCCTAGTCACAAATAAACTGAGACCTCTTGAGTTTGCCACAGGGATATTTATAGATTGCAAATGGTGATACATTAAATCAGTTGGCTCCTACATTTTGTCCAGCATATTTTATTGTTTCCTGTAAGTCACCTGACATTTTCCCCATGCTAGAGACACTTTCCCAGGTGGATAAAGTCTGGATGAGCTTAGGCTTTCTTCATATTCTTCCTTTATACTTATGAGGCTGTGATTTAGACATGTACAACCATGTTCTTGCAGCAGACAGAAGCAGCATAAGAAAATGTATTCATTAAATGGGTTTTTTTGCTTGCCACTTTTCTGTCTTTTACCTACCAGCACTTCTCTGTGAAGTCATTTATATAACATAAACATAGAAATCCCTATTACAGGATTTGTAAATATGATTATTCAAAGTATTTTTGAGAGCTTTTGGCAGTACCATTGTATCTAGGATGAGGTCCTGGCCCAGGACTAGAGGTTTTTAGACATGATTCTATCACAAAAGGAAGATTTTTCAAGATCCAGTCACCATTCAGTATAAACCAATACACAGGAGCTGTAGGCAGATGGTCATAAACTCTCCTTTGGTCCCCAAAAGTTTAGTATTAACCATTTCAGAGGACCACAGTAGAGATATTTCCCACTATTAAAAACACTCCAAAATTTAAGAAGGAAATAGAGCCTGTGAAAGTTACTTGATAAGACTGCCTAAGTGAGGGGAATGTCTCTCTTTCCAAAACACATCAAGAATTGCACTGGCAAACGGAGTCACTCTACTCACTCCTTCTGCTGTGACTTTACTACTTTTCTGCAGTACTTTGTAAATCTTACAAATAATTCTGTAACCCTGCAATCATCCTTCTATATACAAGTGTTAGTGTTCAGACCCTGCCACTTCTGTACATAAGCTTGCTCAAGGTGTCTAAAATAGTATCTATAACTGTAAGGCAGACACATCTGTTGAAAAAGAAGACAAAAGAGCTATAATTTCTTCTGCATCTGTCAAAACCAGAGCTCCACATTATACAAGACACTGGTGACAAGAGCAGGAGGAGAAATACTGAGTGCAGTTTAGTGCTCAGGTTAAGTGAGAAGTGATTATCACATTTTCCCAGTCAGATTTTGACCAGTCTGAAGCTCTAGTAATCTTCTGGTATTCGATTAGTCCTTTAATTTCTAAAGCCATGGTTGTAAAGATCAGAATTCAGACAGCACTACAAACAATGCAAGACAAGCATCCTGCAAAGGATAAGCTGTTAACACAGTATAAATTGGGTAGCAACACAGGAGTCTAAGAAAGCCTGAAATACTGAGCAGGGAGTAGCACCACCCACCCAGGCTCCAGAAATCACTGTGCCATGGCAGCCAGGTGCAGAGGGCTCCTCTTACCTGGCCAGAGGTTCCCAGCCCCACACTGGGCCAGCACCAGGCCAGGGGGTGGAATAAATCTGTTCCTCATGGCAGGTGGTGAGGCCAAGGCAAGAGCAGGGACTGGGGCTCATGGTGGTGCTGCCTCTGCCAGTGCAGAGCTGCAGGGGCACAGCTCACAGAGCCCAGCCCAGACATCCTCACTCTTTAGAGACTTAAACCTGTCTTGCTTATTAAAGAACAGCACAGTTCACAAACTGAACACCCTGAAAGATGCTCAGGAATTAGCAGTGTCAGGGAAGTGTCCTCTTATTGCAAATGGACAATGCAAATGCAGACACCTCCCTGCCTGAGGACTCGCCACTCCCACACTCCAGCACTCTGCTGACCTTCCAGCAGTTCCTATGGCAAGAAGCTAGAGTAGATCTTGCAAACTAAAATGATCAGAAACTGATGCAGTCTTAAATGTAAAACCCAAATATTCCTCCTCCTGCTTTAGAAAAAAAAATCTGTTAGTAATCATCATCCCAGAGAGCAAGGCTTTGCTAATTCAGTAAATTCCTTATTAAAACTGTTACTAAAGACCTTTGAGTTCTTACTCTGTTTTACCATGATCCATCCCAAACAGACATCTCTCTGTCCCGTCTTGTAGGGTCAGGTAAAGATGAGCAGAGAGCAGTGAAAAGCTGTTGCTATGAGTGTCATATAGTTCCTTAACACAGAAGAAATATACATAAACATACAGAGGGGGAAAAAGACAGCAGGAAAAAAAAAGAGGAAAAAGAATAAAAGGAAATTTAAAACTGATTTGATATTTCAGGTGGTGTTCTGTGCTGTACACAACACGATTGTGCTGTAGATTTAGGACATAAAATGCAGTGGAAACCACAGAAGATTGTTCAGAGGCTGACTAGTTTCAAGTATCCAGCAAGAAGCCAGGAATATCTGGACACATGGCACCCATTTTTAGAATACCAGTGGCATCTAGGGGAGTTGGGAAGTTCAGACTAGCCTGGAAATAACTCAAACAGATTCAATCTTTCCTACTCCCAGTGAGCTCCCAGACTGCACAACACATGCAGCACAGCAGAACTCCCATCTACACTGGAGAAGATACAGACATTCACATAGAAAATATTAACTTCAGTTGGTGCATTTTAACAAAACGAGCAAACAGTAAATCAACAACAATTAAAATATATCCAGTGTGCTACAAGAACAAATCTGGTGCCCTCCTGCTGGGTTTGGATGCACCTCTGCCAGCTGAAAGGCTCAGTCCTTCCTCTTGAACATGTTCTGCCTCCCAGGACTGCCTCCCATCTACTGTCTGCTCCAACCAACTCCTTCCCTGCATGGCCCAGCACTCCCAGGCAGTATCAGAAGGGGCCAAGGACAGCTGCCCCTTTGAGCTTCCTGCTTCTCTCCTATGTGCACACAGAAATGTGCAGGCACTGGGGCACAGCACCTCTGCTTCCCCTTTATCCTTTGCCTCTCCATCTGTCAGGGGATCTCCTGCTGCAGCAGACATGAACAATAAATTCTAGGCCAAAGAAGGGGCAGGCAAAGCAAATGCAGCTTGAATTTAAGGTTGGCTTTTTAGCCATGTCCTTCCCAGAGACACTACAGGCACCTTCAGGTCATCATCTAATTGCAGACCTAAAAAACTCCTGATGGTCAATTGAAATTCACTGCTCTGTGAAGCTTCAAAATGCAGCAATTAGACTGAACTCACTTTCAAAGTCCCTGCTAGTAGCTGCTCTCTGCAGGAAAAGTATTTGTATTTCACTCTAATTTTTGGTATTTGTAGAGTATGAAAGGAGGTGAAACACACACGTGCTTTCTACCAAAAATAGTTTTCACGTGTGTATTGTGCTCAGCTCCCACAGAAATTCCATGTTTAGATAAAGATGCTTTGACAAAGAGGAAAAATGGTCTGCTGCAGGTAGAGAAACAAACTGCTGAAACCCCAGGGAGATGATAGAGCTGAGACTCCTGAGCTGCAGTGCTGTGCTGGAAGCATGACCTCTTTGCTAAGAGGATCAGGGAAGAGGTTGCTTTCCTTGCACCACCTCGAAGCAGCTGATTTGAACACCACTGAATCTTTTCATACGGACAAGAAATTAGGTCAAAACTTTCTAGGAAATTTCTGCTGCCTATTCTAGAACACAGTTCAAAAGATCAAAGGAGAGAAATTCTATAGAAACCCATCTGCAATCTAACGTGGAAATGAAACATTAACAGGGAGAAATCTTGTGACTGAATACTGCTGAGCTGACATCCAGGGGTTTACCTTTTTAAAAACCTCAGCACAGCTCTGCAGCAGCAGAGTGGAAGGGAAGGAAAGCGACTCAACTTAAAACAGCCCTTCCAGCAGTACCCACCCCAGGGACAGAAGCCCCATTCATCCTGGTACTATTATGGCATCATTTCTCCCCACTCACATCTCCACCAGCAAGTTAGTTGCAAAGAGCCACTCTAGCCTGTTACCAGCAGTAACAAACTTTACCTGGAGTTTTCCTCAGTAGCCACAGCACCTTGCTCATGTCTGGTATTAATGGGTAATTTCTTCTAAAGCACTATTTTGTTTAGATGGTCTTTTCCCTGAGAGAAAAAAAAAACAAACCAAAACACTCAGGGCCAGGTTTTTAAAAAGCCATTAGGTTGCTGCTTAATTTAAATGCATAACAGCAGGCAACTTGGCCTAATTCTCTACTTGAGCACACAGCCTCCTAATTTACACACTCAAGTGGAATGGCTTTTCTGGATGCATACTTTGCCTCTTATTTTATCCTCCTTGTGTTTTAATAATTTACCTTTACTTATTATTGTCTTAACTTGGACTTGAATTGCACAATCACTTAGCACACAGACTACCCTGACCAGTCACCTCAGTTGTTTTGAAAGTTATGGAGTTCATGGACTCCTTTTATACCAAGTCATCTTGTGGTGCAGGAGTTTTGGGTCAGTCCTACATTTGAGAGAAACCTGGGTCTTGTTGCAAGTCATGGTGGGGGCAAAGAGCAGAGGGTTTAACCCCACTAATCATTAACTCCTCCCAGACAGCCAGAGGGAACACTATCTCACAGTAAGAAAACTTTTATCCCTGATACATCTTCTTGGAATTCCCACTCCGATCTCTCCATAGCTTCCCTTTATTTATGAGGTCATTTGTCTGTTGACAATTGGTTGAATTAACTACTCTAGAAGGGCGTTTCAGTCCCAGAGCAAGGAAGAGGTTTTAACCCTCTTCTCTTAGCTGTAGTTGAAAGCAAGTTGCTGGCCATGCAGCTCATCTCTGTATGATGGTTACATTTCAAAACATTCCAGAGACTTAAAACTTCAGAAGATCCAAAAGAGACAAAAGGTAATCTGCAGACTTGTGGAGCACAGGTTTGGAGCTACAAACTACCAGACTGGGACTGTGTAACTTGAGTAGAACAGAATCCTGATACAGAGGGGCATGTCCTAATGCCAACAGACTTGTGTATAACCTGGTGCAGATTGCTCTATAGGCTTACAAGCCTGGCTAGGTGGTGGGGAGGAGGACCCAAAACAAATGAGGAGAGAGTAGGAAGCACAAACTTTCCTCTTGCATAGTTGCAGCTGACTGCAGAACACCACCAGTGGGATTTAAGTAACCACTGACTATGCAACCAGTATCTTGTCTGCCTAGAAGGACACTGCCCAGGTAAGTGCCTTCACCACATCTTCAGTAACACATGGATTGGATGATAACAGAAAGGGTCAGCCCAGAGCAGCTTTATCTGGTAATGAACCTTGTTCAAACCAGGGTCCCCAGTGGGGTGGAACATGACCTCTGTTTCCCTCAAAACTCAGCAACTTAACTTTGAACAAGACTTGTCCTTGCAGGTTGGATTCTTTATTGTGTTACTGTTCCTTAATGCCCTTAACCTTACCAGAATTTCAACACTCACATTCTCTTATTTCACCTATTTCTGTAAAATTATACTAAGTTTTTCTTCCATTCTACATTATAGTACCTCTTTTGAGGCATGGGTTGCACTCCATCATTAAGAATTTCAGTCCAGCTTTTTCTTTAGAAACAGAGTTGTTTTGCAATAGCATGGTTTTTCTTCTGGCATTGATTTCCTGATTAGGTTTTTTTGTTCACAGCTCACTCCTCAAGGCCAAAACCTCACAGGCAGGGTTCCTATCAATTTTACTTGGATTTCTCACCTGCTCAGAAGCTGTAGCAGAAAGTTGCACTCAGAGTGCAAGGTTTCAGCCTCTCCTCATGCATCACTATTCCCAGATTCGATTTCAGTCCAAAATGTGCTTTGCAAGTTAGAATTAAAAACCAGTTCATTTTCCAAATTCCCTGTGAAGGAGATGACATTGCAATAAAAATGGTAATAAATTCTTCAGATTAAGGGGAAGAGGTAACTTGAAGCACAGTTTTTACTTACTTGTTTATGCTTTTTATTTGACCTGACTGTATGACACACCAGTAACAGTATTACTTCCTGATCACAGAATCTCATCACAGAATAAAAATATTTCTTGGTAATGCATAACAGTTTTTCTGAGCTGAGAATAAAATATAATATTCATCTGCCTGTGGTATTTAAAATAAATAAAGATGAAATACACTATTGGGATTACACCATGTGAGATGACTGCAAATGCTGGTGTGATTTGACATGTAACAGCCAACTTTGCTGGTATTAGCAGGCTGTGAAATCATATGAAAAACAACAAAACAGGAGAAAAAGTAATGAGTTTTATAAGAAAAAAATGCACTTTTTGATCTTTCCTCAAAAATAAACCTTCTGTTCTGCAGTTTATCCCACACCACTTTCAGGGTTAAGGAGGCGCCTTCTCACAAATTCCACTGAGTAGCCAGTAAAGCAATGAAACCCTTTGCAGATAAAGCCCAACCCAACCAAAATGTAACTGGCAGCCAGCTGATCCCTAACTCTACTGGAGCCTCTTCAGCTCCTGCCTGTGTTGGCTGCTGCTCAGTCCCTATCAGACAGCTCAGCTGGCAAAGTTTAGCAGCAGTTCCAACCATGGTGTAACTCCACCACATGCTCACATTGTGATGAAACTGGTGGCATTGTCCTACAACCCCACTGGTGGTCAGAAATCCTCCTGAGGCAGCTGAGGTGCTGAGGGTAATGAAGCCAGGGCTATTCATGGACATGAAACTCTCTATGCGGACAGGCCCAAACCTGGTGCACACTACAGACTGGGACCCAACCCCAGGGATTGGATGGGTCACTTCTGTCTCTCTGCACAGCTTGCAGAACATGATGCACAGCAGAACAGGTCTTGGGGTTGCTCTACCTTAGCCTGTTCCCTACCTAGATGTTTAGCAGGTGTTTAGCAGTGTGTTCTGTTCAAGAATTAAGTCACTTCACTGTGTCACCCTTCACATGCAGAGAAGTGCCCATTGGCCTTTACAACATGGGAGCCCAGGAACGAGGAAAAGAAATAATGATGGAAATTGCTCCAAGTGAAACCAGTGCAGTTAATGATCAACAACATACTGGAACCACTAAAACTGAAGATATGTTTTCTTTCCACCCAATTCTCTGCTGATTAGAGGGAATTTAAATTTTACTGGTTCTCAAGTACTTTCTCCCAGCTGAGGCTTTTAGACAAGATCTGTGTTACAACCTCCTGATGAAGGTATTAAGGAGTTAGGGTCCTACTACCTAGTGCCAGCTTTTGGGATGGATACAACATACCATCAAATGATCTCCTGTTCACATATTTCTCTTTGTGGAATTAAGACAATATCTCATCCTGTGAAGAAATGTACAGACTTTCTCTACAGACTTTTGAAATGTCTTTTGTGGAAATCATTAAAACTTTCTAAACATGACACAAAGGTTTTTTGCTTCATGGCTCTGAATAAAAACATATTGGGAGCTACAGAGACTCACTACCTGATCAGAGAAAGCAGTCAGGTTTCACAACTAAACTGAACTGGCTATGTCTGTCAGCTGAGGGGACATCCAAGAGGGACACCCAGTTGCTGAAAGAGCTTATCTGGACTGACAATCATTTCCCACCTGCACTGATCAAAGGCTCCAGCATCATGGGAATAAATATCCTCTCATCCTGAGCTGCCACTTCACAAGCAGCCAGCAGAAAAGAAAACAAATCCAGAATATTTCTGTAGGAAATAGTGAAGAGAGTCTCTGTTTTAAAAGCATTTCATTTGCTCTCATTTCAGAGACATTTCATCAACGTTTCGTAAAAGCACAGAAAGTCATTTGGTTTGAAAAGCACATTACTACATTCTGGCTTTCAAATAGGCATTTTTCCAAAATGACCGTTTTTATGTATGCAAATACTTCAAAGGGAAAGATTAGAAGAAACAAGACTTATTCCTCCCCTATTTTATCTATCATCAGGATGTAATCTTTAATACCAAATGCAACTTCCACTTCAGTCAGCACTGAAGCAAATGAGTATTATCAGCTGAGCAACATCATTACTTCATCAGCAGTTCCTCTGTTTCATTTGGAAGCTCCTGATTGAGGCACTGCTCCTGCCTTAAGCCTGGTAAGTGCATTGGGCTTGGCAAGATCACAGCAAAAGTCATAGGAGCAAAGGTCCTCAGAAATGGAAAGGAATCCATGAGCTTTTAATGCAAATAAGAAGAGGTCAGACAAAATAAGCACCCACAGGAAACTAATTGGGAGTGAAATATGGACATATGGACAAATGGACATATGGACAAATGATAACATATACATTTTATACAGCTTGATGATCCCATGCTTTTGTTTCTAACATTCAAGGACAACAGCATGAAGTTGTCAGCCTAAGCAGCTGCTTTGCACTGTTCTTCCTGTTGGTAGTAAGAACTTCCAAGCACAAAGAATGAGCACAAACACAGTGATCTCAGGTGTGCAACACTATTGCCTGAATCACTTCATCAGAACGTTGAAATGAAGTAACATTGCAGTCCTATAAACATCACTGACCCACATAACCTGTTAGCCTACAAACACCAAAGACCTGAGGCTTTTAGCATCATGACTTTTTTTTTTTTTTTTTTTTTTTTTAATTCAGGAAAAACATACAGATTTTTGAGAGGATGAGGACAATCAAGACCACGTGGTGCTTTACTTCCAGATTAGGGCCCAAATGGAGCACAGAGAAATGTACTTCAAATTAGAACTTTTTATAGCCCCATTTTGCTCTGCAGATTTACAAATTTTGCAGTGAACAGACCCAACTGGGAAACTGTGTCACTTGAATGGATGCAGTACACCCCAAAAGGATAGGGAGGTACCAAAGCAGCAAACAGCAACACCACTGAGCTGCAGGGCTTATGGCTCCCTTCAAAGTCTGCCAGGTTAAGAGAAAGGACAGACACAATTATGAATTCTTAAGAAATTGTGGAAATTAATTCACACCTAGATAAGGCCTCCATCTGACAACTGACCAATAATCAATGCAAGAGCCCAACTCAAAAGCCTGTAAGTGAAGCTGTGCTGTTCAGGCTGCTCCTGCACTTCCAGCAGCCTCTTCTCCCTTCCTCAGTCCTCCTGCACAATTAAAAAGAATTACTGGACTGAAACAGTGTTGGGGCATAAAGAGAAACCACTTCTGTGTTCTGGCAGTAAGCGATGAGCCAGCTTTCATGCTGGTGCACATGTAAATTAAAAAAAAAGCAGAGCAACATGCTGGCACAGCTCTCCTTTGGAGAGGTCACAAACCACTCTCCTTTCCAACATAAAAATCATGCCAAGGGAAGGGGACTTAGCACCTGCAAAATACTGGCTGATCATGGGGAATATTTAAGCATCTGTTTTCATGCACCAGATAATTGGGTCCTTGGGAAGCAAACTAAAAAAAAAAAGAAGAAAATCTCTAAAATTCAGATTTTAAGGCACTCACTTTTTTGCCAGCAATCACTTTCTACAGGAACAGTGACTGACTACAGATGCAATTGCAGTTGTCCTGTCAAGCAACCATCCACATTTCTTGGGTCCTATTCCTCTCTAATGGGCATCGTTTCCCAGAGATCATGGTGTCAGAGCACTAGCACTTCTTACTGTCATCTCTTTTTTCTCCCCACCTCTTCTTTCTGCCATCTCTTTTTTCTCCCCACCTCTTCTTTCTGCACCCACTGAAATCTGTGTGAACACCTAAAAATACGTCTGACTTGGCAGATCTATGCTGGGGCACCTCACACATCAGCAGTCTGCCTCGGGCATTGGGACCAAAAGCTGAACACCATTATAAGTTATCCAACTAGCTGATAAAATGTTGCTTCATTTTTGTTTCCATGCAGTGATTTCCCCCTTGATGTGACAGCCCAATCTCCTAGTTACTCACTGTCAGATGCTGTTTTCCATTTGATGCTGACATTCAGTCACTCAGTGTTTTCACTACAAACCTCCTTAGTGTTACATGTACATCTCCTATGGGTTTGGCATGGTGAAATTGCTCAGGAAAACTTTCTGTCTTCAGTTTAAAAATTATCTAAAATATTTCTTCATTGTTTAAGGTAATTGCTTCCTCCTAGGGAACTACAAGATGCTTTTATATGTATATCATATACTGCAAACAAATTTATAATATATACTTATAGTATGTATGTCTCTTTTTATGCCTTTTAGATCTATAAAGCCAGAATCTTCAGTGACCTTAAGCACCCATCACAAGTCTGCATTCAACTACCTGACAAAGTCCCAGGAAGGGAAGTGGCCACCTTCACCCCTGGTGTCTCTCCAATCCATTAGCAGACCTAGCTGGAAAGATGACTTTCCTCCCCCAGCTAAACACCCATCAAGCTCAAGGAATGTATTTTTCCTGGGATTTGAGCAGGTGAACAAGGAGGCACTGCAAGTCACCTGCACAAAATTGCATTTTAAAAGAAAATCAGCCTTCAAAGACTGGACATAGTGTATCTGTTTGATTTGATGTTTCAGTTCTCTGCAGAAAACTGGGAATGTATAAGGCAGTGACATTTTGGTTGTCAGGATTGACTGTTCTCTGCACTGTAAAGTTAGTCTGACAGGTTAAAGCACACCCAGATTTTTGGATGATGGTTTTTCTGGTAGTGACTGATGTTCTTTCACTGAGCTTTGTCTTTAAGCAAGACTCTGACCTTTTGAGAGTGTCCCTCTTTCTATCCAGCCACCCCAGCATGGGCATCCTCTGAATGGTCCAAGTTATCCCAACTCTGTATAGCAGATACAGGGCATGTGCCTCTGAAGACCAGGTTCAGTCTGGCTGCTGAGTTAATCATTCACCACTGGGAAAGCAGCAGCATCTCATGCTGTCTTAAAAAAAATAGGCAAAAAAACCCAAACCTCAACCAACCAACAACAAGAAAAACCCAAACACAAAAACAAACCTCAAAGAAAACAAAAAACCCCAAACACACCACATTTTAAAGAAGGAGCAGGTGCTTCCACTCCTGGTGCCCATCTTGGCATTCCTTAAAAAGCCTCATTTTCTGGGCATAAACACTGAGTCAGTCTAAGACTGTCAGTTCCTTTATATTCCATTTTCTAAACTTTCTGCAACATTCAGGAATCTTTCTCAAGGGAGTAAGTAAATTGAACTTTCTCTCATAATCTCAGAATATGTGCTCAAGGTAAGTTCTGATCATTCTGTGCTCCTTAAGGGGCACTTACAACATCCCAGTGATAACTCCTACTCCTATTTCATCCTTTTCAAAATAATGAAAGACAAACCAATCCAGTTATGCTGGACAGTCTTATGGTGCACAAACAGTAACTATTATTAGATACAATGGGTAAAGTAATTGGCCAGATCTGGAGAGCACCTTAGTGTGAATCTAGTCACAAAACATATCTTCCTTAACCAACTACTTGCTCCCACAACAGCACTTCTCAGCAGTTATATATGAAAACACTGCCAAAATTTTAGGTTGTTTCCTGGAAAATATGGATGAATGTCCCAGGCTTTCTCTTGGTGGCTCAGGGAATTTTTCTGTTTTTTTGATTTGGGTTTTGTTTTTAAGGCTCTGGAATCACTTAACATTTAAAAAGTACTTGGCTAAAAGAAAAAATTTAGGCCAATTTCCCTGGTAAAAACCTTTTGGAATTTTTAATAAAGAAAACTAGATTGAATAACTTTAATTCTGCACGCTTACCTACTCTTACAGCAGAACAAGGCAGGATGAGCCCTGTGGCCAGACTGCCAGATCTGTGTCTTTACAGATGGTGGGCAAGACAAGCAGAGAGCACTCTGAGGGGTCTCACAGCCTGGACCTGATCTTTATTTTAGCCCCAAACAGCCTCAACAATGTGGCAATTGGCATGCTGGAAAAGTCTAGGGTTTCTAGGACTTCTCATGAGAATTTACTTCCTGTACTGAGACACAGGATGAACCTGAGCTCCTGCCACTGCTGCTGGCAACTGAGTTCAGCAAAGGGTGTGCTTGACAGAAAGAGAGATTTCTACCATGGCCCTCTCAGCCTAAGGAAAATTACACTGTAAGCCTAAAACAAGGGACTGAAGGTCAGATTGCAAAAGAGTTGGTGTTCATAATTGAGACCAGATTTTTAAAAAGATGCATGCATGTGGGCTGAGTACTTCTGAGTTTCTGACCACAAAACCAAGCACTAAACTTTGTCACAGGCTCTGATGCCTCAAGCCATGCTACAGCCTATATTAAAATATCTTCTTAATATTACAAGGTTTTCTCAGTGCCAAACTATTAAGCATGTAGACTGATTTCCTCAGAGCAAAATCCCTTCCCAAAAACCCAGACAGAATGTCAATCAAAATGGTTAATTACTAACCAAAAAATCCCAGTAATTGACTGCATGGATTTTAATTTTATGAGATAGCATTATCCTGACAAGAGCTCTCCAAGCTGAGGGTGGAGAACAATGGCTCCCTGAACATGAAAGCAGTTTCCAAATCACAGCAAAAGCAGTTAGGCTGAATTTGACCATACTTGCTCCTATTAAAATTCAGATTATGTCCATAAAAATGTGTGAGAAATAGGTAACAAAAGGGGTGATAATAAGTACAGGAGGAGGGTCTTTCTGAGGTGGATTTGCAGAAAGCTACAGCTAAAACTGCCTTGGGCCTTTCCTCAGAAATGGTCTCTAGGAGGTAAACTGTTTAGCAGACTGCTAGCTAAAAAAAAAAAAAAAAAAAAGAAAAATCACTACAAAAGGATCTTAAAAGTTGTTATTATACAGAATTCTTGCATACTCTTTCTTCCCTGCCCAGCAATAATTGGTCTCAAATAGGGAACAGTGACAACACAAGACCCCCACAGCAGATGACAGGTATTCTCAGGAAGAACAGCAGTGCCTATTGTCAACATTTTATCTCAAGTTTCACACCTGGATTTTTCCTAGAGGCCCTACATTTATGCAAAAATCACCAGGAGGATATTTTAAAACTATTAGTAAGGCTCAGAGTTGCAGTGGAAAGCTCTAAAGTGTAGCAGAGGCTAAAAACTGCATTGCCAATGCTCAAAGCCCAAAGGCTATTTAAAAGTCTCCACCAGCTTCTTCCTACAGAGCAATCCCAGTTCTGCCTCCTCCACATCCAAGGTGCTCAAATCACAGCCTTCCTGCCCTGAGCTTTGGTACCCAGCCTGATGTGAGCACTGACAGGGGAGATGCTCACCTGCTACATCCACTGCCTGCAGCACCAGTGCTGGCTGCTTGGGATGCTGCTATTGCAAGAGCCTGGCTGTAAAGAAATCCAAGGCTACGAAGAAACTTCTGAACATTCTGAAGCTAAATAAAATCTGTTCTTTGCGGAGTCAGAACTGGCATGGGCAAGTGATGGCACTCCCATACCAAATGGAGCACTATGGGCACTACAGCCATTACTGCAGGACATGGAGGCATGCTGGAATGTCTTCATTTCAGCTGGTGGACATTGGGAAGCAGATTTCTCCTAATACAGAACTCACTCTCAGATACACTTGTGCATCTCATTCAGTATGACCTTCCTTTCCTCACAGATACCATTTTAGAAGTGTTCAAAGATGAGTATTTTTGCCCAGGTGTTCATAAAGTAAGCTAAGGAGATTTCTAATAACTCCCCCTGCTCCCCTTAAAAGGTTCCTGTAAATTACCTAGAGGCTGGAGAAGCTGAAGCAGCTCTTGCTAAAAGCAGCCTAATACCTTCAGATTTTTGCTAGTCACAGCATCAGGTAACTTCAGAAGTTTGAAACTGTTTATCCCCTCTTGGTTCTGCTCTTTGGTTAAGCGTGGTTTTTTTCATTGTTTCATTAACAATTTGACATACATCCATGAGTTAAAAATAGCACATTGATAGTGCATCCATCAGCAGTCTTTCCCAGAGAGAAAACTGCACATTAAAGATTAGAATCCTATCAGTAATGCACCAAGTCCACATCCTGTCCTCTTCTGGACAACCACTTGTTTTACCCACTTTATTTTTTGTTTCTTTTATTGCAAAAAGCCTACTAAAGCATGTCCTTGTGTTACTACACAGCTCACTCCTTTCTGTAGTTACTACAGCACACCAAAACCATGGATGAAGTGCTCAATAGATACCTACTGAGCTGCCTGCATGAAGTAGAAACCTTTGAAGTACTGTAAAACCTATTTGAGGTCTGAAAGTTTGTCTCTGGAAACTTTAAGGAAGTCTTTATATACAGATAATAAAGAATTAATGCTAAGTGCTGATGTGATTGACAGGTGGAAATGTTCTGAACTGGGCAGCTTCTACAGCTAGAAGCTCACAGTAATAAAATTTATACCTTTGCTTCGTGTCAGCAGCAACTGAAATGGCATGGGACTAATAAATGGCAGGTTTAATTACAGCTCAGTTACTTCATTAAAACAGGTGTGAATTTAAACTGGAAGGAGATTCCATTCTTTTGGCTGCCCATCAGAAGTGCTCCCCATGAAACGGGAGAAGCAGCATTCCATTCATCAGCTCAGATTGTTTGGAAGATGATCAGGAAAAACATAACATAATGGGGTCTGGATTCCATTATAAAAGACTGACAAAATTATTTTAAGTCCCGAAGAAAAATTTCAGCAGGAGCTGAACATCTTGGACAACACACTTAACATTTTTCTTGGCAGCTCTTCTGGCTCACTATGCCATCCTAGTGGCTTTACAGGCAATGCAGTTCTGTACTCATATCACTATTTTTCTTTTATGACCAAGCTAAATACTTCAGGTAATAAAGCAGGCAATAGTTCCCCTCTGTTGGCCATTGCAGGGTATTTACAGAGCTCCACACAACTGCAGGATATACAATTTGGGCAAGGACAACTGTTAAGACGAGACTTAAGGCAGACAAACACCAGTATCTACCAAGTTACACATTTAATACGATGCAGCAAACCACTAACTTGGGGTTCCATTTATGTCCTCTCTTTTCTGAACACACAAAAGTGAGGTAAGTCTGGAACTTCCTTTCCACCTGTGATACTGTCTGTGTTATACCCTACCAAACAATAATGCTGTTTATACAATACTTCTGTTCAAAATGAGATGCTCTGGCTCCCTCCACCTGCCCAGAAACCCCCTGAAGTTGCTGTGCCCTCTGCTGTAAATTAGACCACTGGAAAAAAATCCTTCACAAGTACTTGTAGTTTACATTTACAGACAATGTCTAAGATCCCATTTCAGAGTGGCCAGGACTCTGCCACACTGGGGTGATCATTGACCATGAATCCAGGTTAATCCCACTGTGTTTCCCATTTGCTGCAGAAGCCCCAGGCTCTGAAAGCAGAGGCAGAGATCTGGCAGAGCCAAGTTCCACTCACTGCCCAGCCAGGATTTGTTCCCAGATTCATCCAACATGTGCAGCAGAGATCCCATGGAGGAAAAAGCAGTGATTACAGAACAAGGCTATCAGAGATAATCACCATGTGCCAGCTCAGCGAGGAATGTGCAATTTAGGAAATAAAAAGACATGGTTATTCACCACCTCACTGTTCATAGGCACACCTACATTCAGCTAAACTTAAGCACAGATGAACAACAGCTGAGTGCCCCAACCTTTCTCAAACAGGAGAGAGGCTGCAGGGGAAATCAGCTCAAAGAGTGACTCAGTTACCAAAGGCAGCACTTGTCAGGGTTGAGCCTCCAATCAAACAGCGGGATTAGTCAGGAGAAAAGTGGAGTAGCAAAGAAAAACAAACTTAAAGGAGACAGATGAAATAAGATTCTCTTACTGATTTGCACTGAGGATGAGTTACTGAGTTATCACTGCAGTTGTAAATGGAAGCCATGCCAAAGGGGTGTGACTTCTAAAGGAAAACAAAGTAAATACATTTTCTTGCTTGCTTTGTGCAGAGAATGTCTGACTTCAGGAAGCCTCTGCAGCTGAAGCTGAAAAACAAATACAACAAAATAAAGGTGTCCTGCACAGGAAAAAACAAATGTCATGCCATGAGTTCACAGCAGTCCTACAGCTGGAATCACACACTTCTCACACCTAAGGGCATAGCAAGTTTTCCACTAACAAGCAAGATTCCAACAGAAACCAGCAAGCTTGGCACCTCAAAATCCACACTGTCAGGAAGTGCTGAACCTTCTCACACAGAAAACTTACCCTGGGGAACTGCAAGTCTAAGACCCACAGGTAAACCACGTGCCTGAGATCCTAATCCCAATCTCTGAATTCATGGACAGGGCCTGTGGGTTAGGAGAGACCCAGAAAGAAGAACAACTTACAGTGTTCTGCAGCATCCACTGAGGCTCTGCCAGGGCAAGACTCCCACATCTCATGTCCTCAACCTGTTGTTCACACCAGTACCTTCAGCAGTGCTGCTCTCTTCTGTCATTGCTACTTGATAATTTTTCATAAATGAAGCAGATACTTTTTGAGTGATCATGAGTCCAGTTTACAAAACACATGGTCCTGAAAAAGTGACCTGAAAAGTCTGTTGGTTTTGGTGCAGATAAGACTTCCTAGGGCTGAGAGTGAAAGCCCAGTTGATGCGGTATGCAGGGAATCCTTTCTCCAACAAAAACCCAAAGTTTCTAACCCAGAACTACAAGATAATGGACTTCAAAGCTGTGGGGTTTATGCATGGAAAACCTGTCACTGGTGCAGGACTGAAGCGTGCTTATCTTGGCCTTTCACATGCTGTAATCTGACAAGGCCCACAGCACATCTGAAGGGAAGGAGATGGAAATGCATCTAACTGTATTGAATTTATTTACTTATTTATTTTTAAATAGTGGCAGAAGTTATTCCCATCAGCTCATGAGCAGTCCCTGTAGAAGTGGATTATTACATGGGGCACAGCAGGTGGGAGAAAGTAAAATCCTTTACAAGGTTTGCCCATGCTGGTCAAAAATACATTTGTAAGTTGAAGAAATCATTATACTCCTGAGAGTACTTGAGTAGGAAACGAGTTTATCATTTGCTAGCAAATGATTTTGACCTTTCTGGCAAAGGTTAGAAGACAAAGATATATTAACTAAAGTAATTTAAGTCAAGTGTAAAGTAACAAAGAGTTACATGGCCTTGGGGAAGAGTGTGAAGCCTTAGTTCCTTCAAGTGTTTCAAAATTTGGTTGGGTTTTACTATTTTAGGAACAAAATTATCATCATAAATTTCTGGATTTTTTACCTGGGTGGAACTGGAGCAATTTAAGTCTCCTATGAAAGTTTATTGCCCTCTTCATCTGTCAGCTGATACCTATAGCACAACACTGCACCAGGCTGCCAGGGTTATGTCAGCTGTAATGCAGATCCCCTGTGTGATCACAGAGACAGCACTTGGACTCCACTGTAATCCCCAAGGCTGTAACTGAAACTGAGTTTATGTTGGGGCTGCATCTATTAAAGTCCATAAAAAACTTAGGTTCTTCAAATGGCTGAAGTATATTAAATAGAAATATTTTAATGGATACCTTAGATTCCCCCTGTAACCTAAGATTTATTTCAACAACCTCGTGCCCCCACCATGGCCTCCTGCCACATGCATGTCCCAGTTGCACATACAGCTTAAGCAAATTTCCAAATCAGCTTCTGCTTCCAGGTCAGGATAGGGCAGCTCAGGCAGAGCTGAGAGCCCACTCTGAGTGTGCACCCTGCCAGGTGCTGCCCCCACCCCTCAGAGCCCCAGGGAGCCTGGCACGGAGCTGCCTTTGCAGAGAACTGTCTCCTGCAAACACTTCTGACCATGTCATGCAGCCAGTGCCAAGTGCTCCTCCAGAGGATTGTCCTAAGACCGGGTTGCTGAATGCCACATTTCTCCTCCATAAAAACCAACCATAAGGAGCCAGTGATGTGACAATGCAAAGGTGATTAACTCACAGGACTGTTACCCTCATAACAAGTCATAGAAACACAGGAGACACCCTTGGCAGGGTCACATACACCCCTGGGTGACATCTCCTCATCAGCATACTGTGACTGTTCACAACCCCACAGGTTTCCAAGGAGCTCCCTGTTCCTGGCAGCATCTGACCATGCTGGGTGGCAGAAACTTCTGTGTGGTGGAGGTCTTCTACCTGCCTGAAGGCTCCTGAGATCCCATTTCATCCCATGGAGGTGATAAACCCAACACAAGAGGTAAATTGCCTATGTTATAGTTGACCAGAACAGTAGCATCTACAAACCTGTAAGGCTGAGATGAGTGCTTGGGTCATCTCAATAGTTTCTTTTACTAATTATTTGTTGTTAAAGTGTTTTTGTCAATGTCTGGTTTTTAACAAGAATAAAATTCCCTCACTACAAATCTTTCCCAAGACATATCTTTCTCTTTTCTCCCCCTTTCCTCCTACTATCAAAACACTCTAGGAGCAATTAGGAACCAGATTTTTACCTGTCTTCCTCCACAGCTGAGGTCTGAACAGATCAGAAGACTTTATCATTCAAATGATCAACATTTCACTTCCTCATTTTCTTATGCTTTGGTCCTTACCATTATCATTTTGCTACAATATTAAGACTACAACATCCAACTGAAACACACTTTATTGTAACACCCAGGAAAAGAATATGCTGAAGCAATAACCAATACTTTAAACATTTAGGTAATATTTAAAGTTCATTACCTTAAACAGTACACCATTGCTTTTTCAAATCTCAAATTGAAAGCAAGAATCCCTGTTGTGCTCAGATTCCTTGAACCTTGCTATTTCTCCATGTGCTACCCAGATTATTGCTCCTTACATCAACCATATCAGAGGAACATGTGTGGTCCTCTACTCCCACTCTGCAACATAATGAAAACCAGTTTCTACAAGAGCTCAGCTATCTAGGGCTATCCAGGACTACTATTTTCTGTCACTAAATTAATGTCTTAGGGGAAAAAAAACAATGTGTGAGAGTTGCAAATAACATTACTTAAAACGAACATTTAGGAAGTTAGGCCAGTATCACATACTGACAGAGTTTGAAGGCAATGCACAGAAAAGTTAAATGCCTGGTCCTGATAATGGGGTTTTTAAAGGGTTATTTAGAAGCAGAAAAGGCAGAAGCTTGGGAATACAATGACTCAAGTCTTACCCAGAATGTCAGCTAGCCAAGCCAGAGGGGCTTTCCTTCCTAATGCTGAGAAAGCCCATCCCAGGGAAGGAGGTTACATGCTGTTATTTCAGAAGCAGCCTAAGTTCTTGCACAGTTTTCAGCTGAATGATTTTCTTCTCAGGGTAGACACACAAAATGGAAAAGGGCAATAAACCCCTTCTGCCCAACGTAATACGGACATTTAGACAAAACATGGAAAAGCCAGACATTCATTCTCTGCCCAGTTCCCAACAGGCACCTGAAACAAGGCTTCCTGTTCCTGCAAAGTGCTTTCACTATAAAACAGGAGTGTGTGCTGAGGCTGTGCAAGCCACTGGAGCAAATCCTCCTGGTGGACATGAAATGTCTCTAGAGAAGCCCCAACAACAACTGGGGCCACCACTCCACTCCCAAGGAAGCAGAAAAACAAAGCTTCAGGGCTCATCCTCCAAGATAGCATAAAAGACAGCCTCTAGGGCTGAAGCTCATCCTCTTTGTACCAGTGACTAATAACAACTGAGCTGACAGAAAAGAAACTCTCCCTGGGCTGATTACAGCACCTATTTAAGTAGGAAGCAGGGATCTGCACCACCTCCCACCTCTCTCCTTTATGGCTTTGTATAAATCCAGCTCTTCATTTCCTTTACTCTTCTGATGTTAAAGATATGTTTAACAATGGGAAGAATTTTTTTCCAGACTAAGTCATGGATTTGATCCAAATCAGTTTCTGCTTTGTTTTTTATCTTAATTAAAAGAAGTATATGTTAAAATTCAGACAAAAGTGATTTTTTTTTTCTCTTCCCAGCAATATAAATGTTTTACACAGCAATAACTCAAGCTTCCTGAAGCTAAGGAGAACAAGGAGAAAAATAAAAATGCTTTAATAAAAGTAACATTTCCAGCTTAAAACAACTTTTCCATCTGTGTTATTCATGTTGTGTCTCAGACAGTGAAACTGGTCTACCATTCACTGACTCAAAACCAAAATCCACAGCAGAAGACAACCATGAGTCAAACCCTGTAGATCCCACTGCACTTAATGCCAGTTGTCAATGCTCAAAGAATATTTTGCTGTCAAATGTGAGCTGAAGCTACATTTCATACTCAAGTTTATAGGTTCAGAACTGACCACCCTGTCGACACTTCATAGAGGGAAAACCCCATTTTCTCTATGACTAACTTCTCCTCACAACCATGTGTTAAGAAAGCTCCAGCTCATATTTAATATAAAAAAAAAAAACAAAAAACACAAGTGGAAAATTAACAGTAAGAGTTATCAAACAAGATCTTGCCAGACATTTTTAAGTTTTGGACTATTTTAACATCTTCTAATGGCACATATTGCTTCCCTAGTAATCTAAAAATGCAGGTCAGATGTCTATTTAGAGACCTGATGTTACCAAGAGCCCAGTTTCCACTATTAAAAAAAATATTCTGAATGGGCAAAAAATTCTGGTATCATCTGAGGTACCTAGATCAACCCTGTGATCTCTGCAGCAGCTACAATAATCACATCCACCTCAGGACTTGCCTCCAACAATGCCTTTCTCCTGCTCCCAGAGACTTTGAGCCCACTGCTCATCCAGATGTTGTTCCTTAAGTAACTGCTTCAGTGCAATGAGTGGCTTCCTTGGTCCTGGCAGGACAGACATCACGAACAACTATGGAAGACTGACCCTGACAGATCCATTTTTTAAAGGCAGAGGGGAGACAGAAGCCACACAGTTTATCTACAGCACAAGAGATCACAAAGCTAACACCCTGCCAGAAATTATGAATGCTGTGCTCCAGTTGCTAACACACCTTCTTGCCCTCCAAAGTAACAGCCCCTTTCTATCTGCCCCTCACCTCTGAAGAGCCATCTGGATGCAAACCCAGGACTCTGACTGGCTCGGTCATAATTACCCTGAAACTTGCTGACAATTCCTGCACCGGCAGCTCGATGCAGCTCACAATGGGAAAGAGCTGAACTGCCCTCTCCTGGGAGCAGCGCAATCAGCAGGGCAACCTCCAGCAGTCAAATGCATCATTACCAGGGGGAGAGAGCTGCTGAAATGGCAAAGGAGTGCATCGGTCAGACGCCTTCAGATGGACTGCCCAGCTTCTCAATTTACAGTTTCACTAAATTTGGACTTTGTGTTTTAGATTCATTTTGAAATTTCTCCCACAGCCTTGAGAAACAGTTTCTTTCTGCATCAGTTTCTTAACAGGTTTACATAGATAGGAAGTTATTTGTATTTTTAGACTAAATCAATAGGGCAAAGATTAAGCGAATGCTGTGTCAGAACAAGAGCTTACAGAGGAGTTTGGTAAGACTGACATAACAGAACCTCAACAGGTACCTGGGGCTGGAGGCACCAGAACCTTGTTTGCACTTGGGATTTTTACAAATCTCCTGTTAGTTCACTGGAAAGCAGAAGGGTCCCAGGTCTAGGAGTGAGGAGGGAAAGTAACCAAAGCAGCTGTAACCCAAACCCAGTGAAAATGTGAGTTCATTGAAAACAAACAGAGCTTTCACTGTTTCATGTTTTTATGATATCAGATCATATTGAAGCAAAGGACCTGTAGCAGGGGGACAGATTATTTATTGACAATAACACAACTTCAGCCATCATCCACCTGCCCTTGTGGGTCCCTGCTCTGCACTAACAGACACTGGCACAGGAGGAAGTGTGTGCAGTGGGTGTGTTTGGTTCTGTACCAGAAAAAAAAAACATTTTTTTCCCCTGTACTCAGCCCTGGTGAGGCCACACCTCGAGTCCTGTGTCCAGTTCTGGGCCCCTCAGTTTAAGAAGGATGTAGAGGTCCTGGAACAGGTCCAAAGGAGGGCAACCAGGCTGGTGAAGGGACTCGAGCACAGGCCCTATGAGGAGAGGCTGAGAGAGCTGGGGCTGTTCAGCCTGAAGAAGAGGAGGCTCAGGGGAGACCTCATTGCTGTCTACAACTACCTGAAAGGAGGCTGTAGCGAGGTGGGAACTGGACTCTTTTCACAGACGACCTTCAACAAGACAAGAGGACACAGTCTTAAGTTGTGCCAGGGGAGATTTAGGTTAGATATTAGAAAGAATTTCTTCACGGAGAGGGTGATCAGGCTATGGAATGGACTGCCCGGTGAGGTGGTAGATTCTCCGTCCCTGGAGACGTTTAAAAAGAGACTGGATGTGGCACTCAGTGCCATGGTCTAGCAACTGCTCCGGTGGGTCAAGGGTTGGACTAGATGATCTCTGAGGTCCCTTCCAACCCGGCTAATTCTATGATTCTATGATTCTATGAAGTGGGGAGTTAGCTTACAAAAGCTGCAGGATGTGTATATATATGTGTGTGTGTTTATTTATGTATTTTTTTAAATACATATATTATGTTTTTAAAGCAGTTCTAACATTTAGAAGCTGGAACTCCCAGGAACATCTCTCCACCAAGTTATCAGCAGAAATCACAAGGTGGGGGATTCCTGTAATTTAAAGAGTGGGAAATGGCAGTCTAAGGCTAATTAGGAAAAGTTCTAGGGAAACATCTAAAGCAAAGCCTGTCAGGAATAAGACACATATATGCTTTTAAGATTAAAAAAAAAAATAAAAAAAAAATATTAAATTGCCTATCATAGCCTCAGATATTTTTGTTTCTTTGGGAGCTGTTTTGTTTTAAAAACAAAGTTACATTTCTCCAATAACTGGTTCTTCTGCAGGCACTTGGTGTAAGGATGACCAGGTGAGTCACTTCATGAATATTCCTGCATCCATATGGCACACAGAGGAAATCCATCAGAATAAATAATTTTTTACATGGTTATTTGAGTTAGCCCTCCCTTCAAAGTGCTGCTTCTTTTCTTAACATAATAATCCTGATAAATTACTCTTCTCTTCAATGCCTCATGAGCAAGGAACATAAAGACTCAGTGCTGCTACATTAGGACTCATTACTCTGGCTCACTGCAAAGAAAACACCTTATTTTTAAACACATTTCCACAACAACAGATGCCTCTCTACACTTTAGGAGCTTCAGATGCCATTTTTAAGTAAGAGGGAAAAAAAAAAAAACAACAACAAAAAGAAGTCAGCCACCACTTGTAATTATTAAAAATTAATTTGCTTCTGACTGCTTATTGCTCCCATATAAATTCTGGAGATACTGCCATTCATTTCCTGACTAATCACAGCTATTTGTGGACTTCCAGTCTTTAAAAGGGCTCTTGATGAGCTCCACACACAATTGGTTGCGTATTTTGCATGTAACTGTACACAACACCTACATCCTCACTTAGATCTAAGCCAGAGTCACCCTGTTGCACACAACTCAGCTGTGCAAGTTTCCACCTGCTAAGGATCTCCTGAGGTTTCCATGCAAGACCTTCCCATTTTCACCCAAGTCCATTTGAATTCATTTCTCTGAAGAGGAACCTTTTTTTTGTTGTGGTTTGCTCCTAGTCAGGTTCACAAGAGCTTGATATGCATGGGCTGTCTTAGAAAAGTTTTATCATGTTCTACTCTTTATACTTAATTTGTGGGTACAGTTTTTCTTGAGGAATACCTGGAAGCCATGGGAGGGAGCCCCATGAACATAAAACATCAAGACCTTCACCTCCTTTCCAGGAACAGCAGCTCTGCCAGACAAAGGTCACATTCACAGGACCAAGGGGCCACAGTGATTTCCAGCCCCTTCCTTTAACATTCTCTTTTCCCGGGCTGGCACCCTCCCCCAGCTGGCCTGGATAATCCAGTACTGAGCCTCACAAGGAGGGGAAAGGATAGATAAAAAGGCAGAGGGCTGTCAGCATGAGCTGGAAAGCAGAAATGGCAGAGGGACCTGAAGACCATGAAGGCTTAAAGAAAAAAGGATCTTACCTTCCCTGTCAGTGGTGGATGAGATGAGCTGCTGCTTTAAGGGTACATTGGGAAGAAGAACCAGAATAATAGAATTACTCTCTCCAGACTTCAGAAAAGTAGATGAACTTGCCTGTCTCCTTATCTTGCCCCAAACAGACTTGGGGGCTAGGAAGCTTTGCAAGGAGCAAAGCACTAGGAGGTGCTGCCATCTGTCCCATTGTAATTCCTTTTTGCTCAAGCAATTTATGTCACAGTTTCTGAGAAGGTAAAAAACCACAAACTCAAAACCACCACCAAAAAATTAAAACAACCTTGCCCAGTAGCCAGGGAGTGGTGGAATTGGAGGCAAGGAAGCAGAAGGCTAATTTTACCTAAATAAAATAAAAATTAACAAGTTTTTGATACAAGGATATCCTTTGGGGTGAGAAGACACTGGAGGCTGGAGCAGGACCACAGCCCCATGTTGCTTCTCCTCCTGCTTTTATGCTCTGTATTGGAGGGAATGTAACTTCAGAAACCTGAATGTAACTTCAGTCACCTGAACATTCTTTATACCCCCCACCTGTGTCTGCAGGCTGCTTCTCCTCTAGACAAAACTAGCCCATAGTCACTTCAAAAATATATTCTTTAATACAGCATGCAGAGGGAGTGGGCACATCCAGGAGACGAAGCACAGCCTCAGATGCCACACGTGCACTCCAACAGGGTGCTGGTGTTGCTGTGCTGAGATCACCAGGTGAGGTTTCTTTCACATGCCAGTTTGCTGCCAGGCAGGTTCAGCCACTCTGAGCACCCACCTTTGCTGACTTCCTTCCCTTCTTCCCATGCCAGAGACCAAACCACCAAACCCTCCCACCTGCAGAGAGCAGACCCTGTGCCCTTGCAGTGCTGCATGCCCTGAGCAGGTCAGGCAACAGGGGATCAGAGTGCTTCCCCAACACACCAAGTGCCACGTTGCATGGGGTGACCATCTCTCATCCCTCCCTCTGGTACCTGACAGCTAACACAGGTATCGAGAACCTCCAGCTGAAATATGAAGTCCCAGAACATCCTGGGGAAGGCTGCACTGCATGCTTCCCTAACTTTACATCTGTTATCACTAACTTGAGCTCCCCATCATGGTGCCACCCCTATGAAATACGTGTAGACACAGCCTGGCACATGGAACCCTTCCCTTCTGTCACATTGGGCAGATGTACATTGGTCAGGCTCACACTATTTCCACCAGTGTTGCTTTAGCTATGGCTAAAATGAGGGATTTTCTCTGTCAAAGCTATTTTACATGTCACTGCAGTATCCTCCCATCTCTATTTTAAAATGCACCCAGGTATTAAGCACTCTGGAAAACGATGAACAATAAATAGCAGGTCTGCTCTATAAGCAAGACCCTACTGCAACCTCAGCAAAACTAGCAAAGACTCAGTGTGCTCTTTGGTTCTACACTGCATGTAGCATAAAAGAGGCAATTTCTTCCCCTTGGACTAAATCAGGTCGAAAGAAATAACACTTCATTCTGCTGAGCTCATGACTAACTTTTTTTGAGGAGGTATCAGAACAAACACCTTAAATACAAGGTACAATTCATGCTATAGCAAAGCAGCAAACACCCCCTCGAATTCATGAGCTGCAAGAGTTGTTATGAAAAAATAAAGGGATTCACTTCTGAATTATAAGGAAGAAATGACAAAGCCATTCAGAAGTCAGACTTTGGATGAATTCCTTATTAAAGCAAATAAAGAATTTGCTGTCACAATGACAACCTCCTACCCCAACAAATGAAACAGGGCTTAATTTATCTTCTTTTCCCCAGTGGTGCAATAAACAATATTCTTTCTGGATCTACATTTCCATTGACAATGACTGTGCTATTGCTGTGTCTGACACACCCATACTGCAGACATTTTGCAAAGGATGTTATAGGAGAAGAACTTAGAGGAATCAAAGATGTCACCATGCTGCTCTTTTACTTCCCAGGAGCCCATCCAAGCACTGGACTGTGGGAAATATAATTTGATGCCAAGTATATATCAAGATAAGAGAGGAAGGATGGTCCAAGTATTGGAGGAAGGACTGAGAAGGTTCTGTTGGCCACACCACTAAACCTGTGAGTGAGAAGACTCAGGATCAAAAAGCATCTCTGACACTTTCCAATCACAGATCCCTTCCAACAGAGCAGGAAAATAATGTAGGCCCTCATCTCATCATCTCATCTCATCTCATCTCATCTCATCTCAAACTTGGCATTGCCAGCAGCTTTCACTTGCATAGGGCTGCTTTGCTCCCCACCTCATGCTCAGAGGTGCAGCACTCTGTGTTTTGACTACTTCAGCACAGAGACGGGACACAGGAGTTACCTTTGTGAAGCCTTGAGCACAAAGACTTCCCATTACCCCTTCCCTTATGAATACCAGCAGCAAGGGTAGGGGAAAAGGGGGCTGGTGTAGGGCTCATGATAGAATAACCACACACTGCTTGTAGCCAAACACATGTTACTTCCAAGCACTGGAAGACATAAATAATAAGCATAAAGACATTTTCTGTTCCATTGTATTGCAAGCAGTGGAGTATGAAAGCTTCAGGCACCCTTTAAAAAAGTCCTCTGGCAAAAAGAAGTGACCCAACCTAAGACTGCTCTATTCAACAGTGACAAAGCAATGAAAAGACAACATTTTCCTTTCTGCTGTCATTTTGAAGTCTGTTTCCTTGCAACCTTAGAAGGAAGCGAATTACCTCAAAGAAGAAAAAAAAAAAAAAAAAAAAAAAAAAAAAAAGAAAAAAAAAGAAAAAAGGATGACTATCTGGTCTCCATAGACACCTCAAAACCAGATAAATGTTCCTCCTACAGAAATGAACATTAGTGCCCTCAGATGGCATCTTTCTTTCTGTGAACTGCCCAGTTACTTCAGCAAGATGTAGTGGTATTGCTGAATGCTGATATGAACTCATTGATCTGTTCCTGTAGTTACCAGTACACAAAGGATGGGAAACACTCCTGGCTCTGAGTTTCTATAAGGTGCCTTATTGATCCTCTGAAATGCCAAACTCTGCACTTGTTTACACCCACACTGCTCTGCAAAGCCCCCTGTGCACAGGAAATGTCCTGCCCATTTTTTTCCTTTCTCTGAAATATTTCCTATGAAAAATTAAATTACAGCACAGTTTTACTCGGAAAGAACTAAATGTGGATTTGTACACTGCAGGGATTTTTGCAGCTCAGACTAGTATAGGTTTAATAAACTTGCTCTGATCTCTCTTAAGAATGTTGGCCTCTGTGTTTTATTGATTGGTTTGTCTGTCCTGAGGTTCCAGAGCTCTTTCTTCCCCTGCAGAGCCTGTCCATAGAGTGTGAGCAATAAGGAGAGCTCCGTGTCCCCAGCCCTGCAGTGTACAGACACCATGCTCACATACATGCACACACAGCACCTAACTGACCTTACATAAAAGCCACTTCCCTGCAAAATCCCAGGGTAACTGGAGTCAGGAGAACACTCAGTTGCCATGAAGTACTTGTCACTCACTTTAAGGGTGTTTCAAATGACTTTAACAATGCACAAAGCTTACTGTAACTAATTCTGCTGCTGGCTTATCAGAGGGATTTCAAGGTCTGGTTTTGGTCTTTAGACTGAAGAACTGCTAGTCAGAAAGATGTTCTCTGGCACATGCCTGTTCCCTTCACCCTCAAATTAAGTTCTCCCTGACACCATTTCAGTCTCCAAATGGGAAATTTTTTCCCCATCACCTTTCTATTGGCACTGTCTTACCAGTGAGACTGTTCAGAGCTCATAAAGAACAGATTTACCCTAAATGCTTTACTTATTTAACCACTTCTGAAGCAGAATGGTGTCCTTCCACCTACACTACACATACAGTAGTTGTGTTCATCAGGCTTGGTAAGACACTTCTCTGAAAAACCACAGGATGCAGACCTAAGAACATACCATTTTCCAGAGCTGGCTTTGGAATAGATCAAGACGTGCCCCATACTGATTTTTATCAAATTAATGGGTACCACAGCCTGCACAGTATCCCTGTGAGCAGAAAGATGTGCAATGGGCCATGGTTGTTTTCCTTAAACCTGCAGCAGACTGCGCAGAAAGCAAGGCAGGAAGCAAACATGAACTCCTAATGCTTTTATTCCAGTGTTTCCGTGGGCTCTCATCAAAACAAAGAGCATTTCACAACACACAGCAGATGCTGCTCTCTACAGGGAAAATACCGTGCTTTCTCCTACCTGCTTTCAGGGCAGAAACTGATATCCAGACTGATAAATGCTCTGCAAAGCTGTGTCAGGACAGGGAGGTCGATGCTGCAATTCTCTGCGGAGCTCAAACACTTCCCTGTGTTTCCCCTGCACCTCCTCCCTGCAGCCACACGGTGCTCAGTGTCTCCCATGGGACTGTCAGCGACCCATAGACTGCTAGAAGTGGTGCTTACAAGTTCTAAGCAACAAAAAGGAGGAAGATCAGCAGTAACTAAGCAATGAACTGATCATTTGAGGTTTGGGTTCTGAAAAGGAGCAGAGACGAGTGGGTAAAGGACAGAACACCATCCAAAGTCCTAAAGACCATCTTTCCCCTGCTCCCATCTGGGGGTGAGGATTTGTTCCCCAAAGACCTGAGAAGCAAGCACTCATCTGGTACATCTGCATACAAACGAGAAGAAACAGGTTAATTTGCAACTCTGATTCATAAGCCATGTGCTGTCCCTCTCCCCAGGGATGTATTGCACCCATGGAGTTTAATTAAATTCTCCTTTTAAAGTAAACAGTATTCTTAAGAGATTCTGAGAATTTTTCTCAGTTTATTTCCTTCCACTACTGTATGTAGTCATCTCTTATTTACATGACACCTTTTGCATATTCCATTCAGCAGGTACCTTAAGTACCACACCATCAGCATACTGTAGCTGCACAACAGCCTTCCAAAAATTTACAGTCCCCAGCTAAGTACAGAATGCAATGATCAATTTTGCCACAACTGAACTGGGCTGGACTTAATCCCACCCAACACATTCCATTGACAGCTCAGGAAATGCAAGAGTTTGTAGGGTTCTGGGCTGAATTACAGTGAGTATTAAGGCCATGGACTGCAGATAGGAATTGTGGAATATCCTCCTAATGTTTGTATGCTTCTCTGTCAATGAGAATCACTGTTCTGACAACAGACTGGCTTGTGAAAAATCATTTTCTGTCCACTCTCAGCTCACATGAGAGGGTGAAGGACTTGCTTTCATTGCTGAAGTGAAAAAAAAAAAAAAAAAAAAAAAAAAAAAGCCATTTGAGTTTAAAAAAGCACTAGAGATGCTTCTGCCATCACATCCTGCCAGTCACACTCAAGAGAGCTGCTGGGCTCAGGCTGCTTTAAAGGAGACACTGATGCAGTGTATCAGGAAAAATTAGCAAAGCCATTTACAGACTTTGAAATCCCCCACTCCAGAGCCTGAGCTGAGGCTGCCACAGGCACAGCTGGAGCTGAGCAGAGGTCAGCTTCTTTTAGCCCCATATCCCCGTGCCAGGCACTGCTGCAGCCAGGCTGAAGTATCTGCCATCTCCCAAAGTGCCTTCAAAACCCTGGCTCAGCCAACAGCAGGCACTTTGCTTGCTGTGAGCTTAAGTTAAGGAAATGCTGTCTCAGCATCCCTGCAGAGCTCCCTATAACCCACACACACCGTGGCCAGAAACGAGTCACTGAGGACTCTCAGCTTCTGATGTTTGTATTACCATGTACAAATGAGTTAACCAACATCCTCCTGACAAAAATCACTATTGAGAATCCTGATACAAAGTCTAAATAATTGGTCTGGTTCAGTGGTTATAAAGTTAATAAATTAAACACATGCTGCACTACCTGCAAACCTTCGGGGCCCAGAAGTAGACATGTTCCATCAGGTACAGAGACTCATTAGATAATAAAACTACAATATAAAACAAATTAGGCCTAGATAAAAAAAAATACAGTGGGTGTTGGAGGTTTTCTCTGTGGGGAGAACACAGGCACATGCATTATTCTGGAGAGAAGTGAAGAATGACTTTACCTAATTGAAACTATGGGGGGTAGAGGGAAGGGGGCAAGCAAGACAGACGGTGATTGTATGAGCTGGAGAGTGGCCAGGACACTGAGGTTGGCAGCTACACACTTTCAGAAGCCATCGTGAGATCTTATGTGATTCCAAACCATCAAGAACCTAGTTTTAATTCTTATCCAAGTTACATTTGGCAGCAGGGCAAGGCAGGAGTCCAGAGGCTCTAGTCCAAGGCACTGCTTTCATTTGGGCTGGAGGACAGAGGGTGGCTATACCCTTGCATCCCTATTATTTATTGCCAGCTTCTTCTGATGGTTTCTCATCCAAACACTAGGAACACCTTGGAGAGTGAGTCCCTGGTGAGATGTCCCATCCCTGGAGCTGTACAGCCCTTGGCAACTGTCCCCACAAGCAGGCCTTCCTGCAAGCAACTGTAAAAGTCTTCATGAGCACTGCCTGAGCAGCCAAAGCTCTGCCAATGGTTTTCCAACAAATTCCCATGTTTGCAGATGCCCTTGTGCAGCCTTCTCTGAGTGATGTTCCCCTAAAGCTCAAAAAGCCAACTCCCACGTCATTAGATCTATGACAGCTGCAGGGATCCTTTCAACCCCAGGGCAGACTGTGCTGCTCCCAGGATATACTGCTTGTTTCTGGTCCTCATGCTCTTATTACACATTATTCCCCCAAGATTTATGAGGAAAGGACAGGGTTCTCAGTTGCACCTAGTATTGTATTGTAAGTACCAAGGATACCGTGGACTCATTCATTACTGTCAGACTTGAAAGAAACTTATCACAAGAGTTAAAAGGAAACACCAATCCCTTTGCTTTGCTGCTTACCATACAGTGCCTGGTATTCCAGCCATGATACAGAAGTCATATTAAGCGTGCCAGAAACATCTAAATTGCTGTTGACATTTTTTAAAGGACCAAAGAGATGTAAGTAAATATCAGCCCACCTAATTGCAGAACATTTGTCAGAGGGCCCAGATCTAGATCCACAGCCCCAGCTAACAAGGCCTGCAGAGATGAAGCATCAGAGAAGATCTTGCTCAGCAGAACCTTCCCATTAAGCCCCAGTCTGTGTGGGCTCAGTGGTCTGAGGCATAACAGCACATTTTCATACAGGCTTAGGCAGGTTTTGCCACTCTCAGTACCTAAGGTACTAAACTAGCACACCTGGCCAACAAAATGTCCCTGAAAGGTCCACTGAGCCCCCAGAGAAGAAAAGGATCCAAAACTCACCATACGGGTGCAGGCTTTGTAGTGTTCTGTGTCCTGAGTGTAGACTCCACAAATCTCAATTTGGAAAATTATATTTCTGGTTGGTAGATGGTGGAACAAGAGAACATTTCATGGCACTGAACAGGATTTTTTCTGAAAGAAAGGGACAGGATCTATTATTCAGCACTTCAGGAGATATTTGCCCTTTAAAGTCCTGTTGAGAGAATGCCAATACTCAGGACAGTCCAAATACTGGGATGTTTTTGGCTGCAGATAGCATTAGGGGAAAAAAAAAAAAGAAATTGAAGGGCAAGCTCATTCTTTTCTTAATAAAAATTTTCTTGTCTCTTCTCTATAAATGCTAGCTTGCAGGATTTTCTGTCTTGGTCATTTTTAAAATCACATCAGGCATCAACCTGCTAGACATGTAACAAACCTCCAGGCAGTTATTGCTCAACAATGGATTTAAAATTAATGGAGCAATTTTTAGTTACCTCCAAGCAAAACAAAAGCACATTTCCTAAAGTTTCTAACTTAAAATAAAATAAAAAATAATTTAAAAAATTTAAAAATTTTAAAAGCAAGCTTCTGTCTTCCTTAGGAAGCAGCAGAAAGTGTACAAGTGCACTAGGAGAGAAAAAAATAAATCACAGTAAGGAAGGTGATTCCTTGTAAAGCCTCTCACTGACTGCAGCACATTTTCACTTGGCTGAATCTCACCTTCTTCAGGCCCAGAAACAATGATGACTCCAAAAGGTGCAGCAGCCAGAGAGGATAGGATTGCATGTAGTTATAGAACAATGCCAAAACTCCAAGACTGCTACAGGAAAACTAGAAGGTTTTTTCCCCCAAGGGTGGAGAAAGAAACAAGGCTGATCCGTATTCATTTAGTCATCAAAAAGAAAGAAGGAGGAAACAACTGGTTCAACCCTCCCTAGACACGAGCTGCTTCAGAAAAGGTTGTTGCCATTCTTTTGCCCCAAAAACATATGAAACTTTCACTCCTTCACACAGAAACTTTACACAGTGCTTTTGGGTTTCTTTTCAGGATCTTATATAGCAACAAGGTACACACACATGGGTCCAGCTTGCCATCCTAGAGGGCTGGATATAGCCAAGGAAGTGAAGGGCAGCTGTTACCAGTGGCACTTGCACAACATTCAAGTTAGAAGTTAGAAGGAGAGCTGACACCCTGACTTGCCTGTGATTTGCTGCTGGCAATGCTACTCAGCACAGACTGCTGGATTTACAGGGACTACCAGGTGTGCAATGCAGAAACCTTCACACTTCAGGAAAATGACAATTTTTATATATTTTTTTAACTTAAATATCTATCATATCCAAGGTTGCTCTGAGAACAAAAAAATAATTCGGTAGAAAAATCCTTTACTGCAAGAAAGAGTTGAGTGATGGAGGAGACACCTGTAGTATGCTCTATATTCTACCCAAGGTGAAATTCCTTTACAGGAGTCTCCTTTACAACAGGGATGCTCTGGGAAGCAGAGCCTCCTGCGTAGCATGGGGTGACCTGTCTGTGCTGGCACCAAAGGCAGGACAGATCCCCCATGAAACCCCCTCAAGATAACAAAATTAGTGTTCTTTCTGTCATGTTAAGTAAGGAGAAATACTGGAAAGGAGGAGATAGCAGCTCAGGAGCCTCAGCAGATGTGTGTAGCATCAATGGAAGGGAGCCTTGTGGAAAAAGTCCTCCATGGGATGTCCATTTAAGTCACTGCTTGGCTCTGAATTTCTCTGAGAGCAGATTAACCTTGGAGGCAGCCCTGCCAGACTGACAGATTGGCTTGAGAGGAAGCAGACAAGTGACACTGGTACCACAAACATAAAACATGGACTTGCTTTTTAACTGCACAGTACTCCGCCAGAAATATTGTCCTTGCTGGCTGGTCTACAAGACACAACATGCCTTTTACTGTGCCAACACACAATGACATTTTACTCAGAAATTCAGCAGAAAGACATCTGCTGCTGCAATGGCCAAGTTTCTGCTTCAACAAAACTCGGCCTGGATTTTAGCTAAGTGGCCAGACAGGTGATAAGGAGAAGTCTCCCTCCTCCTTGTGCTGTTGTCTCTTCACAGGGATGGAAAGGGGCTGCTGCCTAATTTTGCACGTGTACAAAAACCACGCACTTTGGATTCATGCATTTTCACCATCCACACCAGAGCTGTTGTCTTACTCAAGTTCATAGAACAAATTCAATAGTTTGTGTGAGGAGTGCTAAGGTCAGCAGAGGGAAAAGAAGGAATGTAAGAAATAGGTCTTAGGCACCCCAGAGATCCATTAAAAGCAGGAGAACTGTGGGTGGAAGAATGTACTACCATGACTGTGTCTTCACAATCTGCTGTCACATTCACTCAAGCACTCATGCACACTCAAGATGCAAATCCAAGTATAGCAGCTCCTCTCCACCAAGGTTTAGGGGCAGAATGGGGAGAAAAATTGTGTCCAGAAACATTCAAGAGCAATAGCAGGCACAGGGGTACTAAGAGCAGGAGCCTAGGGCCACATGCCCACAGAGAGGTGAAAGCCACTGGGCTGGAGGAGGATACCAAAACTTTCCTTGAAAAAGGTTTTATCCAGCTACGTAATTTTGCTGTGCTTTGAAGAAGTTCAAATCCTCTTAAAATCAAACAGAGGCTACTGAGAGAAAAAGGCCTGCAGGCACGAAACTGCGTAGGTGTCGTGGACGGCGGGGGACAAACGACACATACACGTGTTTGAGGATATGTCTCCAACTTTATTTTCCAGACGTGATCTTTTATATGCTCCGTAATTAGCTGATGCATATTCCAGGGCCTGAGCTCATTCATTGGTTAGCTGTTACTTCATCTTGAAAACAATGGTGGACATCCTCTTATCTTTTACCTTGCTATATTCCTGTTCATGCTTATGACCTGTTAAACTGTCATCTATGCTTATGACCTGCTAAGCTGTCATCTGTGCTTATGACCTGCTAAGCTGTCATCTATGCTTATGATCTGCTATACTCTTATCAATGCTTAGTCAGACTCTTTGTCTGCAAAGATCATGGTATTACTGGGTTCTGTTAGATATAATGAGTTCTTACCAGTCTCTGCTCATCTGTCGCATGGCCACGTTCTGTGAGCCATGCCTCCATACTAAATCTCTCCACACGTAGGGTTTTTTTTCAGCGCTTTAGCTTAGCAAAGTTCGCAGCCAGGCTGAGAGCAGCAGAACTCTGCAGTTGTTGAGTCAAGGCAAAGTGAAGGCACTAAAACCTGTGAACAGAAGGCTTGAAAATGCTAACAAAAATTTGTGTCTGCCAAAACTATTAGTGCCTTCTAGGTATTTCTCTGATCACTTGTTTTACTAACAGAGCCTATATTCACAGTGGAAATATTCCCTGGAGTGGGAAGGGCACGACACAGGGGCAGAAGAATGAGGGCTGCTGAAAACTCCAGAAGTCTCCATGTTTCATCTGTGGGTTCTGCAAAGATCTGGACACACATCACCCCAAATCCCATACAAACAGTAAGTGCTTCAGAGGTGGCACAGCTTAGGAGTTTGGGCAGACCAAAATCCAAAGGACAGAAATATTGTTATTCCCCCCCAGTACCAACCCCATCTCCATGCTGGCAGGGATGGGTGCCTGAGGGTGCAGTGGGGCAGGGCTGACTCAGGAGAGGCTCCATGGCTCTGCCCAGCCCTGATGGATGTGGATCCTGCAGAGCAGGTGGCAGCTGGTGGTAAAGGAGCACAGGGGAACAGCACTGAAGTGAGGAGGGGGCAAAAGAGAAAAGGGGCTGCTGGTCTGCCTGGCCTTACAGAGTATGGGCAGGGAATGGGGGGGGGAAGAGACCCCTCTGTGTGCCACTCCTAAAAGCCCTTCTGCTTCAGCTCCTCCTACTCAGACCGTGACAGCAGTAAACAAGCACTCTTAGGTGGATGCCATTGCTCAGATCCCAGCCAAATGCTTCCAGACTAATACCCGAAACCCTGGTAAGATGAGCTGGTGCTCATGCTGCGCAGCAGATATCCTAATTGATGCCTGCAGAAGACAGAGAAGCCATAACCTCCTCACTACTATCGTCCTAATGTCCCTTATTTCATGGAAAAATTAAGGAATGGGTGTTTGGGAAGACTTCCCAAAGAGCTGATCACAAAGCAGGCAGGCCGCAGGAGGGATTCCCATTGTTATTGTCTGCACAGATCCTCAGCTGGTAACACATTGGATTACAGGAGCTCCCTTTCCCTTAACAGAAACTGGAGAGCTTGTCCTTCCAGCCAGTTCCTGCTTGCCTCTCCACAAAGCTGGCAGGCTTGACTTTCAACCAGCCCCCAAGGAACAGCTTCCTCCATCCTCAGCCCCAAAGAAAAAGAATAAAAAAAAGAAAAAAGACCTTTTTATTTTCACAGGTAGGTTGTGAGCTTGCAGAGCAGTCACATCCTCTCCTTACACAGAGACCACTCCCTGGATTCTCAGAAGATGCCTCATGGCCCCAGCTCTACCAGCAGCATGTGGTTCTAGTTACTCCCTTTTAACTCCTCTGACTTCACATTACAGAAGACTAATTTAAGGAACCCAATTTCACTCTAGGTGAGGAACTTGATCCAAAAGGAGCAAAATCCTGCAGCTGCCATCAAGGTGAAGACTCAGCATGAAGCATGAAATCACAGTGACTCACAGAAGCACCTGTGTGGGAGATTAAGTCACATCTAACTTAGGGCTTTCCATATACAAACAGCTTAGCAGCTACCTCTGTAAATGCAGATTGAAAACATAAGCAAAGAAATGTAAAAACCAGAAGTGTGTCTTCAGCATGCACAGCTGGGACCAACTGGCACCCGGCTGTCAGGAAGCACTGCACTGCCTGGGCTGACTCTCAACCAAAACACTCTCTCCTCTCCTTGAAACACTCCTGAAACAAAGCCTGGCAGCTCAGACCTGCCAAGTCTTCTTTATTTGGACTGAAACTCACACACACTTGGCAGCAGTTGGGTGCAATTTGAAGCTGGCTCAGACCTAAAGTGAAAAGATTAATGGGATATTTGAAATCTCACTCCCATTTTTCCTCAGATCTCACTTATGTAAAAGCTCTGATGTTGGTTGCTGAGCTCCTTAAAACATAATCTGCACAATGTGCCACAGTAAATAAACAGATTTAAGCGGCAAGTCTGTTTAAAAGGAGTTTATTTAGAAAGCACATGCATCACTAAAGAGAGCTTATTTTTTATCTAACTCCAAGCACTTAGAAGGCAATCCTTCAGGGGTGTTCTGCAGGCAGTGTGAGATTAATTTTGTTTGCAGCAATTATTTTCAGGATGTTCTCCACTCGTATGAAGAGGCTTGAAAGCTCAGTTTTTTGGCTTGATGCTTAGAGGAAAGCTGGTGACATTAAAAACACTTTGGGTCAAATTTCCCCAGAAGAGTGGCCTTTCCTTCTGGGCAGAGTGGCCTTCAGCAGGGCAAGCAACAAGCATCTAATGCACTCAGTCCTACAAGTGGAGGACCTGATGGACCCCAAGTTCAGACCTGCTTCTCAGCACTGTCCTCATCCAAACAAGGCCTCCAAACAGCACCTGAATTAACTGAACCCTCCCATGCAGTTACTGGACAGAGAGACACAACTTCTTCCTGCAGAGAGGCTGGGATGGACATCAGCACACACACAACAGTCAAGTGCTGAGCATTGACCATCACAGGACCAACTACCCCATCCATTTTTGAAAGGCAGACCAACCCAGTGACAAGTTGGACCCTCTTCACTTAAATCACCAGTCTCCAAGTTCAAGTAACAAACAGCACATGTTCAAAAGCCTCTAGCAATGCTTCAGGACAATAAAGACACTGAATTCCCTCTGGGAATCAGGGAAAAGTGAGTATTCCTCTGCAATCTGGAAGCCCCTTCAAGACCCACTGAAGCCTGCTTATGATCACCATGGACTCAAAGCTCATGAGAGGGCAGGGCCTTTGATTGAAAAAGTTATAGGAAAGCTGGCAACTTCAACACATGAGTTTCCTTCCTGCTACACTGCTGGGTGGGTTACTGCTGACTCAAGAGAAGTGAGAGCAGCTACTGAACCAACAGACACATTGCTTTTGATGCTCATTCACCTACATCCCAGAAATTAAACACGGAAGGGGAGAAACCCACAGTTTCTGCGTCTTAGCTCTGGAGCTGAAAAGCCAAATGAATGTTTTATAATCTCAAAATATTATATTGTGGTTCAAGTTAGAAAAGATTTTCACATTGCTGATCTGATCTGAAGTGATTTAGCCCCTTTTAGTAGCAAGGAACCATATTCTGTTCTGGGAACTCACAGTCTTCCCCCCATTATAAATACCACCATGCCATTTCTTTCCACCCTTCCTTGCACCCACTCCCACGAACGTGCCCAAATCACCAACTTCAAGTGAGACCATGGGCTCCCTCTGCTTTTTTAATTATGTTTTTTTCTGTGCCCTGTACAATATATCAGGCAGCACTGTCTAAATGATTCAGGCAGCTCCTGAATGTATCTTTTTTTGATGCCAAAGCCTGTGGCTGCAGATCTGAGCACACCCACTTGGTACCAGGCCCATGCTGACTGCATGCCTGTTGAGCAGAGCATTACCAGCTACAGCAAACAGCAACTGTTGAACAAAGTGGTTTAATGTTGCAATAGTGGTAAAAATACTCTGAGAAAGTAGGTGCTTCCATTGTATCAGCAAATTAATTCCACGTGGCACCCTACTACCCCACATTGCCAAACGCGGTGTTGTGCAAGTATATTGCAAATATTAACACCAGAAAAAATGCTAACACTTTATTTCATTTATAATTCTACACCCATGAAACATAGGGCTGATGATTTACTGGTATGAGGAAACAACAGCCACAAACTACTGAAGAATACAAGTAAATAGTTGCATTTACTACACAACCCTCCGGAGCAAGGCAAGCTGAGCATCGTGACACCCAGGATGCTCTCCCCCAGGAGGACCCATGGCCAGGGATGCACAGCAGCTTGGTTAATTCAGGGGGTGAGTGTGTGGCATACTGACTGTAAGGAATCACACAAAACCCAACTTTATTTGTTAGGTTTGCATGGTAATTTAGAAAAGTCACAGTGCCTTGGCATCTGTCCTTTTTCCCAATAAGCATTTCTTAGCAACACAACAACAAAAAGTTGTGTTAAATATCAAATGAGATTTTTCAATACACAAATAGGGAGGCTGCTGAGCACAGGTCATTCTTCTGACATTATTCTACCAGCAACTTTCTTGTAAGTCCCCGTGGCTTTCAGATTTAAGGCATATAGTGCTGTTCTTCCTGTCTGCAGCACACAAGGCTGAGCTGAAGTCTGTTTGCCTCTAATTTGATTTTAGCATCTCTACACATTTGATTATTTACTGTAACAAGGGACAGACATTCAGACAGACCAATTTTTCAAACAAATCAAGTAAAACATCTTGAAGACATCTCTAGCTACCTGGAATAATTAAAACCCTCTGTAAAAGCAGGGGTCAATGAAACCAAGCTATACCATTATGGCATTTCACAGACGACTTGGCTGAACACAGAAGAGTCATGTTTTTTCCATTGCAGCACTCGCTGACTCTGTCTCTGGGTGATACCTCCTATGAATTTTTAGTGCCATAAGCCTTCCCTCTGTCTTTCAAGGTCACAGCATCGTGTGCTCTGACACCTCTCACATTTACTCTGCATTTCTCAGCTTCTGCTCATCACTGCAAGCTGACAAACATAACAGCTTATACTTTAGATTTAAGGCTGTAAGTCCAAGTTGCTGAGTTTTAGAGAGCAAAAAATTCCAGACCTACTTCTACCACCAATATACCCCAACACCACTCATGGCAGAAGCTGAAAGAAAAATGCAGGATTTCTAGTCTTTGCTTCTCCTTTTGATCAACTCAGTTTCCTATAGAAATGCAGGCCAAATAAGTACTAAAGTTTTGCAGGGAGCATAGAGAAAGGCCTGTGCAGCTATCCTGAGCCAATCTGCCACTGAAATATAAGAACTGCACACAAATTCCAGTGCAGTTTACAGGGTGAGGATCCTGCAGACTGTTGCATTTACACCACAGTTACAGGGGAGCTTCTTTTCACCTGTCTCCTAGTTTCTTTCAGCTGCAGCTTCTTTCAACCACTCCAACAGGAAGCCTTCAGAGACCATTCCTCCATGAGACCAACCAACTCACTGAGCATGAGGGGTTTTTTTAGGTTGTTATAGGTTAGAGTAAAACCCCTAAGCAAATGCACAGGTGTACTTACTAGGTTTTCACCCAGCCTCTTTTTCTTCTTTTCCTGACACATTTCAGCTTCTGCAAGCCTTGATATTTCTCAGGTTTCTCCAAGTATTGTTGCTAATTCTTGATTATGTCAAGCTGCATTTTTAGGTAGGCTCTTTTTCATAAACCAGATACTTCTGGGTCCATTTCCTTCATTATTTGAGGCTGGCAATTACATCCATGATCCTGCAGTCTCTGAAGTGTTTTCTTCAGGACTGTCACATCTCTCTGTTTTCTAGGAACACCAGGCTCTTCTGAACTAGTCCATCAACCCAACACAGCAATGTACTACTTTATCTAAAAGTTTCAGCTAATCCCCAAATGCTTCATAACAGAGAAGGTTTCTTCATTAAATGTATTATTTGATGAATTCAAACAGCAGTGCAGCACTGACCTCTTGCTGACATCATTCCACATTACCATGAACTTTGTTGTTGGTAGCAGCCAAGACTCTTCCATAGGGCAAAAACACCAGTAGGAAGAACCTGGAAGTTCTTGCAGGACCCTGACTGTAGCTGACAGTAACTTCCCCCTTGGGGAACACATGAGGCAATACCATGCAGGTTCATGTTTTCTAACAGTAATGCAGGAGATGTCAAAGCTGTAGGAAACGCTACTGTAGAGACATAAAAAAGCTCCCCATAGGTGAAATTTCTGAAACCAACCTATGCTTTGTTTTGCACCTGTGTTGGAAATAGGCAAGGAGACACTTTCTGCTGTGTAATAGAATTTATACCTGCAGTGACCCAAACTGCACTGATACACATGTGCTCCTGTCTACTGGTCTCTGCTGGGGCAGCCCTGGAGATGTTTGCTCAGAGCAGGGCCCTGCCACAACTGGAGTTATCCTGAACCTTAACAGACACTGACCTTTCAGCCTAAACCTGAACTCCTTAAGCATCTTACTACAAGCTGATATCAAATGTGCACAGTGGGTGATGATGTCAGTGAACCAAAACCTATAATCCTTTAGGAAACATCAAGTCCTCTTCAGCTTGCAAAATTGTCTGAAAAAACCTGGTACAAAAAGCCAAAATGTCACACATTAAAAATGTGCAGTTGGAGCTTGTTAAGAGAGGTTGCTCACAGAGCTTCAGCAGGTAACAGCCACAGATAATTTTCTGGATGAGATAAAACATGCAAACGTGGTGATTTACAAGTACATCCAAAGCAAGCCTTCCATTATTTTAAACAGCATATTAGCTGTATATGAACAATTCATGACTCAATTCTTCACAGGCAAATGACACTGGAAAGCTGACCTGTCTGCCCAGGTCGTGCTGTAAAGGACCCTCTAGAATTCACCAGTTCTGTTTCCTGTGTTATCACCACCACAAAACCATCTGAGAAGCCAAGACAACAGGCTCACCACATGCACATTGCAACAACCAGCCCTTATCCTCCCCCCATGCACCCTGGGATGCTTAACCTGCATTTGGTTTATAAAAATTTGGACCAAGAGTCAGGTTTTTTTCTTTTAACTTTCTCACAGGACTTAGTATGAGAAGGTCCAGGAACTCTGATTCTACCAATCACCATGAAGCAATAAAAATCCTACCATGACTTTCTTCAGGCTTTTTACTACAGATTTCCTACTCTCAGCTCTACAGTCTTCACGAGTCTGCTGCCTGTGACCATTAGAAAACCTGAGGATTAATAGCACAAATCCTAGCAGACACACATCTGCTGGTGTCTTGAAGGTCAGAGACATTCCCCTCCACAAAACCCACCCAAGTGTGAGCCCTATATAATGAAAAACTACATTAAGGTGGGCACTTCTCCTCCCTCTCAAGGTTGTGGTTGGGTTTTTTTGTATGCTTTTCTCTCCATTCAAATCTGATCCCCACGTGCTGGGGACTCCTTCAGAGATGGACAGGCCCATCACTGTCTGTGCCCACCCTGATGTCACTCTCATGGGTATCAGCTATGGCTGGAAGAACACAGTTCTATTTATCAGTGGTTCTTCAGACTGAAAAATTAAGATATTCTCTTCACACCAGATCTGGAGCAGTGGTTCAGTACTCTCCAGTACTCTGGAGAGGGAAAGGCAGGGTCTGGTATATTTTATATTGTGTATTTTCAGCTGTGAAGTGCTTAGCATCATGCCTTTGCTTTCTTCATGCTAATTAGTCAGTCTGTGGTTCATAATCAGCCATTTTAGCAGAAGCATCAAGAGATGCTCAAGAGCTGTTGGGTCACCACCCAACATGCAAAGCATTGTGCATGAGGGACCTGCAGCAACCACTGCAGGAATTCCACTCCAAGTATAAGACAGACAACATGGAGAGCAGTTACCTGAGCTCTGCCCTAGGCAAGTTTTCTCTTACTCACTAATGCCTGCATGGGTTTTATGTGACTTTTTACTTTAAAATACAATAAAAGTAGTTACCATAGCAATTTCCACATCACTTGTGCTGCCTCTGAGAGTCAGAGCACCTTTTTATAGAAATTCTTACCAACACACCATGTGAACTTTCTCACATTTAGATGTTTTTGGAGGAAGAGAGACATCTTAGATTTCTTGAGATTTTAGAATCCTATTGAAAAGTGGTGCCTTTGTTTCAAGGGGGAACACTTTATATTTCACATTAGAAACCTAATACATTTCAGAGGACACAGAACAAAGTGGATCATTCCAGAAGTATTGTCCATAAAGAAGATGGAAAAACGTCTGCCAAAAAAAAACCCCTTGCTCTGTCAAGTATACAGTATGCTTAAAGAGAAGTTTTGTTTCCATGGTGACTGAATTTGGAGTAAGAACATCCCCTGCATCAGACATTGCTAAATCAAAAACCCAGTTGCCTTTGTTCGTTCATACAGCGAGCTGGGTTTTTAACCCTGCCTCATCCAAACAAAATTTTTGTTAGTATTTTGTTCCCCAATTTTGCCCTGTACCACTTCTCTTTGTAAATAAAGCAAGAAAAAGCAAGAAGGTACAAATAAATATGAGGAACCTCCTCATGCTGTCTCAATAATTAGAAATAGCTCTAGCTTTCAGCACAATATATATTTTTTTAAATACTCTTTGGAAACATCACCAACAAGTTGTCTATTGAAGACAACTACTAATTAAGCATAGGCCAATAATGTATGAGCTCTTCTTTACTTTCCTCCCCTCTCAGATACAAAATCTAACCTTTCCCTCATACTGTCAATCTCACATCTTTCTAAAGAATGGGGGGAAAAAAGGATTCCCAGCAGCCAGCTTTGAAGGGATGACTACCTGGAGCCCAGTCAAATGCAGGAAAGGGCAATTCAGAGCTGAAGGTCCTCAGTAGCCACATTTTGATCAGTTGTCTGCCTGTTTAAAATTCTGATCTCACCTATCTCATAAAACCTGGCAATGGCTCCACTTCAATCAGTCAGATTACTGCCATTCAGACTAATGCCAGGCACTGGACTCGGGTCATTAGTTTCAGCATCTCACCTGCTGCATGGCCAAAGCACCACAGGATGCAGGAGAGAATGTGAAGGCAGTGAGAGGTGAAATGGGAAAGCAGAGCTGTGTGTCAGAGCAGGACCCAGTGGCTGGCAGTGTTGTAGCTCTGCAGCACTGCACGGCCAGAAGGAAACCTGGTTGAAGCCTTTGCTGTTCTGGTGACTTATCTCTGGTCATCTCACATGCAGCATCTAATTATTACCTTGAAATGGAAGGGCCAATTTTAGCTCTTGGGATTTGGCTACAGCCACTGCAAAAAATCTGATACAGCCACTAAAGCTACCAGCACCTTCTGTTAGCTGCAAATGATTTACTGTCATGTGCAGGGTTATGAAAGCTGCATGGAAAGGGGAAAAAAAGTCTACGATGGTTAAAATAAAAATAATTAAATTTAATCTGAGATACAGAAACTGGAGTTAAATTTAAAGTGTACTTCACAGAGCTGCTCTAGCATTTCTGGCCAACATTTGCCAAATTGCACAATTCGAAGCACAGAGCAATTTATTTTTTCCAGCACACAAAATGCTTCAGTACTGCTTTCTATATATAAGAAAGAATGCAGGCTGCAAGCAAGAAAGCCAGTAAAACAATGGACATTGGATGTTTCCATTTAAGTGTATCTGAAGGACCAGAGTCCTCATTATCCAAGTTGCCCAACACTTTCCAGTGTAAGACCCTTTGTCAGTTATTTATGCTATTGCCAAGCTTTAAGCTGAAACTTTACATGCTGGGCATATGCCTCAAGCAATTTCTTTTATCTTTTTTTTTTTTTCTTTTTTAACTTCAGCTAAAGTAATACAGCTGTTTCTGAATTAAAATGGAGAAACAGTAGAGTGCTTTGCCCACAGCAGAAAGCTTTCAACCTTTGCCTCGTTTGGCTCTACCCACCCTGCAATTGAGAATGCAACTCAAAGCTTTGGCAAAACAGTGGCACTGGAGCAAGAACATTTTCTGACATCTCAAGGAAAATCCACCCAGCCAGTTTGCTAGCTCTGGAAAACAAAACCTCAGCTGGTATGTGCCTATGAAAATAAGTACTCAAAATCTTTTTCCTGAAGTGTAGCACTCTATATTTTAAGGCCAAAGTGTATTTTGTTGACTACTGCCAGCAGTGCTCTTCAGAGTCCCATGTTAGACACAGTCAGGCAGGCAGAAGCCTGACACTGAATAAAACATCCCTCCTTTTGGATCCCCTGGCTCTGATTACTTTTTTCAAAACATGTTGCCCTGTCAGTAATTCTCACCAGACTGATTGTAGAAACAAATGAAAAGAAAAAGGCACAAAACCCACCAAGCCAAATTAATTTCAAAATTCAAAGGGTTCTTGCATCTGAAGACAGGATTTTTTCACATCCATTTTCAGCAGAACCTCCCGTACAAGAAACAACTGAGAGCTTATTTTCATTTGCAGTAGAGCAAAATGAGTCTTTCAATTAAAAATCTGTGTATAAAAGCTGGGGTTTTAGGTCCTTCCAAAAAATTATTTTGCTTTTATAGTTAGACACAATGTTTTCACTCAGATGTTATCTATAAACAAGTCTGGGTACTAAGTCAAATCTTGTGATATCAACAGTTTAATAATTCAGAAAACATGGTGATGAATGGGACTCCTCTCAGCTCACCTAATAATAGGTGTCTGCAAAGTGAAATGAAGTGGTCTCTATAGACTGCTCTCTCAGCTAGCTACTGAACATAGCTAAGACCAGACACTTAATTTCTAGGCATCAAAAGCTACATGAAATGAGTCCTATCCAAAGATTAATTTTACTAAAACCACTGGATATCAACTACTTCTTCTCCCAAAAGAAGGAACTGCAGGATGAAAGCCTTGGCTCTGCTCACTTCTATACGTGCTTGTGGCCTTATGTCAGGGATTCCAGCTGCAAGCATCAACTTGAATTGTGTTACTTTCATCGTACTTTAAAGAGCTTTCTTTAGAACTGCAACATGAAATACTTAGAAATGCAGTTAAAATTTATTAGCCTTGAGAAGCATTTCTGGATCCTGCACAGTCAGGGCCTGGGAAGAAAGATTCTCACTATGTCACAAAGTGCAGAAAGGATCCAGGGTGGAGATATGGCCCTTTTAGAAGTCTCATCCATGACTATCATCTATAAAAGGACAAAAGAAAGGAAGCAAATAAAACTTCATCCCTTAGATATGCCACCAGTATTCAAGCACGTGCCACAGCTCCACTGCAAGGGAGTAAAACCAATCCATTCTGTTGGAATGCAGTGGTTTTTTCCTCTAATTCCTATCAAGGGAGCTCAACTTATTCTCATAGCCTCTTTCTTTGATCATATTATATTACTTGAGCTCCTTATAGCTGTTTGCTTTGAAATGATAGCTGAACCTTCTGGTTTATATTCCAAGACAAATAGTCACATATAAAGTAAATCCAGCATCAATATGCTGATATATTTGAGGTAAACATTGTATCTCAAGTTGTTGCTCTGACAAAACAAACTTTGCTTTTTACCATAATTTCCTACACACAGCCAGACTAGAAGCTCAGTTATCCATTTCTTCCACAATATATGTTTAGTCTCGTTAACTTAACAAATAGGTGGCAAAAAATATATTTAGAACAAACTGTACAGCACCCTCATGAGCTTTCTTTCCAAATTTTTATAAGTTCCATGCACCTGAACAAGGAATGAATACATCAAGCACTAGAGCTTACTAAAGGTTTCCAATTACAGTACTTTACTCTTTAATATTAAACCTGACATTTAAGATTTATATATATATATATATATATGATGAAGAGCTTCAAATACAGAGGAAAATATTTAAGATCTATTGTGCTCCTAGGCCAAGAATTTTTAAAATGAGCCTTGTAGAAGTGCATTTTCTTCTCAAATTAACTAAATGCAGTGGTCAACAGGTTACAGACTGTTCAGTAAGATGCCTGTTCATACAAGCTCTCTCCATGATTTACTCATTAGCAGTTATGAAACAATAAGAGTTTACTAACACAATCAGAGTCTATTCCTCAAAGCATCCTTTTACAGCCTTCTGACAATTGGCCTCTCTGAAGGATGAGTACAGGATGGCAGTGAGTAATTCGTAAGCAGAGCATCACAGCACTCAGCCCTATCAAAACCCAGAGAGCAAGAAATGAGATGGTTTAGTGCAGTGCCACATCTCCAGCAGCACTTCAGCCTGTCAGCAGCTTGGCACAAGGAGCCACCAATTCTGCATTACCCATTACTTGTCCTGCAGATGCAAGAATCTTTCCAGGCTCCCTGGTCCTCTCCTTCCAGTTTTTCTGGTCCCCAGAGCACAGTGACATTCCGCCAGCTTTGCATACACTGCTGTTTCTGATATTCCAGTTCAGTGTTTACATGTGTTTCACAGGGATCACTCCTAACTACCACTGGGAGAGACAATATTATGAGGTTTTAATTTCCTTTGAACTGCTGGCTAAGTCTATGTAGAACGTTCTGAGTGCCAGATGGTCCAATTTATTTCATTTATTCTTTCAGAGTCTCTCTAGAGCCATAGGCACTTCACACATTTTGCCATTTAAAATCATAAGCACTTTTCCATCACCCCTAAAATTCTGCTTTGGCAACTACCTTTGCTGTATCACCAGTTAGCAGTCAGCACCACAGGCTTGCCAGCCTTGTGGCTGAAGTACAATTAAAAGAATTACAAATCCCAGACTGAAATACCTCTAAGACAAACTGTCAAGCAAAGCCAGACTGGTGGGCAACCAGAGTTTTTACTGGGAAATCCTCTCATTGGCCTTGGACAGTGAAACTCAAGTATACAAAGCACAACACAGTCAGCAGCATTTACTTGGTCATGGCTCAGGTAATGATCTCAAACACACTGTAGAGACAAGCAGAAAGTCTGAGAGCTACTGCTTTTATTTCTCCCATTGGCTCTAGCTTGGCTGACTCAAGAAGATGGGTTACTTAGATCAATCATTGATAAGCAGGGGAAGGACCACCAGGTGGAAGTGACTGTCTTGATAATAGGCAGGAAATACTGATATATTCCTACCTTACTTTGAAGTATCTCTCTAAAGAAGGGCTCTTTGTCCACAGCCAAATAAGAAAGAAAAACAGAAAATTATGAAAAGGCCACTTGAATTTACAGCTCCAGATTACCAAGTGTGGAAATAGACACCTGAGTGTTTTTTTCTAAACAGAGATGGGCTGGAGCTCTTCCACAGCCAGAAATAATAGAAAGAGTTTACTAGTTTTCTCATTTCAGGTTTTGTTGTTGTTTGTTTGGGGTTTTTTTGTCTGAGAATTCACAAGACAGATCCTACAACTGCTACCTGGAAGCAGTTCATGCCTCCTTTCTGCAAGTGAATGATGAAGGCAACTATTGTGTTACTCAGTTATATTTAACAACAAAACCCCTAAAATCTCACTTCCTTACTAGTCCAAGGTTCCTGTCAGCATTGTCTCTCTTCCCAAGTAAAACTTGCTCTGAAATGGTCCCCACCCTCTTGGTGTCTGGACCTTCTGCATCCTACCAGCTCCAATGCCAGAGTTTGCCTACACACTAATTTGAGGGCAACCAGCAGTTGCATCTAGAGTCAGAAGAGTGAGGCAAGCATCCTAGTATTATTAAACTTTCCCAGTTATCTTACTAGGGATTTAAATTTGACATTTCTCCTTTGTTTGGCACTTACTGAGTTACGAGATTTAAAACAGAAAATACAGTGTAAAAGAAAAACCTGGGGGCTACTTCACTGAGACCAGCAGCCATGGAGAGAGTCTGGGTTTATTATTCCTCATGTCATTCAGGTTCTCCTTTGCCACCTGTGCTGCTCAAGTCACTTTCCTTTACTGTGCATTTACCCAATAACCAAGCAGCAGAATTACTTCTCTGCCATAAGGCAAAGCAGTACCACAGTACAGGCCAGTCACTCAGGTGAAGGAACTGATTCCACTTTATTCATATGAAAAATGTTAATTTAAAACAGCCTAAACATGTGAATATTCTGGATCAGATAACATCAGCCTATGCTCCTCAGAGCCCAGTAACCCATGTTCAGCATCTCATCTAGTAAGAAACTTGGCTATCTGAAAAAAGTGCTAATTAAGTAAAACTCCATTTAGAAAAAACAATATCTTCACGGGAGAGTTTGGCAAAGGTTCCTTTTCAAAGCATTTAATTTATTTGAACAAAACACTTCATTTTAGTTTTAATTAGTTTGACAAGCTATATTGCTGCTTCCTAGGGAACAGGAAATCTGCAGCACAAAAGCAGCCACATTGGCAAAATGAACTTTCTCTTTTGGTTTTTTGTTTGTTTTTTTCTGTTTTTTGGAGCACTGTAAGTCAACTATCTGTCTTTTCTGTGGTTGGATATAGCAGTCCAATTACAAATCCACTACCCAGGAAAGCTGCTCATCCACAGCCTTACAGCTGTATTGTAATCTGAATTAATATTTCTGGAATTGCTGACAATGTAGAAATATTATTACTCATCAGATAGAGGATTGGAAGGAGTTTTCCAGGCAGGTGAATTCACAGTATTGTGTAGGTCTAATTTCTTAGACTTTCTATGCAAACATCATTGGGAAGAATAGAGCAGTAGGACAGAGAACAGTAGCTTCCTACCTCAAACCATACCCTTATCTTGGTTGCTGGAGAGAAAAAAATTACTTTTTTTTTAATGCAAAGATAGCACATTGCTGAGGATCTCTTACCCAGCTCCTGGATCATATTTACACCACAACATAAGATTAATGAAGGCAATACTAAAAACTGTAGAATAGAAAAATATTATCCACATGACTAACATTACAGTGGACTTGGTTTTTTGGTTTTCTTTCAAAAATGTCCACATACTCCGTGGGCATCAAGTACCTGATCTTTCCCACTCTAAGTACAGTCTGAGTAATGCAGCTTTCCACATGGGGCACTTCCCATGACTCAAGGAGTTGAAACTATCCTTGCCTCCTGGAATAGCCCAGCACAAAATCCACATTTACCAGAGCTTCAGGACACTTGTACTTCTTGGGAGTGTGATATTCTACCTTGGGGAGGGAGATGATGTATCACACAGTCACATATTTGCCAAGCAGATACTCCCATGGTATGGGCATAAAACTGTGGGCCAGAAAGGCAGAACTTGATTCTGTTCCTAATAAAAAAGACTATTGCTCCCACCTGAGTGTCTCTCCAAGGGTAATGAGGAGGCATCACTTCCCAAGAAATGCCATGTCCTCTGTTCACACTGGGACACTTACTGGGTATCTGTTGTATATGATCCCATATGAATGCTGTGTACGTCTGGCTGTCTTCACAACTCAGGGTGATGTTACAGGAGAAATGAACAGCAGCAATGACTGTTCATGAGCAGGGGGACCTTTAGTGACTTCCTAGGACCTCCTGGCTCCGGGGGACCTCTAGTGACTTGTTGCTGGGATAACCCTCCACCAGCACCAACCTGGCTGCTGACTGATCGATCTCCTTTTGGAGCTGTGGGGCTGCTGGTGCAGCTAGCATTTGATGTCTATAAGCTCACACAGGGCCTTGGTGTGCATTATTAACTGCACATTAGCATCTGCTCTTCATTTTCAGACAAAAAACCCCATAGATATCCCAACAACAGAAGCCAAATTTACAGGTGACAAACACAGGCAGGACTAACAGATAATGAACTGCTCTGCCCACTTACACACGTCCTGCAGTCATTAGTGATCCTCCTTCAAGCAAACATTCCCAGCACTGAACTGAACTGTTCTCAGGTTCTATACTTCTGTTATGTGCAGAAATTATTGCTCCGTATTGGTTGTGTTTATTTGTTTGGTTTAGTCCCTGAGAAAACCATAGCATTGGATCAGCCTCCTGCTTCCCTGTTACCTTCCCTGTGCCACAGCTCTATCAGGCACCCCTGACTGCTCAGCCATCTATAAAGAAAACTCACAGTATTAAACAGCTGCATAAACACCTCTTGGGATTGTTCAAAACCAGGGCTATACATAAAACTTCAGTCACAGAGTGAGCTTCAGTTTTCACTATGTCAAACTTCATTATATTTTGCTCTAACAAATGGTGAAATAATTTATCTTGTCACAGTCTGATGAGACTCTGGTGCCAGCATTCCCCTGACCCACATTCTCTCTTCCGAGACATTTTGAGGGAAGGATCTAAAGACTTGTATTTTTTAATTACTTTATAGCATGTGATTAAGATAACTTGGAATAAACTCAAGCTAAAATGAGGGCAGAAAAATTAACTCCTGAGAAAACTGCAAATTGCTAACATCAGTTGTGTTCATTTCTTATATTAAAAAAAAATAAATTATAAAACATGTTGTGATCATCACCTGTAGTTGCTGGACTTCAGTGGGACTTGGCTTTGTGAATCTAATATTTGAAGTTCAAGTTTTAAGAAGAAATAAATCTCAAGCTTAAGAATTCTGTAATTCTCTCTTATTTCATCTCTTGTTTTAAACAAGGCCTGATTTAAATGGTCCACTTTTCTTTTCCTTGTAACATGCAAAAATGTCCAAGCACTTTGAACATAGAGATCTCCAGGAACAGCAGCACCACGTGAAACCAAGTGCTCACCATTTAACTTTTATTGACACTAAGCAATCCTGAATGCATCACACTGGCCTAGAGTTTGAAGAGAGAGGCTGTCAGAGAACACAACGTGGTGGAGCATAGGGCAATAAGGAAATATAAGTTGTATTTGTGAAAAAATTCAGGGCTTGTAAAGGTAGTGAAACAAAAACTGATTTTACTGCTGCATACTGGTTGGGAAAGGCATAAGGCCATGGGTATGTAAGGATACGAAATGATGCTGCAGAAGTGGAAGTGAGCAAAGCTGTCCCAAGGGAAGCTGGAGAGAAACCCTGTGACTTGCTGTCAAAGAACTTTATTTCCAAAGATCAGGATTCCTCAAGACAGCAGACAGTAACCATACCAAAATATTGCATGTACATTAAGCCTGCAACACGTTTCCTTTATATCCATCAGGAAAAAAAAAAAATCAAGTCAAAGGCTCTATCAAACCTGTCAAAACAAGAGAATGTTCCTACAAGTCAGCCTCATCAATCATCTGCTGCCACTGCAGGAAATACAGGGGTAGGTTTCACATGGATAATAAAATATTCTTAAATTTGACACTGATTTCAAGCTTGTATTTTTTTTTCTTTTTCTTTCTTAATATCTCAGTCCCAAAAGGAAGCAAGAATGTAGAGGAAGCAAGGTGGAGTGATGAGACTTCTGGTGAATGCATTATATTTGATCTTGCTGATAACTCACATTGGCCCTTGACACTGAGGAAGGTAAACACTACTGCCCAGGACATCTTGTCTTCAGTGCTGTAAGGCTTTCTAAGATAATCTATTTTAGTCTTGTTTTCACAATTAAGAGGACATTAAAGATAATATACAGGTGGGAGAAACACTGAGTATCCATTATACTTATATATTTTTCTGAAGCAGAAAAGGCTAGGCAAATCACACCATGTTTCTGGATTCATATTACTTTATCACTGATTGCTGATAATTAGGAAAGTACCTGTAGGCTTCATTCCTATGGAAAAGGAGACAGCATTTACAAAAGCTGTGTCTGTTCAGCTCTGCAGACACCTCAGGCTAATCTGGCCTCTGTATTCCAGAAAGACAGGATGAAATCAAAACTCCCAGGCCCAGCAAGACACAGAGCTCCTCATGGCTTGCATGCACCGAGACACACAGGTAACCCACCTCCACTTTTGCCAGGATGCTTCACCTGAGGCAAGTAACTAATCCTTGGCTGCTGAGTTTATTTCTGTCTGTAAATGAAGCAAAATCACTGACTGACAGCAAGAGGGAGAATGATTAGTTAATGTTTGTGAAGTGCTAAGAATTGTTTTGACAGACCTTGCTCCTGACAAATGAAGGGAAATCAATGAATCTATCTAAGTGCCAATCCATCTCAGTTCCAATCAATCCACTAATCAGCTGTCTGAATGCTACTTTCTATCAGTTGCACATACATTTTTTCCCTGTGTCTTAGTACAAGCAGAGTTCATTTGGGGCAGAGGAGTTGTAAGCACCCCAGTAAGACTGAAATTAAGTTTCTTCCTCAGAAAACAATTACTCATCTCTAATCACTGTTCTAACTAGCATCAAGCCAGGCACCAGGTTAAATTCTACTGTACATGTTGTTGTACCTTTAATGAAAAAACTGACCAAGGAATGATGAAGATGTGCAAATGTGGCTTTGTGGTGAAGCAAATGGAAGTTGCTTTCAAACTACACTTTTTTTTTTTTTTAAATCTTTTTTATTTTTTATGTGATGTTGGGAGCTTTTGTGCCATGGTGGCTGTTATTCTAGCAACAAATGTCTCACTTCTACCTCCAACCCCCTCATCTCTGGTGCATCTGAAACCTTTTGTTTCTTGCAGCTAAAGTACAGTATTTTTTCACAGGAATGTGCTTTTGTTCTGTGTCCTGTCTTGCATAATGGGGCCTTAATACAGGCTTCTACATGCTAAGTGTTAACGTTTAAAATTTTCTTGTGTTCCATTATGGCCATTCTGCTTTGGCTTGTGCTGCTGTAGAGGAAAAATAATCAGCTGTGTGCCTCCAGGGTAATCCTGGTCTTAATTTTAAATTCAGCACCTCATAAGGCAGGCAAGTTCTGCTGATTCAGGTGTGTGTGTGTGACAAGCAGCTGCCCTGGGGAATCCGATGCTGATCTCACAACCATGAGCTCCAGCAGAGGGGAAACCCTTCTGCTTGTACCACAGCACAGCTGAGTCTTTGGACAGCCATGCAGAGTGTGAGGATTTTAAAGGGACACTGAAGACAAGTCATGCAGATGTGCATGCAGCTGAAGTGGAATTAGTATAAAAGCTGGACTACAACACCTGCAGAGACACCATCTTTAAAGAAACCACACTCAGCAGCCTCTAGGTCCCTAACTAAATAGGTCTTGGGACATATCTTTCCAAGAAAAACTTACAGCAAACAGTGGTATACAGCAAAGTGATGATAATCAGGAGTCTCAGGATAAGTGGCAGGACATAAATTTAAATCAGTTACATTAATAGTGCTCCAGGAAACAGAATACTTGGGGTTTCAAGTGTTTAGTAGAAAGTTTCATTAAAAGTTTGAAGTAATTTTTCTGCTCTTTGTTCTGTCTCAGTTCCTTTAAAGTTGTTCTTTTTTCCCCTTGAAAACAAATCATACTTAGAATAAAGAGACTCCTGACCTACATTCTCACAGCTGTATTATACTTAATTGTGAGGTGTGTCAAATGAAATTCAGGAGTGAAGTGATCAGCACCAAGACAGGCTGCTAAAACACCTGCCTCTCAAACTCCTAAGCCTCTCATTTGAAACCATTAGAATAATCTCTTTGAAGGATCCAAGCAGCATTTCCAATGACTGAATTTTTTTTTCCAAGGCACACCAGAGCCAGGCTTTTCACATCCCAGAAAAGCCACTTAACTTCCATGCACAGACCAACCTAAGGCAAAAGCAGACACATTAAAATCAGAATATATGTTGCCTAAAAACACCTCCAAATTCAGGAATGTTATAACTAGACTGCTGTGATCTGTCAAAATAAGAGCAAGGAGTGGATACCAAAGCAGGAGCTGCCCACACCTGCATATTCCAAGCTAAAGAATGTGAGGGAACAAAGTAATACTGTATTAAAGATGGTATTGGTTGTTTTGGTTTATGTGCATCTAAAGGGGATGTCCCATCCATAAATCTCTACCTCTTGGGGAAGAGGGATAAAAGCTCTTGGATGAAGAAGTCTGATTCTGCTTGGCTTTGCTCCAGCTCCCAGGCCCTGATAGTTGTACCATCCCAAAATCACATTCAAAAATCAAGGTGAATTTGAACTTTGGGTAAAGAATTCCATAAACCAGGAGGTTACTAGGTAACAAATGTACCAGAAAATTAATCTCAGACACGTATACAAGATATGTGTACATGCACACATATGCAGACAGAGTTTATTTGCACCTCAAAGAAGCTGTTGCTTGTGTAGTTATTATTCTTATTCTGCCTTCAAAGTCAGCTACTGCTATAGATTTCAAGTTTCTTTGACTGTGCACAGCTTGTATTCACTGGATTCTTGACTACTTTTGGAAAAAATGCCTATAAATGCAAAAAAGAGCAGGAACAAAGACTGCTGAAAACTACTAAGTATAACTCCAAATAAAATTGGCTAAAACCATATTGTAAATGTGCCTATTTCCATACACCATTGCTCAAAAAAAAGTTAGTGAAGACTGAGGAGATTCATCCAGTCTTATGCCAGTTTAAAAGAGAACTACAGAGATAGGTAATATAAACAACAGAGAGAGTACAGATAGCAAACTACCAATAGATACAGATTAACAGCTTGAAGTCTTTATTCTGTTTGCTTATTTAAATAGCACTGAAAAAATTATCTAATCTCTTGCTGTGAACACAAAACATATTCAGAACATGCCACAAATTTCATGTTTCCGTCAGCATGCAATTTCCTAAGACTATATAATTTTTTTTCCTTGTGGAAAACCCAACACTCCACAAGGAAACAAAGGCCAGGAATAATTTCCAAACTCATTTTATGGGGCTTTGGCTTAACTGAAATTATTTTGTTCTTTGCTGTCTCGCTCAGTGGTCTCTTGGATCAAACACTAACAATACACGGGTAACAAATTTGCAAGCAGCATATAAAAGGTAACATTCAACACAAATTGTCAACTTGGTGAAAATATTGACTCTGAAAGGGTGAAAAGATTCTCTTTGTGTGATGATGCAAAGGCCTTGTTGTGAGCACTGGGCATCAGGAATGTTTGTTACCATGTACTCAAGTTCATAACCAGGTATCACTACACCCAGGACAAGGGAGCAGCCAATGCTGAGGAGCTGCTGCTTTTCCTGGGTTTGTGGGAGTTTCCACCTGGAGAAAGAGGAAGCTGTACAGCAGAGGATGATTCATAAAAACCACCCTGAGTTGCACAGCAATCAGAGGTACTCACTGGAAAGGATGAGTTGTGTTAGGTGCCCACAGAAAGCCAACAGGCAGACCTGAGTCCTCTACCCCCAGGAAGGGGTAGGAGTGGGCTGGCACACAGCCAGCAAGGCCAAAAGCACAAAATAAACTGATTTGGTCTCCTTCATGGTGAGTCAGATTCTGGCATGGGGATGTTCCAGGTAAGTCTTTCAGTGAGAAAAAGCAAATCCTTCTACTAATCTTCTGGCCATGCTGAGCTCTGAATCTCAGCCTAGAGGAAAATGCTGCTGCCTCAGCCCTGCTTTCTCTGGCGGCTCATGAAACATCCTGTCCTGTGAAACACCCTCACTCACTGTTGCCACTTGGAAACTGCTAATTGCCAAGACATGGCTCTTAATGAGTCCCAGGATATTTACAGAGACACTGTGCATTTGGAGTGATGTTATCTTGCAGATAGTTTCCCAGCAAAAGTGTTACTGAAAGCACACCAGGGCATCCCTGACAATCAGCATTTCTGTCCCACAGTACAGCTGTACAATGACTACCCTGAAAATTCAGATAAAAAATAGAATTCCTGTTAGAGAGAAAACGCAGCTCTGCCACAGATGCACCAAGTAACAGAGTCTGTTACTTTAAAGGGAGATTTTTCATTTTCACCATAGCAAAAAAAGAAACTCATTACTCATTCATTAGGATATTATATATTTCTGTATCATCCAGAACTGAAATATTTTTTTCAGCATTTATGCAGTGGTAGTTTTAAACAGATGTCTCAGGAGACATATCACAATCTTTTTAAGGGTAAAACTTAGCTTTTAAATGCATCTGTACTTAACCATTCTTCAACGAATCTATTTCATCTTTCTCAGTTTTTTAGAGAACTCAAAAGACCACAACAAAAACAGTTCGTGGTCATAAGTTAACCTTAGCAATGAGGCTCCTCTACTTAGGACAGGACATAATGGGTACTGATCTGTTGATGAATTCTATTTCCAAGCATCCCATCCTGTTTCTAACACCCAGTGGAGCAGCAGGGCCTCTGTGAGACCCAGGTATGTTTTTAGTCCTTGGTCTCATTTTTGCCTGAGTAAAGACAAAAGCACTGCTTTCTCTGCAAATAAAATCACAAGTAAATCCTCTATTCTATGCCCATCTGAACCATCTTAGACAAAAAAGCTGAAATTAAAGCTCTGACCAGATCTTGCTCCTGTCTTGCTACCTATTCAGTTTTGCTAACATACTCCTTCAGAATAAAAAAACAAATATCAGTATTTATGGAAATGGAACAAGTTGCAATGGAAGCTTTAGAAGTTTAGCTGTGTGTGCTTGAGAACAACAACACAATATTTTTTCTTTGAACCTTCTATCTCAAACACTTTTTAAAAGATGCCTTTCAAGTAAGCAAGGATAGTTCAAATCAAGGCAGTGCATGCAGTTTGAAATCTCTACCACATGGTAAGGCAGCAGTCACAGTGATTTAGCTTAGCTGTATGCCACTAAGACCAAGATTTTGTAGTAAAAACATTGACAGATCCTTAACTATTATAGTGCCTCCTGGCAGTGCTATAATGAGATCGAATATAACTATTAGTCATCTTAATTAGTATACACATTCCTTGTTTAGCACAATAAAAAATACAAAGCAAGGATGCCACTTAATTAGGAGACCAGGGAATTGATGCCTACCTATATTTCACTTTTACTTTAAGTGTCCCTGCCAAGATTAAATCTAATATTTATAACTAAGTCTGGGTATTTATATGGCTCTCCACCTGTACATAAAATCACCTGTTAAATTAATATATATTAAATACCTCAAGGACATTTCTGAAGTTACACTTCAGTTAATTTGGAACTTCATTCCAAGGAAGGAAATACATCACAATTTGAGAAACTCAAGGTTAATTGCACATTCTAATAAGTGTCCTACATACCATAAATTTAAAAGAAAAAAAGTGCATTCAGTTAAGTTCCCCATCATCCTTTCAGTTCTCTCAATGATGCCTCATCGTTTCCCTAGTGAAATACTTGGACTTCTTTAGAACCTGACTGCAGGGAGAGAGGAAGGCAACATCAGATCTGAAGTCTGACTGAGCTTCATGTGACCCCAGCAGTACAATATCTATCCACACTCAATGAGACAAGTATTAAAATCTTACCTCCATCTGCCTGAAAACATGATGCTGTGAACCTGCAGCTCAGCACCAGTCTGTGGATCCACCTGGCAGTGCTCCCCAGTTGTTACTCAGTTGTAGGGCACAGGTACGCAAGCAAAGAGGAAGCATTTGCTTTTTCAAGGGGGAGCTGAAGTTTCAGAAGAAAGCACACTGTATTTCTTGAGTATGAAAAACAAGACCTCTACTCAAACCAGATTCCTCAGAGTTAGAGCTCTATTTTCTGTGCTGTTGTGACCTGGAATCTGGAATTCACCTGCACTTCCTTCTTTTTTTCCATTGCCTTCTCCATACTTGTTGTAGGAGAGGCACTTAGGAAACTAGAAAACTGCTTGGTGGTAATTGACTACTTAGTAGCACAAAGACCAACCAGTGTATGATAGCACACAACAGCCCTATGATAACTTCTGATTGGCTGAGAGACCTCTAGCTTTGAAGGCCTAGCAGATCTTATAAAAAATGCTGGCAATTGAAAAAACAGGAAAATACAATGGAAAACATTACTTCAAATACCAGTTCTTGATGATTTAACATCACAACATTCGTCATGTTATCACCAAGTCCTCAAACACACTTTCCAGCTGCAATTTCTTTTTCTTTTTTTTTGTTTTTTCAGAGTAGAACTAAGCAGCCACATGCTTTTATTAGTTTTTAAGCATGGATGTCATCCATCACACGTTTTAAACCAGTGGAAACTTATTTTAAGTAATCTCTGCTACTCTCACACCCTCCTGCACTTCACCAGTATGCTGAAGTCTGCAGTGCTGAAAAGCCACTGAGAACACATCCAGGGCACTGGGCAAGCTGTCTGGGGATGCAGGTTTGATTTTGAATCTCTGTCTTCACCTCAAAAAGTGGCAGATCACAGGGGTCTGTACAGTTTCCCATTCCACAGCTCAGCCAAGGAGTTATTTCTCTGAGAATTACTGTAGCTTGCAGTCTAAAATGAAACCAGCTGCTAGCTCCACAGCATCGAAGATGCTTGTAGAGAGACATTGTCAACCAGGTGCCTCGGATTGCCAGTGAGTGGGTGTGAGTCCACCTGTGCCACCAAATGTAGCGGGAGGAGCCATTCTTGCTCCTGAAGCTCGACGAGCTGCTGGTCTCTTCCAGGACTCCAGCCACCACACAACGCTTCCAGGGTAGAAGTGTAGCAGGAAGAGCCTTTCTTGCTCCAGAGGCTCGACGAGCTGCTGGCCTCTCCATGCCTCACACCAGAGTGAGCTGAGCTGCCTTCTGTGGGTGTGTGTCCCACCTTTATTGGTCCCCTGGTCTTGCTCATGCCCAATAGGGGCCTGACCTAATCAGGCACAGGTGGACTCACCCCCACTCACTGGCAATCCGAGGCACCTGGTTGACAATGTCTCTCTACAGATGCTGAAGAACTGTTAATTATTTTTAACAATTTTGATTGTGTATGAAACAGGTGCAGATTTCTTGAAAATAAAGTGTGCCCCCTCTGCCAGCGTATACAGCAGGAGACACAGAACAATGCACACAGTTGAGAGCTTCTTGTGTGCATCTTTACCTGTATGAATGCTATAATACCAGCCTGTGTCTGGGCCTTGAGTGGGCAGAGAGCCCTTCAGTCTGCCCAGAGTGCAATACAGCATAAAATAAACAGCTTCAATGTGATACAATAGCATTTTGCAATAAAACTGCTGCTCAGAACAAGAGCCCACAAGAAAAATGAACACAAAATAAAAATGTCATGACATTTTGCTATCCAAAACCAAATGTGCTTTCTTGCCAGGTACCTGCTGACAGTGCCAGACTTTAACCTCTTCCCTCCAGCCCAGAAAGCCCACCACAGCAGTTAGCAATCTGCTCACACTGTCATTAAACTGATTATCCCTTAGTGATGGAAAAGTCTCCACAAATGCCATGGTGCCGCTGCACTGTGACAAATCCCATTCCCCCTAAGTGGTGAGCATTTAGCATTTAGTATTTACTAACCACAGATTAGAGAATTAAAAAAAATAATAAATAACGGAAATTGTTCCTATAGGCAGACTAAAGTAAGTATCAAGATGTTTCATCAGAACTCCTCTTTCATTAGTTATAAACCAATTACAGTGACTTTTTATTTCAGAATAATTCTTCAAGCAATCAAAAAAACCAAAAACCCGAAAGTGGAAAAACCAGAACTTCTCTTGCACTTCCTCATTGTAAGGGACTTTCAAATGAAAACTGATAGAGAATGGAAGGATTGATGTTTGCCACAGATAGGAGACTTACCAAAAACACACACAATATTTAATATTCAGTACACCCAGAAATAGAAAACAGGATAATATAATTAATATAAAAACTGTAATGCAACAACAATGGAGGTACAGGAAGTAGTTTTTCTTACCATGATCTGCTTTCTCATTTCTTCAGCTTCACCAGAAACGAAATGTTCAGACCACAGGCTCCAGAATAAATCTTTTTGGAAACTTTAGAAAATCTCCCAGTGATTTGGCTCCAAGTTTCTGGGGTCAGGCTGTCAGGGTACAAATCCTGAAAAGATGCACTGTGCTGGCAGATTTCTTGTGCACCCTTGAGCAGTGAGAAGAGGCAATTACTGTAAATGCTTTGTCCATTATCCCCAAATAGCCAGAGACTCCTGCTGAAAAAGTCTGGAAATGTTAAGCATTCAGTACTGACAAATAAAGTGGTGCAAATGCTTCAGCTCTGGCACAGAAAAAAGTTGGAGTGGACATCATCTATCCAATGTCATGAAACAGCACACAGAGGTCAGTCTGCATTAGATCACATTATATTTGCCAGATATCCTTCATAAATTATAATCTAATGAAAAAAGTACAAGGCCAAAGTTCATGAGAAATTAACGATGTTTCCTGAGGAAGCCCTGAGAGGGACTCAGCTGATCAACACAAAACTCAGCAACTATTGAGTTAATTTTTTTTTCTAGATGTGCATATTTTTTTGTTACATTAAAATGCAGTTCCTCCTGGACTGTGCAGATCCCTGTCTACTTCCCCAGCCTGACGGAGGGGGGGAACCACTGGGGGGGACAGCGTTGAGGCCTGACATGCAATGTGTTTGTTACTTAAAGGTGTCCTCAAGTTCTCCTTCCTCCTTATTTTCCCATCTCCTCATTCCTGTAACACACTGAATATTCTCCTGCAGTAGCTCTCCTCGACGTTCTCTTTACCAGCAGCTCTTTGGGGACACCATCCAGCTGGGATTTCATACAGGCTCTCCCATGAAAACCAATAATGTGGATCCAGGCCCTGCTCAGGTTTCTCCTCCTCGTTTTGCTGTGTTCTGTCACGCAGCCCCTGGAAATCCTCTCTCGTGGCTCAGGTCACATTCCTCTTTTTCCTTCAGAGAGTTTCTCCAAAATTTTGTGGGTTTTTTTCCAGTGGAGATTTCCATCTTCCCATGCCCAGGGGCTGGCACTGGGCTGCAGGGGTTGTTGTGAGGAGAGCGCAGGGCTCAGCCGGTTCCGGATGGTTCCATCTGGTTCTGGCTGGTTCTGTCCACCTGAGCCCCAGGGCCTGGCTGAAGCCCTCAGCACACAGGGACAGCCTCTGGGAAAAGGTGTTTAACAAAATGGTGCCTGGCAGTGAGGGGAAGAGGGAGAAGCAGCCCTGCAAGCACCTCAGTCAGGGTAGGAGCAGCGCTTGTGGCCACCTCCAGGCAGCTTCATCACTTCTCTCTCCACTTCCCAGCCAGACCCCAGACTTGGCAAGGTCTGGAAGCTGAAATCCAGGAGGAGCAGGTGACTCCTTAGGTGAGGAGGCATCCTGCTCCCAAATGAAACCTTCTGTGCAAGTACAGAGTTAGCTTGCACCTCCACCGAGGACAGTGTTCTGTGACAGGGGAGGACTGATAAGCACTGGAGGCTCTGCTTTGCCCCCCGAAACACACACACTCGCTTTCGAAATGTAGGGCTGGAGGATTTTTCTCTACAAAAAGCATATTCATAATAAATAAAAAAAATAGTTTCAGGCTGAACTGCCTTGCAAATCGGAGCTTGCCTTCAGCTGTTCCCATTTTATGAGTCAAGCCTTTTGGTTTTATTAAAGGCAGTTGAAATTTCAATTTACTTGTGGGCTGGATGTAGTTCTTCATTCAAGCCACAAAAAAATATTTGATTTATTGAAATGTTTCAGTTTTGGTTCATTCCAGACTAATATTTGTTCAGCTCAGCTAAACTGAAAGCCAGAAGCACATCTGTATTTAAATATCATAGAATAATTTCTTCCTCCCCTGTATCTGTGTCAGCCTAATCAGGTCACTAGTGGGAACTGTTGACTGGTAGAAACACAAGGCTTTCTCTTCATGAAAAATGACTGACCTTGCTTTAAAGCAATTTAGTTTGTGTCAACATTGCCTTTTTCATAAAATAATGGTCTCTAAGTGGCATATCCCTGCTTCTTCAGTGCAGACAAGAGCTCTCCAGTCAAGTTCTGGGATGCTATTTTTAGGCATCTCATAGTAATAATGTGCTCGATACACTGTCTGGAGTATATCTAGAATAATTATTCCTTTTCTTCTCTGGTGTATTGGTCAGCTCCAGAGAGAGCTCATAAAAATGTTAGATCTGCACCTTTACTTGGATGCAGAAAGAATATCAAATAAATAAACAGAAACATTTGGTAGCACTAGGTTAGCTGTAAATAATACCATTGCAACAAGTTCATTAAAGGTACACACAACTACCTCTTTCTGAAAATGCTGAAACTTCAGCATAATTTTTCCTTGTTTAGTTACTGGAGATGATTCCTCTTGGAACCACTTGTCACTAATTCTTCAACTTGTGGTATTTCCTCTTGATGTTATCTGGCCAGCCACACAAGTATTGGAGATGATACCACAGGTAATTTCAGGTGTCATATCTGCACCAGCAGTGAGGGAGAAATACTCTCTTTGCTTGTCTTTTTTTCTTTTCAAATATTCATAGTTTCATTTTTAAATAATTAATTAATTATTATTATTATGGACAATTCAAATCACATCATGCTGATTTGTAGGAAGGTTCCCAGTCCAGATATCAAGGTGACATGTATTACATTAAGCTTTCAGTACTCCCAGTAATTCCTTAGAAACTGCTTTGGTGATTACACAGTTCTAAGGAAACGTGCTCTCCTGAAATTAAACATTAGAAGGAGGCAAAATTAGCCTAAGATAGCCTAATTAACATATTCAAATATGTAATTATGCCAACTACATCATTACACCAGGTCTATCTTTGCTCTTGGCTATGTATACAGGAGAGGCAATGTGGCTTTCTCAAATGTTCTTTAGTGACAAGTCATCTCTACTGGGAAATCATTCAAGATATCAGTAATGTGGCATACAAGCAGTTCATAGGAGCTTGCTGATGATTTCTTCTTGTGGTCAATCTTGTAGAGTTTTAGCACTGGTTATCAGGAGTGCTGTAGTAGGTGTAGGTGTCCTTTGCAATGTAGCACAGGCTAGACTGGCACTGCTTTAACTAGACCTAAGTCTCATTTTAACAAGCAGGTGTCTGTCAGCATCAAAAGGAGATTTGTCTTCTGCCTTATAAATAACACACATTATTTATAAGATCCCTTAAGGTTCTTGATCAGATCTAGTGCAATGTCACGTCACTATCCTTCCTCCAGGTAATGCTGTTAATCAGCATGATGTGATTTGTCATTTCTAGGCTGATGACATCCAGCTCTGTGACTTTTCAAAGCTGAGTATTGCATATGCTGTCATACCATTTCAAACACTGAACTACAGCAAAACTGCTTTCACTTGAAGTCTGATAAAAGAGGAGGTCTGTTACTAGGTCTAGGAAATTCTGAATAAACTCTTGGTCTCCCAGATTAAACTCTGGAAACAGAAAATAATTTAAATACTTATATTAGGCTATGTTAGAGTGCTAAATTTGCTTCAGCTTGGTTCAGAAAATTCTCAAAGCAACTTAATACTTTAAGATGAGAGTCTTATTCCAAATCCAATAGGTCAGAATAAGCCCCACTGTAAGCAGCAATGAGATGCCTGAATAGCAGAGTTTGGAGACCTGCCTTGCCTAAATCATACCCAGGGACAGAAGCAAGACTCTTTGGCAAACTAATTATTATTATTATTACTACATTTCCCCAGAGAAGCTTCTGCTTTGATCCTTAGAAAACAAACTGGTCTAAAATACAGACCATACCTTCAGTGTCAGGCAGCATTCAGGGAAGGCTCATGTACTTCATCACAACAAGGAGTTATCAGTGATGCAACAAACTTGAGAACTTGATCCAAAGTTGGAAACAGCAACAGACAATGCCAACAGCAAGACATTTCCTCATAAAAATACCACCACTACAACAAACCTTCCTGTTTCTGACTTCAACAGCACCATGGCTAAAACAAACAAGACCATTCCCCAAGCCATGCAAACAGCCCCTACAAGGAGAAATTTGACTGTTCAACTGAGGTGAAGTCAAAGAAACTGACACTGATGCAACAACAGGATGAAAGAAAAGCAAGTTTGAACTAAAAAGGCCAAAGCAGTTTGTAAAGCAAATTGCTGATTTCTCCAGTGTCAAAAAGAATGAATTTTTTTCTTGTTTTTCTAAAAATTTAAAATATTTTTTCCCCACAAATAAGACTCCAATCGTTCAGGCAGAATGAGGTCTAACACAGGGAGGAATACCAAAGCAATAAATAATTAAAAGGGCTGCTTCTGAATTTGTCAGTCCAGATTATACACCAAAGAAGTCTCTTGATAAGCACGAGTGAGAAGGAGACCAGAATATTTGGCAACATGAAGCAAAGTTCCGATTCAATAAAGATCATCAACAAGGTTCAAACCTGCTGTGTGATATGCATATATATTAATAGTAAGTGGAAAGAAGAAGTTTCCCAAGACCTGATGATTAAAATCTAGTCCACCATTTATATTTTTTTTTAAAAGAAAGTCTATTTTTTTTAGCATACAGTTAGGAAAGTTGTTGAAGAGATTCCTGATACTTAGATTTATTTCCTAGGTTGTTTCAACATTTACTCTAAAATAATTGGAAAGGTTGCAAAATCCTTATTAATTGGAAAAGCTGCATTTTATCAAAATCCCCAGGAACTGTACCTGGTTAAACACCTGTCTAATCAAATCATACAAATCATCCAAAAATTAAAACTGTAGGGTACAGGTTACTTCTAATCCTAGAGATGTTAAAGATCAGCATGACAGTTAAGATTTCAGAACTGCAGCTTGAACTCCTGTACAGACAAAAAAGGTATTTATATCAGAAAAAAATATACAGAAAAAACTAAATTAAGGTACAGAAGAAGGCCCAGAACTGTTCTGGATTTGAAAGATGAAATAGCACTTTTTAATCTCTAGCTGAAAGACTTCAGTGTCTTGAAAGTGTTTGCCTGAACAGTGAAGGGATATCCAAGAAAAATAAAACTATTCTCTTGATCTCTAGTATCTTCCAAAGATGCAATTCATTATTTCTAAACCTGTGAAATGCCTGTTGGTAAAGGCATCAGTAATGGAAAGCAGAGGGCTGCTTCTGCATCCCGCTTTATCTAAGCATCACACGCAGAGATGCACTGAAAGGCTCACCAGGCTGACTGCTGCACTGCACTACTATAGGGGGTGGAAAATTAAGTTTTTGTTTTTGTAATGTTCAGCATATGGTTTGGGAGGCCTTGGTGTGAGCATCAAATAAGCTCAGGCTGAAAAGAGTATATGTGTGTGCCAATTCTTTAACACAGCAGAAACCATGAGATGCACTGCATGACCAGAATTCCACATATGCTATTCCTGAACTTCAATTACCTCCAACAGTGTTAAATTATCCCTCATGAAAAAACAGCAAGTACATAAAAACAAACAGACATGCTTCCATGCAACCATATAAACTGCTTGCCAGTAATACTAGAAATTGAAGACTTCACTACCAAATGGCTTTAGAGCCTGTCAGTTTCTATAATAAAAAGATCATGCTCTATAAAATCATGGCAGTAATCCACGTTCCCAGTATTGATAAAAACTTGTCTCAGAAGTACAGAGGTTAATTTATTTTAAAAGTAAATTTTATTTACTTCTGTTTGTTTTGTTGGTTTGGTTTTTTTTCAAAACCATAGCTACCTGTTATATATTAAAACCAAGTAAATAGGTCTTTTTTCTACTGTCTCCAGTAAATGCTGTTTCAGCAGTCCAGAAATTCCCAGTAATTCTGATGAGAAAAGCAGAGACAAGAGGACTAATTCAGAAGGTTTGGGTTAAAACAATTAATAAACCACAAAAAAAATATGGTATTTGAACTGATAGTTAAGCACTCATAATACTGGAAAGAATCTGAAAAGAAACTGAGATGTGTTGGTATTTCATCCCTCTGAAATGTTTCTGGCATTCTTGTCTTCCATATAGACAATGAATTAAGTCAGAAACAAATTCCTATAGAAAGAAGGAAATAAGATAATTTGCTGTGAATTGTTTCTGCCATGGGAATTGCCTGTAATCTATAGCACATGAAAGCAGGCAACCAGTTGGATCAGCTCCTGTACAAGCCCTTTGGAGAACAGAAATAAAACCACTGCAGGTAATTAAGGCTCTGCTCGTTTTGGACTAGGAATAGAAAAACTCAAACTTATTCTGAGACCTCTTCACAGACCATTTTAGAACATTCCATTATTAGTACTGGAGCCACTGTCATCCTCTGACTGTAAGAGCAATCACTTCTTCACAGGGAAGATAAAATCCTTTCTCAGTCCTGTAACATTAATCAGTACTCAGAATTTAATTGCTCCTTTGTCCTCCCATTAGTTCATAATTTGCAGATCTGAAGTTCTGGGATGACATTCACTGCTGGATAAACAAGTTGTTTTTCCTGTGTATCCTGATATGGCAATAAAGGATTATGGGATGTTACACTCAGGCTTGTGGTTCAGGCTCTGAAACTGATTTAAACTCTATCAAAAGGACACCTAAGCCAGGTTTGGATGCAGATATTTTTCCATTCCCTACTGGAAACAATGAAACTACAATTATTAGCATGCAGAAGGGATATAGTTGGCAGGACTTTTAAGGTCTCAGCAACCTGATCTAACATCAAATTCAGCAGAGAGTATTGGTATCCTGAGTCCCTCTCCAGCCAGCACAGGAAATCCTTCTGACCTCATATTATCTGAGAAATATTGGTAATATCTCATAGCAACAAATAAGAAAGCTTGTGCAATGATAACATGCTACCAAAAAAATTCTGCTGAAATTCAACTGTGATTCAACAAGAGTAATTCAAGTCACAGTTTAAGCTTTTTGCATAATTAGTTTACATTTAATCAGACTGCTGGTATGTAAACATAATTACCATTCTCAGACCTTTAATTGAAATTATCACAGCAGTACCAGTAGCTACCTCTCCAGATGTGCTAAAATGGATTTCCTGTCCATGGACACCAGGAGGACACTAGAGTTTTCCTGAAGGCTCTGCCATGCACCTGGCCAACCCACACAGGGCAAACCTCCCCACTCACACTGGTGAAACTGAAGTGGTGAAACACTTTATTTCAGCCCTAATCAGACAGGTAATAAATTGAGTTCAGCTGGTGTTAATCAAGCCAAATACATTTCATTTAATGTATTACCAAACTCATGTACAGTATTTCCTAACTGTGCCAGTACAGCTTGTCTCTGCTGGGATAAATATTTACAAACTATGAAGACCCAAAGACCATCTGTGAACTTTCCTTCTGGAAAGAGCTTCCAGTTCACCTCACTAGTTGGAAGATGAAATATCTTCAATAAAATAAGACACAGTGTTCTTAAAAATTAAAGTTATGCCTACAACTAGGTCTTAGAAAATATCACTACTTGAAAATACTGTTTAAAAACCAATTTCGTTGTCTTAAAAGTCCATTATACTCACATGTAATAAAAGAAGCAGGACAGGGACAGCCTTGTACATGCACACTTCAGAGGTGTGCTCTTCAAGTAGACACCTGAAGGTCTTCCCAACTCCATCATTCACTCTCCTTCTGAACCACTCTAAACTAATGCTGTTGAATATTCCTTATAGTTTTTAAAAATTATCTTACCTTAATTTTTTAAATGCTCTAATTCCTTTTGATAAACATTTTGGTAACACTCCACAAGCAGCAGCATCAAAAAACTCCTGACCTGGTTCTGCATTTTCACCCTCCTTGTGGCCTTCTGAACAGCACAGATGAGGGATGAGAAAATCACTGAGGAAAAGTGAGAGTTAACTTCAGTAATCCTAACTCAGGATGCAGTTTGTTGGCAGCAACCTTTTTCTTTCCTTTTTTTTTTTTTTTTTGTTTGTTTGTTTGTTTGTTTGCTTGTCTGGGGGGATTAGGGTGCTTTTTAAAGTTGTTTTTTGTTTGGTTTGGTTTTTTATTTTCTTTGGCTCTTCTTGTTTGCTTGGTCTGCCTGGCAAGCCCAGACTCGATTATCTTTTATAGGGATGCAGAGTGACTGCAATTACACAAACAGCTGCTCAATATTTGATGAGCAGCAGCCAGAGTTAGCTGGAAGGGTCAAGACAGTGTGAAGCAGGAGGGGAGATAATGTACACTTGCAAATTTTACTTACATTCTCCACAAGTTTAAATTACTTTTAATGAAACAGTAACTGAGGATCTGACAAATGACCCCCTGAGACCTAAAGTTTCACAGGGAACTAGCAGTGAAATTAAATTAATAGGCAAATTTTCAGCACACAGTTTTGGCTGTTAAGCCAAAATCTTTTTAGCACTTTATTTCTCCATATTATCTTATGTTACACTCAAATCCTTTTCCCCTGTGCAAATAATACCTATTATTTACTCCCTCTTACTTATTAATGTCAGGATGTCTCTGCCCCAGTTCATTTTGGAAAAAATTAATATAATCTGAAAGGTAACCCCAAGATCTTGCCTGGCAACAATAAAACTGTTTGTGAAAAATCATACTTAACAGATTAAAAAATATTTCCTTTGTGCTGCACACCAGCTTAACTAGTGGTTTAACTAGCACTTTTTCCTCCTGAAACAAGTATTTTAAATTAGGAAGTCATAGCTTCATTGACATTACTGGGTAAAAGGAAAAAAAATTAAAAATTACTTTGCTGTTGAACTGAGCTTGCCTCAGGCAGATAAATGAACATTTAAAAATTTACCAAGAAATTACAGGTGCAGAAACAATACTTCAAAAAATTATGCTCCAACTGTGCAGCTCTAATGGTTTCCTGAATTATAATATTACCATTGCCTCTGGAAAGGGACAGTGGGGTAAAAAGGAGAGCAAGCCTAAAAATAACCAGTCAGCATCTTCATAAATCAACCAGGCAGAATTCACAGTGAAAAAACACCTAACTTAGGTAAACAATTTAATGAATAAACAGCCAAGCCTACAACTAATCCAAACACCTATTCCTGTACAGTAAAAGTCACATGGCATTCATCCTAAACTGATTTTAATTTTTGTATGGAATATGGACAGCTCTTATTCCTTACTACCACATTCTGGCCAAGTAGGTCAAATAATTCAAGCCCAATGTTCAAATAAACTAATTTATAAACAAATCTATATTAAAAAAATCTGGCACAGGCATAAGAGCATATTTCTTTTTAAGGAAGTTTTCTGAAAATTCAGTCATCCTCATTCAGAAAGCTCTAACATTTACAGCAGATCACATATAAGAACAAAAACTTCACCACAGGCCTGCAGCCTGGTTTCTGCAGCATTTCTCACAACAGAAAGAAGTCAGGCTCCTGCAAATAACAAATACAAGTCATTATTAGGCTACTAAATGAAAGAAGCTCTGTTTTCCCTACTCCTCTAACCTGTAAGTTTTGCTGCCCAAAAAAGATTTTTTCCCATGACATGGTCTGAACTTCACAGGCAAAAGGGTTACACTAACTTGGATAGGGTTGGCATAAAGCAGGGAAGTTTTATTATAATGAGAATAACACACATCCTTGTCATAATCTCTTCCTCTTTCATGGCAGATTAACAACCCAGCACTCCCATTAAAGAGTCCAAAGATTGGCATTTGGCAGGGTTTTGAAGAACAAGGAGAGAGAATGTGCAATTTAATTAATCGTCCATTTCTCTTCCACCAAACATCTGTGCTTTGACTGACCCACTTAAAAAAATGAATGAAACACTTGAGCTTCTTCTAGAAGAATAATCCTGTGTTCTGAACTTGGAGCCCTCCTAGAGCACTGACACAAACACCTGATAATTTTTAATCTCAGTGTTGCAGCTCCTTATGCTAACAATAATCATCCTTGCACACTGACTTCCTTATAGACCAAGCCTTACCCCTGCTTAATACAAATTCATGGTCTGGGTAAATTCATCTGACAATAAAATGAGCCAAGTCCTAGGTTATTCCAAGATGAAAGGGAAGGTAATTTCATAGCATGTACCGATGGCCAGAAGTAAATTGCAGGTTTCACTTGTCCATTTTGGCTTTAAAGCAATAACAGTAATGTCCAATTCTTCTATCACAATGTCTGAAAGTGGCTTCTGCATTAGCTGAGCATCAAAGACCCTCCTGAGGTCACTAAGGGGGTTTGCTACAGAATGCTATCTCAAATTTCTTTCACCAAGGTTCTCAGAGCATGTCACTATTTGCTATTACAACAAGAGCTGGGATTGCTTCTGCAGCCAATTATGTGTGTTCAAAGGGAGCAATAGCTGGAGGAATGCATCACTTGATGTTATAACTCGTTATAATTAGGCTTTCAGCCTAATCACAGAGAAAGAGAAAACTTCCTTTGCAACTTATAAATGCCACTATCAACAAGCAACATTTGTTGTCTTAGCAATTCATGTGGTTGACACTTTTGGGTTTATTTGCAGAAGAAAATTGCATATGGAAGTTCACATAATGCCCTCAGCAAGTGTATGGAATTTTGTCCTGGGAAGCACTGCATAAACGTTCACTGTGCCAGCAAACAGCACAATGTGATGATCACAGCCCATCATCACATACCTTATACCACCAAAGCCATAACAAAATTCCTGTTTAAAATTAGTCCTCTAACCCCTCATATTTTCTTTATAGCTGCCTCCACACTGCATAGGGAAACCAAGAGGTCAAAGAAATCAAAATCTGTATCTCAGTTGTGTGAAAACACACATTTGTCAAATTCAGTCCTGTTACTGGTAGGAACTATAGCAGAATAGGTAACAAAAGGTTTTACATGATAGCCTGCAATTTTCACATGCTTCAGATCTGTTACAGTTGAAAAGAACTGGAGAATTTCCTATGACATGAAAAAAATATTCTCTGACCATTTAAGAATATGTAGCAAATAGATTTGTCTTGAAATAAATTCTCCAAATCTGCTATTCTGAAAACGATGTAACAAAATCTTTCAGCTTCATCATTACATTCTTTCAATTTTTCCTAAGCTGATAATATATTACTGAAGAGATTAATGAAGAAAAGTTATGCTTCAATGACATAGTTTCTTCCAAACAGAAAAAGTTCTATCAGCTCTCCCTAGGAGTAAGATGGGATGCACAGTCTTCACCAGCAGCAGGGAAAGAAGTATTCAATGAACTCAGACCTGCTCCAGATTTTCTTTTAAATACATCCTTAGTACATGCTCTACATAAGAAACTAACCATGAAATAAGAAACTAATTAAGAAATAAAGCTGTCAGAAGGTTTAAACAAAAACAAAACAAAAAAAAAAGCTTCTCCCTCGAGCACATATAGACATAAAGCTGTGCCAGATTCCTTTCTGGGCACAACCACCAGCAGCAGGCACAGCCCCTGCCAGCCTTCCCTCAGCGCAGCCTGAAGCAATGGCCTTGGCTGTGCCCACAACCTCCCTGCAGCTCCCCTAAGCAATGCCAAAGTGGCACCAATTAGCATTAGTGTGGCAATTTAGAGAGACATCTCTGAGGAACAGGGCTGAGGTAAAGGCCAGCTCTGAAGGAACAAGCATTTGTACCTAAAGGAGAGTCACAGCCAGCATTGCAGCTGGGGACCTGGGGGCAGCAGTGTGCAAGCCCATCTACAGCTTCTTTACTCAGCTCTTGACACTGTCTTGGAGACCTAAGGAGTGAACTCAACATTGTCATCTCTGGTCTTCACTCTTCCCTGGAAAGCAACCAGCCCCTGGGTGTCTCCCAGCTGACAATACACTGAGTCACAGGGACATTTTTTCCTCTCTTCTCCCATCAGAGCAGCACTGGCACTGCCTGTCCTCCAGCCAGGCCACAGCAGTCACCTGCATGTTTTGCAGCAGAGATGAGACAGGCAGCCAGGGCCTACTGAGCAACTTCTCTAAGATTTAAATATAACACTGCAGAAGTGAAATAACCACAGGTTCTAAAACTTCCTCCCCTGTGTACTTGCCCTTTCTTTCTGTCAAAGCCTGATTTGTCTCCCCCTTTTAAATTATCAGTTCAGCTTCTCCAGCAGAACTGTAATTCTGCTTGATCTGAAAGGTCACAGAGTGGCAGGAGCTTTTCTTTAAATAGCACTTTTCTCCATGCAGACACATGCACAAGCAGGCAGGAGAAGCTGTAGCTTTAAACATGCCCTAGTTGCAAGGCGTAGTAACCTTAAAAGCATCACGAGAGGGGCAGTCAGACACCGACATGATCAGAGGACTAAGGAAGCAAATGGCCAAATAATTACATCTTTGTCAGTCCCATTTTACTCCTTGCAGGAGTGTTGTAGGCAATAATTGACATGGTCACGATGTAAACAGCAATTGCCTCCAGGCACTAATGTGGAACATGTGCTGTTTGGAGTCATCCCTGACCTCTGTAAATGAGCAGAACAGTCTTGGCAGCAGCAGTGTCATGGATTAGTCAGCAGCTTCAGCACGGTGGCTGCTGAAGGACCCTGCTTCCCCTCCCTGTGAAGCACACAGTTCAGATTTTATTGCAGACATAGCTGATTTCCAAGTCTCTAGTCTTATCTCCCTGGAATAAGAGTGTTGTACATCAGATGACTGTACACACACTGTATCTCCACACCACAGGGCAGGCATGCCTCACTTCATTACACTAACTCCTTAACATGCCATTTTCCCAATAGTCCTTTAAAAAAGCTTTGGCTACAATTTGGTAGCATTAGGGTTTTTTGGGTTTTTTTTTCCCCCCCTCACCTTGCACTACAATCAGTGATGATTTGTAAATCAAAATCCAAGAAAATTAATGTGGAGAAAATAAGAGAGCTGTAATTCAGGAACAAAAGTAACATAGCCTATACTTCTGTGTGTTTAGGGCAAAGTCCAGAAGCTGTCGTTTACATTGGAGTACTTTATGCATTCAAAGGGCAAGTATAAACAGAGAAAAAGGTCCCTATGGAACAGGCACTTGCTGTTTTAAACGTCATTCTTAAAGCCAAAGCACGAAATAGGAAATCACTGCCAGTGATAAATACAGTAAGTGAAAAGCAAAATCAATGAGAGGAATTATCCAGCTACTCTTCCTGAAGTCCTTTATTCACTTTTCATTTGCACATTCAAGTGTCTGTCAGACAGATACTTCTAAAAAGCAAATATTAAGCCTGTTTGTTCAAGTGTCTCTGAACTTAAGTGCCTGTCCAGGAATGATGCTTGTGCCAGAGTGAAAATAAACCCAGTTGTCTGTCTGAGACTGCAACGTATTTTTCTGGCAGAGGAATCTTTTTTATTGCTCTCCCTTTATTGTACATCAATGACTGGTAAAGACAATGAATAGATATGATGAAGGATTCCCCACAGTACTTTGAGATAAAAAGCAGCACAGCCTGACTTGTCAGCAAGTGACTCATGCTCTGTGTTCCTTGCAACACTCACAGGATAAGAGTCCTCTCCCCACAGCGTGGTTGTGCTGCAGAACAAGTGCACCAGGCACAGCAGCACCCTTCTTTCTACAATCTTATGCCAGAAGGCTTTATGATGCTCTGAGATGGCTCTTGCCTCCAAGGAAAGCTCACTTACAGTATCAATTGCCTTCATTCATTAATTCCATTCTCTTCTAAGGCTTCCTGTAATTTCTAGCTGCTGGGATTGCTTTTGTGAAGAAAGCAGTCAAAGGGTGAAATAATGTAGCTAGAAAAACTTCAATTACACAACTATATTGAACTGTCAGATACTTTCTCAGTACTGTCAAGATGTGAAGAAGTGGTCCTGAGTGGAAAGGGTCAGATTACTAATGCACGATGCTATTTAGTTGCTTTCCAAAACTGTGCTGACAGACTCTGTAGAAGGAACTCTACTAAAAACACTCAAATGCCTTGAATCCAGCACTGAAGAGTCCATCAGGAGCACCTGAAAGGTTTAACCAGAGCTGAAAATCTATTCCCATGGTAATTTCTAAATGCTGCACGTCCAACAAAAACAAATGGGAATTCCAGACAAGAATGAGAGTGCCTGCAAGTGATAATAAGGAAATCTTCAACTCCCAACTCACTTGCTAGACCAAGACACCTAACTGGGATCCAAGTATTAGCAGGTGAAAGCCAGCAAGAAGCCTGTACAGCAAACTACCATAGAGAGATATTAGAAAATAAGATTTATTGTGGGAACTCATAAGCAACCTCAATAGGTGACATTACCTACCCTGAGCAGAATATCCCAGCTGAAAGTTTTAACACTGAAAAGCACCACTGCAAACCCAAAGAAAACAGCAGCCTAACCACAAAACTGAACTATGACTAAATACCTCCAATACAGAGCAGGCAAAGAAAGTCACCAGTAGAACTAAGAAATATAAATAATGAGTAAATAATTACAGCTTTTTAAAACTATGTTTCTGGTAGCCATTTGATTATTTATAAAGCAAGCTAGTCTAAAAACCAGCTGTTCTGTAATTAATGGAAAGACAAAAAGGATTGTTTTGTACTGGGAGCCACTACATTTCAGCAGTTTTGCTTCACCATCTAAATCTCAGATGATACAACAAATTCAGTTCTCACTTGCCAGATTTCTTTTTATGTGTAAAAAGTAAACCAGACAGCATTACAGCATCAGTAGTGTATGTGGCTGTTGGAAAACTTCCTTTAGGGAGGGGAGGGTTTATTCTACATACTGGGAAACAAGACACACAGGAGAAGACAATGTAGTAAAGAAACTTGGGTCAACTTCCCATCATTAATAACAATCTTAGATCATAAAATTATTTAAGATTTTAAGTCTTATATGTCTAATATTTAAGTCTTTGCTTCATTCAGCCTCACAGAGAAATCCAGACTTCATCACTTGTTTCACACCGTCCATGTAAAGACAATGAGTGTAGAGTTAATTGTTTTTAAGTACTGCAGCAGGGAAAATGAAGTTAAACAGAGTCATTAGGAAAGCAAGGCTGTGCCTACCTAGCAGGGATCACACTCATTTGTAGAAAAGTCTCATTATTCACTTTCAAACACCAGTTAAGTTCGAATTCTTTGTTAAAAACAAAGATCAGAGGCATATAAAACATACAAATTTAAACGGAAAAAAACCAATAACCAGACAATGCCCTAACAGATTCCAGGCAAGAATTTAAATTTTTATACATTTTTCATGAGCTGGTTGGTAGGATCTCACCAGCTTTTTATTGTGACATCAGATAAAACAATGTCACAACGTCATCCCTCCTCACCAGGAGTCTCTCTTCTTGTTGGTACTACCCTAACATTTCTATCCTGTTTTATTGCCTGGGACATTTATCAGAAGGGACAAAGCATGGGTAAGATATGAGCAAAGTCTTACAGGAAGCTTTAGTATGGCAAAAGCATGACAAGCTGAAGAATGTGATTTAAGAGTTGTAGGGAAATGAAACCTATTAATATAGCAGCAAGCATGTTGTTTGTCTTTTTTTTTTAGTGTGCAGGAATAAAATCCCACTCTACTCAGCAAATGCTTTGTGCCATTTTGTTAGTGTATTTCTGGCTGTCAGTTTTGTTGTTCTCCCTGTAGGAATTCTGAAAGATGCTCTGTATAATTGTGTATCCTATCCCCCACAATGAATTTGCAGCTTTTTTACAGCTTCACAGCAAAGGATATTATACTCTCTAGTATGCCAGCACAAACACAGATTCCATTGCCTGCATACAACATGATGCAGCAGGAGGACATGTAGCCTGGTATCTTAGGAATAAGAGAAGCTTTTCAAGGGAAAAGAATAACTCTAAGAAAACCAATACACCTGGAAAACAACAAAAAAAGAGGTATGCTGGATATTCTACAGATAGATGGAAAAATAACTGAGGCTTTAGGGATGCAGTCCCTACTTGACTAGTAATAAAATATTAAGTTTTAAAAAGGTAAAATAATTTAATTTTAACTTTTTCATGCTAGTGATGTCACATAGTTGTTTACAGACCTGACAACTCCCAATTACCTTGCATTAAAGGTGGGAAAATATGATTGTTTCCCTTTTCAATAACTGTTCTATGGTATGAAGCTGGCCAGTCTCACAAACTCCACAGAACTTAAAAGTATGCATGGGAAACAACTTGCTTCCCCAGCTGACTGACCTGAATATGTGAAAAATCAGGCAACACTAAAAACCTGGAGTTTCAGATGTTCTAAACTTGTGAAAGCAGTGACATACAGGTTCCATGTCAGCTCCATGGTGGATGCAACCAAAAGTGCCAGAACTGAAGAGCTACAAAGGCAGAAAGCTGAAAATTAGACTCCATTTGCAATACTTTCACCCATATTTCTAGCCAATGCTGAGGAGTCTGTTCATTGCCATGTGACATCTGACAGTGCTGGATCACCACGTGTGCCATAGGCATCATCACTCCTTCAGACCACTGGTAGTTATAATCCCATCAAATCCAACTCACCTCACTTTGAGTTTGATTTTGCTTCTGCTTTCATCCTAAATCAAATGGGAACAGCGGACTGACAGGCAACACACAGCAGCTAGAAATGGCCTTTGAAGTTTTCTATCTGCTCATTACAGCAGGAAGCAACAGCCCTGATCATGTGCCACATTTGAGCAACCCCATCCACATCCATGGATACCCTGAAAAGCACACTGACATGTTCCATGCATTTATATACAATGAGAAACCTGCCCTCACTGCCCCTTCACTTTGCCTAGAGACTTGTTCTCAGTGTTTCCTTAAGGCTCCAGGCTGTAACAGCACACTCAGCAATGCAATAGGTTCTTGGTTACTTTAACATCAGTGTTTTACTACAGAGATGTGCATATTAGCTTGGCAATGATCCCACAGCTTCATGAACACACATCAGCCTCTACCTCCTGTTGTAGCAGCAGCAAGAGAACCCTTTGGCAGGGTTTAATACAGCTGGGGTAGAGCAGCTTGTGCCAGGACACACAGAATGACAACATTAGAAGGTTGCCACAACTTGCTATTGTGTCAAGACATGATTCTTAAAGAGAACAAAGCCACCAACACTCACAGGCACGTGAGAGGATGTGATCATTAAATGAAAGAAGCAAACCCACTTGGTTTCTTCTTTTTCTGTATTAGGCTCCCCTCCAAGATAAATATACTAGATAAATAATTATGACAAAGCAAAACAATTACCTTCTGAGACTTTTCTTTGGGCAACTTTGTCAAACTTCTATTAAAGAAAAACTAAAGAAACTCTCTAAAGAAAACTAAAGAAAAACTCAACAGTATAAGAATTATGAATCCTGACCTCTGTACAGGGGCTTTGTTATGCTGAACTCTGTGGCCAGAAAGAATGGGATGCAGTAATGCACAAGCACATTCACCAAAGGACCTGCAGAGTAGGTCAGGTCTTGAGAGCTCTGGTTGTGCTGTCTGTCAGAACTTACATCAAGTCTTTCCTTACCTTAAAACACTTTTCATGGTCCTGGGAGTTACAGCTGCCCCAGAGTGGAGAGTAGGAAAAAAAAGTGCTAGGTATTACTGCACACTATTTAGAGAGCTTTGAAAACCCACACAATGCACAAACACTTCTGTTTATGTGAGCTCTTTAAAAAAAGTCAGCAGCTTGAGCTAATCCAGCTCCCACAGATTTTAAGAAGATTCTCCAGGAGCTATTCTAGTCTTACTATTCTACTAATAAAGTTCAATAAGGCATCTTAGACCAAAGATGGGAAGGGTGGTAGGCACGAGGATTTCACTTGCATTCACTGTCATTGAGCTCCTCCAGCAAAAGTGCTGATAATGTGTATAACACTGAACAGTCCCTCAGCTGAGGTAACCCACAAGTGAACTTAAAATCTGAGTATAGTGCTGCTGGTGGCATGAACTCATTCCATGACAGAGCAGCCAGCTTAACTGCTTCTGCCATCACGTGTTTGCCATCTCAGGGCATGCAGGGGGTATTATGAACCACATGTCAGATTTAGCCACTTGTGTTAGTTACTAGCAGCCCAAATCTCATGGAATATGATAGTTGCCAAGGTAACTACTCTTCCAGAGGGAAGATGAAATCTGACAACAGTCTGTGTGCACTCTCAAACAGAACAGCTTCCCTAGGTAATTCAGGCACCCCATAAATCTGAGTGGATCTGAATGGTTTTGTATCCTCAGCTAAAAGGTACCTGAAGGCTGCTCAGAGGAAGGCCCAGTCTGCATAGATTTGGGGATTCTGGAGCATCAGCATTGTGTAACATCAGCTCTAGCAGGGCTCCATCTGCCCACCTGAGCATGGCATTGTTACAGTTTGCAGAACTGAAATAAGGGTTATCTTGGAAGGGCCAATACAATTGTCTTTACAACATTTTGAGTAGTTACAGGGCAACACAAGTCCTTCACAAAAGGGTAATTTGTGAGTTATATTGCACTTGGAACAGTTAAAAATTGTACAAGACTGTGTTACTCACTGCATTTTCTGAAACTAATACAGAAAAGAGCTTTATATTACCAAGGAATCTGAGGAGCAGGGTCCTTCATGCACTGGCAGTAACAATCCTCCAAAGGCAGCAGGCAAAGCAGTGAATACAAGGGATTTAACAGAGTTTGACAACCTCAGAGAATCATTCAGGACTTCTTCCCTTTCTACGTATGGACTTGTCACTGTGAAGTACCCTGTGTGCACAATGCTCCAGTTCTTCTGATGGAAACAAAGGCATCTCCGTTATCTGATGTCAAAAGGCATCTGAGCTGAGTGGAGAGATTGAGCAGGAGTGTATTAGTGCAGATCTGTCTTCAGAACAGGGGCATGAGTCAAAGCTGCCAAAGTTGAAATGCATAATTCATACACTATAGTTAAAAAAAAATCTTCAGTTTTGAATTGTGCCTATGAACCAAGAAATCAAAAGCAGGCACTAAGTATGGAAATACCTTCACAATGGCCACATGGATTTACCCACTGAAATTAAGCCTTAGTTGGGCTGTCCACTGCATAACAATCTACTTACTTGCAAGGGAAATAGTATGATCATTGGTGTAAAAATACTGTTCTTGCAAATTACACCAGCTTCAAGAAACCTGCTCAAAAAAATCTGTCTTTAATCAACAGGTTTCTCTCTCTCAACTACTGACAATTTGGTGCAAGAGATTTAAGATGTAATTAACACAGGCTGTTCCATACCAAGAGATAAACAGAGACAGACTGAAAAATTACCCAAGGCTTGAGAATTCATAAAGAACATAAGTGGAGGCTACTAAATGCTTCCCTGACATCTGTGAAGCTAATGAATGTTTTTTAGTTAAATTACATACTTCACATTTGTGTAAGTGAAAACGTGGCAAGTATCATCACCTGGCTTGAAATTCAGCTTCACCACAACCTTCTTGACACTGGAGAAAAGACTCCCAGGACTGAAACTTTTACTGTTCATCTTAAGCACTGGCAACAGCTTTACCCCTGAGCCACATCTGTTGTCCATGTTTTGCATAAAATGGCTAACTTGCCACCCTCTTTTTCCTCATTCTTGCCTTCTCCACCTTTTCAAGGGAACACAACCTCCCATTGCACCCTTGTGGTGCAATAAACCTAAGGAATTAATATATCTAATAAAAGGTCTAAAGTTGATTTAATAAGAAGACAGATCTTCAGCTTTTATAGCAAGAGGAGTCACACAACAGCAGCTGTAATCCTAAGGAAAATGATGTTGCTTATAAGTTATTGATTATTAAACCATTTGAGAGGAAAAATAATCTCAGCTGACCAGGTAATACCAAATCAAGTGTCAAGCCCCAGATACTTAAAATGCTTCTAAAATTTTGTACAGAAAATGACACAGCATGCCTATAGAGAGCAAAGAGAGAATCATTTACCTAAACTAAAAGTGCATGGGTATGACACACATTAGGAGGGCATGCATTGATCCATAGATTAATCAGATTCATAACAACAGACCAATTTATCTCTCTCTGGGATGTGAAGAACAAAGTTATGAATCATAACATGATCACTTAAAGATCACACTTGAATAGCCTAATTGTGTACAACAGCAATAGGATGAAAAGAAACTTAATCAAACACTGAATTGTTGTTAGATTTCATCCCCTTAAATACAGTTCTGTGAGCCTAATAAATCATTTCAATAGAAAAATAGTACTGGTTTACCTTATTAATATTCTGAGCTTCCTCTGCACATTTTCTCCATGTTTCTTTTACTTTGAACAGAAATAAACACAAATAGAGTAAAACATCTGGGTATAATCCAAGTTTCTTTTTAACAAAAATTCTTTTTTGTTACAAAGCACATAAATATATACTTTTCCACAATTTACTGCCTTATAGAGGGCAGCTGGAGTTTTGCTACATGTGAAAACTGTCAGCCAATCTTTAAATATTTATCTTTGAATTCCCCTGGTTGCCTGTACTTGGGAATGTTTTCATAAATACATCAATAACTGTCTTGTACAGCTCATTAAGGAAGCTTTTTATCTTTTAGTGTAATAGTTCAGTTTACAGTTGCCTGTGAATCATTTTTACAGTCCTCCATTAAGCATGCCCTTCAAACTGCAACTATTTGTCAGATTTTGTATATACGGAAGCAATCACCAGGAAACCCATGAAAGCTGAGAAGATGCATAAACATTTGGAAGGGGAACTTGGCCCATCTCCAGCAGCAGATTCACTGACCCTCATTCCACAGTGTGTAAGATGTACTTGATGGATCCACCTACACAGACTGAGCAGAGGGCAGGGAAGCACAGTGCCTCACATTAACTGAGTCTGGGTGCCTTGAATATCCTCTTAAATCTGTTACCCATCCCAAGGCATCACTCCCTCAACTTCCTGTAGTTTTACCACTTCCCTTATGACCATGGATACTGAAGGAGACTTCTGCCACCATGGAAAGCTGCAGGCACTGATGTTCCTTGCCCAACACAAAGCAACAGACACCAGCAAACATCTGCTGTTGAGAAAACTTACTGATAGGAAATCTTGCCCTTCAACCTAACATGCAAAGTTATTTTCACTACCTAGAATTTTGCAAAACACAAGACTTGGATAAGTAGGTTCATAAATTTAATGTTTGGGAGCTTTTTTCTTCTTTTTTTAATTCCATTTTAATTCCATTAAGATTGTGTGCTGAAAATGCTGGAGTACTTTCTTCAAGAGTTAGCTTATGGGAAACCTTTCCTGGACTCCTATTATTTTTCTCCAAATCTAGTTCTGTAATTGAGTTTTTGACATATTTTCATCTGCCAATGTGAATTTGGTCAAACAGGTCACCTCACCATGAGTTGGAAAAAATATGCAACAGGTTTAATACTCCATTCCACTTCATGAACAGCTGTGGTTGTCTACACAAGCACTCTGTAAGAGAAATATAAACTACAAGGCTACACTCCATTGCTCCATCTAGTCAAGACAGATGGCAATAATGTTGAAGGCAAGGTAAAGAGATGAAAATTAAGAAAGAATTGCAGCAGACTTTCTTCCAAATGAATGGTGCTCTTGCTGCCAAGGATAGGCAGCAATAGAAGCAAGTGGCTTAACAGTGTCCGCAGAGAGCTAAGCTGTAAGAACAAATTAGATTAACATGATTAATTGCCTGACTTGTGCATTCTTACCCACTGCTGTTGAAATCTATTAAATATTTCACTGGCAAATCTCACCTTCTACAAGGGCTGTGGGTCACAAGAAGTTAACACATGTTGTCCATTGTAGTTAGACTGCTTGCATCTCTGAATGTCAGCTTCATGAAACTGAACAATTTTGTGACAATACAGAATCCATTTTAACATATACAGATGAGGCTGTTGTAGCTTCTGCCATTGTAGAGCATCTCATGCAACATTTCTCCTAGTATCAAATCAGGTTGTGTTTAACATTATAAACAAGCAGGAATAGTCATAATGATTTTCCACATACTGCAAAACACTACTGCAATTTCATTGTACAGCATGCTTACATTGTTAAACCAGAGACAGGATGCTAATCAGTTAGTGACAAGGTAAAATATTAACATTTAGCAGTACTGGGAAGCAACAAAAGGACTTTTGTTCAGCTACAATGCTGAAGGGAAACTGTGATGGATGTAGTGGCTGGGAATAGCTGTGTTGTGCACAAAGCACTGTGTACTTCATTCTGATATTACTGACAGATTTCAGTGCTCCTCACATGTTCACAGAGGCAGCAATAATGGATAATGAAAGGTAAAACTGGATAACAAAGGAAAAAGCTCACGTGAAATAAAACCAACCACCTTATCTTCCAGAAAATTTTTTCTTGCTTGATCCATTCAGCTTATAGGATGTCATGTTTGAAAGACTATTAACATGTTTTTAATGACATCCAGTGCTGCCACAGTTTGTATTATTTAAAATACATTAGCTTGTCACACTTGAGTGGGTGAAGAAAGGGACTCCATACTGTAATACATCTCTGACTCAACCCTATGTCTGGTACCAGTAGCTGTTTGGTGGTTTGTTTTTTTTGAATACTGTAACAATTTTTCTAATTACCATGTGCTTTGAGGTACTATAAAGAAGTGACACCCATTACTAAAGCCACTGTCAACAGGAGGGTTTCCACAGTGAGAACAGGAGCTTTTCATCTGAGGAAGCATTAAAACCTCTTACCTCGCTTCCAAAATTCTAGGAGCATTTCAAAGCACAGAAATCATGTAAATTCTCAAGCAGTTGCTCACAGCAGATTGGTGAAGTCTACAACCCAATTGAGCAGACCTGGGAAAACACTGAAAACTGAGTATCCCAGCAAAGCCTTGGGATCATGACCTAGGAGCAATTTTTAACAAAGCTAAAACTCCAGGTTGTGCACTCGTGTGCAATGTGGTTTGTGTGTCTTGCTCAAATGTTTTCTGAAATGAACTTAACTTGTAACTTGAGACTCCTTCTCCACACTATTTGCTCTATGTTCAACTCTGGTTGGAATTTTGTCTCCAGGACAGATGCACCTAAGGGAGGGGGACAAAATCTATAATGAGTACAATTTAATCTCTCACAAGTGTCTTTGTAAGAGGTTAAATTCACATTAAAAGCTGTCTGCAAATCTGAAGCATGTATTATTTATTAGTCTTACAAAGCTGAATAATGCTCTTTTTTCCTATGCAGTAGTGTTTACCAGAAGTTCACAACTTCAGGGGAAAAAATCCTCCTGAAGAAAGCTGTACTTCTCCAGTACTGACTTCATTATGGGAAGAGGACTTCACCAATGTTGTTCTGCTTGACAACCCCACACATGCAGACATCCTGGGGATTGTACCCTTGTGTGTAGAAGCCTGGCATTCACCTAGAAATAGGCTCAGAATAAACCTACAGGCTGAGTGCTTAGCTATGAATTTCCAGCAAGCACCCACAATAGTTGGAGTTGAAGAGTAGACAGGACACACAAGATAACCACAACCTCTTGCCTCAGGATGTCCAAGCAGCACTGCTTTTCCTAGGTTGGCATTGGTAATGCCCAGGGAGCAATGTGCAAGGTGACACCAGTAGAAAAGTTTTGCCCAGCTTACTGGTCTGAACTAAAGCATGACTGGACCATCTGAATCTTGGTTGTTTCCACAAGACAGTAGAATTTCTTAAGTTTCTATCACTTCTCTTACAAGAAAGCTCCTCTTCCAGCTGATTCTAATGCTTTTTTTTCCAGCTGAGCTCTAGTGCTTTTGAAGCTCCTTTATTCTATGGGAGGGAATGAAGAGGAAGGAGGAGAGAGTGGTTTTATTTGCTTTGGCTAAGAATCAAGTTGCTGGAAGGTTACTCTACTTACATACAGCTGTATGCTGTGGCAAACTGTGTAACACCAAAGAGAACACTCAGTCCCCATCAACAGATGCTGCTTTCTAAACTTGAAGCTATACAACTCAGCAAGAGGCAATTGGTGAGCAGCTTCTCCTTGCATTGAATTTCTGGTCACAAAAAAAAAAAAAAAAAAAATCACCCAAAAATCACAAACAAGCATCTACAGTTACTCAGGTGTTGTCAATGTCACCATTGCAAGTCTCACCATTCCTTCAGGAACAGGCACAGGCCTGTACCTATTTCTGATTTCCTCTGTAGCTGGAACCAGGCAATGCTCCACACTGCAATGATTTGTGTGGTGTTTCCTCCAGGATGCCAAGCACAGCCTGCAGGGTTCTGCATGCTCTCAGCTCAGTTCACCACATCAGACACCTGGGAGAACAGCAGCCACAGCCTCAAGGCTGTAGTAGTTCAGTTCCAAAGCACAGAAATCTTCAGTGTTTCAGGAGTTAAGAGTGTGTTTGTTTTATATTCAAATATCATGAAGAAGTGTATTGTCTGAGCAGCAGAGCATCTGACTCAGCAGTTACTGCATACCATGTGGATAACTCTTCTAGACTAGTGAATAGAGAAAAAACATTTCTTTTTTTAGTTTGTGTACTGCATGGAATGTTCCTGAGACTTTTTTTACCACTGTTACTATGACATAACTTGCTGCTCAGGAAAGCAAGTGGAATCAGAGCACTTGTGTACAGCTTCTACATTACTTCCCACAGCTCTCCAAAAATGAAATGCCATATCCAGAGGTGTGTTTTCTATTGCTTAATTCATAACCTAACTGGCTGCTTCATGTAGCACCAACCAAAATATTTATTAGTAAGATCTGCAGGTTTAATGTGAAACAATTATCACAAAGTTCTCATCTTTCTCTGAGGAACTGACAAAGGCTATGGAACACTGGAAGTTTAACTGAAACTTTAAAGCAGAGAAACATAGTGCAACATAGGAACAAATGCAAGGCCAGAGATATAATCAAACAACTCTTATGATAAACCAAATTAAAGAAAACAAAGCAGGTGTTAGATACAGCTTTGTATTTCTCAAAGATTAACTAAATTTGGGGGGTTTTGACAAGGTACTCTGCTGCAAAGAGGTCTTTTTTTATATTTTGTCTTGAAAGTGTGTAACAGCTGCACTGTGCAAATATAGGTTTCTAGACAATGTGCCATGAGAAAAAATTTATAATTTGTTTACCATTACCTTCTATCTCTGATTCAGGAATGAATTAATGCTCACTTAACATGTGACTATTTTTTAAAACGTCAAGCATCACCTCCTCCATGGAAGCAAAGCAACATGGGTTTAATTCAACAAAGATTTGGCTTCTTGACAATTTGCTGCTTTTGGAAAAGCAGATGAGTCACGTGCAGTGCATTTTGGAAGAAAAAATGCTTGTTCTAAAGCTGAAAGCCATTAATAAGCACTCACAGCCTTACAAATGAGTAACTGTAAGGAGCCCAAACGTCAGCCTGAATTTGCAGTACAAATTTAAGCATGTAATCTAGTCAACAAATTCAAAGAGAAATAGATACTGGAAGACATTTTGAGTTAGTAACAAACTTCTCAGCTAGCTTTCCATTCTGTACTCCTCACTTGAGCTATCTCAGGTTTACAGTGCTGGGACAAAAGTCCCCGTTTGCTTTGTTGACCTGAACAAAGTCATATTTACAATGAATTTGCTGCCTTTCCTTTTTAGCATTAGAAGTACACCCTATGCAGCAGACAAGCATTAATAATGAAATCTATTACCAATACAATAATCCAGATTATTTTTTTATGGAATATGAATTATTTCTACTTAATCACTCTTACGTTTCACCTCAACATGGTATTTACAAAAATGCAGAACCAAAACCAGGTGAAACAATCCACACATCCACCTACTTCATAATGCTGTCAGATGCAACCTAATTAAATGCTCTGTAAATCCATCCTCCTGCCAATACATCACTCCTAGAAAACTATTTGCTGCTACTTTCTCCCATCAATTTTTCATTGTGTCAAGCAATGGGTCTTTTGAGATCAGCTTTTTATCTAAATAATCATGTTGTTACAGTTCCTCCCCTGTTATTGATTTAATCTTTCTTTTGCCTCCAATTATCTGTTTCTCTTCATTGTGCTCCATTATGTCCTCCTGGCTGCAGGAGTGGATGGCAGCAGCCTCCTCTGAGCAGGGCTCACACTGGAGCTCTTCCTATCCAAGTTGTGCCTGTTAGCAACTTCACAAGATTCTCCAATAGTTTAAAACAGTTCTGATCAGCCCAGGTTGGCTCATCTCATTCATGAAGCATTCCAAACCTTGCTCTGAGAGTGATTATTTCCTTTTGAAAGCAGCTCTCATGCTACCAATAAAGTCCATCTGCAGTGTCTGAATCTGAAATGATGACATTAATGAGTGCTGTCTTGTGATGCCCACACTGCATAATTTGGCAAGGACCTGCTTCCACATAAATGAATTGTATTAAAGTAGCAAAATGAAACCTTGATAATGATACCACACTTCCTAATCTGGTATTTAAAAACTTCTTGTAGAGGTATGAAGAGAAGCCTACCAGTTTTTGTGAAAATTACAGCTAACAAGATCTATTGCACTGACTTTCTTAGCAGGGTAGACTGATGTGTGTGGCTCTTTTTGGAGAAAGGACAGTTTGTGTTCCCACTTTACTCCAGAGTTCTACTTTAGAGATCCCAAGTACCATTTTCCCACAGAAAAGACTTTCCTGGTATTTCTCAGCTTGCCTGTCACAAAATGCAGACTCTTCCAGTTGCTCTGGGTGCTGCCTTTCATTACAGGCACAGCATCATGAACTGGAGAGCACAAGTGGTGGAGCTGCTGCAGGGGTACTACAAGATCTAGCAAGAGAAAGAAAGTTCTCCAAATAGTTCTGGTTACCAGAGGCCTCTTCCTGATGTCCAAACAGTGGTAAAGGCAGTGCAATATTGTGCTCCCAGGACTTCTGGGTTGTAGGTGGTAGGACACAAGCCCACTGAACAGACTTTTATTTGCTATTCATACTGTAGCAAACCAAACTAAATATAGCAGTCACCATTAAACAGTCACCAGGACACTGACTTAGAGACTTCTGTTACCATAGCACCTCTTCACATAAAAACATTCTACTGAATCTACTGCAGAGTGATGAATAATGGGGTTTTATGCTTTTTACTTGTACAGTTCTTACAGAGAAAAAAAAAAAAAAACCAACAGCAAAACAAACTCCAGAAAATGCATTTTTTACCAGGACACATTTCGTTGAGCTTCCTAGAACAAGCTTCTGAAATGTCTGCTTAGTGTTAATACTTTAAAATTTAAATAAAGAGAGGCAACTATCACCCTAAGACATTTCAGCCTAGATTTATGAAGTTGCAGGGTTTTTGGCTGTCCAAGTGATGACATTAAAAGTGAAATTCATTTTCAAACTGCTGAGTACACATCGTCAGATGAAGATGACTCTGGGTTGAGAAGTGAAAAACCTGCAGTCACCTGGACTGATAACTAAAAAGGAAACAAGCAGTAAACCAATCCAAACACTCCAATATCTAAAATACATTAATCCCTAAAAAATAACTAATGAAGACTTAGAAAAATCACATAAAAATTGACATAATTTAAAAGGCAACTATAGAATGAAAGGTATGTTATGATTATTTAACAGTTCTCTAAGGGGAAAACTTGCAAACCTAACAAAAAAGAGTGTGACTAATTTTAATTTCAGGCATTCATGTATCTGGTTTTAAATAGTTTATTTTCACTCTCACATACAGATGCTGCACATGTTCAATAATCCTCATGCTTTTGTTAATTCTTAGCAACAATATCCTGGTGTTACAACCAGATCAAGAATTTTAAGTCACATCCATGCAAGAAGAAAATGCCATAGAAGAAATTCTCAGCCTTTGCCTGACAGGTTTTCTGACATTAGGGTTTCATGAATTACAGCTTGGTTTTCAACTAATATATTCCTGAACCTCACCTTAAATTTTTTACATTTCACAATGTTTGAGTGTTGTTTTGTGAAGAGAAAAAAAAATCTCCCTGCAGTACATGGGTCTGTCTAAAAAATAAATAACATTCAGAAGTCCTTAAGTATACTGCAAGCAATGTTCTGCTCATTCCCATAACTTAGTGAATCAATAGGCCTGTCTAGGACTCATTTACAGAGTAACTGTCATGGGTGGCTGATTGGCCAGTCGTTAAAATTGAATTTAGGCTTGTTACAATTCAGAACACATTCTATTTACTTCATATTAAAAGGCAGATTACATTTTCTGAACTCTCTCATGTTACCTTCTTGCCACATGTCCCAGCAGTTAATAAGGCCAGGTGAAATGCTGACTAGAGGCTCTTGTTTAAAAAACATTTTTGACAGAACCTCCCACCTAAAACTGAAGGGTTTGTATTGCTTAGCAGCTATCAGAACCCTCAATCGTATTTAAAGGTGAGGAGGTTCAGGTTGTTTTGCTTTGCTTTTTGGTTACCTGCACAGCCTTAAGGACAAGAAAGTAAAACCAAGTGCAAAACTGTATATTCCTGAAACAGAAAATGGGTGGCTATGTCAGAGGTAGTCATTAGTTGCCAAGTTGATTAGAAACACACCAAACTCCTGCTTGGGAGGCTACTGTTGTTTGGAATGCTGTACAGCTCCTCCCTCAGATTTTTCCAGTAATGCAAAGTTGGCACTGACAGTACAGTGACACACAGTGACATGGAAGGCATCTCCCAAAGCTCCCAATACTGGTAATGAAGGGCTGCTGCCAGGTACCTGCAGCTGGACACCAGTTAGGTTTTTCTATAGAGCTCAGAATTTCCCACAGAGAAATAACTGATAAACAAGGGGAGACATCCCGAAGGTCCCATGCTCTTTCCTGACAATGAAAGCCCTGCTGCTGAAATTAAGTCCTTGCATAAATTTTCTGCTTCCATTTCTGTGTCTTGCACAATTCAACTACACAGCAGGTGTGCTTTCTACCATGTCCATGGTGTCCTTCCCCCCCCTCCTTTTTTCCATCTTTTCTGGGAGAGCAGGAAGGACCTCATGACATTTGTTCCATCCTGAACAGCAGTCCCCAGGGTGCCCTGATGACTGGGAATGCCCATGGGGGTATCCACATGAACACACAGAAACATCAGTTTAAACAAGAGGTAATACCATGATGATGCAAACTCAGCCCAGTCCTGACCTGACTGTTTTTGTCTAAAGAGAAACTTCAGCTTCCTGGGGTTTCTCAGGCTTTCCAAAGCTCACAGTGACAACAGAGCACACCTGCCTTTTAGGACTTGAATATTCCATGTATTTTAGAAAGTATGGTTGCACTAAAAGCCTTTTCTAACACACTCTTCCAATAATGCAGAAATGTGTATGCTAACAACTGCAGCATAGTGGCATAGCTGAAAACCCCAGCAGACAGAGTTCTTTTACCACCTTTTCTTTATATCCACAGGTAGCTGTAAATCCATGCCTTACACCTCACATCTAAACTGCCAGGGTTAATCTGTTGTCCACCTCTCAACACTGAACATATTCTAACTGAAATACATCCTGAATGCATAAGAAACATTCTGCAGGAACCTGACCTGCATAGATCTCTGGATCTGGTTTTGCATTCAGGTCTTTAAATCCTTCTTTTAGAAAATGACAAACACTGTAAAAAGGGACTTTTGCCAAGTTACAATGTGATGAGCAGTACTAACCAACTGGAGAAACTCAGAGGAAGTCACCTGCCTCATTCTAATGAGCTACTTGGAAGTTTTTTTCTTCAAAAACATAGTTGAACCTTTACTAAAAATCAGTATATAAAACACAAAGCCTAAAACATGAACAAAGAGGAAATACACCTTTGGGTACAACAAAACCCTCAACTTCTTTAAATTAATAAATGAATAAACACTGGGAAAACTGTACAATCTCTGGTCCAAAGAACACTGAAAAAACTTTTAAGTGTTAATAGTGAATGGTTAACATCAAAGAAAAGCCAGAAAATTCTCTAACTGGTGTTGTAGATCACAGAAGTATGCACAGAATGTTTTAATATTTAAATGAAATAAAAAGGCCTGGACTCCTCCCTCCAAATTCTATCCTGCATTTCCATCCAACCTACAAGTCAGCCTTCTCCTCATATCAGGTATTAAATTATGATCCCAGCTGTTCATAAAGTCAGAATAGCAGTAGGATTTATAAGACTCCAAAAGAGTCTCTGATTTGATGCTAATTGCTGCTGCATACCTTAAAAGTTAACTCATCATTAGCTCTCAATCTCTCTGAACTAATTTTAGTAGTTAATGTGAAAATTTCTCCTGCTGATTTGGAAAAACTTGATGTCTGATCCCAAAATGACTGAAGACTGGAAGCTCTCATTGAGCTGAGTTACTAGATACGTATTTAGTCCCTTGGACATTCACTCAGGGGGCTGCAGAGGCAGAGGTGCTCAGGAATAGGAAGGAGAGAGCTGTGTAAATACCTGAAAAATACTCCCTGAAGTTGGTTCAGACAAATGTAACAAAATGGTTAGTGCTCAGCAGTGGTTTTGCTAGTAGGGCTCTTAATAAGAATAGTAAAATGTAATAATTAGGATAATATCAGACATCTCTAAAGGTATAGGAGTATACACAACAGAAACTTTGGCAATTCCTTATCCAGCTGGAGCTATGAAGCACAAAGTCCATGAAAGCTGCATACAGGTCCTGTCAAGTACTGGCAACTGTGAATGGTTTCAAGAAATCCATGACTTTGTTTCAGTGAATTTGGATAGTGATCTGAACTCTCAGTCTGAATGTTCACAAAGAGATCTGTGATCAGAGAGAAACAAAGAAATGAGAATTTAGTTTATCTCCATTAACTGCCCATTAAGTGTGTTCTTGAAATTTCTGGGGACAGTCATCAGCATTATCAGTGGCTACTCCAGAAAAAAACCAACCTAATGGAGGAAAGATTTTTCACTGTTGGCTATTGAATTACTGAAGAGCTCCAAAACTGCAAACCAAAAGCTTTTAAGTGCAACAGACAGCACCAAGGAAAACCAATTCCATCAAGTTGTGCCTTATTCCTGCAAAGATCTCCTCAGAACTGGGAGCTGCTTTTCCTGACATCGGGTGTTTCAGACAGGTGATGGAAGCACCCATCAGAGCCATGTGTTTATACCCAGACTGTCTCCCCTGATCTCAGTTGCCTTCTATAGGTGACAAAGAACTAGAGGGAGGCAGACTTGGGCAACAAGAGCAGTTTTAGCAATGGGAGACAAGCTGCTGATAAACATTTTGTTTTGCCTGTGGAGAAAGTGATCCCATTTCAGTTCAACACAACAGCCTTCAAAGGGTTGGCAGAATTCAGAGGAAATCAGACCCAGCAGAAATCAAGCCTGTGCACGTCCTTTTGTGTGCGTTTGGCCTGATAAAGGTCAGCTACAAGAGGAATTAATAGCATCCTGAAATCCCACCCTTGCCTGACAGAGACAATCAAGTTGCTGGGAGCTAACAGCTGTCACCAAAGGCTTTGTTACAAGCCCTCTGTTGATTGTAAAAATGCCCACAAAGAACAGACAAGCCGTTGAAGCGAAGTCATTCAAAGTTTCCGTCAAAGTTAAACGTACTCACAACCATTAAAATGCCTGATTTTTGCTAGCAGTAATTACTGAGATGCCAAAAATCAGATGATGAATTAGTTCAGCAGAAAGCCCAACACCGAAGTGAAGGGCAGATTCATCTTACCCAGCACACACACGCTCACCCAGGACACGATGTGTTTGCACGGCCTCAGCACATCTCCCCTCTGCACCGAGTTTGGTGCTATACCTGCCCGAGGTGAAGGGCACATCTCCTCACAAAAGCTGCCAGTTCACATCTTTCACAGCTCTGATCAAAATGCATTCACCAAATGAAACAGAAATAAAAGCATCATCTCGATACCACATTTAGTGATTCAGTGAACCAGAAGCCAGGTCACATACTTGGTGACTGCTGAATCAATTAGCGCATCGGGAGGAGTAAAGTGTGGCCAGCTTTGCATTTACTGTAGAGAAAAAAAACTGGAATTTGAAATAAAAAAACCAACAAAAACCAACAAAAAACACCCCACTACATTTACTCATTCCCCTTGATTGAATACCTTTTAAGTTAATGCAACAATATACAGAGCATTTAAACACAGGGACGAACACAATATCCATTTACTTAAGGTTCAGTAAGTCAGACCTGACTGCATCTTGCTGCTGAATTTCCCAATAGAAGTTTAAATTTTATATGATTTATTCCTGAAATTAAGAAAATGCTTTGTGCTCTTTGTTGTTAAAATAAGACTTCATAGAATCAGAGAATTGGCTGGGTTGGAAGGGACCTCAGAGATCATCGAGTCCAACCCTTGAACCACCGTTGCGGTTGCTAGACCATGGCACTGAGTGCCACATCCAGTCTCTTTTTAAATATCTCCAGGGAAGGAGAATCCACTACTTCCCTGGGCAGCCCATTCCAATGCTTGATCACCCTCTCTGTAAAGAAATTCTTTCTAATATCTAACCTAAATTTCCCCTGGCACAACTTAAGACCATGCCCTCTTGTCTTGTTGAAAGTCATCTGGGAAAAGAGCCCAACCCCCACCCGGCTCCAACCTCCTTACAGGGAGTTGTAGAGAGCGATGAGGTCTCCCCTGAGCCTCCTCTTCTCCAGCCTCAACACCCCCAGCTCCCTCAGCCTCTCCTCATAGGGTCTGTGCTTGAGTCCCTTCACCAGCCTGGTTGCCTCCTTTGGACCTGCTCCAGGACCTCGATATCCTTCCTGAACTGGGGGGCCCAGAACTGGATCTTCTTTAAACTTGATCTTCTTTAAACTGCACTTTAAACTGCACTAAGCAATCCTGCCAGAAAAGATGACAATGAACTTTCTCTGGTCATGCAGGATTTGTTTGCAGGTTTGAGTCACACATGGGACTTGGTAAAATCCTGGTGAGTAGAATCAGGAGGAGTTTAACAGAGCAGCCAGAGGTGTCCTCTCTCCTCACCAGCTGGAACTCACTGGCAGCTCCAGTAACAGCTCTACCACCCTCCTGCTCTCAGCTGGACACTATGGCCAACAACTTCCAAATTGCAGATTGTCACTGGGAAGGTAAGAGCTACAGCTGCAGAAATCAGTTTATTCTTCCAGCATGTTCTGTACCTCCCCTTTTTTTTTATCCCTGGAGAATATTATCATATTACATAGAAATTTTTATTCACAGACTTCAATGTTTTTCTCAAGAGGCAGCAAATGTATTATCCTATTTTTAAGATATGGAAAAGACTCAAGGAAAATCAGTGTTTATTTCAGGAAAAAAAAAAACAAACCAGGCCAACCAAGTTTCAATCCAGATGCTTTTACTATCTTAATATTGATTAAGGAATTCCAGACAATTGTATCTGGGTTCAAACACAAAAACTTTCTTAACACATGGACACACCTGGAAGTTTGCATCACAAAAAACAACCCCCCCAAAATGGTAATTTTTCCATGTGCTCCTTGAAAAAAAAAAAAAAAAAGGAAAAAAAAAAGATTTCTATTGATTTCAGAGGCAGCAGTATACAAGTATCATCTGTATAAACAGATGTACTTCTGCTTGCTAAAAAATTCAGCCCCTTCTAAAGCATGTCCTACTCTCACATTGGTATTCTTTTAAAAAAGGGTCAAGGAGGGGTCATCTCAAGACACAAAAACCATTTTCAAATAACTTCATAAAAGCAAAAATTGAAAACAAATAGCAGATCTCCAAGATATTGAGATATCTTCAATAAATACTCATCCTGAAGATAAAATTCTGCTTTTAGTTCTTTGATTACAAAACAAATACACAGATTTGAGAAAAGACAGTTTGTGCCCTATTAATAATCAAATGTTAGATAGTGGAACAAGAGGTTCAGGGATGCTAAACATGCCACAGGAATAGAAATGTTATTTGTAATGCTATATAAATCCTAAAACTTGTGATTTCTGGGTGTTTTTGTAAACTGTTCATATACAATTTAACAAGCTGTCCGTCCAAAAGCTAAGCAGTCCTTTGGCAGGAGAGGTCTTAGGCAAATGTGGTTTTCTTTGAGTTACATAAAACCACCATTTTTGCATAGCAATTCTGAATGAGTATTTATTGATAGCTCTAAGAAATATATATTAACTTATAAACATAAATTTTACCCCAGCTGGGGGACAGGGTTCTAAGTTTGGTCCACAAACATCACCTCTCCTTTCTGTGGTGCCAGCAAAACATCAACCAATGTTTCTATGGACTTGGCTTTTACTTACATAAGAGATTTGAGGAAAAAAAAAAAAGCCAACAACCAACATGAAAAAACCCCCAAACAGTACAGCACAACAAAAGTCATTGATTTTGCAAGATGTGACTGCCAAGAAAAATGGCTTTTTATCACACTTCATAATAAATTTATCTAAAAAGTCATTTGTTTAAAGTATTGCCTCAGAAAGCTCCCTTGAGACATGCCATTTTGATAGCACTCTTTTCATTATTCAAATATAATGAAGTGATTCTGCACAGTGATGCTGGACTATAAATCACTGCTGTAAAAAAAAAAAAAAAAAAAAAAAAAAAAAAAAGGCATGTTCAGCATGTTAACAGACCAAAGATCAGATTTTGAAGTGTTTTATTATTGCATATGCACTTTATCTCCTGCACATACATACCAGATAGCAGCTCATACTGCTTTCCTAAATTCCATCATGATTAAATTTTTGAGCTGAGAGCAGAAAAAGACTTTAAACAGGGACACCCCCCTTCTGCAGTTCATGTCCAGTGCCATGGCAAACAATGTTTAAACCTCCCTGCAGTCTCAGACATGCCCACCAAAACACTGCAGAAGCTCAGTAAAACCAGAATACCAGCAGCAGAATTTACTGCAGCCAAAGAATTAAAAACATCCAGTCAGCAACTTAAGAAATTGGTGAAAAATCAGCTAATATGAAAACTCATTTTCAGAAAAAAAAACGTGAAAGGAGTCTGAGAGGACTTATTTTTCCAAACCTGCTGGGATTTTTGTTTCCATTTAATTTATACCCAGTCTTATAACTGAGTTAAGTGTCAAATGAGGCAGTTTGAATTTGCAAAATTAGAAAAGCCTCTCACACAGTGGATTATCCAGAGTGAAAATCATCTGAGATTTATGGGATAGTTTTTTTAATTTAGTCCTGGTCATTCCTCACACAGATTTGGAGTTTTGGAAACACTTAACTGAAACTGAGCAGGATCTCCCTTTGCCAGCACCATGCAGACTGTAAGAATACTGAATTTCTTCAAACTGGTGAGAAAGTGGAATCACACCCCTGTTTTATCAATGTAGGCTTGAACTTATTCAACTTCTAGGCAAAGAGGGAATAACTCTTCACATCTGCACATGGCATGGTTTGATTGCTTTTTTCCTAGGAATGTGTTCCTGAAAAAGAGAGTGGACTACTGAGCAGTTTAGCCCAAGCTCAAGTAAGTGCAATGCCCATGAGCTCACAGTAAGATTCAAAGTTGTACAAACAGTGGAGTGCAACTGAATTATATTAATTATGATAACTTGAGTGAGGCACTGGTGCTGTGTACCTCACTTCTGCATGAAAAGGTAAGATCAGAAAGAGGAGATAACATTTTCAAAGATTGCATTCTTGTTAAAAATTACTTCCTTTTATTAATTATGCAGCTTTGCCTTGTGTTTTTATTGCTTTCTATCACTATAGCATGTATTCACTCAGATCTTTACATTCTGAGCCTGAAGATATAAGAAATATTACCACAGAAAAAGATCTAAGTTACAATTAATGTAATAAAAGATAAAGTATTTAAAGACTTCGTAAATCCTTTCAGTATTAAGGATGCAAACTGGGGATGTACATCAACTGAGTAATCATGGTGGAATCATGGTGGAATGCCATTTCCCTTGGCTGACAGGAAAGCCTCAAAGATGAGTGCTCTTTATAGTGGAAATCACAAAAGGTTACTGCACTTAGCTTTTCCCAGACTTGTTCAAAATGAGAGATCTGAAAATGACAAACACAAGATCTCAAGAGCAGGAGATCTGTCTAAATCATAATGGCAGCTAAAGCTAAATAAAGCAGGCAATGTGGAAGCTGAGCCAGGAACCAAGTTGGTGCTCCCTATAAGAAACTACCAAACCCCAATACTTTTTGCAAAATTCAATGGAATAAGTGTGCCACCTCATACCACTGGCTTCAGCAGAGCTAAATGCTGCATGGTTCAGTGAGACAAGCCACTAACTTATTCCCTGTGGCCCCATGCAGGGGATAAGCAATACTTGTTCAGAAAAGCCCTGCAGGATTTCCACACAACACTCCAAAATCTGATGCTACATAAATAAGTCTGAACACCAACAACAAGAGTAATCAACACACACAAAACCAGATTCCTATTCTTAGATATACTGAACTAACAAAACCCAAAATGGTCACTGAAGAAACAAGAAGAAAACAGGGCTGGGCATATTGGGAGATAATGTTCTCTCTAAAGACTACTGATTAGATCTGTTATAAGTATCCCTCAGTTGTTCCTCATGATTTTCAGCCCTTCCAGGTTTCATCCTGCAGAGAATCTCTAAATCATATTTGTATTGGAAAGAAAAAGACATGCTCAGAAGTCCAAGAAGTTGGAGAAAATCACAGAGAAAAAACCCAAGCCAACCTCAAGCCTTTGTTTCATAGTTGTTTTACTCCTCATTCAGATACAACCCTTCTAATTTCTTGCACTTTCTTCAAAATCTATCAATTCAGGTTAAAATATTTTTGAGAAAGGGCCTATGGCTTGACAAAACAGCCTAGGAAAGTACACAGGTTGTTTCCTTTCAGTACTCAGAAGACTTCTGCTTGGAAACAAAGGGACAGTAAAATATCTATCTCAGGATTGTTTCTAAATTACAGTCCTAGCAACGTGCACCTCCAGTGCCACATCAGTAAGCTTTAGGCTCCCAGGTTCTCAAAAGCATTTCAGGACAAATCTTTCATCTAAATGACTCCACATAGGTCAGGGAACAACCCTCCACAAAAAGTCTGAAGGTCTGGGAATGCCTGGGAAGGCTCACTGCTCCCCAATACTCATCTCCAAGTATCATCTGTGAAATGGAACTTGGAACAATGCTGCCCAACATTTCCCATAGTCATGGGATAGGAGTTGATGGGAAAGATGCTTTGCTCAAGAAGTGAGAGCACTCATTTCCCATCCTCTCCTCAGCTCAGGAGGTGATGAGATACACATCTACTGGAGGACACTGGTCTGACCTACCTGCTAGCACATCAGCTATTCCAGATGAGAGTTTCCCCATTCCCTTGAGGCAGTGGGACCCCAGTGCCACCAGGCATGTCCTGCCTGTGCACTGCAAACACACAGGATCGCAGTCAAACCCTTCATAGAGATAAGAAATCCTGGCAATCCATTCTTACCCAGACTGAAGGTTAGTTACAGATTTGCCTGATGCCATCAACCTATCCATATGCACTGCTTCACTCTGTTCAGGTTTACCCTTGCACTTAACATCCCCACCTATACTGAACTTCATACCATAATTTAAATCTTAAATATTATTTACAAAACCTACCTCATCTTATATAAACCTTCTCACCTTATATTCTGAGAACAATTAAAAAGAGAAGCAGTGTGAAGGACGTAGCACATACAGGTCTGCTGCAAAAGCTGACAAACATAGAGGCAAGCTTCTTATTCTGGCAGTAACCAGTCAAATCCATCCACTCTGAACCACTGGTCATTAACCACATTGACTACATATTAGGACATATTAGAACAAGTGAGGATCTTTGATGGAAAACACCAAGTGAGGCTTTCAGGAACATTCTTATTTTACAGCAGTGAAATTCCACAAAAGTTTCCAAAAAGCTTTTTATGGCTATTAGAAATTAGCCACTAAATTACTACCTGATAAAATTTTACTTACACAAAAATACAGTAGTGTGTTGTTCTGGGGAGAGCTGAACTCTTATTGTCCATTAACTGAGAGAAACCTTTCTCAAAAGTCAGAATTACAAACTATGCTTCCATGCTTATGGCCTCAATTTACTGCAGAATAGACAAAAACTTCTATAGTAAAACACTGACAGTAAAAAAAGGACATTTTTAGAATTTTATAGTGAAGCTAAATTACAAAGCATTCTAAGTTGGAAAAAAAAATTATTAGACTCCAAGTCTCCAGACATCAGTTTTGAATAGAAAAAACCACATCTGAAACTGCAACCACCACAAAACAAAATTATAAGGCAGGGTTTAGGAGTGAGATGGAAAATATTGCTACATGTCAGGCTTTTCAACATGAAAATTGTAATTTCAACCAAGTCTTTTTTTTTTTTTAAGATGTTCATATAATGTATGGAAATAGCCCATGCAACACAGAAAACAAGGTTTCTGTTTGCAAGTACAAAAGATCTGACCATTAGATGTGTAACTCGTTAAGGAGAAAATGGAAAAAGCATCACAAAGAGACAAAGCTGTAAAATAAAACTGAGGATCCTGAGTAATTTGCTAGCTCAATTTCTCAGATTTTTTCCTTCATATTCTTTTAAAGAAAACTGCATTTAACACTTTCTTCCTGACAGCAGAATAAGCAGAAGTAAAAAAAAGTCACATTGGATTCTGATTCAATTGTTTGATTTTACCATTTGTTTGAAGACTACTCAAAACTTTCAGCAAGCTACAATGTTAACAGATCAAACATTTGGAATCTTTAATTCAAAATCTGTGTTTTTCACTGTGCTCACTTTCCCAGAAAAGATTTGACCAAATAATCAGATGTCTATTAAACTGTGTATAACATGGTTAAAATTCAAATGTGTATAAATTGTGTAACATGGTTAAAATATCTTCATTACAAAAGACAACATACAGGTCAGGAACTAGTGACATATTGAGATTAAAAAAAGAAGAAAAAAAAGCCTCATCCTCAAGGATATCTCCTACCACCACCCTTCTCCCTTTTCATCAAATATCATTCAGCAAGTACCCCTCTTCAAGCCCTTCTCATAGGTGTGGAAATTGCTGCCCCACTCTACCCTTTATCCCCTTGGTACCAGACTCACCAACCCAAAAGCTGCCCTTTGATTTTAAATACCTGTTTGTAGGTTTCAGTATGTTCACAAATTAGAGAAGAACCTTTTCAGAGTTTAACAACATAAAACGGAACTTGTTCTCGTGAAGGTGAAAGTTTTAACTGCAAGAAAGAATACTGACTCTTTAAAATAGGGTAATTATTCTGTCTAAGCATCATAGCTTTAAGCAGATCTCTGAACTGTGGTCTTTTAATAAATTAAATGGCTTTCCATGTCTTCCTTCATATAAAACTTTAAACCCTTCATATTTCTCTTTTCTTGCTGCAAAGCTTTGGTATCAGTGGAGTGAACAGAGTATAGAAAATAGCCAAATACCAAACAGGATCTCAATACTTAGGTAAAGTGATATACATACTAATGCATAAAATACATCTTGCCTTTCACCTTTGAATCCTTTAGCTGACATGCTCTGAAAGGCAGTCCCACTTTAAAACTATTTATGATTTCATACAAAGTCCATAGAAAGTTAAAAGGATGAGGAAAACTGCAAGAGTTCAATACAAAGTTGAAACTGATCCACACTGGTCTTTTCCCTGAGAGTTCTTTCCCTGTTCTCATAATACTCAGCTACAGCATTGCTGATAAAAACATGCTTTCAACTGGAAGAAAAAAATAGAGGCATACTAAGGAAACATTAGAAATAAAAATCACTGGAAATAAGTCTTATGCAAGGAAACAACTTTCAAAACTTGTGACTAAGTAAAGAAGCTATAACATTTGCTGTTTTACCAGGATAATTGTCCCATCTTCAGTAAGTAATCTGCATGGCAGTCAATACAGAGGTGACCTGCAACTTTTATCTTTCCAGCTAACATGTTTCAGTCTTTAAACAGCATTTGGACATGAAACTTCCATTACTGGAATGGCCAGGAAAAGCAAAGACAGCAGTCCTTTGAGACAGTGGAAACTGATGTCTTCTTTTGCCCTTGCTGCTCACTGCACTGCAGAAGGTATTTTTCAGAGAGAACACAACATTAACCATATTCTGATCACTCTTAACTCAGAGTATTTTGTTTCTGAAGTATTAAATGAAGCTGTTCATTTCCTGGCTACATTCCATTTCACCTCCTGGTTCTGACTCTGTGTGACACTTTTCTGGACAGCTTCAGTTTCTCCCTTGGGTTCTCCTGTACATACTGCATTTCACTACAGGAGCATCTACATTTTGGTGAGAGGTGCCTCAAGATTATGATCCAGAGTTTGTAAAGCATTTTGTCATCTTGACAAAAGAGGTTAAAGACACTGAAGGAAGCATTTTGTAGACTTCACATCCATTACAATGTTCTTAAAATACCAAAAGAATATTAAAGGTGGGAGCGTTCCCAGCTGGTTTTATAGTTATGCCCATATCCATGAGCAATCCTGGGTGTTTATTGCTGGGTTTATTGCATCCTTCCCTTAGTCACTTGGTACATTTTTCAAAAGCCTAGACACTCTATAGCTTTGCTGCTCACTCTTTACAATCATTAAAACATGGGAAGTGATTGAGTTTGCACTTGAAAGATCAAAGAATAAAAAATGCCTCTCTCATATTTCGCAAATCATTTGCACAAAAAAGATCAGCAGTTAAATACCAAAACCCTGAAACTATTGCAAAACAAATAGCTCTTGCAGGATGCCTTGGGGCTATTGTATGCAAATATAACAAATATAACACAAGAATGACTACAGACCTGAATACATAGGTGAGTTGTGCTCACAGATGTGGCACAGTTAAGCAACAAAAGCTCTGCTATCAGAACTCCCCACGTTTGCCTTCATACTCCACTACATCTCCTTTAGTAAAGACACACACCATGAAAACAAAAGACAGACCCTGTTTCCATTACACCAGAAGTATCACAGGAGGTTTTATACTGCTGCAAATCACAAGGATTGGTGTTTCAACCAGAAATTCCAGCTGTACTGAAAGGAGTGTGATTTCTGCCAAAACTTTGCTCTTTGCAAGCCTATATTTTTCAGTTCCAAAGATTTTCTCAGAAAGCTCTTGAAGTTATCTTGACTTCAGGTGGATATGTCTTCCTATTCAAGAAATAAACTATGAATTCCTGCTAGTTCAACCTGACTGGCATTCATTAAACTTAGAGTTAAGCTAACTGATCCTTCCCTCTAAAGGAACCATCAAGAGTTTCTCAGATTTCTGTAAATGTATCTTAAGAAGAGACTGAACAGCTTTTGGTCTACAAATCAATTAGTAGTGGTTTTTTGGGAAGAATTCCTGCCCACAGCTTAACTGGGACACAGTAGTTCTGGTGCTTAAGGAGCTCAGCAGTGTTGCAGAATCTAGGAAACACAGATTAGAGCAGATAAAGTAAATACAAGAATGAACCTGCTCCTCACCAGCTTCCCTGGCACTTTAACACAGGAGTGCACACAGATCAGAGCACCAGAGAACTTCCTCAGTCACCTCCCTGTTCTTCCCTGTTCCACAGCATCTTCTGTGCTTTAAAAAAAATAATCTAGTCTTAGAGAGTAACAACATCAGCAATTTGCTGTTAAATTGATTTTGACACACAAAATATGAGGAACATGCAATTTAACCATTTCATTGACTAGAGGTGCAGAGAGGTACCCAATATTTCTTTACTCTCTCAGGAAAGCAAACTGCTTCCCCATCCTGCCTTTTGGGGGAAGATCAGGGGATTTCTTTATGCCTTCCACTTAGTCTTCAATATACCTTTAATATACCAAACACCACTGTAGGGAATACACAAACTTTTACCCTTAGGTATTAAATAAGGGCTAGACAAGAAACTTTCTTAACCACATTTTAAACAATAAAATACTCCACTACTTCCTCTTGGTCACTTAGCAAACGTTTATTAAAAGTTTCCTATTTTACCATTAGCTTACTCCTATTTTTTCTCTTTGTAACAGAAATTCACTTCCAGCAAGGCAGGATAACTGATTTTGCTTTCCCTTAACTGAGAAATATTTTTTGCCCCCACCTCTGAGTTAGGGCTTACAGGAAAACATGCATACAAGAAAATAGTTTGTCTTCTAGTAGTGTCTCACTAATTGCAACTGGGAAAACCCATCAATAACAACTTCCAAGCAACTCCCAAGACTTCCTGTTTACCTGTCCTAAACTAACAACATAAAAGCTGCTGCAAATAGTTAAAAACATTATGGAAAAAGTAGTATAGTATCAGCTCAGCAGAAGGGTCTTTCTTGCAATATTCTCCACCATCCACCTAAAGTTCTATTGTTTCTCAGATGAATATCAAAGCTTTCAGACATGTGCTTAAAAATAAACCTCAAAAAGTTAAAATTTTATTATTTTTCTTCCCCTCCCTTATAGACAGAAGGTAACACAGCTGCCAGCCATAGAATAGAGAGCCAAACCAGTTGCAACCCCTGCTGGTAGTGAAATACTTCCCACATCACAAATAATAGATTTTGAAGCAAACATACACACAAGTCATTGACATTAAAAATCAAAAAGCCATTTCTTATCTGTATAAAATATCCTTCAGTTCTGGAGCAGCTGGAATGCAGCCTAAGTTTATTAACAGAAGAATAGGCCCTGGAGACACAGGCTTGCTAAATTGATTGCTGAGTACTGTCAAAAATATTATGAGATACAATCCAGACACTAAATCTCCCCCTACTTTACTCTTTTCTTGAATGGGGCATTTCTTGACTTGGTGGGCAAGGGAATTCACTGCTATCAAAAAGGCAACATAATTAACTGTGTGACAAGGAGCATGCCCTTTCTCTTATGCATTTGTCATTGCACACTTGAGATGCTGTGTTACAGCCTACTTGTATTTCTTGTTTGGTTTCTAAGCTATTCTTCAGTTTTTTCTCCTCTCTTCCCTTTCTCTGGAAGGTGAAGGCTATGGAGATGAGCACCCTCATATGAAATTACTTCTACACTACCTTCAGCTGATAAAAAAGCCCTAGAGCCCTTAAGGTTATTTTTTTATATCAGCTTTCCAGAGAATTTTGCTATCATCTGTAGCACCAGTACAAGCAGGTTGGTCTGCAGTGGAGATCAGAAGTTGCACAAATTTGATAACTGTAAGTAAGGCACAAACCTTAGATCACATTATCTTTGGTCTTGGTGCACTTATTTCAAGGTCAGCCTTTACCCTCAGCAGTTCCATCCATCAAAACTAACAGGTTGCAGATTGAACCAACTGATAGGAGGCCAGAGTGCAAGATGCAGAGTAATAGCTCTCCCATGTCAAGGTTATAGCTTTTGACTCACACTGCACAGCAAGCCAAATCTCATATTCACACGTGAGCTGTAAGAATCATTCCACAGACTTCATCTTATCAAACATAAAAGAGTAGACTGAATAAATAAGAACTCCTCTTTTTTTCTGATGTACATTTACTGTGGTAGCAGGACATTTCTCAGTTATGTTTGTGCCACACATAAATTACTTGGATAATAGAAAAGGCTGAGTGAAATCATCCTCTTCAACAAAATTCTCAGTCTTCCTACTTGTAGGGATTTTTAGAACTGGGAAGCTAAAGGAGATTGCTGGCAAAAGAAGATTACACTTCTGATCAAATTTATGACACTAAAAAGCCTTAGCCAAATTCATTCCTGGTGTAACTCCTATGACCACAATACACACAGACTTGGCAACTGATACTTAGCTTTTTCCTACAGTGATTTGCATGGGGAATGGGAAGTACATATCCAGACACCAAACAGCAAGTTACCTAAGCTCAGCTTCCCTCCTGATTACAGCCTGTCAGTATTTGTGATCTTAAGAACACAATACTGTGAAGTTCACCTGTTTCACCAAACATTTCAAATCAGTGTCAGAGTACAACATGAGCAGCAAGCACAGTTCTCACTATTGTGCTTCTGCAGTATTTTTCAAGCCTCAGGACAAAACCATGAAGAAAAACACCAGGACAAAGAATCCCTTAGAAGCCCAATCTAATAATAAAGGCATGCATGTAGACTTATTCAGCACCAGTTTAAATATTAACAGGTTAAAGTTTGGCTTCCACTGACAACACTCAAGGAACCCATCAAATCCTGTAAGTGCCATCGTGCCTTCAGTTCTCTGGGCAGCAGCTTGCCAGACATACTGCAGAGCTAACACCAGCAATAGGTAAACGGCTCCTCATTACTAAAGCTGTACCAAAGCAGGTGGGAGAAGTTTAGAATTGGTGAGTTCCACAAAGAAAAAGAAGCCCCCAGCATATAAGAGCTGTCAGCCAGAAAGCAGAAATGTTTTACCAAAAAAAATTCCACTTCTTTTGGAGCCTTCTGTACTTGTTATTAGTGATGGTATTTACCATCTGATACAGGGTTTATTCACCATTCAATGGATTATAGTCTTCTGGATGAAGAAGGTGTATGAATTATCACTTGTCACACAGCTTTCCAGTAGAGAAATTATGATAATGCACGAGCTAAAAATTCTGATTCATTGTATGAAGAGTCAACAGAAAAGTGTATTTTGTAGCTAGGGAAGTTAAGACAAAAATGCAAACTCATGATAAAGAGTTTTGTGTCTAAGCACTGGACATTTTCAAATTTTGCCAAGAGAGAAAATTCAATCTGAAAGCACTCTGAATGATGCAGGCAGGAATCCATCCCCTGCTGGCTGGGTTAATGCATCACAGCATTTCCAGACTTCCTTCTCTACATTAATTATAATAAACAGCTATTGCCATAAGTAAAGTCCTGTTTGTAAAGCTTCAGCACTGCAGATGATCAGCTTCTAAGACAAAAGATGTCCCTGTGAGAGAGGCAGGACACTTAAGTAAACTGCACAGTGGGCTGGGAAGATGATTTGTTACCACTCCACAGGGTTTTCAAGACTTAGCATTACACCAAACAAAACATTCCAGTAAGGAGGAAAAACTGCAGAAAAATCTTAGAGCAAATCAACAGCTCTGCTCCTTAATGTTTATTACCACTCTTGCACAGCAATTTCTCTTCTCTGTTCTGCAGCCTTTTTCTGTCCCCCAATAGAGTCTCACTGCAACTTCCTACAGCAAAACATAAATGTCCAGTATATTGAACTGAAGTCCACATCCAAAATTTGCAATAAGCACTTGAATAACTGAAATAAAGGTGGTTCATATCTTTCCACTGCTTCCTTACACCCCACCACCAATCTCCTTCTTCTGTACAAACTGGGCAAAACTTAGTTATAAAATTTCAGCATTAATCCACATTGGGGGAAATTAAGAAAATCAGCATTTTCTGCACTCTTTTAAAGCCTAGTCATAAGTGTCATTCATTAGTCATAAGTATCTGTGAGCCAGAAGTGGATGGAATAATGAGATGAATAGCCTAGAAAGTGGGTTTATACCAGAGGTAGAAAATACCAGACATGTCATAACCTAAGCATCCATTTGCTTTGTCTGAACTACAAATAAATTAGTTTGAAAAGGAGAAAACTATCTATGGAAGTAGTAACTCTAGGGTGTTCAGAGAAAGCAGTTTCATCACATCACACAATTTAACCAATCACATAATTTAACCAATTAATTTAACTGATTAGTCCTTGACATTGAGGGAAACCTTTCCTAGCTGGCTCAATCTTTTCAAGATAGAGCCTTCAAAACACAAATGATTCTGGAAGAGCCATTTAAACTGATGAATATTTTTGCTTCTTTTTGTGGAGGTAAATTAAGACACTTGATGCAACATTTATAGTCTTGCCATATATTCTGCTCCCATTGCAGAAGAGCAGCTGCTAAGCCTATTGCAGAAATAGGACAGCAAGAGCAAAAAGTGAAGCCCTGCATCCTGAACAAGCATCCACATCAGAAGCTGAAAGTAATCCCAGAGACCCAGAAGTCTCTGAGGAATGTGAATAAAGTGATTCAGGTTCCCCCAACTGCTCCCATGCTCTGAGAACAAAAAATCTGCATAGTTCCCTTGTGTGGGGATAGCAGCTGCTTTGGTTTTTCCAGGTCAGTCCATTTGTTTCAGCTGAGCTTTCCACACTCATCTGTGAAGATCTGCCATGGCATGTCTCAGAGAATTGCCTTGTTGGGGCAGAAGTCTCACACTGGGTGCCTCAAAACATTTACCAAGTTCATTATTTCCTGAATTTGTTATTTAAACCACCTCTTATTAGCTGCAAAAAGCATATGGGGCCCTGCTGTAATGAAGCTATTCAATATTTTTAGCTGTTTAATTTTGGATCAGCATATTATCTGGAGTAATCACCCCTCAACATTTCACTTTAATTGGGCTATCTGGAACAGAAGGGTTGAGAAAGCCACACATGCTCCATTTCCAAGCAGCGTGTTCAACTTATGAAAGGTTAAAATGGCTTATGTTCATGGCTTATGAAAGGTTAAAAATCAAGAATAAGAAAATAGCTGTATTCCCCCAGGAGTAATGTCAGTTGATCAGTTTAAACACTGATGTTTTAAACTCCACATCTAATAAAGAGTACACCAAGGCTCCAAAGATCTGCACAACCAGGGAAATTCCTTCCCTTCAAAGTATATTCTCATCACAATGTCTTCAACTATGCAAATATCTGACAGGGAAATTATAAAAGCCCAAACAGTGGATGGTTTGCCTGGGTGACCACATCTGGTTACATCTCTAGTTGATGATAATGTGATCTGTTCCTGATAAAGAGTACCCAATATTAACAAAATGCAAATGCTCACATAGCCAGACAATCAACTGATCAGTCCCATACAGACTGAAAGATAAATGGCTGCATATTCTCAACCAGGCTTCTAAGTGCCTCCAGGGAAATAAGACTCATTGCAATGCCCAGCCCTTGAGAATCACTCAAAATAAGCAGCCTTTTGGGTTTTTTTAATCACAAAACATGAAAGCTGTCCTTTCCCTTGAAGTTATTATTGTAACAGTCGAAATAACTATATAACATTGGGCAAATATTTGCACGTGAATAAATCTCATTCATAAAGAATTTATGAGCTGAATTTCCTTAAATGAGTTCTTAGTTTAAGAGTGAGCAGCACTGCAGGGCTCTGTGTTAACAACCCAAACCACCCCAGTAACACAGAGTGGGTCTGGATAAGTAATTACACTGCACTGGCAGCCTGTGATACATCCCACTCCCTCACTGCCTTTCTCCTTATCTTTCCTACTTCATTTTCAGCTGGTTGCCTCTATTCATAAGGAAATTTCATAGCATGTTATAGAATCCTAGCATCATTAAGGCTGGGAAAGATCTCTAACATCATCAAGTCCAAACTTCCAAGAAATTCATCTTGGAAAACAGCAAACCTTGGATTCACTCTCAAGAGAGCTAGTAACTATAATTCAGGTACTTCCCAACATGTTGAAGCAGAATTCCTAAACTTGGTTGATATTTAATGACATTTTATGGCACCTGCCTTGGAGAATTTGACAGGCTGCCTAAGAGTTCCCCATGGAAAGTCCCTCACTCTCCTGTACCATGGGGCTTCTGTGATTCCAGGTAAAAAGTGTTATTTAATGGAGGGAGAGAGGAGAAAAATAATTGAAATTGGATGTTACACCCTGACTTACCACAGCCAAGAAAGATGGAAACAGTTACATTAGTCTTGAAATAGTAGTTTTTGTAACTAGCTAAAGGTGACATTGAACAGTTAATATTCTTTTCCCCAAGTTGTCTCCACACTCCATTTCTGGATCTTATCCACATTCCTTAAGAATTTGATGCTGAGGAGCCTTGAAAGAGTAAATGCAACCAGTGAGCCAGATCAGGTTCCAAACACATACTCATGGAGTTCAACCAAGGGGACATACCACAACACAGCACTTAAAGGAGCTGCAGCAGCTAGGGACATGTGCAACTCTGAATATCAGCATAACCAGCTCTTTCTAGTCTTGCCACCATCATTCCTGCGTGCTGAATCTTTGACATAATTACAATCTACATTGTCAAAGATGAACAAGGCTGTATTGACAGTCCTGAGCATTTAAAAACCATGACCCATTTCATCACTACATGATGAGGATCTGTCTTTTCCCTATGATTGGAGCATTACAGGTATTTCAGGTGTTTGTCATTTAACCACAGGTTATGCTTCTCCAAGACTGATTGAATCTCAGTCCCCTGGGAAGCTGGAGGATGTGTCACCTCCCAGGAGCATGAACCTTCTGGGGACACCACCGGCACACCAAGAGAAATGTGCTGCTCAGCACAAGGCTGGTCACCTGCATTCCTCTGGCAGGAAATACTGGCATCTCAACCAAGTTCCATGGGTGACAAAATAAATTCCATGGGGACAGAGAGGGATGTTCCAGATTTCCCCCAACTACAAAAGTAATAAAATAAAGGACCAAGACACGTAGGTTTGGGGGCAGCAGTTTGCACAGTTGTAATACACTGTGCCCCACACTGCTTTGGAATAGACTGCCCATAATCCCATCACCTTTTCACTATTAATTTGAAGATTTTGAGAACTCAGGAGACAAGCAGCATGGGTTCCCTTCACTCACTCATGAAGTGTTCTCCAAGTTGCCTCAGCTCTCAGCAGAATGGGTGGAGTACACCTGGCCAGTGTCCTATCCACACGCTGCAGCAGCCAAACCCAGGGGATCCTTCTAGAAACTGCAGCACCACAAGCACATTGCAGAAACTGCAGCACCACAAGCACGTTGCTGCTCACCAGAGCTGCTGAGCCCTGAGCTAATCAAGGCAAAACACTATATTGAATATACTGGGCAGGTCAAACAGAATGGTGTTGGTTTCTTTCTGAACTGGATTCAACATCATTCTAAGAAAACAGGGCTTAATTATGGGGCCTGTATTATCAGCATCTTTGTTCACCCCATAAATGCTCTCTCATTAGATAGATTAATTATCTTCAAGGCACTTTGGCAAACAGAAGGTTTTCTGGAAAGGCCAAGTAGCAGTCTGCATATGTGTAATTTAGGTTTATATCTGACACTAAGCTAAGAACAAAATATGATTTGACAAAGTTAGAGGAGAATGCTGAGTACAGCAGTTTGCAAGAAGAACTTGGATGTGGCAACATAACCAGGCTGATGTACTAGCTAAGGCATCCCTCCAAGAACCCTCCAATACCCTGCTTAGTATTCAATAAAACCTATTAGTCCAAGCACTTTGACTTCTAATATGCTTTGTCTTGTACATCACTGGCTCATTATTCTTTGTGAACATGTTGTCAGCATTTAATTCAACTAAGTTTGTATCCATGGCAATAGTTTGGAGTAGACTAAAGGAACAGGAATGCAGTCATAGGCCAGTAGCTCCATAAAAAAAAATACAGCAGCCCCTTAATGAAGTGAGAGGAAGTGAATAGGAGCTACAAGAAAGCCAACAAGAGTGGGGAGCTGTAATTACAGTTGTGAGGGAGAGCAGAGAAGTATGGGAAGCTGATGAGCTCCAGTTAGACTGGAATTTGGAAACCTTGTATTTTTGTATTTTTAGCATTACTGATGTCTGGTGGTGACTTCTGACATTCAAGTAAATACAAACAAACTTCAAGGGAGGTGCTGACTAATTGCTCACCACATTAGGTCTCTCAAAGTGAAGTGCTAATCTAGATAAGCATCTTGTGCTGCTTTATCTTCTAATGAACAGCAAAGCACATTGACCCTCACCTCCCAAGCAAATTCACTTACACCAGTTTAAAAGGTTTAAAAGGTTTTCAGACCTTTCTTAAAGTATAACAATAATTGTCAAGAAGGTAACAAGGCCCACAATGAAAACTGCCACTTTCTGCAAATGAGTGACAGGGGAATAAAATCATGATCATCTTTACAATGCAAATGACTTACTATTAGCAGGTCAAGACTAAATCCCAGGTTGTAAAACTAGACAACCCTGATGCTGATCTTCTCTGAAAACCTTATATCCCCATTAGTAAACCATCAGAAAAGGGCTTTAATGAAATCTATCCAGACTGGAAAAGTGTTTGAGTTATTTTCCAAAATTACCACAGGCTACAGTGGTTAATGAAGCACAAAGTACACAAGCATTTTCTAGTTTCAGGTTACATTACAGAAAAAAGCTCTCACCCAGGTTTTAAGGCAAAAAGAATACCTTAAGCTGTTCACTAAATTGATCAGCTCAAAATCAGAGTTTATAATCACATTTCTTCCTAACAGTACTTTATGCCTTCCAGGTTTTCATGCTGCGAGACCAAGTTACTACTATCACAAGATATACTATCATATTCTTATACATTTTTCTCAGGTACAGATTGCAGTTTTTAATACATAAACTGCCAGCAACTTATCTCCACTTCCAGCTAAAATGGGTTAACTGTTTCTTTCATAAAGCAATAAATGCTCTCTAGCAACAAAAAGTGTCTAATCTGCTGTGTGCATGAAAATAGCCCATTTAGAAACCTGTATGGTTAAAATTCCTTCTGCATGACTGATCTTCAAACAATGCATCAAAAAATCAGCTAAGCAAAACTGCAGATCTCCTAGAGGGAAGCATCTTTGTCTACAGTAAGCTCTTGTTGCACTAATTTAACTAAAGCACTTTTCAAATTACTTTTGCTACCTATTTAATGTAATTCTCCTGTGTATGACTGCATACATCATCTTTCCTCTTCCTTAAATAAAGTGGATGAAGCTCTTCCTTTTAACAAATTATCAAGAACAGAAAACATCTGTTGCCTCAAATATTTGATGGACTGAAAAACCAGGGAACATTCATTCACAGTGGCAGCTGAACACACGTGGGTTACTATTATACACATTATTAGGTTACCTTCATGTTTTACTGCTTTTGCCACAATAGATAAATTCAATTTTTACATGTAAACAGAAGGGCTATCTCAGAACTCTAGGAACAATCTTGTGAGAAGGTGAAAAACATCAGTTTGGACAAGTTATTTCTTCTTGTAGCACGTGGTAATGTAAGATAAAAGATATACAGGCCAAAAGGTGGACTAAAGCTTTTTCAATTTAGGAATTCTTCCAACGCCACGCTCCTCTTCCTTATTTCCACAGTGTTCTTAAAGCTATTAAATATGGTCCTGTGGCCTCTGAGGCATGTAATTACTAAGATAAAATATGAAAACCTCTATTTGTCTTTGTGGTGCCAGCTTTACAGGCTGCCAAAAGGTGTGTGTGCTGTGCTACATTCTCTCAGGCTTTGGCAGAAAGATTTTAATTGTCCAAACCAAGCAGGGCAGATACACCAAAAAATCCACTGTTACGCCATCCACATATAGGAATTTTAATGTTAAAACAAGAAGACCCAAAGAAAAGGATAAAACTGACCCATTACACCAAGGACAGCAAGTAGGCAGACTCAGTACTCCTGCAACTGTCTGAAATGCATCTTGCACATTGTGACAAATGAAATAAGCCAAGAGTCTCATGCAGCACTCACAGGACAACTTCCTAAAGAAGAACACAGAATATCAGCTATTGGTAGCCTGCTCAGCAAATTTTCCAGGGTCTGGGGTTAGTTAACAGTTATTGGGATCTTCAAGTAATAAAAAGCAGTGTAAAAAGAGTTAATTAAAAACATACTTCTTGCCACTTCCTTGTTTCACAAACTAAATAAAAGCAGAAGGCCGGAGATGGTGCAATATAAAACGTTATGATTTAACTATTACATTTATTATTGCCATAAGTTTTTTTTAAAAAAGAGAGAACCACACACCCAGCTCCCTAGCTGTCACAGTGGAATGAAACAGATGCTTGCTACAGCTATCACAGCCAACAATGTTACTGAAACACAAATAATCCTTCAGTAAAGCTGCATGGAAAATAATGGGTTATGCTCACAGTTTACAATCTACTCATGTTTTATAACACTGCCTAGAGCCAAGACCTCTCAGAACTATTCCTGCTAAGTTTTTCTTAAAGAGTAGCTGTCCTAAAAAACCTGGCAAGGAAGGAATTAACAGCAGAAAGTATCTCATGTAAGTCCTATTAATTGTGTTTATTTTCACCTCTTTTTAGGCTTGACTGCGTATTTTCTCTGAAAGAAGCAACTCCAGGCATGACTGAACCACATGGATACAGTGCAGCTGACTGACCCCTCAGTCACTAAGTGCACTTGATGGAAAGCAGTTCTTCAAGTCTTTAACCAGCTATCAAGGTCCAGAACATCTCAGTGCTGTGACTTCTGCCTTAGAGTCTGCTTGACACAAGATTGCTTATTAGGCAACTTCCATCATTTCAAAGAAATGCAGAATTTGAGTAGAGGTGGTAGCCTAGAAGCCACCTAACACTAGGATAGATCTCACCCTACAAACTCCAGCTTTTCACACAACTACATTACACACAGATGTACAGAAGAGATTAGGGGGAGCTCCATGGGGCCCTCTTCCTTAGGTGCCATTTTTTCTAGAAATCAGAGCAGCAGCAGGACTGTACAGACTCATTTCAGAGCTGCATAACACTTGCTTTCAGCTTACGACCACCTTGCAGGTTTTCTGCTTTTTCATTACATCCTCAAGTGCAGGCAGTGACAGAGGTAACAAAAGTCAGGAATTGTCCATGCAACCAGAAATTCTCCTGTGATTCTCTCTGGAAGTTTTGGGGTCACATGCACTATTTGCTAGAGTTCAAGATACAGCCCAGATTAGTAAAAAAGACCATCTTTATCCTTACAGACATGCAGCTTGCTTACTCCCTAGTTCTTTGCAGTGCTTTAAGCTACCACAACTAGCACTAGTTCTATCAGGAGCTACATTTTTCAAAAATTAACACCAACCCACTTTTCCAGGTTTCTAAACTTGGGACTGCATACTGAAAGAACAGATCCCAGTTTCCTTCTCTACCCACATAAAGCAGGAACAAATGCAGCACTGTCCAACATTGTCCCTTTCCCTACACAGCAGAACTGATCAGGAGACTGTCAGTATCATTCAAGTTGCAAACCAGGCAAGAAGGATTTATTTCCTAGATGTTCAAGGAAATCTTTGATCTTTCAGCTTTTTCAGCCTTCTGTTCTCACTGATACTTGCCAGAATTTCTAGCAGCTCCTCTATCCAGAAAAACTGTGGTTCAACAGTTAATTTTTATGCAGGTACAATTATACACACATAGATTAAAAAAACAAGCTACAAGAATTTGTGCTGTGCTTCTATGACTGTATATAAATATAAAAAGAATTTGTGTTGGTTTTTCCCTAGCTGAAGCACACTTTGAAAGCAGGCAATTTCAAATGCAATACTGAACATTTCTCACAGTTGAACTTGAGTATATTTTCATTGGGTTTTGGTAAGTATATCCTGTGACAGAAGAGAACAGTCCAGGAGTGCATGGTTTGCTGTGGAGTAGAATGGCTTATGGCATACACTCAGGGAATTTTTGTAAAGAATTCCTCTCTGAGAGTAGAGCCTGGTTCAAGACCATACAGAGAATAAAATAAGAGGCTCAAGTCACACTTTATCCAGGTAGGCAGGTTAGACAACTCCCAAGATGAGAGATTTAACTCAACTTAGAGTCAGCCATAGCATGCCTGGTTATTTTGCAGTACATTCACATGGAGGGAAAAGGATGGCTCAAGGAACAAAGTTAAATCATCACACTCCACCACACATATCACAGACCTCAGTCAACTGCTGGAAGCACAGATAATAAATTAATAAGTTAAGATTACAAAAGCACTTTCCAAATATAGCTGGAGAGCCAGGTCTTGAACTATATGAATACAGAATCACAGAATCATCCAGGTTGGAAGGGACCTCCGAGATCACCAAGTCCAACCCCCGATCCACTACCACTGTGGTTACCAGACCATGGCACTGAGTGCCACATCAGTCTCTTCATAAAAACCTCCGGGGACAGAAAATCCACCACCTCCCTGGGCAGCCCATTCCAATGCCTGATCACCCTCTCTGTAAAGAATTTCCTCCTAATATGCAACCTAAACCTCCCCTGGCAGAGCTTAAGTCCATTCCCTCGTCTTACTGGTAGCTACATGGGAGAAGAGCCCAACCCCCCCCTGGCTACACCCTCCTTTCAAGGAGTTGTAGAGAGTGATGAGGTCTCCCCTGAGCCTCCTCTTCTCCAGACTGAACACCCCCAGCTCCCTCAGCCCTTCCTCACAGGAATTCTGCTGGATCCCTTCACAGCCTCCTTGCTCTTCTCTGGATCTGCTCCAGGACCTCAATCTCCTTCCTGAACTGAGGGGCCCAGAACTGGACACAGTACTCGAGGTGTGGCCTCACCAGTGCTGAGTACAGTGGCGGAATCCCTTCCCTAGACCTGCTGGCCACGCTGTTCCTGATACAGGCCAGGAATATATCTGGAAACTGCACACATGCAGGAACTTCAGACCAGTTCACACAGCTACACAGACCACTTGATTTCTACAGTTTTTTAAAGTACAGTTACTCTCAAGTTCCTAGCTGCTCTGTTTCAATTCTCAGCATCCCTAACACATAACCATGTGAATTTGGATGTATTTTTCTAAAGAGAAAATAAGGAAATAAGGTTAATTGCTTGCATAAGCAACAACTAGTATTTATACAGGGGCTGAAAAGACAAGATTTGTAATAGCTTCCTAGCATTTACTGGAGTGTTTATATCCATATGCATATGGGTAACTCGTGGGATTTTGTTCTGGAAAGTTTTCATTTACAGTTTGATATTGTGAATGAGCAATGCAGAGTTATTTGGATACTGAGAAATGTGAAGGTGTTTTCTTTGATGGTAGAGGGGATATTGCTAAGGTTTAAATAAATAAAAGTTGTGTCTCCCCATTTTTCCAGCATCTGTGCCAGTCCACTGGGAAAAAAAAAAAAAAAAGCCAAACAATCCAAAAACTATTTTATCACCAGAACCCACAAGTACTTAACCTACTTAACCTTGCCTTTTTTTTTTTTTTTTTTTTGAATCACACAGACTTTTTATACAGCAATTCAGAACCAAACAGAACCAAACAGAAATAGTACAATCCCCTTATTTTGTGATTAACTAGCAAAACTATGTTGCACTTACAGGAGAGGTGGCTCTGCTTCTCATCACGTGCCTGGACTTGTAATTATTCTTCTCTATATGTGGTGATGGGACATGGTGGGAAATTTGTGTTTTGACTTCTTTAAAGACATGGGAAACAGTTGCATTTGGCTGCTCCTCTCTCATGACATGTGCCATGACAATGGGACATATTCTGTGATGATAAAATTAGTTGTAAAGATCCAGGAAAACCAAGTCCACTTGCAATGAAAATAATCATGAGAGAGAGAGCAGTAAGATACACAACTCTGGGCACAACACAATGTTCTGAATAATCATTAATCACAAAACACAATGATTTTTTTTTCCCAATATTTTTTACCTGGTCAGAGAAAGGGAAAGTCAGATGCATGAAAATCCCCTCCAAGACTTTTATCCCAAGTTCATGAATGAAAGCAATTTAGATATGGAACACAGCACAGGATGATTTATCTGAAATCAGAAGTTTGGTAATTCTGAATCACTAGCTTAAACACAAAATTGCCTGTTTTGTAAGCTATCAGCAGACGTGTAATAAATACCTATAAAATAAACAAGGCAAGAAGTTTATATGAAGATCACAGGATATTTATGCTAGGCAGCAATAATGGAAATGGCCAACTGCTGTATTTTGTTACTCTGATTTTCAGACAAATACAATCTAGCACATATGGGAGCTAATCAACAGCTGACATTTAAGCAATTATAAAAGAAATGTTTTGATTCTTTAATAAAATGAATTTAATTCTTCCAAAACATGTTGGCCTTAAACTTTTTTTTGCACTGCATCACAGATTTATTTACAAGCTTTAACTGGTATTGGAAAATGCAGCAAGCTAAATGCAAACTGTCATCAGACTAAAAGCCACTTCTGTTCTGTTAGACTTCATGTGAAAAATAGCTTAGTGTCACTGGAGTAGTGCAGAGACAATTTGAAGAGATGCTTTCCCAAGGTTTTCAATGTATTCTTAAAACATCAATTAGTACTTTCCAAAATTTCCTCTGGTCCCTCTGAATTGTGAAACTGTATTTTTTTAGAAACAAAATGAGTAAACAACCAAGCTACTCCATTTAAAAAAGAAGTCTTAATTCTTTAATTATTTCATTTTACTTGGTTATAAAATATTTGTTATAATCCTATTCCCAGAGGGAAAATAATTCTTGAAATCAACCTTTCACTTGAAGAAGTTGGAAGCAATCTCTTCCAGCATAGAAAAGGCCAGTTAATACCAGCACTGCTGCTCTGGATCTTTGTTTTCCCCTTTCTCTCTCCCTCTCCACACCAACATGCTTATAAAACAAACAAACCGCTCCTGCAGTTACAGTGTTTTCAAACAGGCTTTCAACATTTTCCTTTGTGGGGCTTTGTTCTTTACCACCTGCTCAGCTGCTGATACAGTTTTATACACAGCCAGTATGCAGGTCACACACTGAACAGGCCAGGCAAGCCTGGGTCAGAGCAGCAGACTGAAAAACCTGCTTCCAAAGATAAGCCTAAAAGAAAGCATTTGGTCTTCCCTGTAGTTCAGTTTATGTCCTTTTTTTTTATTAAAAAAAAGAAAAAAAGCATCAAAATGGTTTCCTAAATTCCAGTAGCTTTGAAAAGCCTCTTACTAGGGGACAAATCCACCACAGGTCCACACACACTTGTGGATCAGTGTCTTAAAGATCCCTATTTTAAAAAAAAAGATCTTTTTTTTTTCCTACAAGGAGGGATCTTAGCAGTTGTATTCATTTTAGTTGTCAGAGGATGCTCTGTTATATTGCAGTCATGCTTCCTGACTGCCACTGCCATCCAGCTCACACAAAAAGCTATTTTGCTGCAGTTGGATGAGTTACCAACACATGCTTTCCAACTGATTCTGTTGGTTTTGAATAGAGAAGTTGAGTCCAGGTCTCTCCAGGGAAAGAGGTTGTCTTACCTCAGAAAAATCAAAAGCAAGATCAGGGATGAGGCAAAACTACCGAAAAAAATTTGGAAGACTTGTCAGAGACCTGGGTTATATGGGAAAAACAAAGGGTTCTTTTCCTGAAGACTTCTGCTCCAGAAACACAGATGCTATGTCACAGTTTAACCTTCCTTAGTTGGGCAAAGATAAAACTAAAAATTATAAACTGCTCAAAAAGCCCAAAGAAGTTACTTGCTCATACTCCCCACTTAGAGAAATACGTATCAAAGGTTTCTAGAAATGGCCATGGAATCTGTGTAGAATGTATACAAACATTAAATGCATTTTAGAGATACAGAAACAAAAGGTTAACAATGATGTGATTAAGCACTGCAGCCAGGCAGGAACCACCAGCAGAACTCAAGAACCTGGGCTCTGGGTGTGGTGAGGCAGTGCTGGATGCACCAAAACCACCCTAGGAGCCTGTGGAAAAGCAGCACGCTGACACCTTATGGATAATCTGCTACAGAATTTTACCTGAAGTAGCACAAACCTGGAAACAATATGGTATGATCTGTAGTACAGTTTTGACAACACAATGAGACTAATTAAACACTGATCATTAAGAATCTTTGCAAGTGTGTGAAAATTATTTAAGCAGAGGCAATGACCTAAGGGCCTACTGAATCTAATATCTATGACTCTGCACTTCATTTTATGAAGTGGGTCTTTCTGCAGCTAGAGTCAGTGCTGTGACAAAGATGAAAACTTCTCCATAAGCAAGGGTCTTACTATAAAATCTATTAAATACAAATTTTTTTATGTTTGAAAGGGAGAAATGTGCAGAAGGAAACAGAAGAAGATGTGTGTCAAAACAAACCTAATTTGTACACCACACTAGTCAGTGGATGTTTACTGGCTCCATTTCAAAGCTCTTCTTATACCTCTCTCCCCACAGAAGTAAAATGGAGGGAGGGAGTTCAAATTCCCACCTTTTTTCTGAGCAGAGCTGAATATCCCATTTTTAAACAAAAGCAGGAGAAAGGCATTATTGCCACTTCTATATTCCAAAACCTATTCTTTTCTCAAATATCTTTGGCTATTAGGAAGCAAATTTAGCTACTGATCTAATTTGTTTCAACTTATAAGTACTAATACCCAAGCAAACATATGTTGAACAGGCTGGTTAAGAATATTTAATGAGAATTTAGTTACCAATTTGTAAATGAAAAGTGCAAATGTGGCAGTTGCCATAGATCCTTGTAGTTCCTTGCTGGCACTGAGCCCAGCTAGGCTTAAAAATATGCAACATACTGATGGGAGAAAAAAATTGAATATAATGTGTAAAACTTGCTGTGAAAATACAATTCTGCATCTGGTTCCTAATGTAAATTGTATGAGCAAGACAATATTTCTGAATGCATTTATGTATCCTTTGTGCTGATGCAATTAATGCAAATATTATAGTCACACCATAATAAAATCACAATGAAGTGAATGCCTACAGGCAATTCAGTTTCCTGTCCTTGGTAGCTGCAAACAGAACCGTGTTCTGTTCTCCATTTGTCAGCAAATGAAATGGTGAGGAATAATCTCTTCACTTGTACCTACCTCTTTGTTAGGTTCCTGCCTTGGAAACAGGAACAGCCTTTATTGAAGAAACAGCCACAGAGCAGACACATTATGTTCTTGTTCCTGGAAAACAGAAGGAATGCAAAAAGAGAGCTAATGGGTTGCTATTAAACACTAATGCTAACAGAAGTTAAGCCTATTGCATTAATAAATCATGATAAACTCTAGCACTCCTCTCCTCCCCCAATTATCTTACCCAATTCTGTAAACTCTTGCCTCATTTTCCTTCCTAGCCCTTGTCTAGGAAGTAAAGGAAGCCCCAAGCATCTAAAAGGATCCCTTCAACAGCAGCTCCAGAGCGTGTCTCAATCACCACCTCACAACAGTTTGTGAAACTGGGGTTTCCACAGGCTTATATTTTGGTCATATTCCACTGGATTTTCAGAATTACATGAAAAACACAACTCCACAACTTAAAAAGTTGCCTTTCCATAGATTCCCTAGCTCCTTTGTAGTACCTCAAAATAAAACCTCACAGAGAAAATGAACAACATGTTCTTCCCTTTTATCATTCCTGGAAATCCTATCTACTTTAGATGTATTCTTCCTTTCCTCTTACTTTCCAATTCCATCTTTAAATAAAGCCAAACCCCACCACACTAGGCATACATAAAACACTAGCATTTGTTAAGCCCAAGTTGCTTAAAATTGATAGCTGCAAGCATCTGAAGATTTACAGTACAGAACATTAAGACACTGCAGTGAAATATAAAATAATTGGAAGAGTGAAAACAAAAAAAAAAAAACCCAGTATTTTCTAAAAAGCAAATTTTAAGGTATTTTATTCCAAGTATAAAGTCTGTGAGTGATCAGACTTCTGTTCAGACAGGCTTTTTGAGCACACCCATATCCCACAAAGACCACAGAGACAGCAGAGCTTCCACAGGGATGTCCATCCCTGGCATCCCAAGCCCCAGACATATGGGGCAGGTTGTGGGCCAGAGGCACAAAGCCTGAGCTGTGCATGGTTTGGTAGCTCTGAGGCAGCAAGAACTGCAGAGCCTCTTAAGGGAAAAACCTTCTGGTTAAATAATGAATCTTCTACTTTCTCAGCTGTGGCTGAAAGCAGCTATAAAGCAATTCAGATTTTTGTGTTTTTATAGGTATTTAGAAAAATGTTTATATATCCTAATTAAGTTTCTCTAGTCCCTTCTAGTTTCTTCCATAGGATTTCTTCTCAGCCATGAACAGTTACATACTCATTATTAAAGCTGATTACACACCAAACAAAGCATCTAAGTGTAAAGATGTTTAAAATAAAACCTTTAGAAGCCATGATCTAATACAGGATCTGCATGGTTCACTAAGAATCTAAGGAATTACCCTGCAGAAATGTGACTTTTATAGAATATGATTTGTGTAAAAAGCATTTTTCATAGAGTTTATATTACACTGGTGTATAAATTGCCAATCAAAACTGCCTATAAGGGAAAACTGAATGAAATGCTGGTGAACAGGCACAAATTATGAAGAAAAGGGCTGAGAGATCAAACGAGTTACAACCACTCAACAGCATCTGAGGCAAAATATACTTTTTTTACACAATACTTATCACAACTATCAGTTTGAGTCTATTTCTAATTCTAGATAGGGTCAATGAGTTCAAAGAGCTTTAGAGGATGCCTTTATAAGGATGATTTTTCCCAAGAAAAATAGGAAACTAAGTTCAGTGTCACTTGTCCCTGGTTCCCATGGGTTCAGGGAAGACCAGCCTGGTCTGCTTGCTGCAGACAGTAGGGCAGCATTGGGTATATGAGGACTCACACTGTTAACTTCAGAATTAATTTGCACAGAACTTAAGTAAAATTCAGAACCCATCTTCCTTATAATGATGAAGTGATTACTTGGGGTAGGAAGAGGAACTGGTGCTGTACCTACTCTTTTTATCAAAGAGGAATAACTCAGGACAAGATGGAGTGTTGTATTTGTTAGCCTCTTGTTTCTAGAAAACTGACCTACCTCAAAAGCCACAGTCACAGACAGTATCTTATCTTAAAGAATCCATGCTGCAAGGCCCTTCCTCCTCTCCACAGGTCAGCACACCTCACACAAACTAAGTCATTCCACTACATCCAATCTCACTCTACCAACTCACAGATTTGCTGATGAAGCTCATCTCTCAGGCAGCAGTGACACTTCCCTCGTAGGACACTTCAGGTCTCCTCTGGCTGAAGGACTTCAGTGCCACCTGTGACCTCAAGACTCCCTCACCTCAGCTGACCTATTTCTGGCAATGTTTAAAGCAGAAGAATTACCCAATGGTTTCATCAGAGCAGTGATCCATAAGAAAGGTGTGAAGGCAAGGTAGTCAGGAGGAACAGCAAAGGGGACACACAAAAAAATCAGTTGCTGTGGCAATAGTTGTCAGTTGTATGTTCTGACAAGGATTTCACTTCCTAGTGGTACAGTGCAAACCTTACTGTCCACCCTACACTGTACATAGAATCTGTCCAGTAAGACTTACACAGGTTATAGGCAAGTATTCAGCAAGACACAAATCACCTCTGGAGTTTGCCTGTAGCTGTCAGCTTTCTTCATTACTTTGTCAACTAAAAAGCCCCCTGCTTCCCATGGTACACACAATCCTTTTAATAGTAACCAATATTGATATGACAATTAACATTTCTACTGCTGATTAATTTTAATGTTAAACACTATTTTTTTAAGCATGACATTCCCAAAATGCTCTTGTACTATCCTGACAATCAAATATCTAAGAATAAAGCCACAATCATCATAAACCATTTAACAGCCTCCTAGTGACATACCAAGGATCCCCAGGCTTACAATACATCTTACATTGTTAATCAATATTTTTTTTTTTTTTTTTTAATCTAATAGACTGTACAGTGAAACAGCAAGTGGCAGCAAATCAGAGAACATCATCACTTCTAAATAGCAACCTGAGGGGTAGCCAGTTTATTTGGGACTTAGGCAGGATTGCAGCACCAGGCTTGGCAGTTCAGATCTGACCCAGATTGGTTGTAATCAAAACTGCCCATTCAGTTTCAGCTGGGGCCCATCTGTCCATCAGACTTGAAAGGAAAAAAGCCCAAACAACAAGGCAGAGCTGGCTTTTTTCTTTTGCCATTGGAGTCCAGGTCTGTACTGCACCTCAGCTGTGTACAAGCTTGTAGCCATCATTACTTGTATAATGAATTTTATTTGAAAAAAAAAAAGTTTAAGCTGAAATCTTTTGAAGAAGTAGCCCCTAAGTTCTGTGTTACTGAGAGAGGAAAACAAAACTGCAAAGCATGTGGCTTTTTCAATTAAGAAAAAAAAATTCACTGAACACACCATAACCAGGCACTAGCTCATTGTGCCATACAAAGCTGTCTTCAAAAGCAAAATTAGATAACCATGTATTCTAAACTCTTCCCTAAAATCACATCCATTCCTACTAGAGTATAAGTAGCTCAACTATTTCAAACCAGATTTTTCATTAAAGATCTAATTTTAAAGCTTATGTTTTTCAAAGATACTTCAGACCTGTTTTATTTCTGCACACAATGAAATCAGTTAACAATTAAATCATTAACTCTTTCTTGTGTCACAAAGTGACTCTATTATTATATCTATTACCTGCCACAAAGGTTATTATTTGACATTTTGGAGGGTGAGATATTCTTTTGCCTAAATAAGTATTGGAGAGCAACAGTAAATGTTTGAAGAACCTCATCTGGGAATTAAGCAGAATTCTTGCTTATAGTGTGCTCTGCACAGAAAAACTTCTGTTTGAGGAGTTCAGAAGACTGCACTGAACAGCATCCATACACTCAACATTTCTTCCAGTCTTTGCTCACCAGATTCTAAAAGCAAACACGGCATTAGATGCCCTGTACAGAACCAGTCATCTCACTAATGGATTTCAAAAGTGATGTTTAACTGCAAACTTGAGAAGCCTGCTCACAGCCCTCCTCAAGCAATTCTAGCAAACACTTCCTTTTCTTTGAACACTGCATACTGAAGAATAAAATAAGGTCACTAGCAGAGATGCCAAATTAATTGCCTTGCTTATCTGAAAAAGTTCTTAATTGCTGCTGGCTTTCAATAAGCAACTAAAAGCCATCTCTAAGGCCACATATTTTCAATTATAGTGTACATGCACTACACAAGAAAAATCTACTGACCAATTCAAGTCATACAAGTGATTGAAATCCTTTTCAGAAATGCCTCTGTACTCTTTCCATCTTCAGATTTCTACTCATTCTCTTGTCTTCATTTTTGCCTTCTGTGTGTGCGCACTGTTTCTAGCTTTAGTCTCATTCTGGCCTTGAATAAAGAGTAATATTGCCTGCTCAAAGTTGAAGTTGGTAAAGTGAAACTTACCAATAAATTCTTTCCATATAACTCGGCTTTATTATTTTTCTAACATTTTTCACTGATCTCTTTGAGCATGAATGTGTTCAGCACTTTAGCACAGAACCCAACTCCTTCTTGAGGCTCCCTCTTTTCAGATTAAGGCCAATTCAGGGAGTGAGCAAAAACTTTACACACACCCCTACACAGATCTGCTTCTTGCACTCCAACACTTATCTGATTTCCAAATATTCCATATTCTGCAAAGAATAACTTTCTTCCTGATATGTTTTTTTAAGCATTCTATCATTCTACATAGTGATCACATTATTGCTTGAGATCTGTCAAATCACTGAAGTTCCAGAGGATGACAGAGAACATCTGAATGCCCCAAGTTCTTTCAAAATTACTATTTCTTCTCTGTTAAATCCTTCAGGACTTTTCTCATAAGAGGAAAAAAGGGAGAAACTACCCGTGAGCTCAGAGCACTTTACAGGAGGTGCTTAGCTGGAACCTCTACAGAAATTACTGCTGAAAGTGACAGAATAAACGTTGTCTTCTCTTGGGTTTCATAAAAACTACTGACACCAGGATTTTATTATCCTTTTTTTCCCCCAAAATATCCCTATGTATAATAATACGTTTTAGTACTTGAGCTGGTAATAAATTAACACATTTTACAGACTCTGTTTTATTACTGAGAGATGTCTTGCTTTTTAGATTTCAAACAATCTTTTCCAGAGGACCTTTATGTAGCAGAGAAGAAAAGTCCATCCAATTTTTACTAGGCAAGCTTAACAAGTTCCCCTTGGAAAAAATAATCTTCATCAGACAAGGTTAGCATGAAGCCATCTGAGCTTTTCTTTGTACCCAGAGCCTCAACCTCAGGTCCTGTAACCATATTCATATTTTACCCTAACCTTTTACAAAAAAATCCACAAATGTCATATATAGTAACCATGTATGTTTTCATATATACAACATATATAGAGCACAATATAAATAAATGCATGTATATAATCAATATATGTATGCACAAATAAAAATCTTACACAAAACAGCCCACACACACAAACTTACACCAAGTTTGGTTTTCTCATCACAACATTTCCAATAACTCAGCTTCAATCCTGATGAAAAATTCAGTTTTCAGGGTCTACTATTTCCCACATTCAAGAGCAGCTATCCTGCTGGTGTTTTCAATATGCATCAGAAAGGGAAGAATCAAGTCTCCTGGAAAAGATAATTTTGTCTGGTTTTAGTCAGTCTTCCAAGTCCCAAAGTGCTATCTGGAAGGTTAAATGTTTATCTACAGTTCATTTCTGCATTTCCTGAGATTCACTCAGGTATCTTCTTATCCACTTACCAATTACTGGCTAAAAAAGAGGAGCTTGCCTTTCATTTAATAGAATTAGTTCAATATTTAACACTGTACATCATGAAGCTAAATCCTGAAATTGCAGAGCAGACTGCCCTTGATTATATCCTTTGTTTTAACAATTCACAACCCACTGCCATCTAAATCTACTGCAAACTAAGCTTTTAAGCAGCCTGTGTAAAATAATATTTTCAAAAGAAATGTTATTGCTATTACACAAAAAATTCTTACATTTCTGTAGAGATTAAGCACCTGAGAAATCCACACACAAATAAAATTTCCTCTGGTATATTTACAAAGCATGGCTATTAAAATCATATCTACAGCTTCTACTGCTATTACTCATAACTAAACAACTTTTCATTTGTTTCAATCACACTTAGTGCTGTCAGAAAGCATTTAACTATTAAAGAGGAAAAAAATCCTGTGTGTACCCAAGAGGTCAATTTTATTGTTCCTGCCAGCCACACAAAGGGCAGATGATCTTTCTCTTTGAGGAAATCCTCCTGAGTCATAATGTAATCTCTAATCTCTCCTGAAGTTTGAGAGTTGATGCTGCTCCAGGTTTATGATAAGCTGATTTCACAGCACATCCAAATGGTAAAAACTTTGGAATGCATTGTAGAGGTCTGGATACAAACTTTGACCAACAAAGTGTCCAAATCTCCAGGAAACCACCCGTTTCCAGAATGAGCTACTCACTGAAGACCCTCCTAATGCATTTATTCTTCATCTGCTCTAATAAACCTGAGTCATATGCAAAAGAATCTTTACCAAAAACTAGATATTTTTACAACACTTTCAGCTTTGTGATTTAAAAAAATGATTACCAATATGAGACATCTCAGGAATGGTTTATCTAAAGCCCTAGAAAAGAAAACCCTTTCTCACTCTCAGTTTTCAGACTGACCTACTGAAAACCACGACATCCTTAGTGATGTGTCCTGGAAGTGTCAAAGCCAGCACAACCTCTGGAAGTGAAAAGGCAGCAGATTTGTGTGTGCTGCAAGGGCAGATACACTCATATTATATGAATTAGAGTGTGAAGTCAACAACCCACTATAATCAGGATTCTTAATAAAGCTGGTAAAGTTTTTAAAACAGATGGTCCCACTGAGGAACTGGCTTAATAAAAAGCCTTTTTGTTTTTCTAGGGGAAATGTTCATTTTTCAATGTCAGAAAGACATGAAAAGAAGGTAATTGAAAGTTCAATTCCAGTTCTATTTTCTACAAAAGAGCACTAAAGCCTTTCCTTCCCTTGTGCACTGTAAGAGTGAGTAAAGGCACAGAAATTTTAAATGAAGAAACAGAACTTCAACTGGAGAATTGTTTTTAAAAAGAAGTCCCATTTTTTCCTTTAGTTTTTACTTTTCATATGTCAAGTGAAGAAAAATAATTTTTTTCATCATTTCACCAATTCATCAAAAGCTGTGGGTCCCCACAGGCTTAAAAAAAAACATTTCTTTTGCAAGAAAGAAAACTGACCATTACTATTCACTTAACTATCTTGTCTGGCTAAATGGAAAGCCACTATTTAGAGGAAGGCTTTGCAATTAAGAAAGACAAGAACTTCAAGAAGCAGCATTGGCTTTTGCTTGTCCCATAACCTTTGTGAGCACACTGAAATAAAAGCCACTGTTATAAATGCTACAGTGTTGGGCCTGTAAGTGCCAAAGCACCAACACAGCACCCACCATCTCAGAGAGAAGGAAGCTGATGCTGTGTATGCCTCCTCCCATCCTCCAGAAGCTCTCAGCACATGGTACTGACCATTCCCCTCCAGAGTAAGCCTTCTGTTGCCACCAACTCATCAAATTAATCTGGTAAATAACCCCACTGCATATTGGAAGATCAAATCTAAATAACCATGATGGGGCAATGGTTTACCAATAGTTTATGGAAGAGAACATTTTTGTGTTTTTTTTTTTTCTTTGGGAGAGAGAGAGAGAGAGAGAGAGAGAGAGAACAGTAGGTTGCTAGGAAAACTCATTAATATGAAAATTAGGCTAAAACAGGTTCTCAAGTTATAGAACAACAGGCTGGAACCCACCTAAAGGGCTCACTCCAGCCACTTTTCTTCACTATAAAGCAATTGAAGCTTTATGGCCTTCACTTGCACAACTGCATACTCATTTTCTGCAAGGCTCCCTCCCTATTCTGTACACAAAAAGCACCATACAACAGTAAACCTGCTGTTTGTTTCCCAAGATTTGCATGCTCCATTTTGAAACCCTTATTTCTAATAATAATGTAATTATAGCACACCTTACTAAAGTACCCAAAAATAACCTAGATGGAAAGCTATAATATGCTGCTGACAGATCCTTCTCTCAGTGTAAGAGTGTAAGCATTCTCAAGACTGAGAAGAACATTCCCAGTACTCTGGACAGAAGGATGGGACTGATGCTGTGTTGTTAGACAACCAACTGCAAACTAAATACAATGCATATCTCAAATTCATTAAATACTGAAAACAGATAAAAGAGGTTATAGAAGAGAAAACCATCAGATTTTTAAAAAAATCAATTTACCAGTAAAAGCACACTTGGCAATGGAGTGAGCTAAGATTGACTCATATTGACTCTGAATATAATACTCTGTAATCCCCACTAAGCATGAAATGTCTCACTGCATAAACACTCAGGTAATATCAAGGTAAGCAGTTGTGATATGTGAAGAGGTCTATGCTCAAAGAAAGTATCAAGTGTATGTATTTAGATTGCTTTTTTCCTACTACACTGGATCATACAAACTTAAGCTTCTTATTCACTAAACATGTATCATGAAATTTACTTAGGCTGGATCAGAAGCATCCCAGTATTATTGGATAGCCAAAATGTTACAGTGAACTGGACAAGAAGAGCCAGCTCTAGAATTAGGCAAATAAAACATTTATGGCTGAGGGCTGCAATTACAACATCATACAGTATGTAACATGCACCACGATCTTATTCTCAAGAAAAAAGTCAGCATGTCCCCAGCTATTCCACTAAAGTGCTGCCAAGCAAGGTATGTGCAGCACAAGTGTGAAATCATCTTTTAACCAACCAGATTGAATCCTCTGCAACACCTAATCTATTGATGTCCTAAAAATAGCTGAGGAGGTAACCACTCTTTCCATCTGACCCTACACAACAAGCAATTTAAAACAATTCATCATTTTCCCCTTTTAACAACACCTAAATATTATCCCATAACTGAGCTCCTACCTACTGAAAAACCCAGGCAGGTCCACTGCCTGTAGTAGGACACTGAATTCACTCAGCCCATTAAAACCCTTGAACCAGAGAGACAATAAAATTATTCAATTTTAAGGTGTCCTCTGCAGGAAAGGGTACTCTGCCAGTAACAGGAGGCTTCTCCCTTTTCCTCCCAAACAGCTGCACCCAGTAGTTATTTCTTCTGGAGCTTCACTGGTCAGAACACTCTCCCAATGCTCCCACAACAGCCCAGAACCACATGGATTGTGGTCTTAAGTCAATTCACATAAAAAATATACAAATATTTATATTTTATTCCTTTCATAGCTGTGGACGCAGGCAGAAAGAAGCTGTAGTGCCAGAAATAAAACACCTGAATACCATGGGAAAAAATTAAATAGCTCAGATGTAACCTCCTCTTGATGTCAAGGGAAACTGATGGTAGCAAACTGCAGCATCAACTTTTAAAAGCTCTCAGGAGATAATTAAAAAAAAATACACACCAAAACCTCAGGCTTCTGCTGCAGAAGAACTGTCAGAAGTAATAAGGAAAATTTAAGGACACAGGAATAAATAAAATGTATGGAGGAAGAGTTAACACTGTGCTTTAGAGAAGAAAAATCACAATTCACGAGCTACTACAGTTCTTGGAAAGAGCCACAGAGCATATGGACAATATATGCCTGATAGAATCTTCTTGGATTTCCATATGGCTTCTGATCACACCTCTGTGAAAGTTCATATAAAAGTAAACCTCCAGGGGACAGAAATATACAAGTTGAATTTGTTAAGTGTTCAGAAATGAATAATACAAAATAAACACATCATCTAATCCAGGAAGCCTCCAGTGTGGTCCCAACTGCTTGTGTAGTATCAGAGATAGCACAGATTTTTTTCTAAAGGCTGAACTGTTCATCTTTCAAAATCATCTGCAAAAGGGCTGAATACCAAGATGACAAAGTTTGCTTATGTCAATAAAGTATCTATAATTGTATAGCCTGAATGCAGAGAGTTCTCAGAGTGCTGGGTGCCTTTAATACTAGAGCAGATAAAACTCCAAACTGACAATTGTAAAGTAATGCATGCAGAGAAAGATGATCCTAAAGTTTTACACACAGTGATTGACTTTGAAACTGCTATTACCATTCAGGAATCAAATTCTGAAGTTACAATTGACAGTTCTGTAAACACATCAACTCAATCTTCATTAGAAGTTAAAAAAAAATAAAAAGCCAATTGCTAGAAATTATGAACAAAGGAATAAGTATATTCCTTTTCTCTCCATCACAACAAAGCTGTCATATACTAGAAAAAAACCCACAAGACAGCAAAGACAAAGGAATTCAATGGCTTCCATTCAGAAGAACAACTAAATGCATCAGAACTGTGTCCAGAAAAGCAATACCTAAGTGTATGACAAAGATTTTAAGATACTAGAGACCATGGAAAAGCTAGGTAGGAAACAAGTGTTCAGTAGCTCCCAGAATACAAGAGCTACAGGATGTCAAATGAAATTGCAAAATGTAATTAGACTGTAGAACTCATTGCCTCAGGATATAAAAGTTGGTTCAGAAATAACGTGGATGAGTGGAAGAGTCAGGGAAGCCTCCTGATGTGCTGATCCTGCTCTGAAGTATTCTCCTGGGCATGTGCTCAGGCATTGCTGCAAACAGCATCAGGCTTTGGGAAACACTATGAATGAGGCTATACTGGGACAAACAAGTATACCACAACCCTCTCCACAAGATAAAAGTCTAAGGGATTTTGCCTAAATGAAACTTTACAGCACATTCTGAGCAGTTTACCAAAACCAAACAAAAAGACAACAAAAAATAACTTAAAAAAAATTAAAAACCAAGACTAGATGACACTGATTTCAACAAGATGTTGGGAACATTTTAATTCCTTGTAACCAAATGCTGTTTTCATCCTCTGCACCACAAGAACAGCAAGAAGAAAATCAAACAGACACCTCTGCCCAGTTACACATTACACAGCCACCAAGTGCCAGGAAAGCCAGCACATAAGCACAGGCTGAAATGGTTTTCTCTACAGTTTTTGGAAAGCAAATTAAGACATGAATTATGGTGAAAACAGAACAATAAAAGACAAAAAAATTGTTCTAGTATAGAAACATTAGAGACCTAAACCAGGAGACAATATCTTACCAACTACAGGTTTTATGACTTTCCATACTGGTTTTTTTCCTCTTAACATGTACTAAGAACATTCATTGTTTTATTGCTATTTATTGCTTTTTTACATGTATAGAAAAATGTTGCTGTTGAATTCTTAGATTAATACTTTGTTTCCAGGATTAATACTGAAGCATCAAACATGTTCCCAGCCCTACTTTAACTCAGGAGCCAGAGATAGCACCATCTGCTTCAACAGTACAGCTATGTATAGGAGAGCTATAAACTCATAACAGCTTGTTCATGTTGTTTATATTTCAATCAAATTGATTCAAGGTAACAATTTGCCCACAAGTTTCCAGTGCCAGGCAGCCTTCAGTGAGCCTACTCCATAGCCAGGGAAACTAAGGCCACAGAACAAGGGTTTTTTTACTGGTGCAAAATAAGAGTGGCAGAATTAGTAATACAACTTCATTCCTGTGTTTAATAGCAAGTCCTACTCTATGCACAGTAGCCACATTACTTCCCAGCCAAGGGAAAGGTCTCTGACTGTATCCTACAGCAATATCCATCACAGGCTTCTTTCTGCTGGACCTGATTCTTTAAGTTGTTCTCTGATCACCTAAGCAGAAGTCAAAGGCACAGAGCAATAGAGCCTGTAATGCATGATTTACTTCTGGTTCTGGTTCCACCACTGCCCTGCTGCATTCCCTTGAGCCCTTACTCCATCTCACCTAGCTGAGCGTGGATCATGCCCCATCTCCTGCCTCTAAATGGGCTGGAAGCTCTTCTGGGTCAAGAATTGCATTTTTACACTGCACCATTGCTTTGCACAGCTGGGTCTCCCATATGGTGAAAGCCCTTTGGCCTGTGTCCAACACTAACAGAACTTGAGGAGGACTCCTTTATGTATGCAGAGGAAGAAAAATAAGGTAATGGGCCAGGGATCAAAAGTAAAAAGAAAAAAAAGTCCCTTTTAGTTAGACATGTGGAATTATTCCTGACACAAAAAGTATTCCACCTGCAGGAGACAGACTGTCCAAAAAAACACCACGTAAAGGAAACTTGGATGGTTGTATAACCACTCTAGTGTTACCAGGCAGGTCCCACTGGAAGCACAAAGTGTTCTGCCAGAACCAAACCACATGGGAGGGTGAGTATGAAGGTCACTGAACACTCCTTCAATTCTCTCCCCCTCCTGAAACACCTGGGCTAAATAACTCTGCATCCCAAAGAAAAAAAAAATCATCAGCCATTCAACTTGCTCCTTCTGAGAGGGAATACATGGTGCTCTCAAGGCAGATCAGTTCTGTATAAACCAGGACAAGCAAGTACTCCTCCTGAGCCCCAAGCACAGGGCATCTGCATGCCAGGGAGGAAGCAGCAGCAGAGCTGGCACATTCATGTGTCAGGCAATTTTTAATTTTAATATGAAGAATACAATTGAGAGTTTGAAGTGTTTAGGAAATGTCAGTATCCAGCCCCGCCTTCACAAGCAGAAATTAACAGAAAAAAACATTTATGAACTTTTGCCTACAATTCTGGAATAAGGGACGTTATAGTGGGCTTGAAGAGGTCACCAATAGCAAGAAGATCATATGAAGTTGGAGCCATGTCACTGGGTGCATTTATTTTATTTCGTTTTTTTTAAAAAAAAAAAACAAACAAAAAAACCCCCTTTTTGTACAACTACTTTGAGCAGCAATTTCTAAATGGCTTTCAGCTAGGAATATCTTTTAAAGTAGCTGCAACTGAGCAAATAGATGTCTATTTACAAACATCTATTTACAGACACTTATGCAAAGTGCTCTCCCCCAAACTGACAGAAATTTAAAACAATGCAACAGTTTTCTGTGATGAGCAAACTGACACTTTGGAGGTTAGAATGTATTTTATGCCAGAATAAAAGTAGCAAATGCAAAGACAAGCAGCCAGCTAACTGGAAGAAACATTTCAAAGGTCTTAAGCCACTATTGTGGCACCAGTAATGTGGTAGCTTTGATTTATGGTAACAAGCTTTTTTTAAAAAAAAAAAAAATAAAATTAAATTGCTCCTTTTGTTTTTTTTTTCTCAAATCCATATTTTAATAAGTCAGTTCATTAGGGAAACTGGGACTTTACATTAGGAATGCTAAAGGTTTAAAAAGAAGAGGCCTTGGCAGGAAGCTGGTTTTAAACACTAACAGAGACACAAGAAAAGAAAGAAGAGATTAACAGCTCTGGTGTCTCCTGGTACATACTCCTGTATAAAAGCTGGAAAAGAAGCCCACTTGGAAAGAAACAAGGAAATGCTAAGAAAGTCTGTGCCAGTTTCATGTCAAGAATGAGATTCAGTGGAGATCTGGATTTTCCTGCGTCCTTTAAGTCGTCCCTGTGAGATTATGTTTTCATTTCTTTTTCAGATTTAATAGGTTTCTGAGGGACTGCCTGAGGAAACCTTCTATAAAAAGTAAGGGCTTTGATTATATTACTGTCAATATTTTAGGTTTAAAAGACAGACATGGGAGCTCACTCAACCTTAGTACAAACAAATGCCACAATCTAAACTGCACTGTCAACATTGTAATACCCCTTTTTAAGCTGTAAAACACCAACAGCATAACTTTTGATCTCTAAGATGCATTTATATATACACACTGTATTTAGGATGGAACTTTAAAAATTCAAATCCATTTTAATTCCAAGACAAAGTTTCAGTACTTCAGTAAGAGCAAGATGAGATGATAAAACTAGCACATAATCAAGTTGTCAGGGATTGCTTCTTCACAGCTGTATCTTTATGTTCATGACAGATGAAAGTCCCATTAACATGCTCTAGAACTAAAGCCACAGCCTGACTCTGCCTGTCCTCAGCTGCTCTAAGAGAAGGATGTCCAGAAATCAACCCTAAACCAAGCATCTACATTTTCAGTTTGCAGTTTCCTCAGTGAAGGGACCAGGCTGCACCTTTGACTGGAGCACCCAACCAGCTTCTCAACACTCACACTGCAGACTACTCCTGGATCTCAAGTCAATTTACCTAAGGGCATTAAATGCTTTGAAAGAAAGGTTATTTATACCAATGCACAGAGTTCCCACAGTCACATCACTGCACAGCACCAGCATGGGTAAAGAAGTGCACCTTATGTGGCTGTAATGCAAACATTTAATAATGAGACCACTCCTATTTTGCCTATACCAGCAAGACAGCCACAGCTATTAAAGTCCTCATGTCCACACAAGTAGCTACCACAGGCTACCTGCTCCTAACACAGGTTCCCTTTCCACACCCAGGGCTGCAGTAACCTGCCTGCACCCCACCAGAGATAAAGCTTTGTGCAGAGCTCCTGGCACAGCTATACCAAGCAGAAATAAACCAACAGGATTTCACAGAGCACTGTCTTATGCTCTGGGTCTACTTCACTATATATTAAGTCATCTTCTTACTGTTTAAGCAGACAACAACACACCACCTCTGTGAAAAATAGGAACCAATGGTCATTTAGTATGTGAGGAAAAAGGCATGTTTTCAACATTCACAATAATGGGGACCTTTAAGCTGCCAGTACTACATTAGTCATCTCCAGCTGAAGACTTTTCCCAGGCAGCACAACATCCAAAATTAAACAAGAATTAGGGGTAACACTAAGTCAGCCTCACAGTATCATGATGTTTGCAGTCACTTTCCACAAACGTGATCCAGCTCATGAATGTTTGGCTTTGTTTCCTGTAAACCTAAACATACTTCACTTACCCAGCCTCAACAGTATCAGATTTTAGATTTTCAAAACACCTGACATCTTTATTTAACCAATGGAGAAACTATGTACTGTCTGCTACTGAAATAGTTCTTTGACCTGAAGATAAAGATCTACTTCTAGAAGCAACTCCCTTTTACACAAAGCATCCCTTTGCTTCTTTACCTCTTTCATCCCTGTTCCTTTCCCTCACAATTCCCCTAAAATGAATACACGAATGGATTAAGCAGTTGAATTCATTAACATTTAAGTTTGTTCTTCTAGATAGTTATGCCTTATATAGAATAAGAAATGAAGTGAGAATATTTAAAAAGCGAACTGCTGCGAGCCTGAGTCTTTTTTTAATTTTCAGAACAGTGTAAGTAATATGCAAATCTGGCACCATAAAGGACTTGGTTTAAGTAAAAACTCTTCACCTTGTGTCAAATGAAAGCTTTTTTCCTCCTCAGCCTCTCAGTATGTGAACTTGAGATCTAGCTAAAATATCTCACACTTTTTTTACAATAATGGGTAAAAAGGGTTATCTAAATGCACTTCAGAGCTGAATAAAGTCTTGTAACACACAATTAGAGCTGCCAGTGTTCCTAGTGCCCAAAACGTATAAAATTTATTCCATAAAAATCTTCCAATTTGCTACTCCTTCACCTTCCCACACTGCATTTTACATTATCTTCTTTTAAGAGCTTACATTGGTTTGCATCTTTTTTGTAGGACAAGAGGGAACCAAGGGGTTATGCTTAAAATTTAATGCAGAGAAGTTGTTACTAGAATGATCTGTAGCCTGAAAAAGGCACCAAATTCCAAACCCTGCTCAGCTCTGGACTGCAACCTGACACAGACTTTGTTAGTGCATATGGGGAAGTCATTTAACCTCTGTGCCCCATTTATGCCACTTACCAGACATTTTACTTCTGTTCTAATGCTGCAAGTTACTGACATTTAAAGGGGAAAATCTGCATTACTGGAAATGTGCAAAGCTAAAAGTAGTCCTCCATCTTTCAATTCTCTGAAGAGCTACTAAGTCTGGACTGAAAAAGGGATATTCTGGAAGCAGTCAAATGAGACTGCCTCTACATGCAAGATGAGAATGCTGGGGGGAAAAAAAAAAAAAAAATCAAGCCAATGGAAGACACCAGACCTTAGCTACAATATATATCCTAAAGACTGCTGTGAAAATAGCAGCTTATAACAGAAACAGCAGCTTGTAATGGAAATAGCAGCTTACTGTACCTTTGGAAAGTCACCAGTGTTCCCAAGCAAAGAAGGCCACTCTGGGACCAGTTTTACCCATAGTACACATCTGTAGTTCATTTACCTGATGAATCCAAATTACACAGCCTCTCCCCTCTGATTTCAGCCTCCTTCAACTAACCCTGATTAGTCTTCCAAGCCCTTCTTGTTTACTGGTTCAGATTGGCAGCACCTACCTCAAGAGGTTAGTAATAGTGTCAAGTCACCTCGTGCATACCTGGGAGGAATAATTAGACAGGATCCCTTGGCACAAAGGCAGACACTAAGGGAAGCAAACAGTAACACAGATAGACCAAAACCAAGTCTACTGCTTTCATGCTAATGTAATTAACAGGAGCAGCTCACTCCTCAGAATCTAACAGGTAATTCTAGCATGGACAATGGCAATGAAAAACTGCAGGAAAGGACAATATATACCCAGCTATGCTTACAGCATGTGGCTTTATTTGCCAAAGAAATTTAGTGTGCCATGGCAACTGTGTCTTAAATAACTTCCTTGCACTACTGAGAATGTTAGTTCCTTTCATTTGTAATGAATGCCAAAACTATTTTTAGTTTGATTTGATGAAGATCCCTTGTCTTTGGAGAAGGGACTTTGACCAACAGCACAGATGCTTTTTTTTTTCTGCAAGAGGTGAAATGATTGTTTTAAAATAAACCCTTTCACACATAAGTAGACAAAATAATTGAAATAAAAACTGATTATATAAGACTCCTAATTAACCCATTTATCAACAACCCATCTGTTACCAACCAATTTGGTCAATTAATTAAAACTAATTGCCTCATTAAGTTTAGCACAGATTATGAGAAGTATGAAGCTTTAACACTGAAAGGCAACAAAAAACCTTCCCAGCAGAAAAGTTCCTAGTTGCCTAGAAAACCACTTTGCAGCCCAGGTGTTCAGTAGATCATTTACTCCATCTTTTGGCAGAAGAAAGGACTGCAATGCTTTTGGGTCCCCTTTTCCTCCCACACTCTACCAGCAGTTGGAAACCAGGCCACTATTAATTGGAAAAGACCCACAATTGAAATTGTCCCCCAAGCTGCAAGCTTATCATTGAACATCTGACATTTAGAACAAAAAATGAGATGTCCAATAGCAATGTCTTGCTAAAATGTTCCTGCTCAAGAGCACCAAATCTCAGTCAAGAACTTCATGCAATAGTCAGCTGGAAGAGACTGCCGTTTCCAGGCTCCATCCTGATAAGTCTCCAGAGGTCTCTGTCCTCACTGATGCTTCCAAAAGTATTTTGAACACATACTTATGAACAGCCTTCAATAACAAAGACAAGACCTGGCTTGTAAACAACCAGAAAGATGTGCCATGGACTATCATGGAAGAAAATAAAATCATCTAAGGTAAATATCACTTCTTTGTTATGGGAAATCCTTCTCTATAACTTAACAGGACAGTGCTATTAGACTATACTGCTTTAGGCCACATTTGCATTATGTGCAATAATATAAGGCACAGTTACAGAAAGCAGATCAATGGTCTTAACATGGAGCTGTTTCCCAGTATTCTTCATTTGAATACCACCCATTTTCTTCAGTTACCGTAAGACAAGAACATTAAGAAAGTCTTATTCACATATCCATTTATGGAAATAATAAAAAACCTGAATGATCCAGTAAGAAACTATTTTTTTTCTTAAAACACATTCTCAGATTTCCTGATTCTTCCAGTTAAAGGAGCCCTAATTCTGCAACACAGAAAGCTGGGACAGAAATATCCATGGCCGTAGCAGAAGCTGCACCACTCACCTGGATCCCTGTGCCAGCTTGATCCCTGACTGCACCTCCTGGTCCTGGCAGGGAGGAAGAATCTGGGGAGCCCAACTTTGCCTAGGGTATACCTGCAGTTTTAGAAATTACAAGTCCATAGACAAATTCTTAATTGACTGAGAACTGTTTACACAAAAACAGTTTGGGAGAGAAAAAACACCTTTAACTTCACAGTTATAGATCAGTACACATTAACAAGGGGGAAGGGGGGAAAGGGGACAATGCACAGCCTCTCAAGTATTTCCATTAACTAGCAAAGCACACTTTTACAACTGGAGATCACAAATAATACTTAATCATTCTACTATGATCAAAATTAGAGTCAAATAAAAACTGTGTTTTCACAATAAGAACTAAATAAGCTAAATATAAGCAAATTAATGGGGATACTTTTAATGTTGAATGCCAAAGCCATCAAATCAAAATTCAGAATAAATATTTTGAGCTGAAATCTTGAACACTGATCAGTATATTCCTTTCTTCCCTGCACATACCAATACAAAGTGCAGAGAAAATGCAATTGTGCAAAACAAGGGCAAGCTATTCCAGGCGCACAGAAAGTGTCAGGATGATAAAACACATAACCACAGAGTTAAATCAAAGTTAATGGCCACTAGCTGGTATTTAACTTACTTTCATTTCTCTTTTCTTTCCATTTTTCCACCTACCCTGCTTGGTTAATAAAATTGCCATTATAAGGGAGAAGCAAAGGCACAATTCAATGCTACATCAATTATTATGACTTTATTGTGACATACTGGAATTCAGCTGATCCCAGATGGCTATACTGATGCCTTGGATGCAATTAATTTTTGATTGATCTAACTCACTCCAGTACTGCATGTAAAATGTTCATTGACATTTGAATAATTCTATTATACGTAAGAGATTACAGCCCAGAGATCATTTGAAATTAATTGGCAAGTTATTTTAGTAAATGTAATACACCATTCCAGCCCTATTGTGGTAACAGTTAGGTAATTGCTTTACAAAATAAACTAATGAAATAAATGAACTGACTAATATGTGGCATATCAGGGCTGAAAAAGTGAAATTGCACTGTAGATTTCTTATCTGGCTCTAAAGGGTCGGGGTTGGTGAGTTAACTTTAGCACTGCAGAATTGAATATGAGAAGAATAACCTCATAAAAAGGACTCTGTTTCACTAGCTGAAGGTGACCCTAAGGGGCACAGCTTTTAAAAGAATTGATATGACTACTCAATACCTTAAGTGTTTGCAAAACCTGAGAACAAAGGTTATCACAAGGGGTTGCCAGAATTTGTTTTGTTTTCTGTGTGGGTGAGGAGTTTTTCTCAGGACTCAGTATCATGTAGCACTATCTGCTACATGCAGAAAGTGAATTTACATTTTGAGGTGCTGGTTATCTCCCAGTTTTATCACACAACACCGTTTATGGACACCACATAAGCCAATTAATGCCAAGACTGACAACTTGGCTTAGAGCAAGAAGGGTGAGAGTCTCAAGCTCTGAAAATAAGGAACTAGGGAAAGCAGCTCCAAAGTCAAAGCCAACCAGGAACAGAAGGGGTTCTTATTAGCAAAAGGGAAAGGTGCTCACTTGTGGAGGTTGGCTGCAATTGCAGACTTTGACTCTCCCCTGGGACCACTGCACCCGTGTTTCAAATCATTACTGCAAAGCAAAGAGCTGTGACACTGTGACACTGCCAGCAGGGTCAGCAGCCCCGAGCCACGGGTGTCAGTACAGTCACTGTAAAACACTTCACTTGACTCAGAATCATAGAATCATAGAATTGGCTGGGTTGGAAGGGACCTCAGAGATCATCGAGTCCAACCCTTGAACCACCGTTGCGGTTGCTAGACCATGGCACTGAGTGCCACATCCAGTCTCTGGCATCCAATGGATGTCAGAACACTTCCTGCCCTCAGCAAGCAATCACTAGAAATTACAAGTTAAAGTTGTTACTAAAAATTCAGAAAAAGGCACAATGAAATGGAAAAGAAATAGCTATGTCTCTTACTTTTTAAATTATAAATAATTTCTTTACAAAGATTAAGTCACCTGAAAATGATCTTTTAATAGTGTTAAGTAGAGACTGGATCTGCTGAAGTCCCACAATAACTCAAAAAAACCAACAAAACCCCCAGAATCTACAAAATGCTGACCTTTGCTTTTATCCCTACCCAAGAACAGAAAAGCACAGCAAACTCTCTCACCAGCTGGCCCAAGACCTGAAAACGTGCACCAGGCATTAGATTGCTCAGTGAATTCATTTGAGCTACTCTTTCAGTCACAAGCTCCCAGCTATGGTCCAGTGGAGTGCACCTTGGCAAGCCAGAATTAGAATGAGAGAAGCAGCACTCTGTGGAGTGGGAAAGGGACAAATGAGGGAGTGAGGAACAAAAAGAATAAAAGTATCACTTCTGAAATTGTTTTAGCAAAGATCAAGAAAAGGGGGAGCATAATTTGGATTCTTTCTCTAGGCAGGGATACACAGATCATTTCTGTTGGAATCCAACACAGCAGCATCACTGTAAATCCCAGTAGACACTACAAGGCATAAACAAACAGCCTGTTCCCTCATTAACTCCTCTGTGTTTGCATAACTACAACTTATTTGCTGTATCATGTACAGACTTCTAAAAGGAAGGTATTCTTTACATGTTACTTCTCAAAAAAACATTTTTAATGCAGATTAATTTTGGGTAGATTGTCTTAAGATTTTAATCACAACCCAGACCATGTCATCTACAGGGAACCAGCACTCCTGCAGACTGTCAGAAGTTTTGTGTGAAATTGGTAGCTAATTAAAAAACACAGGGCTAATTAAAAAACTTCTTCCATTTCATGTGTGACTTACCATTTATTATATTTTATAATAATAAAAAAAAGGTAGCAGCAAATTATCCACAGGAAACCACACTCTATCTTTTCACAAATGCTCCAGTGTCCCAAGGCTACAGATACACTCATTTTAAGAAAAGATGACGAGTAACTTAAATAACTTTTAAGAAGGGAATTTGACTCTGGCTCTGGAGCAGGCATGGTAGTCTCCAAGTACTAGTGGAAAAGCACTTTTGCCCTGTTTATCTGAAGAACCACAGCTCCAAGGAAGGCAGAGGAAAAATGAGAAATGCACACACCAGGCTTCTCTGGGGAGTCTGGACAATCTGGAAATGACACTGAAGACCAGGTTGGGCAGAGCATTCTACAAAAAATATTTGTTCAACTGTTTTACTGCTACTGGGGCACTAACATTTTAGAAAAACAGCAAATGGTGGAGTTTGAGTAGCCAGTTCAACCACAAAACATAATGCCATTGGGAAGGAAAAAATGGATACCCATGCTGGCCTGTGAGTGATCTGATCTATCAAGTAGCCCAGCACTACTTTTCTGGCTGAGTTTATTCCTATGAAAAAAGGAACCACCCCCCTCACAGGCATCATTGCAAGAGGAATTCCCCATGCTGTCATTGTGGCACAGCTCACTGAGTCATAAAATATCTCAATTTGGAAGGGACTCAATAAGAATCATCGAGTCCAACTTTTCTCCTCACAGGACTACCTAAATCATATGACTCAGTCATCCAAAACATTTCTTGAACTCTGACAGGCAAATTAAGACTGATGGAAATAAATTCTCTAGCAGCACCATGCAGTCACTAGAATTTCTTGTTTTGCAGGATCACAGTGTTACTTGAATCTGGAATTACTTTTGTCTGGCTTTAGAAGACACACAGAGTTGGTCATGATCCAAACAGGTGAAGCAGGTGTCCAGTGCTGTCAGTGCTTTAAATACATGAGTTACATATAAGCTTTGCCTAATTATTTGAATACTTTCTCTCAAAAGCATTAGTGCAAAATAAACACAGATTGTGGTACAGTCAAAAAACTGAAAAGCCCCAGAAACCCCCTTGTCTCTGACACAAAGGCAATGACACCAAGGAAGAGGTAAGAAGTTATCACAGTTACTACTAGCTCAAGGAAGCACTGTACAGGAATCACAGTCAGATCAGATTAACAGTAAGCAGAGGATAAGCACAGGTAAGTGCACAGTAACATCCCTTAATGTCTCATATGGAGCATATGAGCTCAAAATGAAATCTAAGAGCAAAAGTAAACTACTGCAGGACTTTAAGAACCCTTAGTCACCCACCTGAGTACTGCCTGTAAAATCACTGGCAACACTGAAAATTTGGTAAGGAAAAAAAAAAGTTGTGGAGATCATGAGGTGGAAGTTCTATCACAAAGAAACAGCTCCACCTTATGTTTGAGTAGCATGAGTATTTCATTCAAACCCACCTTCTAAACACACATCTGGGGGAAATCCAGCTATTGCAGTCCACAGAACAGTGGTCAAAAAGGCATCATTACAGCATCTCAGCTCTGGAGTTATTTTTTCCACTCCAGTGTTTGCAGTATTACTGGTGGTAATCACTATGCTCTCCACAACACAGATGTTGTGTCATGACCTCTTTACTTTTTCAGGCTGAATTCAATGCCAGCAGTGAATTTTTCTAGTGACAAAACAACATCATGCTCAGCTGCAGTAGTTTTCCACCTAATTCACAGCTGCAGGGGGAAAAAAAAGTATATTTAAACAACCATCACAACCCCATAAGAAATTGTTCAAAATGAACAGGGAACTGGTTTTAGGTTATGTAATTCAGATGATAGAATCCATTTGTTATTGGAAAAATGTATTTGCTTCGCATCTTCTGGCTTCAATCCTTTCTCTTTCAGACTTTACTCCATCACCAGATTATTTGTAAGACTTACAAACCAAAATTCATACTCAAAAGAAGGAGGTATTTTTAAAATAATTAGTCCTTGTCTTTTTCTTTGCTGTGACCAGTTGAACACCTTCCTACCTTAAACACAAACATTTAAGTCAAGAATTGAGCAGTAAAGTGCAATTGGCAGTGTCTTAACCTCATTTTCAGTTGTTATACATGGGCTTTGCTCAAATAATTCACAACTCAGCTGAAGGATAAACTGGACCATGCATGTAGACATTCCACAGTTCAGAGCAAAGAAAATTCCCTTGGGATCCCACAGTCCATACTGCAAAAAGACTTGAAGAAAACACCGAAGGCATCAAAAGAGAGCACAGACTGGGAACAATAAGACATAATAAATATATTGGTTTTGCCAAGAGAACGCTGACAATACAAAGTCAGTGTATCAAAGAACCAGCATGTACCACTCTGGGGACAGTCTAGAAGGGAAAAAAGGGACATGCAATAAGTGAGTTCACTCACAGAAATAAAGAAACAAAGCATTCTTTAAAAATCTGTCTTAATTTGCCAAAAGAAAAATACTGTTCAGCAAAGGCACTCTGTATAAAGCCTTCTGCAATTTCTAAAGTGATCTTTCAAGAGCAAGTAAGAAAAAAGAAGCCAAGTCACTCCATTCAGGTATGAAAAGAACAGCACATATTTACATATAACCATATGGCCACAGCCCATCAGGAGAAGCAGAGCACTATTTCTTTTGTTGAACAGGTATCAGCAACTTTGTGGCAGGGTGCACTGTGACTGTAGTTTTAGGAAGTCAGTCTTAAAGAATAAACAACAAGGACACAAAATAAACCATGTAGTTTTACTGCTTATTTCTGAGCCAAATTTGCTACCTCTGATCTTCCATTAGAAATGGTCTCCAGGAAGCATGGTATTTAGCAGAAGTGCTACTTTAAGATAGTTATGGATACAATGGTGCAAACTGGATTTCACTGATGATTAATACTTGCTGTATAACAATAAACATTTCCTTTGGTTTATGATGTTCTCACACAAATACATATTTGTTGGACATACGTGCTGACATCCACGTGGGTGAAATGTCTTTGGCAGTCACTGAGTGTTACTATAACCTACACCAAACCATCAGTAGTTTGTGATGGCAACAAGTGGCATAGAAGTTGAACAAAGTTTTGGTATTTGTAAACAATTATTCTTATTAATGGCTGTTGGTTCTTGGTAACTAAGATATTTCATGGCAGTGGCAGTCTTTAACTATAAGTTCACATGCCATCACTGTTGCCTGTCATTTATGACAGAAATGGTACATTATCACTGAAGAAAAACTACAGTATCACTAGTTTTTTAATTTGATCAAGTTATTCACTGAGCCTCTCTCCTTTCTAAGGCATTAATTGTATCCAGACAAACTTCTTTCTCCATTTTTTTTTTTTTTGGTAATACCTAAACCAGCAAACTCAAGTAATACTGTCAGCTGCTTATTTCTGTTCTCCATTTGCTTAATTATAAACCACTGGTTCCACATTTCCCCATTGAACAAAATCACCTTTGTATTTAGTACAAATAATTGTTCTAGAAGTATCCTACTAGACCAGGCAAAGAACAGTAACTACCAAGAACCATCATATTTTCTTGGCACAGTCTCATAGCAGAAGTCTTTGCTCTGAACCTACAGCTTGCACAGAAACATTTTATTTTGCAGTTGTCTGATATTGTTACTAGAATACAGCTATCTCCACCATTCTTTCCTTTATTCTAAAAGCAAGTATTAGTTTTACAGTCAGTTTTATCAACAGCATAATACTCATTATAATCCTAACATAATACTAATACTTACTCATACAATCTTCCTTTGGTGTTACCTCTCAGTTTGATGATTCTATTTCATTTGTAATTTTTCTTTCATATGCATGTTAAATCCCCAAATTCTCTGAACTCTTGACTAAAGTACTTTTACTATTTAGTGTTCCTGTTTCAAACCTCTTCCACTCAGTTTTTTTAACCCCTTCAGGAGTCTCTATAGCTAAGACACTTTCTGAAAAGGACATCATCATTATGTTGAACTACTTCTCTTCAAGATGGCAGCATCATCCTGAAAAATAAACCATAAGAACTTTCAATGACTATTAAGTTACAAGGTTTTGGTTCACTCTTTCAAAGCTTCAACCAAAATTAAGTAACTTCTTGCAAGATAGGTATTTTTTTAGATAGGTCTATTCTTTTTTGCTACTTCTCCCTGATACACTACACAGCCAGCTTTTCCCACAGTTACAACTGAGATGTGCCTTCACACACACAAATCCTACATAATCCTTGGGGACTGAGCCACATTACAAAAGGGTATTAAGTGTTTCACCATTTCCCAAGCACACACCTTTCTTTCCCCATACTGGCCACCACCTGGCATCAGCTCCTCAAGCCACTTCCAAATCTTTGAAAACAGCTATTTCTGAGTCATCCTATACCTTGTTAAATTGCTGATGTTTCAACTAAAGTTTTCCCCACCTGGTAAACAGTCAGCCCTGGTGGAATCCTAACCAAGTACCTTTAATGTTCAATTACCAGACCTCTCTGCTGTGCACTTGTTTTCAGTTTCTTATTCTGTTCTTGTTCTCAGTCTCTGGCTTTCACTCCAGCAAACCTCTTTCACCTGCCCTCTCAGTTTGCAGTCCTCCGAGTGGTTTAATTCAGGCAACTTTTGTCAATTACAAATAGATTTCACAAGTAGGATATATTCAATTTTAAAAGGATAAGCCACACACTGGTTTAGATGCACAAGCCCAGCAGAACTTCAGCCACAGAGCACAATACACTCAGAACACTCAGCATCTCTACTAGCAAACTGTTTCATGCAGAGAATCTCTGCAGCTCCCTGAACTGAACCTTCAGGTCTCCTGAGTTGCCATCTCCTAATCCTGTATTTACACTAAGGAATGTATAGCCATAGGTGGCTTCCTCTTGAATACTCGAGCTGCTGTCTGAAGAAAGCAATCCTAGTCCTTTATTCTGCATGGCTTTACCACAGGCATTTTCACAGCTCTCAACATTTCCTTAACAATCTGAGCCAAGGTGCTCAGAGCTGTGCAGCAGGAGCCCCAGTCCATGGGTCAAAACACCTACTCCCAACTGACCATGGGAGGTTCCACCCAGCCCTCATCCAACCTTTCAGTACTAAATGGAAGCTGAGTGAAGCCCTGGCACATTCCTGGTCAGAGCCCCAGACTTCAGCAGAGCTCTCAGAAGGTGTGTGCAGAGCTATTCTGTAACAAAGTCACATGAGGCAGAAAAAATACCAAAAACATAAATACAACTCTGATGGAACCACAGAAAACCCCACAGTTTCCACAAGCTAACATACTGTCAACCTCAAATAGCAGAGCTGTTAAAGAGGAAGAATGTTATCACACTATTGCTTGTCTTTTCAATGCAAAAATAAAAGTTTGTGATGAGTGGTCTGTAGCAAAGTAAACTCTACTTCACAGGCACAGTCTGCTTCTTCTAAGTATTTTCTACTGCTGCCTGGAAAAGCACTTGTGCAGATACTCAGTTTTATTTGCAGTGACAGAAAAGCGTTCAGACATGGAAGTAACTCAAAGACTAAAAACCTTTCCTCAGTGGAACACTACGCTCCTTGCACATGTACTGTATTCTGCCACATTTCCCATTTTCTTTCCTCATACCATAAACCTCACTCCCCACAAGAGACTGCTAAAAATCCTTATACAAATAAGAGAAGGCACATAAGTGTACTTTATGGTACATGTTTTATAAAACTGTTCCCAAAAAAATCATCTATTAGGAAAACTTCAGTACTGCCAAGTCAGGCTTCAAGAACCAAAACCAATTCAATTTTCCTGTGTAGCCTCTATTTTCTCCCTCCCCACTCCCTGGTTTCAGTGCCTTGCAAGCAGGTCAGACAACCTTCAAGCTGCCTGACAAAGACACTCATTCCACCCCAGTGCAGGACTCCAGTGACCCACCACATTTCTGCATTGAAACTTACTAGGATGATTTTTTTCTGTAAATAAAGAAGGGAAATATTTACATACAGGAGCTGGTTGTGAATGGTTTACTAACAAATGAATGAAATCAAGGAAGGAAAAAAAAATTAAAATCAAAAAAAGGCAGGAATTGAAGATATCCACAAGTGATCACAAGGCTCTTTCTCACAGGTAGATCACAACTAGGCCTCACTTGCTCTGAGACACAAGTAAGGATCTTTGGAACAGCACTGGGACTGTTCCACAAACTCCTTTCTCCCAAGAAGGAGCCTCAAGGGAGCAACTCTGAAATATTCCTGCATTCAAGAATGTTACAGGCAATACTCCACAGTCCTCTCCCAAGCTCCATTACATTCTTCCCTTTTTGAAGCTCCATCTCCAAAGTGTATTACAAAGAACAAAATATAGTTCTTGCTTAAGAGCAGATTAGAATTACTCACATATTTTATTTATGTGTAAGGATTGCTATGTCACTTTTTTTTTCCTCTGGACACAGCTTAAATTATTTTAGTTTTCTTAAGTGGGTCACGGATATAACACATCTGTCCTGCTGGTTTTGTTCCTTTCCACTTTCTCAGTTCAGTGAGATGGCATCAAACTCTTCAGAAATGTCACACTGAAGACAGACATGAGCCACAAAACCTTGTTAGCAAATCAACACACAGAGCTCTGGGAACAGCCTCTGACACAACTAAAAGCAGGGAGGCCTGGCAAAACAAGACCCAAAACTGTTTTTTACCTTTCCCCCCACAGGAAAACCAATTATGGTACCTTAGGTGATTAGCACTCATCAGATTCCGTGCACGAAGCTCACGACAGCAGTTATGGGTATCCCCGATGAGAAGGGTTCATCCCTCCTTATAGATGACAGCAGTGTAACACAAACCACATTTCAGATCCACAAACTAAAGAGCACAAGCATCTTTTTTTGTGGCAGTAATCTAAAATGCAACAGAGATAAGCACTTCCTATCCGTGCTTAGATCCCCCAGCTGCTAATGCTTTTGAGCACGCCTTGCACTTCGTTTCCATGGCCCAGCTGTACATCAGATGTGGAGAGCTTCAAACTTCATTTTAAGCTTATAATGAAAATGAACTGCATTTACAGAGCCCTCTCAGAATGCAAATGAACTCATGTATTTTCTGCCAAATGAAATCACTGCATCTCAGCAAGACTTAACTGATGTGGTAACGTTCAGAAAGCCTCCGATCCTCTCTCTTTAGTATTAACTTTAAAATAAGAGTAATTAAACCATTAAAAAGTGTGATGTTCAAACAACAAGAAATATGCAATCCACAAAGAATTTTGAAGTTCCAAAAGCCAGCAAATTAGGACTGGTTGATCTCAAGGTACTCACAGTCAAACAAGCCTTCATATGAACTGACAAGTCAACACCTCTTACAGGTACTAAATTGTAATCAACATTCAAGCTTTACATCTAAAACTTTTCATGCCTAATAAATTTATCATTAAGAGTAAAAGCCTTAACTCTTAACATCCTTAAAAGAGCATGTGTGTACCCCTGGGCCCCACTTTTTTTACATAAAAGTAAAACACAAAAAAAAACAGGGGCAAAACCAGCTGAACAATTGCTTAGTACCAACACCAGTACTGCCAGCTGCAGCATAATTCAGCTAAGAGTATTATCAAGTTTTCTCCTGGCCACTTAAACAATGAACTATTGTGATAAAAGCTGCTTAAAAGCAAAGAAACCTGGTCATCCCAATCCATACATACATTTAGACAAAAGCAGATGATAAAAGGTCAGAGGTGACCATAATAATGACCCTTCCTACAAAGATACTTCAGTAAATTTTCTCAGCATGTGTGAGGAAATGGCATCTGTTTCTAGGTTGAAAAATTAATGTACATATAAAAGATCCTAGAAAGGACAACCAAATTTAGACATCAAATGTACCAAAGATACCAACAGCATGCCAGTAACCTTCAACTGGAAGACAAAAACAAAATATAAGTGAAATCAGTTTTATTTAGCATTATTCTATTACATAACCATTTTATCTTACAGTTGTTTGAATGTTATTCATCCAAGTATTAAAAAAGCCCCCACACATCACATGATGCATGAAATCATAGCTTTCTCCAAAGAAAAAGTTTTTATTCTTCTCTGGCTTAAACTACAGGATGCAGAAAAACAAAGCAAAACAGCCTCCAACTTCTAGACAAGCATCCTATAGTGCCTTTGATGGACAGAACAGCAGACAAAAGGGAAGTTTGGTCCAGTTTTGGTCAATTTTGTCCCTGAGTTTTCTTTTTCATTTATAAATTCATTAATAGTTTTTGCAATAAGGAACACACAGAGAATTAAGAATTGAGGAGACAGCTTCATAGGTCCTATACTTCCTGCCCCTCCTTGCCGTTTCCTGCCACATAAAACACATTTTTTTAAAAATACACAAACCACAAAACTCAGCCTGCCATCACTCAGCAGCTTGCCAATCATGTTAGAGAGGAATGGATCCTTAATTTGCAGACAGTGATTAACTCGCCTTAAATGTCTTCCTGACTCACACAAACTGCATTTTCACATGTTGAGATTCAAGAGATACAAGCCTTTCCATTATTAAATCAAACTAATTGGTTTTAAAACATAACCTCTCTTTAAATAGCACAGCATTTATGTTAAAGAGTATGAGACCAGCCAGCCTGTTATTCCAAATGAGGTCTCACATCACCCTATTTATGACAACATTGCCAGAAGTAAAACCAGAGGAGCTGAGATTGTAAGACCAGACAAGACAGTGTGACTTCCAAGTTCATTTTGTATGAAAAGTTCTTCATCTTCATTCTAAGTAGTTCTTAAAACTTGACTGTACACATTTAGATACTCCCACAGTAATGTCCCAAAGTCACACAGAAAAAGACAATCTAAAAGAGTCTGGAAATTCAACTGTCTTGGTTTTTTCCTAGCAACTTCAGAAAAATCAATAACTCTCTCTCTAGTGCCTTCCAGCTGGGCAATGGAGATGCCACCACTAGCTGAGGAAGAGCACCCTTCTCTTGTTACATTTTGTCTTCTCTAATTTTTAATTTGCCAGGTTCTCATATAAAATATCTCTGGCAATAATCTCCAAGTAAAAATTACCAGAGTTAAGAAAACATTTTTAACAGACTCAAACTGAAGACACATACCAAAAGCATTTCACATGGTGAACTCTGGTTAGCAGGATAACTCCTCAATGCCATTACAGTGAAGAGGCTTTTTAAGTGGTCTGAATATCTGCAGAGCTGCTACATAATTAAACTAAAAGCTTTCAGCTGCACACATCTGAGCACACATTTTTCATCACTTGACATTTTTTGATCCATCCAAACACTGCAAAAGGAACAGTGATCATTATAAACCTGACATTTGTACATCCTGAAACTGCTAAATTCAGGTCTAAGACAACAATAAAATACACAATTAGTAAGACTAAGCCAGCAGCCTAACATCCAATTTAACAACTTCTGATTGTGCAAATTTCCAGCAATTTAAAAAAACAATATTGATGTTGATTGAACAAATAAAGTAACAAGGCACAAGGAAAACTGGTGGAACAAAATGAAACATTTTCTATCCAATAATAAAAGTTTCAATATGCACAAATCTTTGAAATAAATCTTAAATATAATAAATATTTTATTTCACAGAGAAGATAAATAATTTTATTGAGACAAATCTGCTAGTTCTGCCATTTAACATTTCAGATAAAACCAAAAAACAATGGAATTAAGAAGTTTTTATGATTAACCTTTTTAGGAATTCTGTGCCAGTGACTGTACTTAACACCTGTAAAATCACTACTCAAAACCCCTTTTCTTTTTAGCTAAGGCTTCAAAGTATTGTGACAAGTTAATCAATACCCTCATAAATGAATGATATGCTCAATGAAATAATCTCACATAGCTAGCATGGACACATGCTGTGCATTCCAATTTACTTGTAAACATCAGGACTTTCTGTTCACTGCTTTGCACTTCAGAACACTGACAACTCAATCTCTCTGCACCACATTATGTTTTGCTTCAGTACCAGTTGTACTGCTGCTGGTCCTTACTCCCATGTTTTCTTCAGCTTTTGTTTTGTGGGTTCTGCTTTGCTCTTTTTTGGTTAGATCATTTCTTTTTTAACCAGTTAAGCATCCAACCACACCAATAAGGGCAGTCTTAACTGTACCTTAAGATGTAAGCCATTCCTCCATATGTGTGGTCCCTGCTGGCAATAACTGGAGCTCTCTATAGGACATCTGTCCCCTAGGTTATGTCAGGAAGGTGTATCTTAAGCCTTCATTCATTACCAAAGAAGCTGTTTGAAGAAAAGCTTAGAGAGAATGATGTGGAAAGAAGAAATTACTCATCTCTCCTTCACTGTACTGACCAGTTGAGAAGACAAAAATCTTCAGATTGCAACCTTTTACATTGCTACTCTGATACCAAGGCTTCCAATAAACACAGGTGGAAGCCTTTTTTTCATACAGATTTTATGCAAAAAAATAAAAAATAAAAATGCAGCCCTTTATCTGCAAACATGTACAGGAACTATTCTGCACACAAGCATTTCAAGTTCCTTTCTTCATATACCGGGAGAGGAACTGACTTCTGACAAAGTGGATGAGCTTGGTCTCTGTGCAGAACATAGTAATGATGGTTGCTGCAAAGCACAGAGCCCCCACACTGATGTGCACCAGCCTTGCCATCCAGCCCTTATCACAGCAGAAGAATACCTGCAACAAAAGAAACAAGCAAGCATAGGAAAACTGGTCAGCACCAAGCAGATTTACTGTCTCATGAAACAATAAAGGTCCAAAAGCTCTCTTGACCATGCTAATGCCATCAACAAGCTGAGCCCAGCTTTGCCACATGCACTGAGCCTACAATAAATCATCCTCAGTATTTACAACACTTGCAGAAAATTCTGTCAGTAAAAGAAGAGCATTCAGGAGATACCTGGCAAATGTAGAAGTTACTCTGACCTGGCATGCAGAAATATGCTACTCAAGGTATTAGAAAAACTCTTTTGGTGCTACCATACAAGTTTGCTACTTTGCAGCAACATATTAGGCTATTTTCTTACAAAACCCCATGGAAATCTCCCATTATGAAATATAAAGCTCTCCTTTCTAAGGCAGAGTAGACTTTCTATTTGTCAAATTGTTGTACATTGAAATGCTACCATCTCTCTAATAATTAGTCTGCACAATTACCATCTTAGTCTGAATAAAAGGGATAAATGTGCTCTAGGCACTTTGTTTCTGCTCCTGTTTTCATTGTTTTCCCTCTGTCACTTTTTATTACTAATTTTTAATAACAGTTCTTTGTGCTACTTCAAAATTTCAATTAAGAGCTAAGAACATGGATTCATTCATATATAGCAGAAATGTGTTAACTTTTACTTCACTTGTCAAATACATCTTCTACAGGTGGGAGAGGGAATAAAAGTCACTTAATATTATACCTGACCTTGCCTGCAATCCAAGTCTTCCAGCCTATCCTCATCAGCCTGCTGCTAATGGTATTTCTCTGCTTGTGGACACAAAAGCCACTTGACACCAACTTTTGCAGTGAAAGCAAGCTCTGAGAAAGATGCTTACCTCTGAGAAACCAGTGATTACTCCACTTATGATATAAACGAGTACCAGAGATGGTGAGGGAAGCAAGCCTGCCAAGGGTCTGTAAGTGCTTTCTTTGAAGTAATCATAGATGTAGTGGATGCTGTGAGCTATTCGAATCCCCATGTTAAAGCAGTTGGCAAGGATAAAGCCAATGCTGCCGTGCCAGTGGGTCAAGAAGTAAGAGATGCAAAGAAATGTGAAGGACAATGCCAGCATTACAAAATTGTACCTAGGAAAAAAATAGAAACCATTTAACAGTAGTCATAGAATTTACCACAATTTGTTTTCTAAAATAAACACAGAAATACTCTCACCATCCTTCTAATGAAAGAAGTTAAATCAGAGACGAGATGTTAATTGAAAAAATTCATCAAATTAATGGAAAATACAAAGAAATTAAACCAAGAACTAAATTATGAGAAGAAAACTTTCCCTTATCAGCTGTATGCTAATTTCAGAAAGTCAAATTCCATAAAAATTATTAGTAAAGTAGAAATATGAGGATCTTTTGTTACTTTATTTTATAGTATGGTTTACAGGAAAATAGTGCTCGACAAGATGATGCTATATTTAGTTTCTTCCAGGCTGAAAGGGATCTCAGAAAGCCACCTAGTCCAACCTCCTACTTCAAGCAGACAAACCACTGAACTCAGACCCACTGTTCAGAGCATCCTGAAGTGCACCTAAAATCACAGTGACTCCACAATCTAAAAATTTAACAGGTGAAAGAATGCTATAAGCTTTAAGTCATAATCTGTGTGTAAAACTAACTTCAAGCACATATGTACATAAAACAAGGCTTCATATTTTAAATGTTTTCCAGTTACTCATGTACCAGAAGTTAATTTAACAACCTTTTATTTCTTAATTTCTGACCTTTTGACTCAGACATTTCAACATTGGCTAAGGCTCCTACATCTAAATCTCCACAGTGCCTGAGACAAGGGACAGTTCTTAAAGTGACTCAGAAAAATTTCCTCCATTGAAAAAAACAACTTCCACACACATGACCTCCAAGCAAACCATATGCAAATTAATTACATTAATATTCTGGGGATACCATTTCCTACCTGTCTACCTCTTCTTTGCACATCAAAGCAAAGGTAAAACATTCTGTTACTCCATTGACAGCAAGAAATAGGACATACAAAGAATAACACCGGAGAAGATCTGGACCTAAAACACATTAGAATTACAAGTAGATTATTATTTCTGTTATAAAACTGCATTGATTTTACACTCAAAATTGTAATGTTATCACCAATGGAACTAATGGAAACTTAAGTTCATTTGAAGAAGTTGTGTCTAGATTTCCTGACAAAAAAATCAAATAAACAATGAAAACAACAAAAAACCCAAGCCCTATACAGCCAAGAATAGCAGTTACTGTAGTAACAAAGAAGACACACATCCAAGTATTAAAAGGGATTTCCCAATTAAAAGTCAGTATTTATCATAATCCAAATCATCTTTTGTACAGGAATTTTTGGAAATCAATCCAAGAGCAATTGTGAGGGTCAACATTTATATTTTGAAGATGACAGCAAGAAAAACAGATAAGTTGTTCAATACATTCAAAACTGTGCTGGATGAAAAATGACACTCAGATTTCTATGAGTTGGGGATAATTTATAAACAACTTCAAAATTATCCATCCATATCTTAATCTTCTCTTGTCCTTCAGAAGTTCTAGTACACAGAAAAAAATCCCATCCGTTTTAGCAGGTTACTGTGCATCCCTGAATATCCTTTCCTGATTGCAGCACTGTAGCTCATATTACTGAGCCTCCTCCTGTTTTGTTTCCAATTAACAACTGCCCAGTGAGCAGTAAATAAATACAGTGGAGAAAACCTGAAGACTTTTCAAATTTGCATAAAAACATTAAACTAGAGAGCACTCAGAAGGAAGAAATATCAAAATGAATATACCCATGAAAATCTGGTAAAATAAGACAGTATGTATGCTCAACATTTCATTTTCACACAACGTTATTGGGTAAAATAATAAAACTCCTTGAGTCATTTGATTTGCACCCATTTTCCTAATCATAGCCCTTTTCAGCCAAGTAAGCATGTCTAAAAGATTGGGCCCAGACAATCATTCTTGTTGAGAAAGAGGAACAGAAGATGTTTTCTTCAGAAAAATAGTTGGCTTCCAGGTTCCAGAATGACAATTTATCACAACATTTGCTTCCAAAATTAGAAACAAATCTGACAGAACCAGCAAGTCAACTCAAAACAACATCCACTAGTTATTAGCATTTTTTTCTTGTTTATGTGGAGTTTTCCTTAGAGTCACTGTACAAACTGAGCACCATCTTCCAAATAACACGCAGGGGTCTGAAGGAAAATATCTAAATGCTTAACACGTTAAAACCGAGAAGTGTCTATGGGGTTAGAATACATCAAATCATCTTTACACTGAATAAGGTAATGCAAATTAGTTTTAATGCCCAATAAGCAATATTCCAAGGTTATGAAGGTGCAGAACTCTGACAAGTGCAAGTGTCTTCAGCACAATATACTGTCACAAGCTTTTACCTTCCCTGTAACTTCCTCCTAATTATAATAAATCTTGAAATGGAAAACATAAGCTACCACAATAGCACACAGGCAAAATTTCAAGAGAGAAATCCAACACAACAGCACCGAGGAGCTGCTGGATCTTCTCTCAAGACAGGGAAACTCTGAACCAAGACATTACACAGGGCTCAGCCACAGCAGACAGACTGTTTTCTCTAGAAGCTCCTGCAGGTCAACTGAGACACCAGCAGAAGAACTTGAGAAAAACCTGCAGGATACAATTTATGTGTTTGTTTCAAAAATGAGTTAAATGAACCTCTGCTTTCTGACCTGAAAACCTACAATGAGCTACAAATTGAGTGCTTCTATGGACAACAATATGCACAACTATAGCATGACTCCTACTGTTTAACATCATTTTTTTAAAAAACTTACTGTTTCTATGCTAAATCTATGGATTTTCTTGTTCCAGTTTGTTGTACAAGTTTTCAGGGGGTGGCTGTTGTTGTTTTAAACAGCTGTGAGTAGAAATTCTACATCATGGAGTAATCAAGCAGTCCTTTAAAATGTTCTTTTCCAACAACATAAAATGGAGAAAGGTAGAGTCCCAAACCTGATCAGACTTATTTTAGAGCTCAATATATTTATGTTTTATATTTATATTTATATACATATATATAACACATGCATTTTTATACATATATATAATATATACTATTTATATTTTAATGTGACTACATATTAAAGATGTTATTCCAAAGGCATGAGTTCTGGATTCAAACAAAGTCACTGATTTCAACAAGTTTTGCAGAAAAAAAGTATCTGCTGATTTACCCGAGAATAATAGCTACAGTTTCACTTTTTAAGAATATTTGAGGTTTTTTGCCACCTGTATAAAAGTTTACCTGTTCCAGAACTGAGCAATGAGCCTCCATAAATATCCAGAGCCAGCTGAGAATAGGCATAGCCAAAAACTGTGATGGTAAGGCCAATCAGAAGCACAAGTTTCAACAGCAATTCTAACACATTTGCAGCCATAGTAATATCATCCTGAAAAAACATTGTAGTCAGTTATATGAATCAGAAACAATCTGATTTATGTTCACACAGAAAAGCCACTTCACAGAAAAAAACAGTTTGCACAGTGGAAACAGCTGTGAAACTTATTCTTTGTTTTTGAACCATCCATACACACAGTCCTCAGAAATATATTAAAAAATGTCTATGCTATTTCATCCTATGTTTTACTCATTCCATATCCTACACAAATAATCAGCCATCAACAAATCTGTTCAAGGAAACGTTCAAACAGCACTTGCACCTGTTTAGCAGTCAGTACACATGGCAAAGGAGAGCACAGCATATGCCTAAGGCCACAGCTGAACTCAGCAGCAGGGTCAGAGTTTTATTGCTACACAGGGCTACAGGATTTGCCACAACATACCAAGCAATTTGTCAGCTGTACTACCTCATTACAGGAGTTATTCTTGTAATGTAATATAATTTCAGTAGATGCAAGGAAAACTCATAAGCATTTTGCCACTTATACATACCAGATACTTAATATATAGAGCATGTACTCATACACACACCTCTCAGCCTGCCACCTGAAACATGGGATTTGTTTAACCACGTGCAATGGTGCAAGTAGCTGGATGACTGCAAAAAGTTGTCAGTGTCAGACAAAAGCCAAGGCTGACCTTCATGACTGATCAAGAAGTTCTTACCTAGAACATGCATCAGTGTCACTCTGTGGAGCAAAACACTTGTTTGTTTTATCACTGATACTCAACATACAGAAGGCCATGAAAAACAATTTCATTTCTTCCCAAAACTGCACTTTTTTGAAACATTAATACTTAGCTACTTAATTTTTCAAGTCTGGTATTTTCAGACAGCATTTATTTGATAGAAAGAGCACACTTCTGTGATATAAAGGGTTGCCTGTGTACATCTGGACATACATGGTACACTTGGGTTTATATCATACTATTCAGAGCAGGTAACTTCAGTTACAAAACAAGGCAAAATTATACCACTGTATATCAATTTCTATTCCCTTACCATTCTACCTCTTTTCTTGGAAGGTAATTTTTTCCATTCACTTCCAACTTCTCAATTTTAACAGCCTTTATAGTCAATTTTCAACTCACATTTCTGTGATGCAACTTATCTGTAACAAATATTGAGTATCAAACGTATAATTAATCAAAAATAAACATACCTGCTTCTGATCCTTTACACTCTTCCCTCTTTCCAGCACTTTGGCAAAAAAGACATAAAAACTCTCCTCAATAGGCAAAAAGATAAACCTGGCCACCAGTGAACCAAGATTATTCACGATATCATATACACCTCAAAGAAACAAAACAAAAACAACAGCAACCTGTTATTTTTCAGATGCATTTTAATTCCAAGTCTTCAACAATAACATGAATCCTCACTTAACACTTTCACCAAAGAGGAAACAAGGGGAATTTAGTGCAACATTAAAGGAGGGCTCCCTAAAAATTCTGACAGTCGCAGCAACCACAGCACAAAACAAGACTTGGTCGTAGCTGGCAAAGCTCAGACAAAAGTATCAACTACAGAGGTGTGAATTTAGTAACAGCACCAAACCACGTAGGAATTCTTAAGGTAGAGGAAGTTAAAAGATCCTGATCAATATAATTGACTGAGAACATCAATGTAAGGATTTACTGATGCAAGAGAAGAGAAAGGTATCTGCTTTTAGTGTGAGGTTGCTCTTTTTACTTTCACTGAAGTGGAAGAGCAATCCTACCTGACATTTTACCAGCATTTCCATCCACAGCAGATACTGCTCCAAACCTGATCACATCTACATGTGTGGTTGTATAAACACACACAAAGTACAGTTACTGGAAGCATACTAAGTCAGGCATCTGTAGAAGCACTTTCTATATTGACAGGAAATAACAGAGGAAGGTTCTGGCTGATTTCACAGGACTTGGAACCAATGTTTCCCAACATTTTGAGGGTACAAGTGTCTTTGTACTCATTGCTCCTTTCAAAGGCCCTTCAAGTTAAGGGGCAGTTCAGTTGTTCTGCAGGGAAGGAGGATCAGAAATGGGCACAGTTACCAGGAGCAAGCACACAGTTAAGTATTTATGGGGGAACAGACTACTGCCAGCAATTAAAAGTAATTTAAGCTAGCCAAGAATCTTGTAAGAGTGGGCCAGCAATTACAGCCTATTTTCCTTCCTCCACAAGCTATAAAGGCCCAAGGTATGGCCAACTCTGTCATTTTAATATCTACTGCCATAAATCATTTTGTAACCATGCTGGATTCTTCCACAGAACATAATTCAATTTTGATATGCAATGAGGTGAACAACCATGTTCTTGCCACAGCAGCTAACAGAGAATCAAAAGGAAGACAGAAACCAGCAGGAAAAGAGCTTTGATCCTGAAGAAAAGTTAAATTAAAATCCAGGATACTATATTTCTTTTCTACATCTATATCAATCATTCTCTGAAATGTACCATGAAGGCTGTGAAATCTTCTCAGATTTGCCAGTTATCTTTAAATGCTTTAAGTCATTTTGAGAACCATCTGAAGAGCAGTAACTAAGAAAACTGTGCCACCATTCCACACTACCATCACACTTACCCTGATCTCCAAAATTTAACACGTTCAAAAAAGTCATCACATATCTTTCACCTGTAAGTTCAAAACAAAGAACTTTAATACAAATCCCTAAATCTTTCCCAATACTTTTTTCAGGCACTTCCAGCATTAAGTATTCAAGAGACAAAGTCAAATGGGACAGCATCTAGTTAAGAATACACACACATTTCACTCAGGGTGGTACCACCTGCTGGCAACAATCTGAAAGTCACATACCCACAATCACCCCCCAAGCCTTCTGAAGCTTTCAGTAAATTTTAAATCATTTTCACTACCCCTCCTCCATCACAACTCTATGTCAAGCCTCACCTTCTGTCAAAATCTGCTTCAGGAAGGATTGTTTGAAGAAACTCCAAGTCAACCGTGCTTCCTTCCAGTTAACAAAGGTCTGAAAAAAAAGCATCAAACACAATGCAAAATACAAAGTGGAACTAGAAGATAGAAAGCCAGCACACTACTCAAGGCTTGTTCTAACTGTACTGATCAGGAAAACCAACAATTATCACCACTACTAGCACCTAATCCATAATACTGCTAAAAACAAGCACCAATATCACTTTGATCTGGAAAAGGTATTTTCCCCTGCTGAAAATAACTACTGTTGCAGATGAAGTACCCAAACAGGCTTTCTACAGAAAATACTACTCAAAGACTGATGGGAGGGGGAGAAAAAAAAAAAACAAACCCCAAACCCATGCTTATTAGCATGCCAATATAACTATCAGCTTTACCACTGATAAAAATTGTTTACTGCTCTTCAAGCTGTCCCCACCAGTCTTGCAAACTGGATCTTCTCTACCTGCAAATATTTTCCAATGTCTTCTTCCTCACTGTGCTTTTCTTTCTTGCCTTTTCTTTTGTGAGCACTTAAGAGATATGTATATCATGCAGGATGCTGTGTACCACCATGTTTATATTGCAGAAAAGTCCGAGTACCAAAAATCCATGGTAAAATGGTTCTGGTTTCTTTCCTGCCTCAGAACCCATGATACATGGTCATTTCCCAGCAAACTGCAGATGCTCTATATCCAGGCTATGGTTTTTCCAAAGATCCTAAAAGATAGGTCAGCAATACGCCAATAACTACAAAGAGGTTAAGATTCTCTGACAAGCATTTTACAAATGACAAACAGAACATGTGTGTAAACTTTTTAATCAGTCATATCTTCTACAGTGCAGAGATCCACAAAATCACCCAATTAACTCCACTATCTCATGCTAATTTTCAAAGGTGTCTAAAGGAAAACTTTAAATCAAGAAATGAACCGTGCAACCTACCTCATCTTCTATCAAGTTAGGTAATAGAGCTTTCATTCTAGCAACTGGAAATGACTTCTTCGTTGCTTCAGGAGACCCCAAAAACATCACAAAATAAATTACATAGCACATGACCAGAACACTGACATATAAAAGCTAGAAAAACAGGGAAAGAGAAGAAAAACAACTAGTAATATCAAATAAACTCACAAATGCAGAATTACATGCTAGTTTCAAACTCAATAAGAAAATGAAGTAGCCCTTATTCCTGTAAAATACTAAAGCCTTTCATTTAACACCTCAAGAATGCTGTTCTTTTTTGATTTTTTCTTAATTTATTGGTTACCAAAGCCCTTTGCTAACTTCTATGCTCTTCTATCCAGTACTTTTTAGAATGATTAAACTAATTATAAAGCCATTATTCACTCAGTCAAAACTCAAGTTGACAGAGTAGCTGCAGTCTACATCTCTTACTTCAGTTACAAGCTACCTACTTGCAAAAACTGAACAAAAACATAGTCCAACTTCCAAATCTGAGATGGGTCACATTTTCATTTCTAGGTGAACTGATAAGTGCATAGGACATAACTCCACTTTTCTGGTGTCAATAATTCCATTCCCCATTGCAGTAAAGAAAAACACTTCCATCTGAGCACATGCTACACATGATTAGCACCTTATGGTAAGGTGATGTAGGTTGGTGGTACAGGCTGGTAAAGTTACATGTGATGATAGTTTGCTATTATCATAGAATCCAAACTCAAAAGCTGAAGCCAGATGATGAGTCTTCAAGCATTACAATGTCTAATTCATTTCAAAGTATACAAAGTTTTTATAGAATAATATAACCTTACTTGCAAAATGTGCCTTCAGAGACAGAGGAAGATGCTTTATTACACTGCCTAAGGTCAAAGTGCCAAACCAGTAACAAGTATCAGAAAAATACTAAATACAAGTGCTAAATCAAACCTCCCTGAAGCATTTTCTCTCACCTCAAAGTTATTTAACAGGCTAAATGTCAAAGACAAATAAAAACTCAGATGAATCAAGAAATTATAGGAAGAAAGAACACAGGAAACTTACCTGAGCCAAGGAAAAAATGTAGACACCCCATTGAGGATAAAGGACTACTAAAATAACAGTCAAAATGCATTTTGACACTACTGAAAGGCTTTCAGCAATTACCTTTAAGAAAAAGAAAGAGAAAGTTTGCTTTCTACCACATTAACTTAGACTTAAAATACATTAGTTTCACACACAGAATTTATGTAAGAATATAGGACTTTCAAAGTCCATGTGACTGCATCACAGCTTCTTTCTGCTGAGTTGGCCATCTTCCATTTCAATTTCTCTGTAAATTTTCTATTCTTGTATTTCACAATTCTTCCACTGCACTTTCCCAGTCCTTCGTATGGGACTTACAGGACAAAGCTTTGCTTGTGACAATCATGTTGCCAATTGCTGCCATTTCACAATTTTATCCCAACAATCCTCTGAAATGCAAAACTCTCCCTCCAATTAGAAGTCATGATTAAGTATTTCATGACTATAAAGTGATTATTTCTAAATTAACCAAATTTCTTGTATTAACAGGTGTAAATTCATATCCATGGTGCAGTTATGTCAGAATGCTCAACAGAAGTTGAAGGTTTTTTACATGCTTGAATATACAGACATCTAGACAAAAAGAATTACACACACACACACACACACTCCATGTGCTTTACTAACCTTAAGTCTCACAAACAAATGAGCTTGTGCTAAAACCCAGAGTGGTTCTCCCAGAAGCTCAATAATTGCAGAAAGACCAAATGCCACTACACCAGCCTGATAATGAGGAACCACAGAAGGATCAGGTACTTCAAGCAAGTGTAGCCAGACTAAGCTCAAGAAAATAGACCAAAAAACACCAAGAGGGACTCTAAAAAGTTAACATAAAAACAATCAGAAGAAATGTTATTTAAGTGGGGGAAAAAAACCATGAAAACTAGATTAAAATTTCACACAGTGACATAATAGTTTAGAATTTTAAAAGTCATGGTGAATTAATTTCCATTATTAAAATGTCAGGAGTATTTTTTTTTATGAACATTTTTAAAGCATTCTTTTGCGAGACACAGAAAACATTTTTCTGAGTCAACCCTTATGTTAGGGTTCTTGAGTAGGAAACAGACAACTATCTGCATTTCTCATTCCTTATGATCTAACAATCCTAGTGCCATATGACCCTGCAGAACACTGCAAACCCCTCATTGCTGCAATTCTGATAGTCTGCAGTTACAAGGAGTTTGGCAGACAAACTATGCTGCACTGTAACAGCTAAAGATGTCACCACTCCTACTGCTGGTCTCATTCTTCCAGAAATCTCTGGTTCTCCAGAAACCAAACAGCAGAGTGATGCATGACTGCACCTCAGGTTTGCCAGTTCACAATGCTCCACTGTAGCTCAGAGGCACTTTGTTTAGCAGCTGTGGCTGAAAAGCCAAGCCTGGCACAGCAGTGCAGAGGTCTATTAACAATGCTTCAGGAACAGAGAGCTTCTGGCAGAGTGCAGTTTGTTGCAGCAGGATCTACTTGACCCTCCCATTATCAGATCCCTAATGTATTTCACATCAAGTTCCTAACAAGTATTTTAGATTCTTCAAGAAAGTTGATCTTCTTTTTAAGTTACACTTTTTCTGAAGGAAAATTTAAAATAGAAACATGCACTAAGTCTCTGTTAGCTATCATTTAATGCACACTTGAAAGTCTGCCACATAGCAGAAAAATTATACTACAGTGAGGAGAACAGATGAAATACATTTAAAATATAAGTATGAAACCTATTCCTGAAAGAGACAATCCCTCTTCTTTGTACCTGGGGATGTAGACGACCATGCACAACCTCCCATTCCTGACCCAGATCTGCTTAACAGTGGATTTCCAGGGAAAGCCATTAGTGACCCAAGGGAGGACTTCTGTTTCATCATGACAGGTAAACTAACCTCTCAACCCACCTAACTGGCTGCACAGCTGCAAGATCTGACTGAAGGAATCAGCAGAGAGGTGTGTCCAGGTAACCAGAAGGGAGAAACAATCCATAAGATCCATTTAGTTGCAGCCTTTAGTTACACTCTCTGGATGCAGCTTCAGACTTTCAGTTATACAGCTTCTGCTGTTTATAGCTGGAAGAAGTAGTTCTACTTATTCCTTATCATTTAACTTTAACCTTTTCTTTCATATCCCTCCTATCCAACACATTTATATTGCCATGCTGCTAAGTGGCAGAATTTTAAAAAATACTTTAAAGGGGGGAAGAAAAACAGCTTAAGCAGCTTCACAAACACATATCGAGTAATGTGAGCAACACTGAGCAGGCAGAAGACTATTTGTGCACCAGGGCCGGCATTTAACATGTAAACATAAATGAAACTCCACGGTGAGTGAAAGAACAAATGGGTCCTGGTAACACTGATAACCCCTCTGCTGATGCACTCTCATGTACCCCAAAAAGAGATGAAGTTCATAAACATTAAAGCAACAGACTTGACCAGATTAGTGAATCAGTCCTGAAACATACTGAAGATACTAAATGCCCAGTGCTGAAATAATTACCTTAGAAAATATTTGCTCTAATTTTGCAAGTTCTTAAACAGGAATTAGAAATAAGTTAAGAAGTGAATTTTTAAAATTATCTTACGTTAGCCACAACAGATTAATTGTTTTGGTCCAGTTTCTCTTTGTGCTTCCACTCAAACAAGCTCTGCGAAATGCCTCCCGGGCCAGGAAGACAACTGTTGAATACAGCAGAGTTAGCCTAAAGGAGACCAGAAAACAAGAAGGGAAAATTATTTCTTTTCACACTACTTCTGAAATCCTTCATGCAGCAGCATCACCAGCAGTTTTTACACAGGACTGCCTGACAGAGTAATCTAACAGATATTTAAAGAAAACGTGGTGATGTGAGGTAAACTATCATCATTTCCTTAAAATAGGAGGGAAAGAAATTATATGTGAATACTTCATTAGTTCTGTAACCCAAAAAGCTCAGCTACAGAATTTCTCATATAGCAACTGCATGCAACATGCTCATGTGTCGGGGCTTCCCTCAGCAAGCTGATGGTTTAACATGAAACCAGACCACCAGTACCCGCTTGTTTTAGGCCAAAGAGTAAACTTCGAGACCAAACACTGCAAAACACTTAACAGCTAATTAAACAACTTTATGCGCAGCGTTATTAGCAACTACAGACCCCGAGGTCTTCCACCGAACTCGTTCAAAAAGGCCCCTGATGCCGGGAGCCTCACGGATGCCTCCTGGGCTTCATGGGTCGGGGAGGGGCACACGGGTTTCCCGCCCCAGTGCTCATCGGCCTCCGCCTCACCTGACATTGACCACGCCGATCAGCTCTCTGGAGAGGTAGCGCAGGGTGAAGGCGTTCAGCCCGAAGGTGACCACCCGGAACAGCACCTGTGGAAAAAGCCGCACGGGAAACACCTGCGGGCCGAACGGGGCTGAAGCGGCTCCCGCCAGGCACCAAGGAGGAAGGGGGAGAGGCGGCCCCGCACCTGCAGCAAAGCGGTGGAGGAGGCCAAGCGGGTGGTCTGGCTCAGCACCTCCTGCGAAGCCATGGGCACCCGCCCTGCCCCGCCGGCAGGAAATGGCGCCGTCGCGCCGCGATCCCGTCAGGCGGGCGGTGCCAGAGCCCAGCGCGGCCGGGACCGCCCCGGTCTGCGGGAGGGGACGGAACCCGCCGGTAACGGGACGAGACCCGCCGGTAACGGGACGAGACAACTGCTCATCCAATCTGCTTTTCTTAACGCACCAGGATAAGCGTTTGCTTTTCAGTCACGCTTGGGACGCAAATGGTTAACTCGGCTCTCCCGGAGGCTCAGATGCGAACACGTTCAGCGCCAGCCTTCTGGCTTGGTAATCGGGTATCTACTGTAACTACCCCCAAACGCTGCACACTGAGATGTCATTAAATAGCCTTTTCTGACCAGAGCCATTTTGCACAGAATGCTGAAAAAACTTCATGAAAGTTCCAGGAATTCCCTTCTGAACAGAGGGCAAACCCTGCAGTCTTGCCTGACTGAAGGAGAAGGACAACCAAAAACCGAGAGAAAACACCCTGGGCTTCAGGAAGACGAAAGTATCTTACTTCATTCAGTGGAAAGGAAAAACAAAAAACTAACCACCCCTTCAAACAGCAAAGATGGAACTGTAGCAGACAGTGTAATAATACACTGATGAAGTCTTTCAAACAGCCAAGACTTCAGACTCCGTATTTATCAGCACAGCACTTTCAGATTATTTCAGATTATTATGTAAACAGCAATATGGGAAAAGTTTCTTCGTTACAGAACATTCCTTTCAAAAGTGTGGCACTTCTGGCTCAGAAGTCATATTGTTACCAATGCTACAGTTGAAGGAAAATTAAACCTCATGTCTGAAGTGTTTTCAGAGCAAGGAGGGAGAAGTACCTGAGCCCTACTTGATTTCAGCTTAAACAGCACCAGTTTGAAATCAGGATCTTGAGAAAAATATACAATCAACCTATATTCCTCAAGATTATGCAAAGGAGTCATCTCCCCATCAATTCTGTCTTTTACACAAAACCCCCTCCATCCTCTGATGCATGACACCCACCACTTTATTCTTCACGTGTTGAGAGTAGTGAGGTGGATGTATGCTGCAAAACAGAACAGCCTGTGAATTCTTTTAAGTAATATTGGGAACACCTAACTTGTAAAAACCTAACAAAAAGATATTATTATCCCATTGTAAAAATGGAGAGATGAGGACAGAGAAAATAAACTGCTCTGTGTTGGGTAATTACAGAGACAGGAAGAGAAGTCGGAGATTTTAAGTTACAGAAGGGTGTTGTAGCTAAAGGGCAGGAAACATCACCACCACCTCTCTCTAGGCAAGCTTCCAGTTCTCAGTCGAAAAATGCAATTTAAAATGTTGCCCTAACTCAGGCTCAGGGCTTGAGTGACAGCAGAAATCAAGAGCATGTTAGAACTTGTGCTGATGTCCGTGGGGATGAAAACCCATCACAGATTCATAGATGGTCTGCACAGGGAAACAAAAATGCAGTTGAGGAGCAGAAAGTATGTAGCATCTGCCCACACTGCAGTAAGAATGCCTGCTCTTCCCTTTCTCTCCCTACACAAACATTTTCATGATAAGTAGGAAACTTCAAGGAATAAACCAAGAAAAAATGGTGTTCTAATTGGAGGCAATAGTCCAACCTCTTCAGGCATCTGCCAGTAAGTGACAACTAGTGATGTTTTGTAGGACAGTTTGTCTTGTCACCTCATAAAGATGACACAGAAACAGCTGCAAAGCGGGGGGAGGTGGAAAAAGAAGAGAAGCAACTGTAGCTTCAGCTGTTTTTAATAGGAACCAGCTTTGCCACTTACACCCTTTTGGCATTAATGCACCTAAGCCACTAGATGGCAAACGGCCCCTGAGGCAGCCAGCAGCAAGACGCGTCCCCGCAGAGCATGCCTGAGATAACTGGTTTTACTCCAGTAGCATCTTTCCGAGTCTACTGCCGGTTACGACTGAAAAATATTTAGAATAAGCTAACTCATAACAGTAATGTGGCACAGCACGGTAAAAATCAGAGAAAGAGCAGTATTTCCAACTTACAAACTGACCTATCAGCTAACTTGGTTTTGTTCACAACTTTGTGTGAGTAGGCTTAACAACTGAGTTGACAGGAAAAAACCTTTTTTAAAAAAAAAACCAACAAAAAACTCCCAACCAACCATAATTTGGTAATAACAAAGAAGGACCAAGTTACTAAAACTGGCATACACCAGTGAGAAAGCTTAGAACACTTAGTCAAAACAACTGCTCTACAATTCTCACAGCAGACAATGCCCACCTAGAACATCCTTGCATCCTCTTACTGCAACATATACCCCTTTTGTTGGTCTTGAGGTAACCATTTGTGGCAGCATACCCTAAAATAGTTCATTCTCATTAGCAGTGTAGGAGGCAAGATAAACTAACTACTAAAAGAACTTATCTTCCAGAGTTGGGCTGCATTTGGCAATAGACATGGCTGGATGTTCCTCCAGCACAGAATGCATACCCTTTGTCATGGGACAATGGATTAAACTCCTGTTGTTATGGTATGTGGAACCTCTACAGCAGAAAAAATCTCTGATCTACTCCAAAACTGAACTAGTAAAAAAAAACAGGTAGTCTCTATATGCAACATGTACAGACCTTGGAATGAGTTGAGACTTTCCTTCAGATAAAAAAATCTTAGTGTTTCATGGTACTCAGTCACTGTCTTACCTGAGATAACTGCATTTCATTACCTTGTTAATAAGATATTTCAAAATGAAAGGTGAACATTGACTTCAGATTTCAAACAATATAAGTTGACAGTAGTCCAGAAAATTTCAAACCCATTTAGAACAGTTAGACATGCTCCACAATAGCATTTCTGCAGAAGGGAAGTTAACTTCATTTCAAATTATCATTATCTTATAATAGGACAAAAAATCCTAAAGAAATGACAGAGTGAGAATGGGAAGCAGGAATCTATTAAATTAGCATCAAGACCTTGAAACAAACACAACATCTCAGTTGCTCTAAAAATAAGGATCTCATTGCAGAACCAAAACCAAATCCTGTTAGAGGATCAATAGCAAATTTGCATTTCATTAACCTATTTCATTAAATACTGCACTTCACAAATAGTGATATATTTTAACATCTTTTCTGTGTCCTTCCTTTCCCTTAAATGTCCTTTGAGAAATCAAGTTGGAAAACCAACTGTGCTATGAAATCAAAGGCAAAGTTCTGTTGCTCTCTGATACCTCCTAGAATAGTGCATGACCTAACATAAAATGACAGACTGTGCTGTGAGCTAAAAACTGTAGATATCTACAGCTGCTGCAGAAGCTTTTAGCTTTGCAGTCAGGACCAATTTTAGTAACAAGCAAAATAAATACTCAAAACCCCTGGTGCTGGCTGAGCACCCTTGCCCCTTAATGGTATCCTCTGGCTGATTCCCTGCACAGAGACCAAGCAGGATTCCTGACCCCCATGGAGAGCAGCCAAATGCACCCAGCCCTGCCCAGTGCTTTTGCAGCTGAAAGGAGAGGCTCTGAAGGCAGCAGGCCCTCCCAAATAGCACATATGGCCTAAGAAGATGGATAGACACTTCTCTTCCCATCCCTCTGGCCTGCAGCAGTACTCTGTGTCATGGCTGAACATGTGAACTCTATCAAAGGAGAGGAGCAGGTACAGAACAGGATCAGTACTGGCTGTACACAGCTCACCTATCACAATACCACATTCTGCTTAACAGAACTGCTCAGCCTCTGCTACAAGTCCACACTTTGCCATTTCATTAAGACAAAATACTTTATTCCTGGAATGGCAAAAGATTACTTTCCCTATACTGCTCAGAAGGCTTGTGACAGCACACAACAAATTATCTTGTCTGAATTTTGTTGTTCCTTTTTTAAAAATAATGCACTGAAGAGATCTCACTCTTTGTTCCTGATCATACAATGGTTCTTCCTTCACAGAAGTCACTAGGAGGTTGGGGTCAAAGCAAGGAGTCACAGGGACACTTACCACTCATTCTCCTTAAGCTTTCCCCCCTCCTGTGATCACCCCTCTCAGATCAGGGAGGTATCTGAGCCTGCAATGTAAAATTTCCAATTCAGTGCAGAACAGCAGGAAGCAAAAGAAGAGTTTCACAGGCCATTCACCAGAAAAGGACACACTAGGAGTTACTTACTGCTGTGCCAGTTTCTCCTTCCTGAACCAAAGTGTCCCCAGAGGGCTTTTTAAATTAGTTTCCCCAGGCCTTGTGAACAAGTTAATCTCTACACATGTTAAATGGTTAAGCAGAAATTTGCATCTCTTTTTTTTCCTGGCTCTATTATTAGTTCAGCAAGGATTTAATTTACATCCTTCCTTTGAGATGGAAGAATAATGGGGCTTTATGAAGAATGCAGAGGACTGGTTTCTTTCGGTGATATGCAACATCTGAAAAATGCACTGTCTTTGCTTTCCAGAGCAGCCTTTGACTTTGTCGTTGGCATTAATTTTTCCTCACATTTTCACAGTGCACCATATATAATTTAATTAACTGATTTTGCTGCCTTCAACAATTTTACTTTTAGATTCAATTGTTACTTATTGCAAGATTTTATGTACTATGTACATGGAAGACAGATACTTTTTTAGATGTAAAAGAAAATGTGAATCAATTATCAACTCAGAGGAAAAGCAAAAATGCAGTAAATACAGATACAAAACTAAAATAGTAATATATAGTATAAAAGTGAAATAGTAAAATATTAAGGTTGGGGTAGCGTTAAGTTTTCAAAAACAGCATCAAATGATTACACTGGTATATACAAAAAAAAGAAAAAAATCACTAAACTAGCATCTCACAGACCTTTTGGAAAGTTTGGAAATGTCAGCAATAATCATAAATGAGAAGTTCTCTTGTGGATTGTTTCCTATACATTTTAAAAACATTAGCTGCCTTCATTTATTGTTCATGTCAGATACATGCAACTTCAGCTATCATTGGACAGTTTGGTTGGAAGGGACCTTAAAGATCATCTATTTCCCACCACCCTGCATGGGCAGGGACACCTCCCAGACTGTTTCCAGGGGTTAGCACATCTCAAACTCTAACCTACAAACCTGAGTTATAAAGGTGAGGAGTAGATGCTGTGGCAAAATGCATACATTTTTTCCTCCTTCCTATGCATTCTGCAAGAATAACTTCACAGTCACACTCTCTGCTCCAGATTTGGGGTAGACTAATAAATTACCAGTGAACACACAGAAGTATCTTCTGGAGCACAAGAGCCATAGTAAAACTGTAGAAGCAGATTTTGCAGCTCTGAGCACTTGCACTTGAAAAATCTCTACTAGCTCGTGCTTGGCATCTTGGCACTACAAAACCATTCCACAAGCTCCAGGCTACCTACCTTGAGGTAAAATGTACTTGAAAGATAGAGGTGCAGAAAGCCTGAAAAAGAGACTTCTACTTGCTATGCAAACACGTGTTCACAAACACTATTTGCTTTAATAGCTATATAGATATAAGGATCTGTTCATTAAAACAGCTCCCAGCTGTTGAGTACTCATGTGGAATGTTCCTCCTATATTTTAGAATTCAACAAGAGGGATTATTAAACTTGCTTTGACCTTGGCATCACTTCTTTGGGCACGAAATGGCCTTAAGACTTAAAATCAACAGTGACAATAACTCAGTAAACATGGTAGAATACACATAGTTAAAGGATTTAACTGGCTTCTGAAATACACAAAGGAGTTTGGATTATGAAAACACAATGAATTAAAGATACTCCTGTAGAATCTTCCTGTTTCTTTTTCCTTTTCTCCTTCGTGTCACTTGGAGACTTACTTTTGAAGTAGATGGATATATGCATGAGCTATACTTAACCAGGAGGATATTTGACACAAAATGGAGTGGTTTTGCTATTCTAAGTAATTCAGCATTCAAGAAGGAGAAGAATCACTTAATGGAATGCCTTATAAAGGTTGAGAATACAGAATTTGTGAGTCACCATACACTGCCTTTAAATTACATTTGTATGATATTATATAATATTGTGCATAATCACCTGTAGAACAGGATTAATTATGACTCAGGTATCTCTTCATGTCATTCATTTCCCATCTCTCAAGAACTGACTTCCATTCTTCACTGAAACAACACCTCTGAGCAAGTCAGTGATTAGTTTGACAAATTGATAGAATAAAATATCATCTCCTTGAATGGGACCTCCTGTAGCATTCATGAAAGTTTCAGCAAAGTGAAATACATTTTTTAAATTCCTCTTGCTTCTTAGTGGCAAGCAGAGTCTCTTATATAAAACCAATATTTGTTTACCTGTTCAGTTTCAGAAATTCCCACATTACCCTTCAAAAATTAAACTTCACTTTCAGTACAAAAACCTGAAATGCTGTTAGAAAAAACTCCCTAGCAGTACAGGAAGCACAGCTTCACACTGGGCCCAGCAGGCCTCCCTCAACCACAAAAAGGAGAAAAGGAAAGCTCCCCAAAAGAACTTTTTACCTCTTAGTGGGAGGCCACCTAAACACCCCTTTGCAACACAGGGAGTAAAAATCATCCCTGCCCCTAATTCAGACACCCATACAGTGAGGCTGCCTCCATTTGAATTGAAGACATGATTTCAATGCACATCTTTCTCTTCAAGCAGAAGTACAATTATGCTCTCTGAGCTCAAGGTGGCCCAAGGTCATAAGAGAACTCACCTTGACAAGTCCTCCTCACAGTGCATTAGGAACAAGACTCTGCTCTCTCTCCAAGCTTTGCTTCATTGCCATCCCAGCTGGCTCAGTCTGCAGCTTATATGGAATGATCAAACACAGGATGGCTCAGGTCAAAGCTGTCCTCAACCATGACAGATCTGGTGATGGGCAAACAGAAAAGACAAATGAGATTGGTCAACACATGAGATGTTTCTGCAAGACTTCAAATACAAGATCTTGCACCAAGCTACCAATGTAAAGGGATTTCCACAACCTTGATGCTTAAGGAGATTGTAAAGTAAAACTTCCTCCTTGTTTCCCTACTAAATAAGCTATTCTGGTTTATTTCCTCTTAAAAATTATTGGTCCTAATACTGTCAAGATACCTGGATATGTTACTAGGCAGCTTACTCATAACACAGGAGGTATTGTTTTAACATGACTTGGAAGGCACTCTTTCCCTAGAAAGGAGATGCATATATCCTACCAGATACTCCATTTTACCATAAAGGCTCCATCTTTACCAAGAATCACAGTTAGACTTCTTGCATAGAGGAAGAGAGGTTGAAAAAGAATACAGTCAACTCCATAGCCCATAACAAAAAAACAAAAAAACCATCACCAAAAATAAAAAACAAGCACCACAAACACCCAAAAACAAGCAAACAAAAATAACACACACAAAAAAAACACACCAAAAAAAAATCATAAACCAAATTAGGTCTTCTCAGTCTCCAGAATTCTTGCGAATATTTATTGTCCTTACCAAAGCAGAGGAAGGCTGACTAAGTGGTGGACAGAACTGCTCATACCAGATAAATGGAGCTGGATACCCTGCTCACAAATCTGGTCTCCACACACAGGCCCTGGTAAGGAAAGCTGTACCCTGGCTCACGTTCTGCCCTTACATCTACGACTGTTACTTGCATCAGAAGACAAATACTACTAAAAGGAAGAAACTTCTTCCTTACTTCATAAACTCTATGTCACAAAGCTAAAAGGCTTGTGTAGAACACACCATTAATCTGGAGCCATAATGTTAGTACTACCTTTCCTTCTTGTTCTGCAGCTGGCAGGTCATGGTTCACACCACAGTTCTTTCACTAGCAGACATCTAAAGCACTGTATGCTACACCATCCATTTTTAGGCCTCCATGTCCATCCTACCTAAACATAAAATTCTTTTCTTGGAAACCAATTATATCAGAGGCCCAGAGATATCACAGGACTCGTTTAAGGTTTTCATGTGTGGTAGAACACTCCCACTCACATCCTGAAGAATGTGGGGAGGTTCAAACAAAAGGATCTGACCACAGGCCTGGGACTAAACCAGCAATGCATATCTTCTTCTACCCACACCATATTCCTAAAACTTCATGTCTATTATGAAGAAAGTTCTTTTCCATCTGCTTGCAAAACTCACTATTATGTTATCAATCTTGCGGGGAATTCAACAGAAAAAGCAAGGAATTGTTAGCAGCAAGAAGCTAGTGGTAAATTCATCCTTTCCATTGAAGACACATAGGAAGTTGTGTAAGAAATCAGCCTTATTTTTTACTGCAATTCTGACAGTTTTCTAGATCTTTATGTCACTAATTTCGTATGATTATTGACAAAGGGAAGAGTTCAACTAAACATGATACTAAACAATGTAATTAATTATACAGATACAAAATACATTTGCAACAATATAGGCCCAAACCTGAGGTGCCTTGGTAATTCATAATGAAAGCAAACAATACTTTTCATTCTGGATTTTTCAGCAGACTATTAAAAAATACTGGTTTTCTTGCATATTGTTTTTTTCAAACAATAAAAAAAATTCAGTGTTTTTTTCCAAATTCTTTTAGTTATTAAAAAGAACATTTAGATTAGGAGAATGGAAGCCATTTAGTCTGACTTAATAAATTAACATGCAATTTAAAAGTAACTTTCTATTTTTGTATTTGCCCTCCTGCTGCCCAAGAACTCTTTGCTTTTAAAGACCATTTCCAGTTGTGCCTGCTAGTTGCAGACTGGTATAATTGCTTCTCTTTCTGAATAAAGCCATTTCCTTTAAAGTGCCATTTACTGGTTTGCTTTCCATGTGACATAATATATTCTTTCCTGTACCAAAAGAAGTGGAGTGGTTTGGGGGTGTTACAGGCCACTAAAACTGAGATCTGCACTGCTGGAATTGTTTCTGAATAGTTATGTAATGTCATGGTAAATTTGACAGCAGAAAACTGTGCAAAAGCAGTGAAAGCTGCTCAAAACCTCAGATTTTGTTCCAATCATACTATTAAATACAAACTTGGCCATGCTAGTTGGATCAAGTTGGACTTGATCTTAAAGGTCTTTTCCAACCAAAAGCATTTTATGGTTCTAAAATCATGGGCTGTTTCCTGCTTTGTGTGTAGATAAACACATGAAGATTCACCAGCTGGGAAAAAACAAAAATCTAGAAAAAAGCAAAAAAGGAAACTTATTCACTTTACCCACCTTTTCCAAAACCCAGACTTACTTTTAGTCACTTTTCAGTTCTGGCATCATTAAGGAGAGTGTTAAATGATTCATTTACAGGCAATTCCATTAGATCACCTTAATAATGTAGAAGCAGATAAGGAGGTTACAGCTCCATGGACAAAAGACAAAAGCTCAAAATTCCTCTAAAAAAACCAGTAAGCTTGCTCTTTGCTAATACTCTCATCACTGCTTTTGTTCTCTGAATGCAAAGAAAGCAACAAGCACTGCTGTATAAAAACCAAGCTCTTTGCTACCAGTGGGCACAGGCTGGCAAGCATGGCTACCCTTCCACTGGCCAAGGAAAGTGCTCTTGTTGCTTGCTTCAAAAGTTACAGGGAGATATTTCCCAACACTCAGTAAACCAAAAAAAATAGTGATTATCTGCAATAGACAAGAGAAGAATGTTAAATACTTGATTATATTGAAAAGGAGAAAGAAAGGTCTTGAAAGTAGATGAAACTTATCACACCAATAATTTTCAAAAGAATGACAACTCTATATTTAGATAATAAGTCAGACACTGGATTTCACAACCATATGTGGAAAACGTGAAAGGGAAAACTGGATGGGGCTGCCAAGGCAGTGTGGGGCCAAGAATGGCTTTTTTAAATCCCCCCCAGAACACTGGGGACAGGGGAAATTTCACACAACTCTCCTTTGCAACTATTGCTACATTTGACCATCAGTAAGAAAACACCAGCAGTACTGGACTGCTACTGAGACTGAGGTACCAGCACCAGAATTAGTCAGTTTTGGGATAATTTCCAGTGTCACTGCCCACCCTCTGCTGGTTTGTGAACAAACAGGAAATTTCAGTCTAATTATTCCAGTGTAATTTGTGAGATGAAGACAGTAGATGAAACAGTAAAACTTCCTAATCTTCCCTTTAAAGTGTCCAAGATTATTGATTTTACAATCAATAAGCAGTGAATGCCAGAATTTTGCTGTGAACAGCCAAAAACATGTGACTATTATTAATGTAGATAAAAGGAATGGCCTGAATATACATTGTTACCACTTCCTTCTGAACATGTGTACCAAGAATACCAAACAGGTCTCCTCATAGGCCACAAAATATTACTTCATTATTGACTCCTTCCTTTTTGAAAAAAATATTTCACCTAGTGGAAATTTTTACATCTTAAAACAGCCAAACATTCTCTTTGAGCCCACCAGTTCTGCCAAAAGGCATATGGCTGTGTTGGCACTTAGTTTGTCCAATCCTTTGAACATTCAGATCATCATCATATCAATTAGTTGCGAGAATACTTGTAGGAGACGAACAAATAGCAATATGACAGCCAGCTACAAACAGCACTGTATTCAATCAGAGCTTATTCTTAACTTATCAGTGCTTGTCCCAAGGACTTTTAGCCTGGATAGTGCAACATATGCTGCATATTCTCAATAAGCATACTGCCAAGTGCACACCTATGAACCTAATGACAAACTGAGAAGTAAATGAACCACAGGGGTTGAGGTGAATGGAGCAGACCATTCCTTTCTAAGATTAAAAAACATTTTGGAATTTTTGTTTGAAAACTACCATGCAATTCCTGAACTTCCTTTCCATCCCAATGTTTTCCAGATACTTTGTCCTTCACAAAACTGTATTTGCCTCTGGGGAAAATAGTTTTTCCACTGTTCAAGCGTTACAATTTGGCAGGGCAGAAGAGGAAATAAAGCATAATTAACTACATGAAACTGCAAGTTGCATTTAGAGACTGAGATAATGCTGAGAGCCTAATAGTGAATGTCCTCTTTGAAAGTGGCATGGAGGTTTCAAAGAGCCTCAGCTTATCAGCTTCTTGTCTCTGAAGGAGAGTGCTGGCTCCATTCTCTAAGGCAAAATATGAGGGGTCAAATGATTCAGTGTGCATCCAGACCTCACAGGACCAATGCCAATTATCCTCAAGCAAAGAGCAAGCACATGTAGAGCTCCTCACCAACTTCCATAGGAAGATATACTAAAGGAACCAAGAGGAAACTGGGAAAAAGACATTAATGACTTAAGACTCTAAAGGGACAAAATATAAGGTTTTAGTTTACTTCTTTACCTCCTCAGGAAAACAACAATCAAACTGTTCAGAGCTAAAAACATTTTTGGTAGTAGAGTCATATTCCCCCTTCCTGGAGTAAGGGTGCTGTTGCTTAGCCATGTGTTCATGTCCCCTTGCAGAAATAAGGAATCTGCACATGTAAGACCACCAATGGAGATTTCCTAACTACTATCTTTATATTATTCCTCAAGATCAGCAAGGACAAACACAGCTCAAAGATGACAGCTCTCTTGGTTGACTGATAAATTGCTGACCAACTACTCAGGCAGGAACTCTTCATCTCTTTACTGTCACATTAAAAAAGCTGTAAGCATTAAAGGGCCCTGTGTACACTTGCACAGAGGAAAGTCCTTTCCATTTATTTAACACATACCAACACAGTGTGTACTCCAAATCAGTCTCTACATCACATAGTACTTAATGACTTCTGAAGGCACTGTCTTTAAGAGATTACATTGTCTGCTCCTATGCCAGCCTAAATGTGGCACTTATCTGGCTGCTGGATTTTGTTCTAAGCTCTGATGCTTGCCAGCTGTTATTCTGGGAGACAGACAATGTAAATAATTAACAGCCAGGATGTTCTCCCAGCTGCTAATGCTGCAAAATAATTTCTCAGAACATATTCTAGGATAAAATTTTATACTGATAATTAAGCACTTGAAAATGATGTGTGGTTAGAGACAGGTGACTAACAGAACAGTGCACAGGAAGGCCTGATTTTTATCTTCCTGGCTTTCTGCCTCTATTTTCATTAAGTTCTTCAGAAATGATAGATTTGCATGCAGATATTTTAGCCCCTCCTCTTGCACTTCAATCTCATCTCTGTTAATAGCAATAGTTTGATCATTAGTGATGAGGCATCAGTAGCTACTGCCACAAACTGAGTCACATTCAGGTGGCTGCTGGCAGTTTCAGGTGTGCAATGCTCTTCAGAAACAGAAGTTTCTTTCTTACAGCTGAGCACACAGGCTGGCTCCTGTCCACAAAAGCCACCCCCTCCTGGTTGGGCAGACCAAAAAGACAGTAACAGTCTTCAGAACAGTCATATCCATTCCCTGTAGGTAGGGCATTTTTATGAGCCACTATGTATTTCAGAGGTGGAATCCAGCAGGCTTTGATCTTCACACGTAGTGGTTAAACCTAGTGGACCCTTTCCTGAAGTTCTCAATTCTCAGAGCTACAGAAGAGCCCCACTGCCACTCCTCACAACAGAACAGAAATTATTTTAGCCCTTGAAAGAGCCAATACACTTCATGTAAACTTCTGAACACTGATATCAGTGATGTTGCTAAGAAAGACACAAACTTACTCATGTCTGGAACAAGCCTTCCATAAGTGTTTAACTTACCATCAGGCACTCTGCAAGGCAGTGCATCTCAACATCATTTCCAGCTTGCCCAGGGTCTAGGATTCATGACTCCAAGCCTGGCTATCTAGGAAAGAGATCAGCTCACAATTGAAGCTACACTTCTAAAATATGAGTTTCAAATTAGTAGGTTTTTGAAGATGGAGTACCTGGAAGTTGGAGTATTTATTGATTGGAGCATGTTCCAGCAATTTGTCTGGTCACCCAAGCAACCACATTCACCCTAATATATTTGTGGACTTCAACTTCAGAAGCATTAAACAGATTCTAATCTGATAAGAGACTAAGTTGACTTTAAGAGCACAGTTAGGCTCATGCTACTTGAAATCTTCATCAAAAGCTTACCAAGTTTTTTTTATGTCATAATTGACACACTGACAAAGCCAAAAATATCCAGTTACCAGTTATACTCACTTTCTTCTTGGATAACCTCTCATTCTTAGCTGGAAGAATCACAGATGAAAGATTCCAAAAATGCCTTTTTTCATTGCAATGTCACTACCAGAAGTTGCTAAAAATTACAAAAAAATTCTTTTGTACACAGAAGGTGGTGGATGGCAACAATAAGATTCCTTCTGCGTGATCAATATTCTACAGACATATGAAAAAAAAATCCAAGGAAAGAGCTCATTAGAACATGAAAGACTATGAAACTATCCAGGCTACAGCCTAAGCAGTAGTGCCTTGCTTTGACAGGCTCTGTACAACTTGACAGTGTAAAAACCAAACAAAATCCCCAAAAAACCCCACACACGGCTGTTGAAAAAGGGACTTATACCCTTTTTTCAGTGAAAAGCAGCCACTGCTCACACACACTGTGAGGAACAAACATCTCCTTCCATGAAGCAGTGAGGCCTACCTTGAGACTGGAAAAAGCAAATCATATTTGCACATGATTAAATTAGGATCTTAGTCTATAGCCATCAAAGCTCAGTGTTTTCAAAGATGTTCTGATTAACTACCTAATTAAAGATTGTTTTAAGTGCCCCTACTGTAACAATTAAGTGCCTTTACTATTGCCTTGTTGCATGGTTCATTTTAAACTGTGACTGGATAGAAGCTTGACTGTGCTGATAATCCAATTGCATGTTGGGAATCACAGTGTGCCAGCTGATTAGATTAAGAGATTAAGAGAAAATTAGGTACCACTTGTCATAGCTACATGGCTGTAAATGTGTACAAGGCACAGGGTTTGCTGTAAGAGACTATGCAGACAAATTCTGAAAGGACAGATGACAGGTAAGAGCACTCCTGTTTAGGACAATCTGTGAATAAGTAATGGAGGAATTTAATAAAAGATAATATAATACCTCTCACTTAACAAAGAGAAACAAGCTGTCTTAAACACACACAGGTTCCATTTTCAAAATCTGACCTGCTGACCACTGGAGCAACCAAAATAAGCCATGTCAAGGATAATTATTTTTCTACAGTAACAACACAAAATAAGCAGTGGGTTTTTTTGTGTGTGATGTATTTTCACCAGCCTCAGTAATACTGTCAGTGCTTTAGAGTTCATCAAAAGAAAAAGCAGCAAAAGGGTGACTGGGAATGGGAATAGCCATGCACACTAACATGTGACTCTGCATTTGCAGTTTTTATGATTTAAAAAAACATAGGTAAATGTCTAGGATACTTCTTTATCAATACATTTCTCTCTCTCAGTAAAAATTGCAACTACTCTGTCCAATTTACAGAGGAAAATTAGATGCATTAGTAATTGTCTTTAAAAAAGAGACACACTTTTTGGCCACACAAATAGATTTTTGTGGCTAATTTCCTTCACATCACTGCACATCTTTCAGAGTATTTTTCTCAGAGTATTTTTCAGAGTATTCTTCTAAGTATTTTAAGAGTGATTCAGCAGGAATTCCAAAACTGTTCTCAGAAATTCTTTACCATGTATGGACATAGAAACTTCCCCCCTTTTTTTCCATGGAGTAGACTCTGCAACTTGAAAATGAACTGTGTTCTACATTTGCAAATTATTATTTCAGTCTGGTTGAGTAGTTCCCCATTCAAGAAGCAATATTACTTACAAAATGGTTAGAGAAAGGGCTGTGAGTCAAGACAGACTTGATTCCCAGTAGTGTTAAAGAGCTGTGAATTAAAACACTCATCCACATTTTAAGTGCCTTGTTTTCCACTATATACAAAATACTTCAAGATGATAATGCACGAGACAAAATCTCTTGTATACATTCACAAAAATAAACTGGTTAATAGTAAAAATTTTTTGAAACTCACTGTGAAATATTAACAACTGAGCTATGCTTCTAGTCTATAAAACATTCATAAATATGCATGTTTTGGGAAAGGAAAGAAATGTTACTGAATGAAATGAAAGCTCAGGGCATACAGCTCTTAAATCTTCACTGATGGGAGGAGATAAAATGCAATTTGTTTTCAGCCAAATTATTAAATGGCCTATTACTAAATTATTAATTATGAAACTGAACTATTTCATATATTGTTCTTTAATAGTTTACTGCAATATCACATAGGACTACTCATAACCAAGCTTCAGTCCTGATAATTCTACAAGGAATATAACAATTGACTAAATTAAGTTAGTCATATGACAATTGTATTTTAATAAAGAGTCTATCACAGACTTCAAAAAAAACCAAAAAACCCAAACTTGTGGTTGTTACTGTCAGAAGAGAGAGTTTAAAAAATAAACCATGGAATACTCTGCTTGGTTTTGTGAAAGGAATACAGCTGCCTGTTCACTACCTGGGTGATGGTATTTTGTCTTGCTATGCATATGGGTAAATGTCTCAAGTAACATTTTCACAAGAAACAGTTACAGATTTTAGTTGCAGAAACCCATACACAGAATAAGTAGAAAATGACATTCCTCTAAGTCACTGAGCTCCCCAGATCCAGACACTGGTAGTAAATTAAGACCTTAAGGACCACAAAAATCAATGACATAAAACATGGATACTATTAAATGCTTAACTTAGGGACTGGGCATTGATTTTTCTTGTCAAGCTCTATTAATGCTGCAGTCACAAGACTCACTACAGACTTTGGTTCTGTATCAATTTTGTTGAAAAACAACCACAAGTTCAGCATTTAATGGCACACAGCTCAAGCTGAAGTTCCCCCTTTACTGCACAGAGGTTTTTGAATCAATTAAGTCTCTCCATTACATACTCTCATTCACTGTGTAACTGCCTTACATAAAAACCTAAGAATGATAACATCACTTTGTTATCATTAATACTCCATGAAATTCCTTTTACTCATTAATTTAGTAACATTTATAGATCTTCAGTGTGCAAGGCTTCAGAAGCAGTCTAAAAATTGTCACAGATTTTCTGCCCGACTTCTCATCTCATTTTGGGAACTATACAACTGTAATGGAAGACAAATTGAAGTATAGAAGAGGATAATTCCTTCAGTCACACAGCACTCTGACAGTCAACTTGACCTTATTACATGGGGTCTAATTAAGATGGACGAATCACAGTTAAGGGATTTGTTCTTTAAAAAATTAATTAAGCAGGTTTTGGCAGATGACCAAGTATGATACATTCACAAAGGATGGAAAAGAGTTGGACAACCTATAAGAGGAAAGCAACACTTCCTTCTTAAAGATTTAACAGCTCATACCATCAGTAAGAAAAAGCCACCCAAATCTGGCTGCTCTTTCAGATGCATTCCACTTCCTTTCATCTCTAGTGTGCTCTTCTTAGGCTCCCATGAAAAGGCAGCTTTTTGTTGGACAGGAATAAAATAAACAAATTGTGAAGTTAATATAAACCTCAGCTCCTTTAAAAAAATCTCAAAAAAAGACCTATTGCCCTTTCTCCACCCACCAAACCTTCAGTTAAACCAAGCTAGGAGAATGAGCTTTTAAAGGGAGAACATCTTTGCTCTCACTTTCCAGAGCCATGTTTCAGGCTACCTTTATGAAAATGAGGGGATGATTAAAAAAAACCAGCTTTTTGCTGCCAAATTGAAGAACTCTCAAATGTCTGTCTGTGTATGACAAGTCCTACACAAACTGGGACTCCACTATCCTTCATTTTGTTTTACAGCACATCAAACTCTCAGCACTGTATATGTTTAATTAGTCTGCTATTGTACAGAAAATTGTGTTTTATAAATTAAACTTCTACTCAAGCCACCTGAGATGAGTGATTCTACTACAAACATTTTATTTTAAAACAAATTCCCTGAAACAACATCCATACTTTCTGTAAAAAATGAATCTGCAGGATCACCCAAAATCTCATCTTTTCTGGAGCTGCTTCAGTTGCTTTTTTCTTACCAGTATTGTTCCCCATTGTAGTAGAACTCACTGACAGTTCTAAATTTAATTTGTTACTGTACTCTGTGAACAAAGGCAATACTACTCAGCAGCATTTGCTCCCTTCATTACTCTCTGCAGAGACTTCTCTGATCACTCAGGCACCCACATCCACAAGAAAACATGTTGTTATTCTCTATCCCTTAGTCTCTCAACAGCAGCAACAGCAAATATATTATCCATATCACCAAAAATGCAGCAGTGCAGTTCTGAGGAAAAATCCATGTCAGCTGGCAAGGACTAGATATACTTTTACCTTTGGGCTAGGAAGAAGTGCCAAAGCATCCCTGACAAAGAACATGAGCCACATTTTCAGATGCTCTTATGCCCTCTATTTGGCTATAGAACCTAGAGGAGGATGCTCCATCATCAGTGATATTTATTTCCAGTCGTGGGAGTGATATAATAACTGACATCCAGTGGGAAATGAAGCGCAAATGTTTAATTGCCCACCTGTGCTCATACCTACATCATGCTAAAAATGCTGAAGGATGTGACAGCTTTGTCTACATTCCTCTTATAATCCCCCAATCCTGCAGTCAGCAAGGACAAGCTTGCTGAGAAAAGAGTTTAGCCAAGTCAAATGTCTTCACAAACACGGATGTGACCATATGCTTTTCCATGTGATATAACTGAAGCTTAAATTTTCATCTGATGTACTTTAAAAGACTCAAAAGAATAAATGCATGCATTTTCTCACTGATGTGCCTAAAGGATTCTATCATTAGTAATATTACTAGACTAAATAAGTAAATGTTATCAACTTATATATACTATATATATATATATATGGTAAATGAAATTGTAAAGTAACAAAGAAAACCCTGATTCAGAGCTCAGGCTGCTCAGGCTTCCTGTAAAGGAAGCTTACAGGAGCATCACCAGTCTGACTGCTCTGTGTATAGCACAGCAAGATTCTGGACTTGATCATTTATTGCTGAGGATCTTTTCCGGCACCTTAGGGCTCTGCAGTCTGTTCAGAGCATGGACAAATCACAACGCTCTTCCTTTGAACCAGAGTGACATCTTAGACCCAATTTGCCCTCATTTCTCATACATGTGACAATATGGTGAGTTTCATCTGAAAATCAGATCCTAGACTGAGCTGGGGAAATAGAGGTAAGAAGGAAGAAATGCTGAAAAAACAGCAGGAAAGAGGGCTGACAGTAAATGTCTTCTTGTCTTTCAAGAAGCAATGAGAATACTGAGAAGAAAACAAGAGCCAGGTAGAAAAGCAATGTTGAGAGCACTTGCCAGTGAAGAGCAGGCTCCTGACTGAGGATACATGCTGTATTTGGTATCAAAGTAGTATTTAAAGTTGTATTTACTCTGCTAAGAACATGAAAAAAATCACATAACGGATGCAAATTTAATTTAAGGAGACTTCATTAAGATATATTCTAATATAACTTGCAAAATACATCAAGTCAGTACTGATGTAGAAAACACGCCAATTAATGTCATCTTACTGAGACTTACAGAAATGATTCTGTGAGGGCTGGAGCAAGAGGACTTCACATTGCCTAATCTCAGCAACAGCCCTCAAGCATTCTTCTCCTGTAATCAGGATTTGCTGTGGGAGAACACGGGAGCTGCAACTGTCCAACCGAGGGCATTTATGGATGATTGTAGTTCAAGTATCTGGGCCTGTGATTCCGTAAAATTTACTTTGACTTCACATTAAAAAAATAAACCAAAGCACTAAGAACACTGCCAAAACCTATGAAAATGGCTGCTTTTCTCTCTGAGCCCTTGTTCTAACCTGAGCACTTACGTAAGGAGCAATGGGTCCTCAGCAACCTCGTTTTGCTCTTAGAGACAGTTACATAATCTGTTATTTTAAAATTACATTTAACTACCTTAGATTAAAAAAAACTAAACCCAAGTATCAGAAACTATGTTATTTACACTGCTAACTTGGCAGAAATCAATAGTTACACCTTATTTTCACACAAAATCAGTTTCAAGTTACACCTTATTTTCACACAAAATCAGTTTCAAGTTATTTAAAGTCCACACAAGATGCACAAGTGAGCTCTGTTTTGTGAGATAAACAGATCAACAGATGACCTGAAAACAGTCTTCAGGAATAGATACCTTACTTGCAGAGCTGTCCTATTGAAAGTCTCTTCCTTTGCTAACATTACAGAGCACACCAACTACTTCTGTTTACACAACTTTCTACCTTAAATGCTGAGCTCAAAAATCCACCTACCTACAATATGCAATTTGTAGCATACAAATGCCAAGTCACTTAAGGTGCTGTTGTTTTTCCAGTAAGTGACATTTTCATGGCATCCCTACAACAGTACAAAGAATGCTTCACCATAACTTGGTGGTGGTGATCTGCCAGAAGAGAAAACAGCAATGGTTTGCAGACAGAAATATTGTGCTCACTGGGGATATGATGTATGGCACTATGAAGCCTACCCCATGGCACAGGAAATACACTAGTTTGTAATAGTATTTAAAATACACACAAGAGTTATTATTTTAAGGTTTCAAATGTTTATAAATACACACAAAGGTGATATGAAAATTCACATTGTCTAGGCCTCAATTTTAAAGCCACTACTTCTAGCTTCTTCTCAGCAGAAACTACTGTTACAAAAGTTGAAGTAACAGTTCTGGATGAAAATTCATCCTGGTCAGTAGTTACCCATATTTACCTTCAAGTTATTGTTTGATTTCATTCCCACTGTTTTAATGAGCATCAGACAACTATTTGATGGTGTTACATATGTTGTACACATGTGCTCCAAATTAAATCTGTACAAAAAAAGCAAAGAAAATTTGAGATTAAACTTCGGAAGAGGAAATGAAGTTGCATTCTTGGCCTTCAATATAAGACTTGGCCTTCTTGGAAACATCCATAAAGCTGTCAGCTCAAGATAATGCCGTATGTTCAAAGTGAAAAAACACTTCTCCAAAGAGGCATGTTGGGACTACTGGTGCGGGAGAAGGAAGAAATACTTGATTCACTGCCAGTGTCTCAGCTCTCAGAACACTGCTGGTCTGGGCTCTGAGAACTGAGCTCAGCTGAGAAGTTACTTTTTATCTTGTTCACAGTTTCCCAACTTTTCAACTTCCATAGCCATTACGAAATTTTATCTTTCACAGTCCAGCTATACCCTTCCCCCCACCAAAAGTGGTATATGAATTATATTTGAAGTTTTACTGCAAATTTATAACACATTTTGTACCATCAGGTTGAGTATCTAAATCTATGAGTGAGCATCCACTTACATTTAATGAATGAGCTAAGTTTCTTATTTATAATTCATTAACTATAAAACATTTCAGTGCACAGGTTTGAAGGATTTAAGCTTGACACATCTTCAGTCTCTTAACCCAAAATCTAACATTGTTATCCATAAAGCTCCCTAAAACTCTTACGACCACAGAATCAAATCCTATACCCAGTGGAAGCAGCCATTCAGAAGAACAAACTGTTGCTCAAATCTTTCATCTGTTCTTTATGGTATCTTAAAACTCAGAGGTGTAGTCTACATTTAAAGCCTGTACAGCTCTGGAGTCAGTTAAGAGTGTGAATTCTTTCATCCTAACAATGGAATATAAACCATAAGGAGGCACTGTCAATATTGTAAAGAGCACCTAACACTGGTTGTTTATTTGGCTTGCCAACATGGACCATCAATATGGCACTTTAGAACTTTGTGAACAAAGAGAAGAATGCACTGAATTAACTCTAGGCAAACCACAGGCTACATTATTCTAAGATTCCTCAAATGGCAGGCTGAGACTGCTCCATCCACAGAGCATACAGCTGGAACAAACAGGTCATAGTTTTATGTACAATTTAGTACACTTCTGTAACTTAATTCACTCCCATTCATAAGGGTACTACCAGTAACAGTGCAATTTGTGGAACACTCTATATTCAACTATTTACCCTATATCACACATAGATCCACCAAGTCTTTGAGCTTAACATTGATGATCCCTAGGAACAAACAGATATAATTTATTTTCAGTCCTGACTCTCAAGTGATACCGAGGTCACTGAGCTAGAAGGTGTAAGACTGCAGCTGATCCACATAGAGAAACCATAAGTGCTCAGCACAACCAAGTACATTACACTGTGCTAGAGTTATAGAATTAAAAGCCCTTTTATATATCCACAAAACATCATAAGCTTTGAAAGTAAGGGAATGGTACACAGAACATATTCTGTGGAATACTCTATATTCAACTATTTACCCTATATCACACATAGATCTACCAAGTCTTTGAGCTTAACATTAATGCTCCTTAGGAACAAACATATAATTTATTTTCAGTCCTGACTAACAAGTGATACAGAGGTCACTGAGCTAAAAGGTGTAAGACTGCATCTGATCCACATAGAGAAACCCTAAGTGCTCAGCACAACCAAGTACATTACACTGTGCTAGAGTTATTCGTCCTACCCCATAAAGATTCCTCTTCCAGCTAAAAGCACATTTGTTATTCATTTTTCCAAGACAGCTCCTAGGAGAAAACAACCCTGCCTTTCTGTTTGGTTTTTTAAATAAGAAAAACCAACCAACTAAACCAAGACAGGATATGTGCACTTGACTGTCTTTAGATATAAATGCAATTTTTGATTTCTAGTTCAAGGCAGGATAAAATCTCTTCAATGCTATGAAACAGCTTGCCTGAGGACTATGTATTTTTAAATGCTTTCTTAACATCCTTATTTAATGGCATCCTATAAAAAACAGCAGTGCATTAAATTAGCCTTTCAGAAACCAAATTAAGAAGTGCATATTAGAATCTGCCCTCAATACATATCCTCACTGTCTTTGGCAGTGTCAATAGAATTAAAGGCCCTTTTATATATCCACAAAACATCATAATCTTTGAAAGTAAGGGAATGGTACACAGAACTATATCCTTGCTTGCCTGGGCCCAAGGAAGCTGCAGGCACCTGGGTTTCACGTAATGCTTTTTCAGATAATCCCTCATCAAGGTTTTGAGCTGCCAGAAATCCCATTAGGATCTTGTCTGTCTTCTCTTCACCTCCTTCCGAAGTTGTTTTTTGCATTCACAGAAGTAAATTAAAATTTTACATTACAATTTAAGCAAGCTCTTGAAGAGTGAAAATAGCCTTCACTTACTCTCCCTCTTTATCCTTGAAAATGTGTACAGATATAACCAAGCTGTAGATCCAGCAAAAAATACTCACTGAGGCTTAAGCAAGTCCCATGCCTACATCCCTGCTTTGCCATGCTGCTTCCAGTTTTGCCTTGGCCCCAAAGAAATGTTTTTTCCCCACTTAGTTAAAAAAGGTTTTGTGATAAACAAGTGTGGGTGGAAGCCTTGGGCTCCCAAGATACAGTCCAAATATGCAGTCAACTCCTATGCAAAATTAAAAACCTATTATTAAAATACATTTTTGCAGGCCACATCTGTTCTCAACACCCACAGCCTTGCTCCTGCCTTGATACTACTGCCCACTGATGTGTTTCAGCTTTAGATAGAAATCGTTTCAGGGAGGAGGGCCAGTAAGGTTAGTAACAGCCAGCTTTTACTATTCAGGTTGAACATGGCCAAAGTTAAAGAACTTTCTTTGCATAATGGCAAAAATCTCTCCTCCTCTACACTCCTCTCCAGTTTTAATACATAAACAAGCTCAGCCTGTGTTAGCAGACAAGTTCATTACTGCAGAAGAGAGCTGCCATGAGAGCTTTAGTGACTCTTCCAAGATCAGGCAGCACCTTTAGCAAATATGGCTTTACTGTTTCTTACTGGTGCTGTTTGACTGGGCATGTCTTTGGGAGAGCTACCCAGTTCATGTGCTAGGATAACTCTGACATTAAACAGGTCTGATCTTTTAAACCTGGCCATGATCCAACTAAAACTCTGAAATGACAGATTTCTGTTTCTGGAGCTCTGCTTCTTAGACATATTCCACTGTTAGTCTAAACATACCAGTCACATTTTCCAGTTGCTTGGGCAGTTGTACAATTATTAGAAAGTTAATTCCAGAACCACTGTACTGAAATTGTTTTTAAGAGCTATTAACCTATGTAAATGCATGCTGTCAGCCTGGATTCCTTATGGCTGTTGAATATGTAGTATGTATTCCCTAAACCATGTTGGCTGAATTTTATTAGCCAGCTGTGAACTGGAAAATGACCAAGGGATGTAGTTAAAGTGTGCAACACATCACAGTATCATTTTTAAAGTTTTTAAAACTTCTGCTAACAATTAAATTTGATCTCACTCTCGTCGTCGTGCTTTTATTATATAGTTAATTAAAAAAACCTCTCTCAAAAAAATGCACTAGTTAGAGGACATGGGAAACAAAACAATGCAAGTCATCAGCCCAGTAGTTCCCCCTCACTGACAGTTTCCATTATTGCTTAAATGAAAAAGATACAGCAATTTGGACACTTGTAATTAAACATCTCCTTTGATGTTTTGTCAGGAAAAGGAGCAGTGTTTGGATACAAAATTAAAAGTAGCAGGGGGAAAGCAGGGTAAGAGCAGATAGCACCCTAACAAAGCATCCAAGTTTATGTATGCTTTTCCCAGCCACAACTCAGGAATGGATGAAACTGGATTTTTCCCCCAGACTGGGGGTTGGTACAGGTTCACTCTGCTTCAAGTGGAAGGTTGGACTTGATCTTTCTACCAGCCTAATTATTTTGATTCTAATCCCTTTAGCAATGCACTTCAACATGGCTGGAAACTGAAGCATAAGGATTCATCTGACTGAAGTACTTTTCCTACAGTAATAAGCTTATTTACTTCACAACTCTACAGTTTAATTTCATTTGTTCACACCCAGATTCTACTGTAAAAACAGGGTGACATCAGAAGCTGCACTCATGTATTGTGGAATAAAAACTACTGTGGGCAGTCAACTGGGACCCTGCTTCAAGGGGCCACTATAGAAGAGAGATGATCACAAACTGAAAGAGTATTTGCACCATGAGGTGAACTATTGGTTAAAATCCTAGACAAAGTGTCAGAATTAAAATACCCTTGCTGAGAAATAGCCTTCTCTGCTCAGGATCATGCTGTCAAAGAAAATGGATGCAAGCAAACAGTAAGCAAGTGATTGTCAAAGGTTATATGGTTAAGTGGATTTATCAGTTTTGTTCATTAAGGACATTTTCCCACAGTGAAGAAGAATCCTTACCATGCCAACCCCTTTTCTAGGGTGTTTCCTTTAACTCTGAGGTCTTGGTATTCATGAGGAACACCCACACAAATTCAGAAGGGAAATTACAGCTAAAGCTAGAGCAAGACCAGCAGGTGAGAGCAGTTTCATTGTTGCCTAGCTTAACAAAAGAAAAGTCACCTGACAAACACTTTCTTATTTTTTGTCCTCCTTGCAGTATAAGAGAGTTATATTCTATAAGTTTATTCTGTTACTTTGGATTTGTACAAGGGTAAATAACTCCAGTAACATCAGTTGGGTTATTCTGGTTATTCTGGCATGAACCCAGCGTACACAAAAGCAAAATTTAGTCTCTTGTTTGTTCTTTATAAGGCTCCAGACCCTTAAAGTATCAGACAGTTTGGAAGCCATCCCATAGCCTTCAAGTTAGGAAGGCAAAAAAAATGTGTCTTGCATAAAAAAGAAGGACAATTTGGCATTGCTTTATATCTTTTTATACTTAAAAAGATGCAGAAACGTTTCAAAAGATTCTAAGGCTTCCTAAGCAAGGAAGCACTCTTGGTGGGTGTATTTTAGTATTGAATCTGCTGCTTCTCTCCATTACTTTTGGGCAAATTGCCTTTTTTTTTTTTTCTTCTTAAATAGAAACTACAGTTCTTGCCTAACTGCTTCATGGAAGAATTAAGAGTTTTGATAGCTATTACAAAGGGCTGGATTTTATGACAGGATAAGAAAACATTTATTTCTGAGGTTTCCTAAAGCTGTTAGGAGAATAACAATAAAAAGCCATTGTGTGTCACAATAAGCTCAGCATGGGATCCATTACATATTTTGCAGTCTAAAAGCAGCACAAAGCTTTTGAGTTTTGAAGTAAGGACTCAGAGGAACAAGTCAACCTCTTTTTGTGAGGGCTTTCCCCTCCATGTTACCAATAATTGAATTCCTTTTCCAGCTTTGTGTTGATCAGATCTCTCCATAAAACAAATTGGAAGTGACAGCAATAGGACCAGTGATGGATGGAGTATAAATGATCCACGATGCCTTCCTGCTACTGTCTGGGGACTGGGCTGATTGACAAAGTTCCAATTTGTATTTAGTCATATTCAAATGGTGGGGCTTGAGAACATCAGAGATCAGTCATGAAATGTAATAACATACAACTTTCTTCCTCTTTTGTCAAAGAAAACCAGGCTGACTGGTAACTCTCATGGTTCTGACTGCAATCACTCACCTAACTGCTAATTTGAGCCTATTTAGTCACTTGGACCCACACTTCCCAAGCCCAACAGTGTACAGAAACAATCTCTGGAACACAGAGATCTTCAGATGTGGTTTCCCTGCTTTGCTGCTCCTGCTAGAACTGCAGCTGCAGATATCAATGATCTCAGCTACAAGAACACTACCAGTTTCCTTCATCTTCTCAGCCATTTTGTGCACTTTGTAGAGATACACCTTATGGATATTTTAGCTAGAAAGTTTTCCTACAGAAACAGTAGAAACCCACTATTAGCAGCATCTAGTTTTCACAAAGGAAAATTAAAAAGTTCTTTGAAAACAGTACAGGAAATATTTAGATCAAGAGAGACAGCACACCTGAACATCCCTGAACCACTGGAGAAAACATGCTTTTCCAATTTCATTTCACTCACCACTGTAAATTTCTCCTCTTCAAATAAACATCTACAGAGCACCCTGGTTATGTGCTGCTCCCCATTTCACAGATACAGAGAATAGTCCTGGAACAGCAGAGGAGTTTCCACGTGCCCTGAAACATTTAATAATGCACCAGCTTCAGGAAACAAACAGCTGTATGCAAAGACACTTCCCCAGACAGTGAGATGCACCTTTATTACTAAATACAAAGAAGTCCTAATTTAATTCATGCCACATTTAGGCTCTAGTAAACCAGGTTCTTGTTTCATCAAAGGGTTCAGAGCTAAATAAAAGAAATTAAGACTATCAAGCAATGGCATTAGGCATGGAAACTACATCAGCTAACAGAACAGGGCCATGGGAGACACTGAATTAGCTGTGATGTGCTGATAGCTCTGTGTATGTACTAAAACTTTATCCAACAGAACCATGAAGTGCTGTGCTAACAGAAGAAACTCAGCAGTTGCTAAACACTGATCTGCAACTAGGCAGCCATTTCAGTGGTAATGACTTCTGTTGCCTGCTATAATTTAATCAGAAAATTCAAAAGAAGCAAGAAGATAATGGTCCATATTAATAGCTCTTCAAGATGACATGATTTGAGCACTTGTCATTTTTTAAAAAGTTCGTCAGCATTGCTAATGGCTGCCACTTTTAAGACCTTCTTAGCTTTTCAGTTGGAGTGCAGTGTCTTCTAGCCTGTCACTCAAAAAGTTCACACATTTTCTTGATAAGGACTGCAGCATTCTTATCTCATGTCATCAATACTATTCGAGCCTCTGAGGTTACTACTGACACACCAAGCTGCTATGTACCAGTGATTTCATACCTGATAAAATGAAGGTAATGAAAACAAGTCACTGTGTTCCTTCCTTTACAGTTATTTACATGAAGTATGTGTAGACTCACAGTAGTAAGCTACACACATATGCTTTTTTATTATTGAAATTAGAAATATTTTGAGAGAAAAGTCTTAAATCACTTCATTCTTAGAAGAAAGCCTTCTTCATGCAGGCAAAACAGAAAGGAAACAGGGAAGCTACTAATATTTGATGATAACTATCAGCAGAGAGCCCAGCTCTTTCCCTCAGAACTTCAGCTCTGCAAAATACAGAGTGGAAAAGTTAGTCCTGAAAAGTTGCATTGGAACACATGCTATAATGAAGGCACAGGCAGCCAACAGGAATGCAACTAGATATTAAAATCCTTCAATAGCTGTAAACATCCACAGACTTGGACAGAAGAGATCCAACACAGGACATGTGCAGAAGCCACACCTCATCCAGAGCAGCCTGGGACAGCTCATCTCTCACACAGCAGCCAAATAATTGATTTTCAAGGAAAGATGTACACTTGCTCTTAAAAAGTCTCATCTTGCCACAAATCCTTAGTTCTAAATAAATAGAGAAGTTACTTAGAATTTGAACTACCATTTGCACATTTGTACAAAGATTTCTGTGAAAAACAGTAGCTGAGAATAGCAAGAAGTAAAACCTGTGTTTTGAAGGCAGATTGTTGTTCTCAGAAGTAACTCAGCTCAGAGCTAAAATAAACAATTTCCCATTACAATGATTGCTGAAATCTTGCTAAAGTGCTTTAGTGTAACTGTGATGGACTAAAAACTGCTGACAATAAATCTATACCTTTTATAAAGAAACTAGGGACTGAGATCTAAAACATAGCATGACAGTTGATGCTATACATCTGACATTACTAGAGGCCATAGAACCTTGCATAATTTGTTCTAATAAGGCTTTAAACCATTGCATCTCAGCCTTCTCTCTGTTTGGCTACATTTCTGTAGGGAATTTTTGTTCCCTATCCTCCCAAACAAATGAAACATTCACTGTTGGGAGTCAGAATTATCAATTAATATCTTTGTGTAATTTCAAGAAACTGGAACACTCTCAAAGTACCACAGCAGAAACCATGTCACCACCAGGAGCAATTGTAACCAAGTTTGAGGCTCAAAGCAGAATGCAAATCCACTCACAAGCTTGAAGGAAACGATGCTGGCTCCTTAAAAAAAGTAAAAATAAAATTAAAACTTTTTAAAAAGTTGCTACATAAACAGGAAAAAACAGCACAGAGCAGATCAGAATTAAGTGGGCTTCTAAGTGACACAATTAACTTTCTCCACACATGCACTCCACACACAGCCCCTGCCAAAAGACAAAAGACAACATAAGCTTCTGATCTGAAGGATCAGAAAGCACTCCTTTAAAATTCAGTAGATACTTTTTCTATCTTTGAGAAGACAGATGGAAAATTTAAACATTTTTATACATTGCTTGCAGTAAATGGTTTTATTTTTCTCAATTGCCTTTAAATTATCTCTCTCCCTCTCCAGTTCTTTTAGACTTTAAATATAGCAGCTTCCAACTGCAATTTCCAGTTAATTCCAATTCCTTTCTAAATTGTTTTGGTTAATGTTTCATGCACTGATGCTCCACAAAATAAGAGCTGCACTTTCAAACTTCCAAGGCTTCAGTCTACATGAGAAATGGGCAAAATTCCAGAGTTCTGTATGTTCAAGTCCATTAGAGTACAGAAAGATCTGAACATGCAAATGCAAAGATAATATGCATCTCTAACATATAGCTAAATAAAACCAGAAGTAACCTCACACCCATCGCCCACTCTACAGATACAGCAATTTGTTTGTCTGTTATTTAAATCAAAGCATTATTTTCAAACTGAAGGAGAGAATTTTTTACATGGGTTTAAGTTCTGTGAAGAAAGTTGTGATGCTTTAAACTTTTGTGCAGTATTAATCCTAAAAATAAATAGCACATATTGCAACAGCTTGCAGTCTTATGACTGGAGATGGAACTCACCAGGAGACTCAAAGCAGTCTCGTTGGAAATATTTCTGATTTGTTTCAAAGCAACATTTTCCTCAAGTGATTTTTGGGTTGTGATGCTTCAAAATGAGTGTCATCCCTGCCCATGTCACAGTATCTTACAGTTGGAGTTTTCCACCATTCACAAGGGAAACAAAGTGGTACTAGGCTATTCTATCTGATCTTCATGCACAGGGTTTTGGATTTTCCCTGTAGAAAAAAAGAAGCCTTATGGGACAGAAAAGGGAACCTTCTCATTCCAGCAAGCCATAGGGCACGAGAGTGAAATTTGACCTCCCTATACCATGTATGCTGATAATCATATGGAGATGAACAGTTGTTATTACACCAAACATCAGATGACCATGACTACTAACACCACCTGAGAAAGCAGTTTCCTTTGATTGGTACTTTATATAGTGCTCTGGGACTTTTCAACCTCTTACCTTTACGACCCAGGCCTCAATATTTGCATTAACTTTCACTCATGAACCTGTGATCCTCTCCTTCCTGTCTTTGTAATAACTACTCAAGGACCCTAAAATAAGTGATGCTTTTGCATCTGTACCAGATCAGAAAGCAGAAACTCAGCTTTTCTGGCATTTTCTGGAAACAGATGATTTAGTTAAAATAATTTTCTTCCATTAATTACTGGCTGCTTCCCTGTACTCATCAGCAATCCAAATTGGAAAGAACTTCCACTGTCTTTGAACTGCTATAAACCAATGTGGTACCAACAGTTCATTCTCATAGATCATTTCACTAGTAATTTCAACAATACCTACACTAAATGTACCTTACACCTCTTTGACCCTCTTCATGATCATAAGCCTTTGTGAAACAACCAGCAGAGTGAAATCAACATAAACAACCATTTGCATTGAGACACCAGCAGCCTGGGTTAGTCTGTAATTTGTATTCTTGCACTGTTACTCCAGGATGATTGCATAGCTATTTGCAATGCCATAAAAAGGTACAAGAGACCAAGCCCTGCCCTTCTTGGTCAGTCATGACCCTGTAATTTGTGGTAGAAACAATCCTAGTATAGCAGGAGGGGTGTGATGGCACCATGCTTAGGTGTTTCCTGCGTGCCAATAAAATGGAGCAAATGAAAGTCTAAACCTACAGTGGGAATCACAAGTGTCATGGGCAGAGCTCAATCTCCCAGCTCATTAATCACACACTCAGCTCTGCAGTAAAAACATGGATTCCTTCCAGATATTCTGCATTTAAATATGGCCTTGTCCATGTCCTGCTACATAAAGACAGTACCTGGGACTGCTCAGTATGGCAGAGGCTTAGCTACTTCAAGGCAAGTGTAGTTCTAAAGCCATTTAAGATATTCTGCTCAGCAAAACCATTAGCATGGTTGCCAGAAATACTTAGGGTTGAGAGCTAAATACAAAGACTTTTCTTAAAGAATAGGTTTCATAACTAATTCAAGATGATTTTTAAGAAAAAAGCAATGAAGTAAATAAAACAAGTAATGAAGCAACAGGAAACTGAGTAATTTAAAATTAGCTATGGACAACTGGTTTCCAATAAACTAATGAGCTTCCAGTCATACATCCTTTAGTTCACCCACAACTATAAGGTTTTATTTTCTTCTTAGCTATCATCTATAAAACTTTGGGAAATCAATTGAATGTTGGCAGCTAAAAGTACAGATTGCATAAAAGTTGGACACCAAGCCACTAAACATACAAGACAAATTAAGTTAATGCAGTTAAACCAAGCTAAAATCTGTCCACAATTCTTTCATCTTTAGTATTTTTCATCTTTCCCTATTGTGTGACTGCCCTAAACAAATAAAAATTGCTGGTTAGGTGTGTGACTCTCAAGGAAAATACAATGCTCAGAAAATCCATGGCTACCTGAGGAAATCAGGCAGAATTTATGAAGGAAGTTAAAAGGCATTAAAAAATATCTGCTGGAACAAGTAGTTTTCTGTTTGAAAAGGTAGAGAAACTTAATAAAAGTTCAATGTGTGCACACAGATATTAAAGTAGACTTTAGCAAGAAAACAAAAGTTACAGGTTTTGTTCCAGCTATCACACTTAGTAAAAACACCTTTAATATGACCAAAAGTGTATATAGCCAGTGACAGTTACCTTAGAGTATTCAGGTTCTAATCCATTCAGTATTTCAGATTTGCTACCTATCATGTTACAATCAAAATTACTGAGCTACAGGACATCTGTCACCTAAAACATCTGAAGTTTTTGTGGTATATTACAGGTTTTGAATTAAAGCTTTTTTTCTTTATATATTTAATCAAACCCTTGCAACAAGTGCTCCTCAAGAACTGCCAAGAATCTTCTGTGCCAGTTATCATTATGTATCAAGGAAATTCTTTTTTTCAAATAAGCCAATGAATGTTTGAATTGTCAACATTAACACAGGCAGACTCCAGAAAACATCAGATATTTCCATTCCCCTGACTTTCATGGAGAATGGCTGATAGTCTCAGAGAGTCAGAAGCCAAGTATTTCTGCAACATTATTTCCTCTTATCATAATAAAGAACACAAACCTGTTAATGAATAAAAAACCTCAATTTTTTGCAGAAGGCTGAGGTACCCTAGGGTAAATACAAGCAATTTCTGGGAAGGGACAATGAGAACTGTGAAGCTTATTCCAGTGAATAATATACACAGAACACAAAATGAAGGGTGGGTAATTTTGGTCAATGTAGCAGGGAACAGTGATCCTTTAAAAGGTAAAAGCACCAGTACAATTTGTTTATCTTTATGGCCTAAGCCAGATTCTACACTACTGAGATGCTGCAGACTTAAGACAGTACCCTACCAGTGGCAAATATTCCAAATAACTGAGTGCAGTTCCCCTGCTAGGCAGGTGTTGAGCTGTTCTTAAAGTTTACTTATTTTGTCTTTAAAAAGTTAAAACTCAAATAAATAAATATATCCTCACTTTGAACACACCACTCCTTATGTTCTCTCTTTGCTTCAGAACAAAGTGAACTTTGTTTCCTCAGGCAGTTGATCTATCAGGCTTTGTAGCTCTTAATTGCCTTTCAAACAGACACTCTGGCAATGTGATGTGCTCTGCGTGGTAAAAAAGAATCCACGTCGTGAAATGTTCTCACTCTATATAAAGGATACATTAGCTCTGCTGACATCACCCACTGATTGCTACCTCCGCAAACAGCAAGAAGCTGTTCAGTAATGCCAGGGGAAAGATTGGAAGGGAAGAATTGTATGAATGTGCAGAGAACAAGCAGAAAGCCATTGAGCCTCCTGATAATCCTCCTGAAATAGAAACCACATTCTAACAGGAGATGCCATGGCTTCTGGATATGTTGAAAACAAAAGGGATTTTGCTTGTACACTTAGGGCTATCTTCTAGTCTGTCTCCTTCTATTCTCCTTGCCTACACAAATGCTGAGATTATAATAGGATCATAGTAGAGACTGGAGTATTCATCATACTTTGGTTTCCTGATGAACCTGAGTAATACTAAGGAGAAACTGTAGCCCGAGTTCTGTTCTCCTTACCTTTGGAAGGGTACAATTTAATACATATTTTCAAATTATAATTTCTCCTGCTAATGTGATGCCTGGTCTGCACTCTTTCAAGCCAGCAGGGATAGATTGACTGGGAAAACACAGTGAGCAGAAAATATCTGTATGAAAACCAGCATGCTGAATGAAATCATGGCATACAAAACCTGAGTAATCTGAAGCCTCAAAACAACTTTTTTCCCTATAGAAGGATCTTTGAAAGATTAGTCTGTAGAGAATGAGTTAAGCCTGCCTTAGCAGTTACAAGGTGGCCTTCTAGAGGGTGCTTCTGAAAAAGGGTGGATTTGGCCTCTGTCAATTTGCTCTCACTTTGTTATAACAAAACACATTATCTGCAACAGGAACTGTCCCTCCCGAGTAGCATAATGCAGCTGCAACACGTGGAGTGACACCAGAAATGGAATGGTACCCACTACTAACAGCCCAGCTCTTTGAATTCAGAGCAGTACAGTAGGATGCTGCTATAAGCACAGTTACCATGATTTCCAAATATTTTACATGTCTGGAGATATGTAAATATCCAAATATCTGGAGAGAGTTTTCTAGTGACTGAAAGTACAGTGAAAATCTTTTGTGAAAAAAATAACACCACGAACTCTCAGTAAAGGCCTCAGAGTCTCAGGACACATCAGCAGCAAAGTCAGTTTAAGCAGCTAGAGCAGGGTCATCAGTTGTGCCCACCTGTGGCAATGGGCAGAACTTGTCACTAATACCAGAACAACTGCTCAGAGTTAGCTGTAGAGAGGATCTGTGAAAGGATGAGTCAAACAAAACACCAACAACAAAACCACAAAGAAAACCACACACACATACTTTATCCAGGTGCTTTTTTGTCCTGGTTTCAACAGTCCTGTGTAGAGCAACACCACAAACAATCCCTGCAACACCTGTGAATAGCCTCTAAACCCAGGTGAGAAAAAGAATATAGCAGCTCTGCCAACCAAGTAAGGAGCTCATGAAATAACTCTAACCATCTTAGCAGAAGTTGATATTATTATACCAAAGCTGTAAATTAGCTAGTATTATTGTCCTAAGTGATGGGCAATATATGTTGCCTCAACCTACAATTCCTTCACTGGAACAGGGAAGATAAATTGTTTATTTTAGTTTATAGAGAACACACTGGAAACTGGAATGGATGCTGGAGGTATGAGGTCCTACATCATGGGAAAAAAAAAAAAAAAAGCAAGCTTTTTATTGCCCCTTTTCAACAGGCAGTAAAAAAAACTTCCCTCCAGCTTAGATCTTGGATCTTAGCTGCACACAGTTTGCAATACTAGATGGTGGAAGTACCTCATATGGTACACAAAGTACCTCATATAATAACAAACCTAGTGACCTCTGCTGCTGTAATCCACAGCCTCACCTCGTCAGGAAGTATTAAACTTGCTAGATCCCATGTTCAGTTTTGTGAAAGACATTATTACCAGCAGAGAATGATATAAAAAATTACCACCTTGTCCCCACTTTCTGAGTAGACCTCTGAAAAAGGTAGGCTCCATCTTACTGACAAATCAGCCCCTGTGACTTTGGTGTTCTGGAGTTACCAACCCTCCAATAATTTCTGAATTCCTAAACTGCTCCAAGCTAACCATTTCAATAATTGTGTGTCCTGAGTGACAGGATGTTTCTCTTATTTTGCTTTTACCTATGTTGCTCCAGCTAATAAACACATTATTGAATGTGGTTAGTGATACTGGCACTTTACCTCACAAAACTAATTTAAAAACTCACTTGTGTTTTTTTTTCTTCCATCCTCTAGGAATGGATTCTGAGGAGAACAGAAAAAAAATCTTCATTTTGTCACTCAAAGGTTTAGGGCCAAAGTGACAAAAAGGAGTGTTTATGGCACTCTAGTAAAGCCATTCATTTTTCTGAAAGTTTGGATTTGGTCCCACCCCTTTGGGTGAGGAAAATTTCCATCCCTTCTTTACTGTAGATACTTGTTACAGTACTTTGCCATCAGAATATCAACAGAGCAAGACCAAAGCAGCTCCATTATCACAAAAGGTATCTCTACAAAGACATACCTACAAAGAGGGAAGAGGAGTGGGCAACATGAATCTTAATGACAGCACATAACTCTTCTTAGAATCCTGAAGTATGTGCCTTCAGCAGAGATGACAGGGGAAGTCTTTCATGTATCAAGAACATCAAGTTTCAAATGTTTTGTTTCAGCTACTGCAGAACACAAGAAAAAGTGGGAGCCAGAAATTCTTCCACCCAGATCTAAGCTGTCAGAATGGAAATGAGCAGAAATCAAAGAAAAAAGAATCCATGATAACATCATATGACTCACAGCTTTAACAGACTGTCTTGATAAAAACACTGTTGGGCAGGGTAAAGGCTCCCTTGTCTTTCCTTTTTCCATTTACACATCCCAAGATTTGCTGCGAAAGGAAACACCGATATTTTCCTCCAAACCTTTTGGGAGAAACAGCTTCATGTTTTTGCAGCTGCACTTGCCAGAACACTGTTCCCACCAGTCCCCTGGCTCTTTCCTCAAATGCCTCATAGTTCAGATTCTTTTAAGGATAATTGTCAAGTCCTTACATTAGTCCCCAGAACACAGAAACACAACTCCCATCGTAAAAGGCTTCAGATGATTCTCTCATCCTGCAGTTGGTACAGCTCCTGCTTTACAACACTGTTCAAAAGAACACAGCAGTGGCCAAGACTAAAACATGAACGTTTTTTCTGGTTTTGTTTTGCTTTTTGTTGCTTTGGTTTTTCTAGTTCAGAATCCAGAAGCTGTCAAAGGTGTACATGATGTGGTCAAAGCAGCAGTTGTGTATACATGCCTTGACTTTAGATGTTGCTCACCTTGATCTGTGCTGGAAGCTTTCAGAAGTTCCTTCACAAAGATGAAAGCAACAGAGCAAGGCCCAACACCTACAAAGAGAACATTTTCCTTTGTTCTCCTTGGCAACATTAAGCATGTTTATCCTGTCAGTGCTCACAAAACAGCCTTGCAGATCTCACCCCATAATAAGATTGTACCTCATTAAACAGAGATGCAAGAAAAAACAGCCCTGTAGTCCAGTTACTGCCTCTGTCTGTTGCTTGGCCCTGTGTGCATGAGCAGTCAACCAAATAAAAAGTTAAGAATATGAATATAGATGGGCTAAATTTAAGGGGGGCAGAGTAGGAACAGTGCAAGGTGACAGCAAGTAAGAGACATGTCTATTTCAATTTTTTCCCCCTTGTAGCTACTCCAACTTAATAAAGGATCATTTAAAAAAAAAAAAATACCTGCAAAACCCAGAGGCTGCTACCCCCACATTAAGCTTACTCTGATCTATAATGCTTGCCTAAGTTGTCCACAGGGACACTCCAACATCTAAAAAAGACTTGTTTACTGTGCTGAACTACACTCTACAAGCCTGTGAAAAGTAATTGGTATTTCACAGCAGTTAAGACCACACACAATATACAGTGCAAACAACGTATTACAACAAACAATGCTCCTCCTTGCAGGTCTGTTCTGTTTGAAATGAAAAAAGGTTGGAAGCACTTTGCCTCCAGATTGTGAAGTTCTTTAGAAACTCTCATCAGCTAAACATTTGCCTGAGAAGTAACAATTTTTCAATCAAAACATCCTTGGTTGCCTCTGGAGCACTGAACTGCAGGTAAACACGGCACATGCAGCACTTTTGGCAACCTCAAAACCGGTGTCAGGCAGGAATCCTGCCCTCACTGGCAGAGAAATTCTCTCCGACTCCAAGATCTGCTTCACAGGTACTACAACCAAAATAGAGCACTCTGTATTTATAGCCCCACAAAGCACTCCAGAAGGTTTAGTCAGTGTGTGATGATGGGCACACCCCTCCTTCAAGGGCTGAAAATAGGAAACTGTTAAGGACTCCTGAATCAGATTTAGTGAGTGATCAAGTGCTACTCACCAGAGAATTTATTAGCTCAAGGTTTCCCAGCAATTATTCAGCCGGTGATATCCGAGTCCTCCTTAACTCTTGCCTAGAGCACAGCTAATGATTACACAGTTATTCTGCGTAACCCTTGACTCTGAAAAAGGGTTGACAACACTTGCTGACAAAAGCAGTTGACAGAGCTGCTTTCTCAGCCCCTCCAACACACAGTAAGTCACGCAAAACAAATTCTTGGAAGGTGGTGGCAAGGTCAACAGAGCCCTTTGTGTTAGTGAGTTCTATGTACATGTGTTCATCCAGACAGAACAACAGAAAACAGATTTGCTTTCTTCAGAGAGAAAGTGAAACTTGACCTTCATTTCGAAAAACTGTCAGTAAGTTACATACCTGGTGTATTCACACCAGGTGAATTCACCTGGTGAATTCCAAAATTCAACTTGAAATGGTCATGAATACTGGGTTTTACATGGAATCATTTATCAAGCCAGGTTTTAGCAGAACCAAGGGGATTTAAATCTTTTTTTTTTTTTAATAAATTAAATTGCCACAAACCCAAAAGCCACCAGCTGAAACCCCTCAACTTGTGTTTTTAAGCTTTCTCATAAAACTCATGTGGAACATCTCAGCTGGTGATATCCCAGACTGTACTAATCTGGGCTTTCCACTGTTCTTTGAAAGGTGAGATTTCCACTAAATCACAACTGGTGCATTTGCAAATGAACTGCCAAAACACACATGAAGAGTATGATTCCATTGAATCCCCTGCATAATACCTATTTCTTTGTTATTGGAAACCACAGAACACAAATCTCAGCCTTTTTGGAAAAAAAAAAAAAAAAAAAAAAGAGTCCTAGAACTTCTGGTGACTTCTGGTGACAAGTTCCCCTGCTGAGCTGCAAATAACTGATTTCACCTACCCAAAATCATCTGAAGTTCACCCATTTCAACAGAATATTCACACTTTTTATTCTTGTGCTCTAGAAAATAACAAACCACAACTAAAGAAAGCAGCATGTAAGTTATAGTAATATTAGGAAAAAAAAAAATCTTATTTATACACATCTCTATTTACCAAATCATAACTTCCACATAGTTTTAAACCAGGACAGTGGAACTGAAAAGTAGACAATTTAACTAAAGTTTGTCTCAAAGCATCTGAATTATTTTCCTAGGCACTGCTTTCTGTGAAGAGTGTCTTTACAAAAATGCCTGACATAAAGAGGTCTCTGCTTAACCTCAGCTATACTAGAAGAAATTGAGATAGAGTGATAGAACACTAGAAATGTAAATGAATGATATCCTAAATAAATTTCCGGGAAATTCACCTCAAATGGAAAGAGAAACAGAAAAGAATAAGTGGAAAATCCTCTTCCATTCTGAGGATTACTTCTGATTTTATTCCTTAGTGGCCAAAGCACTTAACTATACCAATTTGATTTTTTTATTGCTGGCAAATGAAGTTGACATCTCTAAAAAGAAAGGCATGAGAATCCTCTTTCAGGCATTTATTTTTATTTAAAAAACAGTCTGCAAGTTGGTTGAACTGAATTTGCAACTGTGCACAAAGGTCTAGACAATGCAGATTTAGTTTTTAGCTTTCCCTAGCATACACATCACTAAATGCATTTTAGGAAATCAGAGTCTCTTTTTTTTTACCAAACATCTTCCTGCTACTTAATTTTGATCAATCCATTTGAATTTTAGATGCACCTCGAGAAAAAAAAAAAATACTCAGCAAAACAGTCTCTCAGGTTTTCTGGACATTGCTTCACTCAGAACAGTGTCAAAAGGGCACAGACTTAAAAGAATCTTTTCCCACAAGGTGTGTCCCTTCCCTGTCATCCGAAAGACACACGAGAAACACCCACTGACCACAGAAGAGAATAGCTTAAGGGACAAAGGTGACAGCTGTACAAACATATTTTAAATGCCAGGTTTATCCAGGACAGCGAAATGCTTGCTTCTTAACCTTCTGAAGCTCTCATGGGTACAGTGTCCTCTGTTTCCAAGAAAAATCAAAGGCAAAGAGCTCCAATATCTGACTTTACAGAAAAGCCAAACAACTTGTAAAACGAAGAAACCAAAACTTGCCTGGGGCAAATTTTACAAAACCTCTTAACGCTGCTTAAAAGGCTGGTTTTGTTTTGTTTTCTGTTTCTCTACCTCTTGGCTCTTGCTTGCAAATACTTGGGCAGATCTCAGTTTTAGCATTCAAATTACAAAGTATCCATGGTGTGTTTGACACAGCTCCAGGGCAGCAAAGTCACGCAGGCTTCCCTGGGCTGCAGAACAGCAGTCACCAGCATCTGCCGGGGCACATTCTGTGCCTTCTCTCCGCCAGTGATCCAAAGCAGAAAGAAAAGTAGAAAGATGTAACAGAGGGGGAAAGGTTTGTCTTTGTTTGGTGTATAAGGAAAAATAAACTAACTCATTAAAAAAAAGAAAATTAATTTAGTGCAGAAACAGGGACTCCCTTCGGTGCCTCATCAATAATAAGGAAATAGACAATGAGTCAGAATCAGGCAAGGCCGAAAAAGATCTTGCCTTGCTTGGGTGCTTATTCATCAGTGATGTGTGCTAACATTTGGCCTACATCATGATTATTTCAGAAACCAATAGCTTAAAGGGGTCTGCAAGTCATTTATGTGATTTCTCAACTATCTGAACACAAACCAACCTCATCCTTTATTTTACCTTGAAGACCTTCAAGGCTGTCCATGAACTAGACTACAGCAGTCAACAGGACTGGAGAAAAAAAGTCCTGCTGCCTTGGATTTGTTTTTCTTGAAGGCAATTCATCAGTATGAAATTAGTTTTACAAACTCAGGTTGATGCAAATGACAAGAACACACAGCACAGGATTGTGACTCTATGGTTCTAGTCCAGGGTTCCCCTGGCATAGTTTTAAATTCACTGCAGGAGGGATGGACAACACCACCTCAAAAGGTCCTTTTCACCTCAATGCATTCTATGATTCTGAACAGTGCAACTCCTTCCATATAAGACAAAGAAATCCATGTAGATTTGAACAGAAAACAACACACCCAGTAGAGCAGGTCAAGAATTCCTTGATGAAATACTAAGGAAGACTTGTAACCACTCATGTGGAAAAAACCTCTTCCATCTGGATGGTGGCACTGGTGCCACTTTACTTGCCACAGCACACCTTGGCATGTCAACAGCAGCTTGAAACAGCCAGCAGCTGCACCAGAAAAATGTAATTGTACAGTGAAAGCAAAGCACAGGTATAAAGAAGTCTCACAAAGGCCTAAGAAGTTTGAATCACAAAGATAGTGGAGCAATGGCTGGGGGAGCACCAGCTCTTTTCAGGTCCAAGGACACGTCCTCATTCTCCATGGCCAGACCAATCCAGACAAAGCAAGAAGCTGAGCAGGCAGAGGGAAATGTTGCAGGTATAAAACTGCTCTCAGGTGCAGCTGCAACTGCTGCCCAGACAGTGTGAGCATGAGTTTACATGTTTTGTTCCTCAACCTGGGTAAGGTCTCTGAATACTCATTTATGTTCCATTTAATTTAGAGTGACTATTTCTTAGGTGAGAGGAAGGTTTAAGACTTGCAAGGCTTAACATCTGGCAAATCCTCAGGATTTATCAGCTGAAGGTATAAACAAAATGTAAATACTAACTTACCTGATACTGACAGGTTTTTTTCCTGTAATCATCACATTGCTCCAGAGTCACAAGCATGAAAATCTCTTGTGGTAAGAATCAGTCCATCAATAGGAATATACCCATGAAACCAGGAACATTCAAAACAGAAAGAAAACCAAGAATTACTCCTGAGTCAGCATCATCAGCCAGGCTGAATCACTGTCAGACAAACAAGGAAGTTAAGAAACTGTATTACTAACAGGTATTTTGATTGGGAAATTCCTGTTACATATAACTTGAGATATTTCAAATACAGATTTGTTGCAGAAATTGATTGAAGAAACTGATCCAAAATTAAATATTCTTCAAAGCAAGACATTATATTACTAGTAGTAAATGACCATGTCCTCTGACTGTAGTGTCTTGAATGCTGACATACACAGGGATAGAAACACTATGATACTTGTTTGTTTGAAACATAACAGTGCTTTAATGAACATATATGGATAGGACAGCTTGTCCAGTTTTTATTTTTTATTTTATCACATTATTTGTTTGTTCTGATTAAAGCACCCTGAAATTTCTGCAAAATAAAAACCTAAGTTTTCTTTACTTTTCTCATAAAGAAAAAAATTAAATGCAGATAATACAAGTTTAACTCTTCAGGATTCATTGCCTTGCACCTTAAAAGTTGTCCAGAGCACACAGAGTAAGATGTGTCTGTTTCATGGCCTATTTAGCAGACAAAATAGTATTGCACAAGTACTGAAACTGGAGGCAGAATGATCCACCCTGGTGAAACCACAGGAAAGGACAATCAGGACAGTAACACTGCACAGTTAGCTATGATATACTTTAGCCATATTACTTGCATTACTTGTACATTTCATACTGTTCTTTACTGTGTCAGAGAAATCAAATCCTACTTGCCATAATTGTGCCTGAATTTATCAGTCTTTCCTTCAGGTGATCCTCATGCTTACCATCCAGAAGTTAGACCAGCTGAAGCACATCCTTAAAGCAGGGATTTTCTTCTCTCTGCAACTCAGCAGGTCATCCACTTGGCTCAGCAGGTGCCCCCTCTATAGCCACCAGGGGTTTTCAAGGTAGTTACTCTGCACCACTGAAATCAAAGGATGGAACTCTCACTAACAGCACTGAAACTCCCATGTCCACTTCAGCTCCTGAGTTTAGTGAAAAGGACTTTTTCAGGAACAATTAGAGTTTCTCCCTGAAAACTTGAGTGTGAAATTTAAATGACTGCATGGGAATGCCAGTTGTCACTGAAAAGACATTTCTAGCTACCACATCTAGAGGATAAAAGTATAAAGCTGACCTAAACATAATCCAAAAGTTCTGAAAATAAATTCCCACTTCTGGTATTTCTTATAAATTTTTCATGTCTTGGTTTCTAATAATATGAACAGTGAAATTGTCAGTTGTGATGTGCCTGTTTCAAGCTGAAATTCAGCAGTCATTTGGCAATAACTGCAATAACTAATACCACAGGGAAGAATCACATAATAAAAATGTGTTCTTCCACACATCAGGAAAGGCTCACTAGGTTTAAATGCAACCTCATGAGGCATCCTGATTTTTTTTTTCCTTTGCTATTTTCAAATGCATTTCTTCTGCTTTTTGTAAAGCACAAATAGAACAAAGGGTCCACATGAGTATACTCAAGTATACTTTTGCAAAGTACATAATAGGATTAGGAAAACAGTAGCATTTCTTGTTAAACAGTCACCTTCTTTCCTAGTTGTGGGATTTAGGGTTTACTTGAATTATTCAGGAAAGCATCTTACAGAACAGCAGCTGATCACAAGTGGAACACATGGAACACAAAAGGACATGTAGAACATGCCCCAAGAAGGACCAATGAACTCCCTTCACCTCCTCTGCACACTAATGAAGAGTCATGTTTAAACTATTAGTGCTGACTCCCTGAAGCAAAATATTTCATCCCATTCTGCAAATCTCATTCAATAGCTGAGAAAAAAAAAACACAGTAAGACAACTCCAGAAAGCTTTAAAGGAATACAGGACAAGGAAAGAAAGCACAGCAATACAGATGTAAAACTTTCTCATACTTAAATGAGATTCAGCAACTTAACTCATCCAGATAATCATCTCACATGGACAACTTAATCTCAAGGCATCTAATTACTTTGATGTCTCTAAGCAGAACAGAAATACAATTCCTTATATTACATCCCTGTTGTGAAAGACAAACTTGATTTATATTTTTTCTTTTTCTTGCAGCTACATTTGACACATTTCCCTTCAGGGAAAACAACAGAATTTTAAGCCTAAGTCATTCTGTGAGACAAAGATAAGCAGCTTCTGCTTCATGATGGAAACCATTCTGCTTTTGCAATTGATGATTTATACAGAGTTAGGAGCCAAGTGATGAAACCTGATACCCTGGACAACCAGATCTCAACAGAAAAGCTTCCATTGCTACAAAGTGAACTCTACACTATATTTCCATTTGACTTCCAATTTCCTTGTGGATAAGAGTACTAAATTCATTGCAATACACGCCTGAGCACCACTGTCCCAGATAATTTTCTACAGAACATCTCAGCTTAGATATTTTACTTCCAATGCAAATAAGCAACAAGAAAAGGTCACTAACACATGACCTTTTGTCTAAAGATGTTTGCTTTCACCAAGGACTTCATTCTTGCAGATCCCCTGGGAACTATTTACAGGAATGATTTTGCATCTGAAGTTCCTCACCTGTACTTCACCTATGTCTGAGCCAACAAAACAACCTAGCTTACTAAGATACTCTAGATTTCAACACTCTGAAACGAAGTTTTCAGCAGACCTGGACATTGATACAGTTCATTGTTTTCAATTCTAATTGCTCTTCATCACAGTTTTCATTGGTGAAGAGCATTTGTTTGTCACTGAGGAACAGTGACCCTGTAAGGTAAGCTTGATCACATCCTTCAAGCATTTCATCCCAGTGCTCTGCAGTGCTGTCCAAAACTGGACTTAGATACTGACATAGTTGTAAGATACCTTCCTTAAAGGTGTGCTTTTCAGACCCTCTCCTGTAGCTCTTCCAAAGCTTAGAAACCCTGGTATCTCAGGACCTCCACTTAACACTGCCTGTTTCATCAGAACCTGTTTTGGGACAGTGAGTGATTCAGAACAGAGTCTGAAATTACCAATGTTATAAATGACAGATTATATACTAGAAATAAGCAGATGACAAAGCCACAAGAAAGTGCAGACAGCTTAGCACCCACTGCATTCTTGCACTCCATACAGATTTCACTAATTAAAACCCCAATAATCCTAATAACTAAATATATGTAATAATTTCAATTAAAATATAAATCAGAAAATGTAAACAAATATATATATGCAAAGATCCTCCACATGCAGCAAATTATTCTGAAATGCATATTTATCAGCAAAAGACAGCTCATGTTCTGCAAGCATGTGCACTTCAGAACAGCTCAAAACTAAAGCAATTTCAGCCATAGCAGACCCAGGTGTGGTTTCTTTATCTTTGCAGCTCATTCTGCTTGCCCTGCAGCTGAACTTAACCTATTAATATGTAACACTAAGGAAAGATTTCCTCTAGAGACAGCAATGCATTTAAAACAATAGTTAACTGGTAGTATCTTCATCTTAAAGACAAAGCAAGTGATCACATAGCAGTACTCTTGGTCTCTAGATACTTTATCCTCTAAAACACACCCCATTCCAAGGGGCTCACAATTTCTCCTAACCTGGACACAAGACCGGTGCAACCAGCAGGGTGAAACCAGAACCTCAAAGGCCATCAAAGCCTCTTCTTTCAAATGTGTTACAAAGTACAAAAAAATTCTACAACGGGGTAAAATAACCTGAGATGAAGACACAAGAAACCAGCACAAGAGCATCAGTTAAACTGCTACTTTGGTCAAGTTAATTAACAGAGTCCTAATAATCCTCCCAAAGTCGGTCTCTTCAATTTTCCTAACCCTTCAGTCAGAATTGTTAAGAATACCAAAATCTGCCTCATTTGGTCTTAAATGGAGAGGAAAATATTTCATTTTTTAAAATCTGCTAGAAATCCTCTTTTATATAGAGGTTTGGGATGTATTAAATCAGCTACAACCAGTCCCAGGGAATAACAGCACAAGCTATTCCTCTCAACTGTGTGCCTGCACCATTATTCCCACCCTGATGCTACACCATCACCCCTACAATCCCACCCTTCTGATACGTATATGTGTACTAAAATATGCTTAGATAAAAACACCAACCACCTTCAAATTGCACCACTTCCTCATTACTGTGGTATGGACAGAAAGTTAAGATAAGCCCAGCCCTCTCAATCTATTCCACATGACAACCAAGGAACTTCTTTCTCCTAGCTCATGCTGGAAATATGACAATTAAAATACCTACCAGACCAGCTCCACACATTCATCAGCACCATAAAGCAGAACTAAGTGGTGCTCGATTCAGAGCTGCACTGAACCTCAGGTGGGTAATTTGTGGGCTTCTCTGGATCACAGCAAAACTCAGCAGCTGGTAGATCAAGACCTGCAAGTCAGGAAGTGTTTTATACATTTTTATATAAAGTAACAACCATCATTGGTGCACGTTCAAATGCATCTGGCAAGATGGCACATTTTCAACAGATATCTTCCTAAGACTGAGATGCCTCTGTGTTGTGGTGTAAGTTATTAAAAATAGTAATTTTAAGCCTCTTTGTGAAATAGATTTATCTGTCTGTGTTAGCTGCTCTTCAAAGTGACACTCTATTGTTGGTGTCAAAAGAAATCTAACTAGCTGTATTAACATCTATTTCACATATTGCAGTATTGCTGCTTAGCAAAAGGCACCTACTACTACAATTCCAGCCAAGGCTTTTAGCCTGCATACTCCTTCCAGGATCTGAACAACAGTTTTGTACTCATGTCAAAACAAGAAAAGCTAAATGATTTGGCATGATTTTTTGTCAATCATGGCACAATTTAAGAGGCAAAATTATAATTGCATGCTGTCAAGTGAAAAAAGCTATAGCAGGTATCTTTAGGGTTCTTCTGTTGTGGGTTTTTTGTTGTTGCTGTTTTGGATTTCTTGGGTTTTTTTTTATATTCTTTTTATGTTGTTGTAATAACCTCAGTGAAGTATTTTTCTAACGTTATTTTAATGAAGCTACAAAGCATTAAGTACAATTCCTGGTGACAAATCACTACCTGGCAGGACCCTGTTTACTGAGGTTTTTTCAGTTGCTGTAACTAAAGCATTTTGGGGAAAGCAGAATGTTACTGGCATTAAAAAGGGCATTAAATTAAAATTATAATTATTCCTCACACCCAAAGAGGTGTCCCTCAATCTGCAGTTAACAATCAGATTGTCCTGAATGAGACAACATCCCCATTGACCTTCAAGGTCACCAGTAGTTTACTGTTCTCAAGAAAAAGTAAATCACAATCAGTTTTTCTCCCTCCCTTCCAATATTACTAAAAATACACATCTGTACCAGTTTTATGAGCTCCCTTAGAACTCCTTAAACAAATCTTGCATATGGAAACAATTGAAGATTTGTCAAAAGAATGTCAGTTGTGAAAGTTCCCTAAACACTTTAGGGTTTTCACATATAATGAAATTAATTAGGCCACCCTAGCAGGTATCGTTATCACTTTTCCTTTCAGTTTTGTTATTGCTCAGCATAATAGAAAAGACTCATTCTTGATGTTACTTTGTCATTGCAGACCATGCATTACTACCTCTGTAAAAGGAAATCCTGTTCATGTACTTCAGAAACACAGGTTTGAGTGTATTTATTTATTTCTTGGCAAACTGAGTGCTTAAGTACTAAGCTCACTGGCAACAAGCTGTTGAATTAATGAATTGTCACACTGACCCAAAAAATACTATCATATAAAACTATTTCACATAGTTAGATGTAATATCCTCAAGAGATAAGTCCCTCAACACCAACAGACATTATTATTGCTTTAGAAATCTGCAATTACATTTTATATGTTTTTTCCACTAAGTAGCTTGCATCAAGTAAACATAGGTAAAAACTATACCACTTATTCTCAGTCTGCACAGTGCATACTGTATTCACATTGCAGTAATAAGAACTTTTCTCAAAGTAGTCCAAAACCAGACATTACCCTCTCCCTACCCCTCCAACTTCCCAATTACTTGGACATTTCCAGAATTTCTGCCTACCTAAAACTTAAAAATCAGAGTAATTTTGAAAATAGCATCTCTTACCAGAGTTACCAGGTATAGTAATTCTGACTTCATCTCAAGAAGGACAGGTAGCACTTCCTGTTATGTGCAGACCTCATGCTTTAAAACGTAGAGGCTCAGTACTCAGGACAAATAAAACTGTCCAAATGACAGCTATTAGACATGAGGTGAACCACACAAGTTCAACATACCCAGACCACAACTTTCATCAGAAGTACTAAGAGCTACTTGCAGACAGTGGTTTAGTCATATACTTAGTCCTGTGTTTTACAATAACATGCCAAATTTTTTTTTTCTCACTTGGTATTTGCTGCATACTGTTCATCTTTTGAATTATTGCACATTCAAGTAGGTGGGATACATAGTTGCAGGGGAATTCCATTGTAATTTATCATAAATTAATCTTACCACCTACTATACCATCAAGTTCCTGTTCTTCCTACAGATGAGTTCACCCCAAGTATTTGTTCCTTAAAGCATTTAACTCTGAAGTAAAACATCTAAAGCTTGATAAGCACCTAAGAGGAATTAACTTCAGAAGATTGTCATACTCATGCATTTTTAGTTTGTGATGACTGCATTCATATGCTTCTATTTGCATTATGATATTTTGTAAGCTACTGTGTTTGTACCTTCCCTGATTAAATAAAGGATTAAGAATTAAAATTATAACTATGATAAAATATTATAATTTAAGCATCATGGTTTTAAGACATTTGAAGAACAACTTGGATAAACAATATATTTACATTCAAATAATATGCCCTAAAGCACACACAATCTCTTTTCTAATATCTTGACATTTCATCTTCATTTTTGAAAATGAAGTGACAACTTGCATTTATTGATTAAAAATAAATTCACCCAGACCTTACTGAAGAGCACGCAGGACAGATTCCTTCAACTAGTTCAAAACAACCTTCTGGTTTTGGCACAAGCACAGATCTTGACTGAGAATTTCAGATTAACATAGCAATGAAAACAATAAAAGCCATTCTCAGCAGACTTTTCTCCTGAAAGGTGTCAAGTTGAAATTCAAGTGAAGAGGAGCCACACAAGTCCCTGGCACACCAGTAAATATTCATCACCTCTAGATGAAGTGTCCCTGCACAGAACTTAAGAGTTAAATATTTTGACTCTGACAGAAACATCTGTTTAAGCCATCTACAGACTTCCATCTTTTGACCATTTGTCCACCAGGAACTGGACTAAGACTAAAGGTACATTAGATACTATGAAATACCTGCAAAAGAGGGAGCAAAGAGGAACAGAGTAAAAAGAAAAGACAAGGAAGAAAGGGTAGAAGAACACTGAAGCATACAAATAAATAAAGAACATCCAACAGAAAGATATTCTCAGGAAGATATAACCAGCAGGGCAAGACTTGGAGAAGAAAACTACAAAGTACAGTATAGACAAACCCAAGCTGGAACATTCAGAGCCATGCACAAAGCTAGCTGACAGCATGCAGCTCTGGCTGGGAGCAGACCTCAGTGCTTGGGTCTCCATTTTATTATTGCCTGGAAAAAAAACAGGCCTAAGTTCAGCTTAGGAGGATATTAAAGCTTTCTGCTATGTTATTGCACTCCCATGATTTGCTGGAATATCACAAGCCTATCAAACAAAGCTTCAAAAGGTCAATTCCTGGTATACCAGATATATGAGTTAGGATTCAAGGAACAAAATCTTTTCAATGAGATAAGGTGGCCAAGATAGTTTTATGAATTTTTATTTTTAAATTCAAGACCTGAATGTTTCTGAATAGCAACAGCACTTGAAAATACTTTCTTCCTCCTATCTCCACATACCCAGAGTCAGAACTAAACTCATGAGAAAAGCAAGCTAGACTCTGAGAACATTTACTATTCCGAGTAAGTTTGGTGTTTACAGCTCAACCACTGCAATGTAGCAGCTTGAGGACCCACACCTAGGGACAAACAAATGCCCTTCAAAAAAGCAATTAAGTGTGACTAAATGCATAGTTCTACTTCAGTATGCACTTGTATACACCATACTTAAAATTCATTTATTTGCACATACCCCAAAACACATGGGCCAAATACAATTTAACTACATGAACCCCACATGTGACTGTAATTTAAGGAAATGATTGCAGGTTGGGCTCTTTCACACACATCAGAATCACTGTAACAGCTCCAGCTGCCAAACAGGAGAAATATTGCTGCCTTCCTACTATTATGGACTCCACTTACCCTACATCTCCCTCAAGCAGACCCTTCATTGAGCTTCTGTTTATTTAATAAAGAGGCAGAAAATTGACCATGTTTGTTTGGGTTATTGCTGGGACAGTTTGCTGACATTTTAACAAGTTAAATCAAAGCACAGAGTATTCCAGCAAGCCTCAAATCTGACACAAGCTACAAGGTGAGAACAAGTAGGCAGGAAGATGGGGACGAAAAGATGGGGGATGGTATGACTTCTGATTTCAGCAGGAGTGAGCTTGTTCTGTCTGTTCACCCTGGTGTGATGAATCCTGCAGATTGTAGGCAGATTTTTAGCAGTTTTTCTTTTACTTCATGGAAGAGCCCAACCATTTAAGTCACGCTCAAGATGCTTTAGTACCCACAACAGAAGCCAGCACCTACACAAGATAAGAATCATCTCACCTTCATCTTCAGAAGTTCCATGTAGGATGTAAGTGTTCAAACAGAAATAGCTGTGCTCAGACTTTCTGGCTGTTCTTAAATACGTTGCATTAAACAGATTTTATCCATGCTTGTTATCAATCCAAGTCAATGCTGTAGTTAGAGAAAAAACTTTTTTTCAGGGACATCAGGAGGCATTTTGATCATTTGCTTTACACTCCTACTCTATTTAATGTAAAGAAACGTGGTCCTTCATAGGGCAACTCAGAAGGGTTGGCTGCTCTGAACTGATATACTTCTAAGTGCACATATATAATGCATCCTTTCTCACAGTCAAAGCAATGTTTAAAAAAATTACCTCCAAACACATTACTGAAACTTTTGCAGAGTGAAAGTACTTAGCAATATGGCAGATCTGTCCCCCTAAAGATTCTGCTGTCTTCAAGCAAATCAAAGCCACTGAAGAACTGTAACCAGTAAAGAAAAATAGAAGCCATTTGTACTTAGCAATAAAGTTTACCGAATTGACAGCATGAGAAGGTGGCTAGTTAATATTTGAACATATGAATCATTCTTCCATTTACCTTTCTGTTATAAAAAAAACCCACAGGCATCTTTTAATCATGAGAAGGACAAGTAACGAATCATATTTAATATCAGACTGGGAAAAGGTACCTGAGCTGGTGTAGGATACTAAGCCTACCAAAACATCCTGCACATTTCGGTGTGTTGTAGATCATCCAGGCACAAATGATCTTACATATTCAGGTTATGTTGTAGAAAAGTATGCAAATCATAATTATAAATTATTTACACCTAAATAATTTAAAAAATAAAAGGGCTCCCAGACCAACTGACTTAAATTGCATATACTTGTTTCCATTTAGCATCACCTTTAAGCACACAAGGTCTCATCAACACTAACCAGAAAAATGGGTGTGATCCCATAAATGCTTTTCAAATGCTGCAGAGCAACACCACACATTATAATTCAGCAGACACAAGACACCATACGTGCACCAAAAAGCAGAAACTCTACAGCCTCTTGAATAGAAGAGTTGTAACACCTGACAAGTTAACTTTTTTTGACAAGAGACAAACTGCAGAGTTAAACCAATCCTCCAGTTACAAAGAAGTCACACACGTAGCAGAATTTATTCAGGAAATATCTGGATTGCTGGCTCTGGTGCCAGTATAACCTGACTTCAGACACATGTCTGCAAGATAGCTCTGCCACAGATGGGCTTTCCTCTTCAATCTATTTTTATACAGTCAAGTCTTCTGCAAAAGAATAGATTTTTAGCCTATTACTGAAAGCTAAAGTAAATATTCTCAGTTTCTCTATTGTTTCAAATTGCAATCTCAAATCCCACCCTTCACTTCAGAAAACATGCACAAAATGAGTTTGGTTCACCCATTATTTGGAAAGCTCAAGGTAGAGCTACTCTTTCCACCAAACACTCTCTCTCTAACCACCATGCAAGATGGGGAAGAGAAGCATCTCCCTCTGAAGTGCCATGACTCAACATGACCCCAGACATGAACTACACCAAACTGTCCCTGTGTGGTTCAGCAAAACTGTGACATGCCCAGCACAGATGACTTCAGTCTTCCGGTCTGCAGTTTCGTTTTTGAAGTTTGCTATAATTTTAAAGATTCACAATGATTTATTCTGCATACTGTCTTGTTTCACAGGCAGAATGATTGGCTTTTGATAGCAGCACTTGCCATACCAATAAAAATAAATAGCACTAAATTACTGCCAAAGCACAATGCTCTGAATCATATCTTCCTGAGTACAGGAAACTAGACTCAAGATGAGCAGCCTGAAAGACAGTAACAGCATTATTCATTCTAGCCTTAACAAGGAAAATTACCCCAGCAGAAAAGCATTAATACTTTAGAATTAAATGTTAGAAGCACTAGCTGCCAAATGTAAGGTGTTCATTTGCAGTGGTCAAACTGCTTTAAAATTACACAGCTGCCCAATGGCATTCAGATGCAGGCACTCCCATATCCTCACACCAGGTCACAATTTTTCTCTCTGCCAATGAAGCCTTGTTCCAGACAAAGGGACTGAATAATGTCACTGTTTGCACAGTCTGATAGTACAGCTAACTCACTTCAAGCAGACCAAATCCAACACCCTCACACTTACACCATTTTTAATTGTTGGATACAAATTTACACTGACAAAAAGAAAAAAACTTTAGTTAACTTCAGGCCATCTGACCATAACCTGAACACCAGCACCAGCCTTTAGCCCCAAGACAGTGCAGAGCAGCCACACTCACAGGCTCTCCCCTAACAGCCACACCTTGCTGTCACTGCAGGTGACAGACCTGCAGGACTTCAAAACCTCCTGTTCCAGTGTTTCAAGATTCACAGAACACCTGTAATCTCTGGAAACATCCATAATATGTTTTGCTTTGGTTTTAACCCTATGTGCATTATCCTATCTTACCATTTAGTCAGATTATATCCACTGACAGAATTTCCTCAACATTGGAGCTCTTCATACCTCATACCCTTGAGGCATCACCTTTAAAGCAGATTTTTATGCCTCAAGTGATAGCATGGTAGCTGCTATCACTTCATTCACTTCATTACTCTCAGGTGAGAAGCAGAAGCACAAGGTACCAGCACCTGAAGTCATGTGGTGGCCTGAATGTACTGACTTGATGGTTTCCAGTTTGTTCTCATTGATTCATGAGACAAACTTCAGCTGTACATCAAGAGAGACTTGGAAAAAAAAACAACCATTACTCCACCTTGCACAAATCCAATCCACAGAAATGTGAACTGTCTCTCCACAGAGCCTCTGTTCTGTACCTTGATCTCCTGAAGCTAAAAATGAAACAATCCCATTTGAATGTTGGTGTTCAAGAGAGAGCTTAAAAATAAACAATCAGAAAATCCTGCTTCTGTTCTTAAACTGCACAGTTTGATCTTCATTACTCACAGAACTGTAAAAACAACTACAAATATGGCTGTGGTGAATGAAAATTGCATCAATACACACTTCCTTCTTCTACCATCATATGAACTTTGCAAAGCTCTCATAAGGGGAAGTAGAACACTTCTATTGCTCAGAATCAACCCTGGCAGCTGACATGTTGAAGCCCGGTGCACAGAGGGTGCATGCAGGAAACACCACCACTTTTTTTTTGCCTTTAAATTCTTCTGAAAAATACAGATGTAACCAAGCCTACATCTACGAACTCAGATTTTTCTCTCTCAATCTCCTACCCTCAACAAAAGAAGGCAGGAGGAGGGTATTTGTAAGACCAAGATACTTTTTGGGTTCCCTTTAATATGTAGTCTAGATTTTCAATGTTCTAGGAACTCCTAGATTACATTTACAAATCTTCTTTATAAGCATGCAAAATAGATCTATTTAACAAAAAAGAAAAAGTGACCAAGATTTTAATGTAATCACTCTCTCGAAGGACACAGGCTTCAAAAAACAAACACCACAAGAATTGGCAATACTCTAGCCAGGCACCTCAGCAAAAGTGTGAGGAAATTGTTTTCTTGCCTGGTTTATAAGTGAATCATACATAAACACTCCTTCAAGTGAGTAAAACTGCAGTGTGATTGGGACATAAAGCATGTCTCAGTTTTAATCTCAAATTCTTAAGACTTACATCTGATAACAAAAACCACTCTGCAGTAAGTTGCTTTTACAAACACATAGAAATTCACATGCTTGCATCTGACATGAGAAACTTCCCCAGAACCACAGACTAACTTAACACATCCTTCAGGGAAAAAAAAATAAATATTTAAACTCTACCTAAGCACAGAACATTATGCAACTGCAGTTTCTAGAACACAAATATATATTAGTAGAGATGATAGCTCCTCCTAGATGTAGTGACAAACCACAAGGTCTCTCCTGCAAAGAAGACTTCCTGACCCTATCACAGCCCTATGGAGGCACAAAGGCCTCAGATGCACCATGCACAGAAATAAACCCTTAAAAATTAGGAAAGACCAACTCAGCTGCAAGTCTCAATAAATGGCATGCTGACTAATACTAGTATTTCCTTAGCCAATGTAAGATCTGCAAAGGTAAGTAGCAAAAAAATTCATATCATTATCAAAAGAATATCTATTATTCCAAGATCTCAGAAATGAAAGGATTAATTGCTGTATAAGGCAGCCAGACCTTCATATGACCAAATTCAGTATCTTTGACATCAATAATTCATGAACAGCTTATGTCCTTCAAGGAGAAAAGTATGAAAAACTAGAAGAAAGGCATTATAAAGGACACAAGACTTTGACTTCAACCTTCAGCAAAAGCTGAATAAATGACAAAAGTGTCCAAAACACTTCAAAATTAGCGTCCACACAACAGACCACAGAACAGTGGATGGTAATGGGTGGAAACCCCCATGGCCAGCAGACCCTTCTTTTCACAACCCCACTACTATCAGAAAAGAGGAAATGAGAGCAAGCATTTGGTTGTTAGTCTTGGAAAGGAGACCAGTAAAGCCCTGTTACAAAGTGGGGATGTGAAAAAGAACTTGGCAACAACTGCCAGGATTGTTTTCTGGGCTGAGTCTTTGCATAAATCAAGTATCTGCCCTCAGAATTGAAATCAAGTTTGTTTAATCAAGGTAACAGGTACTACAGATAGAGTGGTTCAGCTCACAAAAGACTGTTACACACTGTTAGAAAGATGTTTTAATCTAGTCTAGTTCTGAAATCTTCAAGTTCTTAACTTTCACTACAAATTTTTCATTTACATTTGCTGCAGAAAGTTATCACTTAAAAAAAAAATATCTATGCATGCGAAAGGACTTAAATTCACATCCCCCCCTTTACTGTCATCATGTCATATGGCAAAAATTAAGATACACCAGGCAAAGCGGGCTTTCTGGAAGGGAAAATTCAAGAGAAAAATCCAGCTGCAGGAGGCCCTGGTATTTTGTTTCCTCCCATAGGTTTTCCTGGACAAGGAAGAGGAGTGCCTTATACCATGGATTTTGAAGGTATTGAACAATCTATCCAGCTACATGAGAGATGAACTGTAAAAAGAAAAGCCTTGAGTAGGTTTAAAACAAAGTAACTCAACATTTCAGAAAAATCAATCACAGACTGTAATGCCAACACCCTTGTGCCACTGTCCCTTTCTTTAAACCTGTTTTTGTGATTGACCTTTTATTTCCCAATATTACTCTGTAGCCTCAATGAAATCAATCATACCTTACTACTTCCCTAGATGCTGACATGAAGCACTAAAGGTTGTTCAGTAAGAACAGATTTTCTTCCCCTTTGCAATTCCACTGCTTGTAAAATGTGTTTAAAAAGCCCTCTGAGCTGGTTTAGAATCTACTCTGATGGAAGACAATCTCCAGCTGTTAGAGCATCACCATGTTTTTTGCAATTCTGAGTTTTAAAAGCAAAATTATAGAAAATAATCTGTCAGCAAGTCTCAGTACCAGGAAAAAACCCAAGTTTTGAAAACCACATTTCTGTATTAGTTGAAAAGCTCCTCCACGATTTTTCTCCATGGATCAAATCCTCAGTTTAACTTGAAACCACTGAATGACAGAACAGAACAGTTCAAATGAGAAAAAATTTTGTTTTTGAAAGACAGACTAAAGTGATACTCTAAATAATTGAAATGCAACAGCAGTTAACAACTGGCATGCTGCAACATTATATGGTAAGGTCACAGACCAAAATGGACTCTCTCTGACCACTTACACTCCATTAAATATCGAAACAATATCAAATTAAATTTGTTTTGCCAAGGTTCACTGGGAGCACCACAATGGGCGAAACTACTCGAGCACAGTAAGCTTCTACTTTTTCCTCCCTCATTCAAACTAGTTTTAGTTTTCCTTTTATAGCAACATTCATGAACTGCTCATGCATATTAAGTTCCTGGGATTTCAGTATAATAGCAATTTACATAACTTTAAATCAGGGTCCTAATGCAATTTATCGCAGCATCAATGTTAATATTCTGCCTCAAAGCAGGAAAATATTAAGCGTGGGGGGTTTTTATTGGAAAATATTAAACATGCATAAACATACACATATGCATAAAAACATAGTTTATTTGAAGCAGAAGTTAAAAGGAAATGACCAAAGACAGCTCCACTCCATGGCTTTCAAACTGTGATTATCATTATATGCAATAGAGCTCTCAGCTAATGGTAATTTTATTTTAAAGTAAATCAGCTCAAGTGAAACTCTCCATATTTAAACTATTGACAAGGCTGATTTACATACACGCTATAGTCTTTCAGATTTAAAGTCAAACAAAGCAACTGAGGAACTGTGACGTTACCTTATGAATATCAAGGGGAATGATGGAAAGAAGCTGGACACCAAACAGGTGGAATGCAGCTTTTAAAGAGGACTCTGCAGCCATCTCACAGGTGGGCCACAGTCCCCCAGGACACCCCACTGCTGCATCCCACAGCCTGGCACCTGCCTGGAGAAACACCCACAGTGTCACAAAAAAACATCTGGAATTTCATCACTGTTTTCAACTATGGCAGCATAAGATCATTTAAGTAATTCCACCTGACCTGTATCAGTTAAAAAATGATGACAAAGCTCAGCTTCAGACTCCTGCAGCACTATGGTGCAATTTTCTCTGGTTCTTAACACATTGCTGAGCTGCAACCCATCTTTAAAACATCTCATTTTAACATTGATGACTGCAGTACCCAAGACTGATAAACCAAGCCCCATTGCTTGGGGCAGAGTACAAACTGGGGAAAGCCCCATCTGGGATCCTGAATGCCCCATGAGGGCCTCTAACTCCCGCCACAGCGGCAAACGCCATCTCTGAGGTAAAGCCGCTGAGGTGAAGTGCCTACAGAGCTACAGCACACCCAGCTTTGGCCCCATTATTAAGACAACACCCATGGCTTTTAAACCACCAAGGAACATTTACTGTTTCTCACAAAGCGGGGAAAAGAAGTGAGGAAACCTAAACGCTGCTCCCGCCACACAGCTCCTTACACCCAGAAGCTCTTAACACCTCGGAGACCAGTGGGACAGGAAAAGAAATAAAGAACAAAACAAAGTAGAAAAAAAAACAAAAAGCAAAACAAAACAAAAAAATATTTTAAAAATTAATTTCCTTGTCTCAAGCGCAGTCCAATCCCCTCAGCACCAACCCTGCTCTATCCGCGGCCTCCCCACTTCGGCTCCGCGCCAGGGAGCGGTGAGGGCTCCTCAGGCAAACCCGCCAAGGTAACGCTGGGCTGGCGCCCGGCCAGCTCGGGGCTCCCCAGGCTGCCGCTGAGGCGTTTCCACACAGGCGGGAGAGGGAGGCGAAGGGGCCGCACCAGGGGCTGAGGCAGCGCTAACCCCCGCCTCTCCGCACGGCACACGGGCGGTGGGGCCGCCCCCCTCGATACCTCCGGGGCGGGGCGGGGGCGGCAGCAGCAGCAGCTGCAGGTGAGTGCACGGCGAGATCCGCAGCTGCGCCCCATGGGCGGAGCGTAAGGCGGGCCGGGGAGCTCCGAGCCGGGGAGCTCCGGGTCGGGCCGTGGTAGCGGTGACCCACGGGATCCCTTCCCGTCTCTCTCTTTCTCTCTCTCAGTCGTTGACTTTCTCGCTTGGGACAGCGCCCGAAACTCAGCAGCGACCACAGATCATACTGGAAGCGGGTGAGTCCCGGTACCTGCTCCCGGCGCGGAGCTTCCCTCTGCTCGGCAGTTTCTGCCCCGCCTGGCGCGGGGTGAATGAGGAAGCGTTACGGGCTCCGGCTCCCTCCGGCTCGGCTGGCTTCTGTGGGGCTCCCGGTGGGGAGAGGAGTGCCCGTCTCGGATGCCGCTGTGCTCAGCCCCCCGGCCCCAGCTTGTGTCTCGGGGCGAGGGGCGGGCGAGCCGGACAGTGGGGCCGGGGTGGGGGGAGGCGGGGGTGCTGCCTCCGGCCCCGGGGTGCCGGCTGCTGCGGGGCTTCCTCCTCAGGCGCGCCTCCATGTTGGGCTCCGCTCCCCGGGACGAGGGGCTGCGGCGGGAGTCCCGGAGCCGGCCCGGACGCGAACTTTGTTCACCGAAACCTTCCCGTCACCAAGATCGGGAGTGTGCGGGATGGAGCCGGTTCGCTCCCGAAGCGCGACCTTGAGCGGGGAAAGTCTGTCCGGCTCCGGCCGGAGGGACGGGAGGCAGCGCCGGAGCGGGAGCTGGCGGCCCTGAGGGGATTGTGCCTCAGTGATGGGGTGAGGGGACCCGTGCGGTGCTTGACAGAAACACCGAGTTTTCCCGTAGCAGAAATACCACATTTGACAATCCCAACTTCTTTATTTTCTTCGCACCCAGCCGCGTGGATAATATGTTTGTGTCTCCCTCAACGACAGTGAGTTTGAAGCAGATAAGTGCCTGGTCTTTTAAATGGTCAGGTTTCCAGCTGAATGGCGACAGACAATAAGCCGTGAAGAAGCAGGAATGCCTGTTGCTTTTGTGTACATGCCAGGCGTGCATCTCTGGAAAAAAAAAAATCAGCTTTCCGCTAGAGATTTCCCCACTTGCATTAGGGTATGAAATATTAAAATAATTGAATTATGGCATTCTGTGGTTACATCTGACATCTGTTTACTCATGGGCTCAGGCTGTTGCACCACTTCTAGATTAACCAAGTAGTACAGAGCACTGTCAGTCTGGACCTAGGAGCTTTGCAGATGTATGTGCAAGGATGACATTGCCCTGTATCCCATCTTTTGGGAGTTGGATGCTCCCGAGGGCAGGATGGAATCTTCAGAGAAGATAGGAATGGGAGGATCAGTTCTCAACCTAGACCTTTTCTTAGTTTTAGGCACTCATTTAAAGTCTGGATTACAACATTGAACATCCTACGAATAGTCTGTAACAATCCTGGATGCACTTGTGTGTTTAATTTCTTTTAAATCTTATTTGGGCCTGTGCCTTGTACAGTCATTTTTTTATTAACCGTGTAGTAACCTTCATTTTCCATCTATCAGATACTGTTGTGTAGCACTGTACTCTTCAAATAGGAAGTTATAACCAATAGAGCTCTCTGAACAAGAGACTGTGAAGCTCTTCTCAAGTGGTTAAGCAATAATTCATAAACATACTTTTTTTCAAAAAGTATAGAGGCAGCATTTCCTGAAAATGGCTGTATTTAAAATTAGATATTTGTCTTTGGACTGATAGATTTTAGTCACCCTAAGACACTGCTGTACTGAGGGAGGAAGAAACATAAGGCTGCAGAACATGTATTTGCATTTATTTATTTTTTTAAGTTTCTCACCCTCAGCTTGGGTTTAATAATAAGATAGATGTCTGTGCTTTAATTTAAGAAATTTTTAAATGCTGACATTTTCCATTTCCATGATCCACAGTTTTACTCAGAGTTATCTTTCTGTAGAATTGAATACATCAAACTTCTGAGAAGTATGATTATCAGAATTAAGTATATAAGTTTTGAAACTTTGACAGTTTAAAAATTGAAACATATCATATTTTACTTGGCATTATTTGTATGGTTGTGTGTAATGCAAAGAAGATTTTTAGATGTAGCATAAAAGAATCAAGGGTTAGCAATACTTCAAAATTTTCATCCTACATCTCATAATTCAGATTTAAGTATGAAGGAATTGCTGCCACTCAGTGGCTGATATGAACATATAGGAAACTCTCTTCTGTTTCACAGCTGTGATGTATGTGTGGTTAATGACTATGCCATGAGGTAATTCTTTTCGGTGAATTCAGGTGAGATCAGGAAGAAACTTGTATTGTTCTTACCTGAAAAGAGCTCATTCTCAAACTTTATTCCATTTTTTATATTGTGAATTATAACCCACCTTTCATTAGGCTTAATAATTTTGACTTTTTGATCACACAGCATGGTTGAAATTATACTCTATAAAGAATTAATTATTTTTAAGTTAGAAACTATTTCTTGAAAACTTAGTTATATAGCTACTTCTGTTAAAGATGAATCTTTAGAAGAATCTCTCAGAGAGAACTTGGCTATGTGATGCTGTAGAGATCAAGGAAATAACAATAAAACCTGGAAAGATGAAACATCTTTTATTCAAATCATTGATTTCCTGGGAAAAGCACAGAGGCTTTCAGGCCTCCTTGTCTGTTTTGGTGTCTAAAAGCCACAGTTACTACAATTAAAGTTCATGTAGAATTGAGTATTTAGTGCCTAATAGGTTAAATTAAGCATCTCTCCCTGTTTCTGATTAAGGATGTCACTGTCACCCTGTCTCTGTTGAGAGGCACAAATCCTCTGCCTTGTGGATGTGAAGCTCAGCTCTGGCTGCTGCTCCCAAAAAGAGGAGCCCTTTCATCACCTCTTGTTCCACAGCTGCACTAGGACTGGAGTTGGGGCTGGAGCACATGTGGATGTAGCAAAGTTCACTTCAGCTGCCCTGCTGTGAAGGTGCAGTGGCACAAGCCTCTGTGTGGGCTGTACAGTGTAAATACTTTACAGGTGTTGGCCAGCCCTGAGGTATGTGCCTGTATGGAGTTTGTGTTCTCAGGTGTGTCTCTTCATGATGTGCTCCATATGTGTTGTGTACCTGTGGTCCACCTTCCCCTTCGTTGCCTTGATGAGGTGTATGCTGAACCTGCTCTAATAAGAATGGAGGAAAAAGGTAAAAAAGGCTGGGGGTTGAAATGCGTGTTGCAGATGAGTCAGAGAGAAATGTGAAAGATGACAAGGAGGGATTTACCAGAGAAGTCTGGGGGCTGGCTGACTATATTAGAAACTGAATTCCTGTGTTAATCATCCACTGATGAGCAAGGTTATGCGATCTGTGCATTAAATGCAGCATCCTAATCATCAGAGCCTGTCCAAAAGCTGCCTAAAAAGTACCAGAACAGTTTGTGTTCAAGTAGGTTTTGTTTAACTGTTTATCTTGCTCCATGACAAAACTTGAAATCTTTCTCTCATTCTTCCTTTACCTGCAGAATCTGAGTGCAGATTTGGTTCTGTAGGGCTCAGTGTGGAGCCAAGGGACAGCTAGCAGGAAAAAAAGAAAGGGGGAAAACTACCTGTGCCCATTCAGAGCTATTTGGGCAACACATTAAATGTAATCATTCCCCATCTGCTTGCCTGTATTTTGGAAAGATGCAATTAACGAAGATGAGCCTGGGAGAGCTCTTTACAGCCTTGGTAAAATAATGCTGAAATGGCTTGTGTTATGTTCTCATTTAAAAGACAGTTATTTTTGCCTTTAAGAAAGTTTCAAGGCTTTCTTAAAGAGGCATTATCTCCCTAAGCCTGAGCTACTCTGGTAGCTTTTTATGATATTTGAGTAATTTTGCAAAAGTCTGCTCTGTAGGAAGCTGTGTACTGGCTCCAGCTCTATCAGACCACCTAGATTATACATACTGCCTTTGTGACTGGAAAGGGAGAGAGAGATCTGGGACAGGACCACTGGGGACCTCTCAAATCTGTCCTTGGCAAGAGAGGTGCAAGATTTATTTCTGATCTGATCTGACTGGACTTCTGTAATTACAAGTAACACTGGTACAAAAAAATGGGTATCTGGTACAAAAAAATGGGTATCTGTTGTATATATCTGTGTTTTTTGTGTTATTTTCTAATGGCTTTTTTTTTTTTTTTTAATTTATGTGGGTGGAACATGATGTCTACCTGTTAGTGACAGAAAGGTGACTTGACATGCATGAAATAAGTTTTGTTTTGAACCTATTAAATTAGCTCTTGCTCTTTCCTGATTGACAATAGATTTGACAGTTCCTGTCTAAAAAGTGGAGGTGCTGAAACATGGATGTCTATCAACAGCTGCAAACCAAAGAGGCAGGCCATAAAACCAATTCTTTAAAAATATTTCTTAAGCTTAGCAAATGCCTAAAACCACAGAATACTTTTTACAGTATCGTCTCACTGAAATTACTGTGTTTCCTGGTAATTTCTTTGCTGTTGAATATAAATGGTTCATCTTGAAAAGTTTATCTAAGGATATTAAAGCATAGTTGATATTCATATGGTAACAGTCATGATCCATTAAGTCTGGGAGTGACCATCACAGATAACCTAATGAAGCTAATGCACATTAAGCTTTTAAGCCTTGTATTATGATACTTGCTGGACTGTTAAGGGAGGAGAGGATATTTGCCATGTCCTCCTGTTGGATTCACCAACCATCAAAACCATCAAATTCAAGCTTAAAAAAAAAAAAGCAACACCTCTCCATGCCCCATAACAAGATCATTTTGAAATCCAAGGAGCTACCCACTTTTGATAACAAAACAGATGTGCAACATGTGTTCCTATCCTGCCATTCCTAATGCTTTTCCTTGGAGCTGAGCAAACCATGGTCTTGTTTGGTTGAAATGTAACCAAGTGGTTTCACTTTTACCCATTGGTAGTGTGGGTGGAGTTTGGGTAGACTCTGGGGCACTGGTTAATATGTCAAGGTATCATTGCATAGGCACTGTATGTGTCTGTAGCAGAGACCTACTAAAAAAAGCTCTTCCCAAAGAGCTTAGTAGGGGTGCCCCTCTTCTCTGAAGAGGTGTGTCTGGCTCTGATCCCTTCCACCTCACTGGGCTCAGAGGAGTGTTCTGAATTAGTTTCATGTTTCTCATCTCCTGGGTGCCTGCAGACCTCTAAAATGGATGTTTGTGTATGAGTGGCTTTGGTTTGCATTACATTTTGTCTTTTTTAGTCTTTTGCAGTCTTATAAATGATTTAATTATTTATAGACTTGGTTAATCCTGGCTACCTGCTATGCAGGGTATCTTGAAACATATGCAGAAAATCTAAGCTTTAGCCTCAGCTTTTTTCCCTCTCCCTGATCCATGGGGGTGTGCATGTTACTGATTTGGAACTGATTGTTGGTCTAGCCTGGCTCTTTGATGTGTGGCAAATTTGTAATGATGAGATAACAAAGACAGAACAGTGCATTTTTTTTAGCACTTAGGTGTCAAGTTACTTGCCAAGTGTTTGAAAACATCTTTTTTCCCATCAATACCTACTTCTTGGAGAAAAATACTAATTCGATTCTTTATCATATTCTCTGATTTCTTGAGTTCGTGCAGTTTAAGTTTTGCCATGTTTTTCTTCTGCCTAAGGAAGCCAGGAAATCTTAGTCTTTAGTCAGTACATCATCAGTGTACTGTAAATTAGACATCAGTGATGTCTAATTTAATTCAATGTATGATCATTATGTATCATTATTTAATATGAGGAGCAGTGTAAAGAAAGAAGGTTTTTTTTTTATTTTTGACACCAGATTTCTCTTGCTGATAGTAAAGTTATCTTTTTAACTTATAGCCAGGTTATTTTAAGACTTAGATGCTTGAACATGTAAATAGATACTTGAAAAGGTGGTAAAAAATGTCTAGCAGCCAAACTCAAGATTAAACTTGGCTCTGTGGTCTGCCTTCTTCTGGGAAGTTTCCCCATGAATACAAAGGCAGTGTAGCTAAACATTGTTTGATGGCTGAACTCTGCTTTTCTAAGAGGAGACTGTATTTGATTCTTGTTTGAACAAAAGAGGAATATTGTATTTCTTTCTGAAAAGTAACAGTCTGTCCTTCCCAAAAAAGCCCTCAGTGTGAAAACTTGCGAGGAAGATTTAGTCCATCCAGTATCAAGTAGGGCCCGTTATATGCTCTTAACTTGTATTCTTTAAGAAATTTAAGATGAATAGCCACAGTGTAGTAACTTTGAAAAACTGCAGTGTTTGAAGTGTGATACTGACTGCCCTGTATGTTTTATTTCAAGATTTTTATATGTTTTGTAATGCTTCTGGTTAACTGCATTTTGCTGGCATGACTACGTAACCAAAATGAATATTTTGTACCTTATTGATTTTGTTAGTGCCTGTTGAACTGGAATGAAGACTTCACTTCCTAAAGAACAGTTGTGTCAGAATATTTGACTGGTAAACTCTTGTGAAAATAATATGTATTCTTGCTTTTTAAAAAAAATGTATTTGATATATACTCCTGTAAGAGAGAGCCCAGATGGCTGTCTAGCATCAAGTAGGTGCTGCCAGGATCTTTCATTTTGATAACAAACCCTGTTCCTTTTATAGATTAAAAAAAGAAAGAGGATGTGAAACTGACAGTCATACAAGTGTGTCTGCACTCCTGTGAAGGAGCAGATTTTATTAGAGATGCTTTCAGTATCAATAGCTACTTAGTTTTGGCTTATTTAAAGGAAATTTTTTAATTACCTGATCCTTGCACTCCCTGATCAATGCTGATTACAGTTCTTCACATCCAGTGTGCTGGTCCACAAAGGCTGTGCTGGTGCTGAGCTGTGAATTGCTCAACAAGAGTTCAGCTGTTTCCTGATGTGTCTGTGGCCGATGACTGTGGCCTTCACTGAACTCAAATATTCTTACTGATGACTCGGGGATGCTGATTGCCCAATATCCAGAGCAGATTTGTCTGTTAGGAAATCATGTGAGCTCTCTCATACTGCATTTGATTGTGTTCTTTGATAACTGTCAGAAGCTGACCCTGATGAACTCTGTTTGACAAGTTTATCTCAGCAGCTAGTTCTTAATGTGAACCAAAACCCTTCTTCCAGTTTTGAATTTGGTCTGAATGCAGTGAGCCATTGGCATTTGAACATTTGAAGATGTCTTCTCTCAGTCTCTCAGCTAAAAAGGAGACTCCAGTATCCCAGTTACCTAGTTTCTTCAAACCTAGCACAAAGGTTAGGGAAGGACAGGTAAAACCAGGGGTCAGTGGGTGACACTTTTTTCAGGCCTAGAATAATTCTGAACTAGAGAGCAGGAAGATGACAGCTGGAAACATTTGCCAGGTATCTTGGCCCCGATTCTGGCTTGTGAAAGAGGCACCTCTCTTGGATTAACTCTAGTAAAGTTGTTCCACCACAGGATTCCCCACCTTTACAACATCAGAAGCTTAAATTTCATAGGGGATATTCCTGGTAGATTTTTTTTCTACAGGCCTATTTGAAAAAAACTGTCATTTGGACCAAAGGATTTGTAGGTCTCTGTTAAACTCCACAGGGCTGGTACTAGGTTCTGAGATTGCTTTTTTTCCCTTCCTCCAGTTTCTTTAGACACTCTCAATGAGGGAGTCTGCAATCACTTTATACCTCTCAGCTCATCCATAATTAGTATTCTGTTTGCAAAACTTGCTTCATTTCATATACCCTTTAGAATATGGTAAAAATGGAAGGTTCTCTGGAATCTATTTCTCCCCATTTATTTCTTCTTATTTTAATAGAGTCTGAGTCTTTTTCTCCAGGAAGTCAGGGCGTGTCTGCATCATTTAGGTTTACTTGCCCAGTGGTCTCATCTGTGATTGCTGAATTCCCTGGCTGAGCCATCACAGCCTCAGTGCAGGTTCACCAGACAAGTGTGTCTGCAGGACAGTCTGTTCCAGTTAAGGGTGAGTTTTGCTGTGTTTATGCAACATGCTGTCACACTGGTGTCTTTGCATCTGACATGCATGTTTTTGCATGCAGATCCCTTGTACTGCTCTCCTAGGCAAGCACTTCTGGTGTAAGTTTGTGTTTATTTCATCTAAAGTTAGAAAAAGTTTTGTCCAGAGTGGGTGACAATGCTCTGTTGCAGCCTTTCCATATCTTTCTGTTACCTTAAAGGTTAAGAAATGGGATCTGCACCTCCAGCACCTGCAGCACAGCCCCTTGCCTGCCCTTTGAAGGGAATATGGAGGTTGCCAGTGGGGCAGTGCCAAAGGTGCCATGCAGGCAAGGAAGTTGATGGATTACTGCTGTAAGGCAAGAGCAAGGAGGAGAGAGCGAGCTGGAATATGCGTTTCAAGGTAGAGCTGGGGCTCAGCAGAAGCAGCAGGGAGTGATGAGAACTGCCAGGCTTTGCAGTGCTGCTTGTCCATATTGCACCACGTTTGTCAGAGGAGCTCTGCCAGCCCCGTTGCTCTCACTTCATCCTTGCCAGCTCCAGCTGCTCTCCAGAACTTTTGCAATACAACCCAAAGGCCTGCTGGCCTGGGCAGGGAGAGGAAGTGGAGCTCTGAGTTGTTGCTGTATTCTGTTTTCTGTTTGACTTAGTTTGCAAGCTTGCTTATTTCTAGAAGTGCCACTAAAATTTTCAAGGAAATCCCAGAGTTTTAATGTGATCCAATGTCAGATTGGTTTTCCAGCCTAGCTAAGGTGCTGCGATTTGGAATTAATGTTGCTTTTCTTTTCCAGTGGGTGGCAGTTGAAGCAAAGCAAAAAAAATGTTTATTTGCTTGGAAGTTCATATAGAAATGTATTTAAGGAATGGGAAGAGAAGCTGAAACAGGCCAGCCCTTTATTTTCTCTCCTTATGTTGAGTTCTTTTTCTTTTTCATTGCATCTCCTCTCTGGAGAAACGGGCAAATCAAAGGACCTCTTGTAATGAAAATCCGCCTTAAGTTTCAATCTCTTCTACCTTTTGTGTATTGTTCTGTTGCTTGTTCCCTCATTCTCCTACTAATTAATAACTGTGAGCCCAGTTTTTCTGTCACTAGAGCTTTGCATTGTGTAAGCCTCATTTCAAAACTTTGAGGCAGGGAGCAGCTAACGTTTGCAGCAATGTGTTCAGTTTCTCAGATCTGTATTTTCATTTTGACTGTAACATGTAGCACCACTCCTTCTCCTTTCAGAAACCAAATCTTGACAAATAGTCTTGAACATTCTTATTCTTAGAATTAACTGATTCTTAAAAGTTTAGTATGCAGTATAACCCTAATAACTATTTCCTTGGAAGGGCCAGAGTTTTACTTCAGAGTACTTTCATGCACATTTATTGTATGGAGTTAGTCACAGCTGAGTCTCAAGCATATATTATTAAAATAGCACGTTAGGTTCCAAGTATACATTAGTGCATTGAGTGATTCCATAATTATAAGTAAAACACAAGTGAAGTATGTATTTATGGGAATACAAATACATATTTTTAATGTACAAATTACTGCATTTCTAAATGCAGTAGAGGTTAGGTTAAATCAGTTTATTTTAAATTGTAAGAAGTATGTGTATCAGTGCTGACACCAGAAGTCAGGTTGAGAAAGAATTGCATGTGGATCATGCATGTGGGTTATGTGGAGCATTATTTGACTTACTTTAAGAACTGATTTTTTTTCTTTTCTTTCCAAGCTGTTAAAACAAAACAGTGAGAGGGCTTTTCCAACACTTTCCAGTGCTTTATGTTATGGGAAAATACTTAACACTGAGTAGAAAGCCGGAGAAGTCTTTTATTTTCATGATTTTTCTTTTCCTAGGGATGAGCTAGCAGTTGATTGTCTATAATATGTGATTATACCTAACTTGCCAATTAATCTAGATCTCCATTAAGAAAATGAGGTCTTATATAGGTATTTAATGTAGCTAGCCCAAAATACATTTCATTTCTAAGCATATGTGGCACTCCTCTTTAAGACTGTTCTTAGGTTGATGCAATTAAATACAAAATCCTATGCAAACACAGCCATTTGAAACAACTGTAAACTAATTTGCCACTTGTGTGGATACAAATTGTGCTGCTGCTGGTGTTAGAGCAAAGTTCAATTTGATTGACAGGATGAAACTTATAAAATTATTTAGAAGTCTAAATGGAAAAAAGTCCAGGAAGAAACCTTTTTACCCTTTCTGGCCACATGAAATGAATTATGAGAAATTAATTACCAGAGCAACAATGAGTTGAGCTTTGGCTGGTTGATAACAAAACTGATTTTACTTATCTGCAGTACTCTTTGGTTGTTATGACCTAAAATGGAAATATCTTTTTAAGCTAAAAATGCTCTGAAAGCCATGACATTGCATGGATTCAGTTTCGACAAAGGGACACACTCAAACAGAAAATTAGCCTTTTTTGTGAGTCTTTTTTTGTGACAAGACTTCATAATGACATCTGTGATGACTATAATGCCAGTCAGTAGAAAAAGAAATAATTTATTTTCAGTTCCTTAAATTTAACTGTCAATTACTGGGGTGTCATTTGCTGGAAAAATAACTGTACACACTTCTGTACTGTACACACTTCTATAGACAGTGAAGAAAAGGCTCAAATACTTTTAAAATGTTTTGATGCACACACTTGTAGTGATGGTATGCTTGAATTCTTGAGTTTCTTTTACTGTCTTGAAGAACTAATTCCATTCACAAACCAATTTTATTTTGAGGGCTGTGGAAGGATTTCAGCATTGTTTCTAGTCTTGATTTTAAAATCGTGTGTGTGTGATATGGTTTTTTTTTTTGTGGGTTTTTTGGGTTTTTTGTTGGGTGTTTTTTTTTGTGTGTGTGTCTTTTTTCTAAAGGCAATTTGTTTTGCTTACTACTTCATGCTGCTTTCCAGTGGGTAAGCTGATCCTAATAGTAAAAAAAAAATGGAGTGAGTCTCAACAGAGGGATGTTTTCCTTGTTTGCTTTAAACAAACCATAAGAGTTACACAGCTCTGTTTTGAATTAACAGCTCCCCCAGTTAGGCTGTACACTTAATGCTCCTCAGACATTGTGGTGAGGCAGTAGTATGAGCATTCAAAGGGAAGACAGCCATTTCTAGTGTTTTAGCTTCTTAAAAACATAGAAAAGGGTGCCAGGCTCAGGTAATTGAAAACATTTGCTATAGGCAAAGTGTCCCAGACAAACAAAGATGGAAGAGGATTTCCTTGTGCTGCTGCATTTAGTTTTGCTTTAATTATTAAGAGCACCCTGCTACCTAGTAAGAGTTAAAGGCAACTTTACAACATGCTTGTTTGTGTCTCTGTGCTTTTGGTATTATTCCTGTGGTCCTCTAGCTCTTACTTGGAGTTCTAATGGATGAAGTTGTAGGAAGTAAATGAAGAGGAGCACACTCACCATCTTCTGATCATGGTCTTATTTTCCAAAGTCCACTTAACACCCCTACTAAATTGTTTACCCATTAAATCTCCCTAATTAATTTGTTAAGAAGTTTGCAAAGCTACAAAAAAAGATACCCTTTGTAGTCCAGCAGTTTCTATAAATTCTAAGTCTTTTGTAGCCACTCTATAGCTGCCGTAGCCTGGCTCTGCTTAGCACTGTGCTCAGTGCATGAAGGAATGGAGGGAACCAACACCCATTTCTAGCCTTGCACAGCCTGAGCCCTTCTCTAGTGGAAACTGGATAGATTTCTGTGTAAGTGACAGTGTACAACATTGCATCAAGGTTGGAACAAAGATGAGGGGAATGTTTCTGCCATCATCTCAGGGAAAAGCAAATAGTCTTGAGACTTTGAGTTTTCTTGTGCGTTCCTGGGGACTTTATGATGTATTATAAAGTTTCTGAGGGATTTCTTTTCCCTGAAGTTAGGTTTTACATTAAGTTCTCACACCTCTTGTGCAAATGCAGGTGTGCTGTTAAGATGGGGAGAAAACGAGGTGAGAAACAGAGACAGTTTTGTCATCTTGGAAAAGAAGCTGGAAAAGTTTTTTTGGTTCATTTTGTATTGCCACAGATCCCAGTTAGACTCTCTCTTGGAGCTGTGTTCTGATGCTGACTGCTTCCCTCTGGAAGCAATCAGAGAAGCCCAGAGCAGCAGCATCATATTGTCCTCATGTTTTACCTGAGGTTGTGGTTGGCTGAGCTTGCAAATGTTCACACTCAACTAAACCAAATTTCTCTTTTTGAATCCTCTGAACACTTGATCTGATGAACTGCAGCAAAACCTTTTAAATCAGGAAACCCTCAAAAACTTGCTTTTCTGTTGTCCACTCCACACTCTTCCTTGACCTTTGCTTTCTGTGATACAGGTTTCTGTAATAAATAAGATACAACACACAAAAACTGATTTTAAGAAACTCCACTGGGTCCACTTTGATATTTTTCTTAGTTTATTCCTTCCAGAGAGAGATGGAAATTCGCTTGTGCTCCTGGGCAAGTTTACATTTCCACAGAGAGTCGATTTGCAAAACAAATAACCAATTCTAATGGTAATGCAGCACATTGCATCCTGCTAGTAATTTAATAAATTCCTGAGATCAGTCATTAAGTCATCTTTCTGTACTCTTTATTTTTCACATGGCAACTGCTGTTTTTACAGGTGTCCCAGTTTAGGAGAAAAAGCAAATTGATGGTCTCTGAAAATGTTTACAACTTTAATATCGAGTTTTTCAGAAGTGGATGGTAAAACTCCAGAGAAAAAATATGATGTAAAAAATGTAAATTGTATTGTGGCCAAAATTAAGTCTCCTGGTCACCCTATGGGAATGGAAGTGGAAGTCTTTTTTTTTTTTGCTTCTGAACAAAAGTGTGCTCTTGTTAACCCATTTGCAGTTTGCCATTACATGCTTCTGGGATGTTACAGTAAGTGGTTTGCTTGTCTTAATCTCTTCAAAGGAGCAATTAAAAGATACTTCTTAAAAATCACTGAGGTTTTGCATTAACCTTCCCAATGGGTGTTTGTTCAGTGGCTAGAAATATAGGAGCTACTACCATGAGCTGACATTGAGAAGTTGCTTATAGCTTGAGGTTTTTCCCTTTCAAAATGCTTTGTAAAGTCACCAGAGCTGTGAATAGTCAGTGTAAAACTCAGAGCAACTGTACTGTGATCAAACAATTCTGCAAGTATACACAGTTCTTTACTCTGAGTGTGCCACAGCTTGTGCTTGTTTGATTTAGTGAAATACTTTAGAAGAAGTGATAAGACATTAGTGTGAAGTGTAAGGGTATAAGAAGAAAGTCATGTATTCCTGTAAAACCCCACCTTTGGAAATGTATCAGGGTATAGAAGTTTTGGTTCTTTCACAGTAGCTGTTTTGTTCTTCTTAGTTAGATTTTCCTGTGTTTGAAAGGGTCTTTGTTACACTCTTTGGCTCTTCTTGCCGTTGATATACAGGGCTGGGGTTTTCCTGTTCAGGGAAAAATTGGCCAGACTCACCATGGTATTTCTAATAAAGCTCAGAGAGCAGAGCATCGTCTTGGAAAATTTAACAGATTGGGTTTTATTCAGCTGGTGTATTTTGGACCTTTACCATATTCTCATTTATCTCTCACTTACAGAAACACTCTAAAATGGCAACCATTTAATCTTTTTTAGATTATAAAGCCCTTGTTATGGCTCCAGAGTTTGAAGGCTGAAACTTTACTGCATGCTTTGATCTACATTTGTTTTGTTTTAGTGGTTTTTTTTTTCCCCAGAACCTGTGGAAACATTCAAAGTCCTGATTACTCTCAGGGGGTAATATAACTTTTTATGGAATCAGATTGAAAAAGGTCGCTGTTAAATTAATGCAAACATACACATGCTTTATTTTGCAAAGTTGTATTTATTGCTAAATCCTGACTCTTCTCTATGAAGGCACAGCTTTAACAATTCTGCTTTCTGCCTTCAGACTGGTTCTTTGCGAACAAGGAAAAGTTTCTTAGTGAAGTTTTGTATGAAACATCAGGGCTTCTCTCTTGTCTGCCCTCCAACTTGTTTTCTGTTATTCATGTTCTAGTTACTGTCCAACTTCAGGAGAGTAATTAGAGTTCAGGTTTGAGTTCAGGACAGGTGCTGTCTGGGTATTTGGCTGCAATAAAGTTATATCAGTTGCCACAGGTATTATTTCCAACATTTGTTCTTGAGTTCACTGTGACTCCTCATTCCTGAGAATGAGGATCATGCAGTTCAGTTTGATTGCTGCTCCATTTACAACGGGGAAAGCTTGTCTTCTGCAGCTCTGCCCAGTTTATCTGGAAAAACAGGAAATGTTTTCAACCTCTGAAGCTCATTTAGATGGATTCTTCTCGGTTTCACTCAGTTGTCAGCTATTATTTCCTGGCAGGTGCCAAGGCTGCATCTGTTCCCTGAAGGACTGTGTCACTGTAACTGAGATTTACCATAACCTGGATCTTAAAAACTGTGGGCTAGCTAAAAGAAAACTCATATATGGGAAGGTACTTCTAAGGAAAAATCAGAAAAATGGCTAAAGAAAACTCATATGTGGGAAGGTACTTCTAAGGAAAAATCAGAAAAATGGCTAAAAAGCCTGCAAAATATTTATTTTGTTCTTTATTATTCGAGTTAAATACAGTTAATAGACTTTAACTCAGTTGAGTTAAAATTTTGTGTTTAGGCTGTACTAGAAACAGGAAATACAGATTATTGCTCTGTGCTTCCTGAGAAAAACAAACCTGGCAACTTCTTGGGTTTACACATTACTCATCTACTATCTTGTGTATTCAAGGAAAAATCCCAGATGCTCTTCTGATGATGTGACTGTTTCTGTCTTGCATAAACGTAGTCAGATGTGGTCTGTATCTGAGAGTTTTGGAAGACAGTGAAATCCTTGCCAAGTATGAAAGACAGGTATGACAGGTGAGTACTCTTGGCAGACATTTTAGTTTATTATGCAGCTATTTGAAGTGGCAAGCTTTCAAGTTTCCACTTACAAAGGAAGATAACTGCCAACAGGATCACTGGGAACAAAGAGTACAGTGGGATAGAAATAATGTCCTTCTGTCCTTTGGTAGAACAGGTCACTGTGTTTCATGATGTGCTGGGGGGATCCACTGGGCAGAAATCATGCCAGTTCCAGATCCTGTGTGTATATCACATCTCCCATTGCCAGACAGAAAAATCAGTTTATGAAATGTTGGAGAATGCCCAAATGGAGGTTAGTATGCAAACTACAGCTGAGGCAGCCTGTAGTTATGTGAGAGCTTCCTTAAATATGTAAGGCTGGAGGAAGATGGGGGTTGTTGTTGTCCTTTAATTCTTTGGGAATTGTACCTTATTTTTCATTTATTTACTTGTTTGCTTAAACTGCTCTGAGGATAGTGTCCTTAATCTTGTCCTTTGTATTGTGATTTTCCATAGACTTTTCTGTGTCAGTGGGAGGTGGAATTACCATCATTTTAAAAGAGGAAAATTGTTATGGGGAAAGTAGAAGATTCTCATATATATTTATGATGCTAAGCTCATATTTTGTTTTTAACTACACCTGTGCCTCCAAAGTATATTCCAGGTGATTTCCCATGTCCTAATAAAGAGCTGTAATTTTTTGGATGAAACTTCAAAACTCCTCTGTCCCTTTGAGGCAGAAAACCTGCCAAGTCTGTGGGATTTCCATGCTTCAGTGTGGTGATTGAAATTAGACATAGATGTGAATAACTGAAAACACATCTGTTAATCAGATGATAAACAACTTCATTGGAAATTTCTTTCCCTCATGCCTTCAGTGCATGTCAGAGGCTGCTGTTGCCATTGTGAGTGAATCATTTGGGTAAGAGAAGTCATAACATACTCTTTAATTGTATGGCTAAGTACACAGAACATGGGAACTACCAATTAACTAATCCTGCATTGTAATATCTTTTTACTGTTTTGTCATTCAAAAATGTATTTTCAAAGGAAGAGGAACAGTCTGAAAGAAATATGTGCTTATTGTGTATTCTTGTATTCAGGTGGTTTTGGTGCCTTCTGTGCATGTGTCAGAATACAGGAAAGTTCTGGTGTTACAACAGCCCAACTTATAGGTGATAAAATTTGATTTTGCTGAACCTGCTGAGAAGCTGGGATTCTAGTCAGGGCTGTTAGATCCATGTGTGCATTCCTGGCATGTGTTTGGCATATGTCTCTTCCCAAGAAGACTTGTACTTATTTAGGAGCTTAGCTGAAGCAGGCAGTGATGGTCCCTGGCATGCATCCTGACAGCCATACTGCCACCTCAAAGGAGCACAAGAAGTTAATTTGGTGATATCTTATGCTCCATACACTTACACGTGAACGATTTATTCCTTGCAGTTGTGGAGAACTTAATTTCCAAGGTTTATATAAAAGTTTATATTCCAAGTTTATATAAAATAAATATTATTTTATTATTTTTTTCCAGACTACTTTTATTCCTAGTTTCTAGACCTAGGAATTTCAGGTAAAAATTTTTATTATCACTCCACCTGTAGTGGTGTGGCTCCTTGTTCTTTACCATGTTTTTACCATGTTTTTTTTTAGTAAACTCTATGTTCCCATGTAGTCCCATAGCTTGCTTGAGCAGGAATATTTATGTCCATAAGCTGTGACAAAAGGAGTGGTGAAACCACTCTAGAAGTGATATGAGCTAATGTTATCCTGCAATGAGAGGGAAAGAATTCTTCTAAATATACTTAATGGGGGCATGTCACTTGAAATAGATAAGCAGATTAAAATCTCTGAAAATCCAGAACTCTGTGTCTACAACCTGCTAGTTTGATGGAGATGGAAAAAGCTTATGTGTGCTGCCTGTATCCTGAAGTCCAGACCATCAGGGTCTGCCCTCTGGATGATTAAGACAAAGGTGAAAGCTAGCAACAAAAATAATTTTGCAGTGCCTCTCCATCTTCTTCCCCCACCTGTTGCTTTTCCACACCACCCTTCCTGCAGGATTCAGTTGTTACAGTTTTCTAAATTGGCTTAATTCTTTTGTCTTTCAAACAAGTTAAATCAATTGTTGCTCATCTGCATCTCTCTTCTTTATCTCTAGGTCTGCTGCTAGTGTGTGTTGTCAGTGTTCACAGTCCAAAACATTTATTTTACCTACAAGATACCAATGAAGAACCAATCTTCAGTTCTTAAGGAGCTCTGGTTATCTCTATTAGGTGATCTGAAGTGATATTTTGCATTGCTTATACTGTTGACCTTAAATGTCATGTTTCAGCATCTCCTTCCTACTAGATGCTTAAGCATTATTTATGGAGTGTTTGTAAACTTCCAGGCAGAGTGTCCCAGAATGTTTGGTGTGTTCCCATAGAGCTGAGCTGTATTTGGACAGCTGGTTAATGCCATAAAGCCTCCCTAGAGGCTGCTGCTCTCTGGCTGCAATTCCTCCACCAGTCAGATGGTTTGTGATAGTTGTTCTGCAGTTGTGGCTGTGATGGACAATCTGGATTTTAAAATATTGTCTCTTCTATGTAACTGTTGTTTGTGGGGCTTGTTGAGCTGAAGTAATTTTGCTTTCATCTCTAAATACAAGCCATAAATTCAGCAATTTGTTCCAAGATGAGAGCTGGTGTTAATAAATCCTATTTTTAATACTACAGTTTGTCACCAGTCTTCATAATTAAAGCACCTTGGCAATTACATCTATTTTGTTTTATTAAAGCAAACTAAGGAAGAGAATGTTAAGGGTTTCTCAAGATCATGGTGTATTCAAGGTCAAACTCAAAGAAAAACAGCACAGTTCAACTTGAGAGCTTGTCTACTTCTATGGATACTGAGCCCTTTCTAGGAGCAGAAGGTGCTAATTGCTGCTGTGTAATCTACTGTATCCCCATGCTTGTTTATTTTTGGATGTGAAAATGAGGTTTTAGTCATTGTTTGTAGTGAGTCCAACATCTGTTGAAACCCAAAAGAATGCTACTCTTACTACTTTCCTATTTGAGAGGTGCCTGGTGAAACTAAGGTGAGCCTGGTATGAAGAACTTCAGCTGTAGTTTTCCTCCAGGTACCTGGAAAACTCCAGGTAGTTTTCCTCAGGTGTTGTGAAATTTATACTTTGCTAATAGTAGTTAATATATTGGAAAGAAAATAATAAATTTAATCTTTATATTTTAAGTTCTCTTTTGCCACTTCCCTGGGTAGTTTTCAATTCCATAATTCCTTCTATTTAGCTAGGTTTACTCAGTATTATTTATTGTGAAGGTTCCAGTAGGGGAAGCTTGAGATTTTGCCAGGAAGCAGTTTCCTGGATAAATAAGTTTTACTTAACACTGTTTAATATGTAAACTGAGAACTTGTTAATTAAGGTGCTATTAACATCTACATCAAGCCTGGCCTCTAGACTTACATCCAAAGCTAACAGGCAGCTCCATTCATCTGCCCTTCAGCTCTTCCACAGGTTGGTTGGCTCCAATGTCCAGCCACTCACCAAGCACATATCCTGCATCTTAACATTGCCCCAAGCTTCACAGGACATTGTTCAGTATCAAAGTCCTTCAGTTAACTGAAGGAGACTCAGTATGTGTATTTGGTATAATACCATATGAAAAATAGTACTACTTTATTTTTGTTCTATTTTTTTACTGTCTGATACAGAATTTTCAGTAATCCTTGCAGTATGGAAGATCCTGAGCTCTGAATAGCCTAAATAGCTCTTGACTGATAAGAAGATTTTTAGTTTTACTAATAAGAAAACAGCTTGTTTTTCAGGCCATTTGAAATAAACTTGTTTCAGGCCACTTGAAAGGAACAGCTTCTGAAAAAAAGATGTCTACTATTCTCACTTGCAATTTTATAAAAATATACCTCAAAAGTAAGGAGGCAGTCTACAGACTGCTTGAGATGCCCCTTGGAAAGAAGGTTTGCTGATTTTGTTTCTACTTAGAGAACTTTTGAACTTTCAATAAGTATTTGTAATGGCAGATGACCTGTCCCTGAAATTCTGAGGTATACACTTACTCAGCACTCTTGGTCTTTGGTTTATGAGTAAATGAGGGAGCTGGGAATTTCCCCAAGAATGACTCATATCAAGGAGGAATCCTAATATTCTTCTTTCTGATCCTGGAAGCACATTAATTAACCTGAGTGTGTAATGAATCTTCCAGAAATTACAGAGAGATTGTTCATTCCCCTTCCTGTAGGAGACAGGATGAAAAATTCTGACTATCAAACCCAAGTGAAATAGGAGCATGTCACTGGCCATCCTGATACCTTGTTTAAATTGGAACATCCACTCTTTCTGTTGATTGTTTTTGAAAGAAAGGATAAAACTCTGAGTTTTAGAGTATAATCCTTAGATATGATGAAATCGTGCTACTACTAGAGAAGCCTTTCTCTATTCATTTGGTCATCTTTGTTCTCTAGTAGATAAATGGTGACAGTGAATTAGAATGGAGGGAAATGGATCACAAACCTGAACCGTTTTCTTTTTCTCCCATCCTGAGCTCATTAATGTCATGCTGTGTTCCACTGAGCTCTGAATCTGTGCAACTATCTGGAATAACCAGAGTCACTGCTGTGTAGCTGTTGTAACTTCACTAGATGATGCTAGGAGAAACTTTACTGCCACTTTTAAACTTGCCACTTGCTTAAAGGCTCTCACCCTTCTCTGTTTGAGAGCAGAAATTAATATTTCCATTGTATAGCATACTGAAGGTTTATTCTGAATGAAGCAAGAGCCAAAAAATATTTACAAGTGAGGAAAACAAACTGAACAGTGTTTTTTCTTTTGTAGGCAGAGTTTATTGGACTTGTTTGTCCTAAATTTTAACATGGTTGGAAGTTACAAACAGTGGTTGTGGAAACAGCTCTGCCCTAGTACTGATTGGGTCTTCTAATTTGCTTTTGTATTCTGTAACAGTACAGATTAATGCTTAAAATGCTTCTGCTTCCATGGTTTTTTTTGTTCAAAGATTCAAAGTAAAACACTAGAACTGCTCAGATGTACTTTCAAGGTGGGTGAAGTACCCATTTCTTGAGCAGTATGTGCACTATGAATTGTTGCTCCATAACTGTACTGAGTACTTGGGGCATTTGTTACTTGTATCTGACTCTTTCAGAGGCAACAATCTTGGGAAGTTTTAATCAAGTCTGTAATAACTAGGGATTTAAACTTTTGTAACTCTTAATACCCCAATTTATACAAGTCTCTTGATGTTTATGTTGCACTGAACCTTTTAGCCAGTGTTAAGCATTTTGAGAAAGGTCAATATGCAAATCCATTCTGCTGTATGGCTAATACAATTCATGAACACCATAAGAATATGATTAGCACAGTTTTAAAAAAATAACTATTTTCAGTTTCTCTTAGTTTGCTTATGCTGTTCAGGTGTCTTACATCAGTCTATCTTCCACTGTAAAAGAATGCTATTGCTAGAAAAATGTTGTAAGATTATTTACAATGACAAGAAAGAATCTCTAGTCACCATTTTTCCCTGTTTCTTCCTTGAGAAGCACTTGTTTTATTTTCTAAGTACTCTTTTGCCCTTTAAAGAATGGCAGGGCAGATGCAGGCTTTTTTGCTCTAGAGGTTTCTGTAGTTTTTGTGGGTAACATCTGAAGTCAGCAGCATGGAGTTTGTTCTCCATTTTCCTTTTTCACTGTTCCTTTGGAAAAGGAAGCGAAGGCAGTTTGAGGAGTCTGTCTCATTTGCCTGAGATGTGTAGATTGTCAATACATGCAGGTTTTTTATAGCTGCCTTTAATCAATAATCCTAACAAAACAAGGGAAAGGGTTCAATAAAACCACTAAGAAAATACTTCATGACATACACTCTTTCCATCAGAAATGCTGGAAACATATTCCTCATTTAGACAAGTAGATATGGATGTTCTGTTTTACCATCTGTCCAGGGAGCTATTTTATCTATTTATATATTCTTTGTAATCAATATTACATCAGATTTTTAATATATATTTAATGAATATAAGCTGAATATCACGATGGCTTTATGCAAGTATTTTTCTCGTAACTTTTTAAAATGGAAAAAACCCTAGACCTGCAGTGGAAAAAAATGTTAGTGTGAGGAGATCATTATGAAAATGATTATTCTTCCTCAGGATATCTGATTTTTATGCAGATGGTATAAATTTGCATATCTTAGCAATAAACAGTGTTTCTCAGTACACATCTTAGATGAGCAAAGGACACTGACAGCTGCAAGAGACTCATATGAAATTCTTTTCTCCCTTCACATTTCCTCAGATGAATTTTAAGTGCTTTTTTTTTATAGTTCTGACTATTTCTCACAGTTTCAGGGCTTTATTTCTAGAGGTAGATTTAGTTTTAGAACAGTTAACACTAATGCTCTAGTTGGGAAACTGCAACTTGGACAAGGAGATATATTACAGGAGCATAAAAATTACTTTGACAATACTGGTTTTGAATTAAGGCTTTTTCACAATACAAGCAAGTCTGTTTTTCAATATAGCTGTGTTTCAGGTCTGAGTACTTTTTTTTTAATAGTCTCACAGAGACAGAATAAAGTTGTCTGTTAAAGGCTGGAAATGGAGTTGTCTGCAGCTCCTTCCACAGAGTTCCAAATTCATTGGGCCAAAGCTGCTTTAACTTTTGTTTACTCTCAAATTATTCATGATGTGGAGTAACTTTTCATAAGGAGTGGGTTATGGGCATCTACTTATGTCATTTTAGTTGTGTGAATTGCCTCTTAGTCCTGGTCACAGAACATGTCTGTGGGTTCATCGGTAATTGCTAACATGGAAAAAGAAGTATTGGAACAGGATTTATGTACTCACAGTGCTGGAGAGGAAGCAAATATTGAGAGCTGTGGGGAAAATCCAGCATTCTGTGGCCAGCAGAGTTCTTAAGGCAGAAAGGAGTCTTCTGGGCTGACTTGTAGTGGGGATGTGGCTTCTGGTAATTAAGAGGAGAGTTCCTTGCCAGCACCCACTGCTCACTCACTGGAGCCATGAGGATGTGTGGGAAGGAGGGTATGGACAAAACAAAGTGAAAGGTATTTCAGAGTTACAAAATGCTGGGATAATTAAGTAAGCTGTGATTTAGAAAGCTGTGTAGTGAACAGTATGAAAGTGCTGCTTGGCATTCAAGGAGGGAAAGAATCAAGGCAGCGTGGACAGAGCTAATCCACAGAGGAAAGATTTGGAGGCAGGGTTGGGCAGACCATTAAGGATACATCTACTCAGATAAATGACTCCATGTGGAAAGAGACTTTCCCACTCAGCTGCCTGGGGACCTGCCGTCTTTCCATGCTGGCAGTTAAGAAAGGGATCTTCTCTAATTGCAAGTGGGAACGTTTGCATTTGGAGCTGGTAGGAGCATTCTGGTTCCTGTAGGCTTCACTTCCCTACATACTGCCCCATATCTGCCTGTCTGTTAAATATATGATCACCCTGTCAAGGCTGTACACACCATGAATGCTGATTGCCTGGGGAGCATTCTGGTTTACAGCTGTTTGGTCTTCCTTGTAAGTTTTTCTGTGCCAGTAGCAGCCATGTACTATCCTTTTTAACTTAGTGATTTAACAGAAATTGCATGCCCTGATGGTATGGATGCTTCCCAATCATGACATGACTATTTAGGTTGCTGTAAAAAGTGTCTTAAAGAAGCACTTTAATGGTAAAAGAATGGTAGAGCAAAAAGTCAGACTTGATGGGAAGTTGCATGTAAAGTAACCAACATTTCAACTCATTTATTCATTCAGTAATGGAGGAAATGATAGGCTATAATGAGCCAGGAAAGCTTCTCTGTAGTAAAATCATAGAATACACCATTGCTTCTGCAGGCTGAGTGGGACATGAGAGCACAACCAGGATCTAAGGGTTTGTGTTCTGTTACTTTTTTGGGTTATCTACAAGTACTCTCGCAAGACAGTTGCATTTTCTTCTTTAAAGTATTTTTTTAGACATGTAATGCAGTTTGTGTCTTATCATGCTGTTCATTAGTGCAATGACCCAGATGCTGACTTACTGTTAAGTGACATTTTGGGGTAAATTTCTTCTCTCTGTGTGTAGTGTCTTGCATACGCAAACCAAACATCTCATTTTTAAATGATTCTCCAGTTTTTAGTATGATGAGTGCTGGAGTGGAAGCTGGAAAAATCCATGGCAGATAATAAACATGAGATACTTTGATTTGCACTCATCCCCAGAAATTTGGTTCCTTCAAGTAATAGGACTGGCTTCCTGTGAGATGGCCAGAGAGTGTTTTTTACAGATCTCAGTCCCCAGTGTTACTCAGCTGTGCTTATTTCATCTCTTCTCTGCAAAAGTGAGTGATGTTTTCAGAGGCAGTGATGCACATATCCATAGGTGACTTCACTGTTTATTATCAGTTATTAAAACATAGAAAAAGTCTTGATTGGGTTTAGTCACTTATATTTCTCTTGTTGGTTTTTTTGCCTTCACATTCTAGGTAAAAATAAAATCCAGGATAAAAGGATGATTCCTGCCTACCTTGAGCAGGAATCCTTTATGTACCAGGAAATAGCAAGGAGCAGGAGCATCGTGCACAGCAAGGCAGCTTTGGGCCATCTTACTGTCTAATGTCTGACTGAAGTGACTAAGTATGTTTGTGACCCTCAGGGAAAAAACAGCTTCTCAGAGAAACAAACAAAACAAACCCAGTAATGCCAGATGCTGTCAGGAGTAGGGAGCGTGTCCCTTTCTCTGTCCACAGTTAGTAAGCAAAATTTTTGGTTCACAAACCTTATGTCCTTTTACTTTAAAAGCTGTGATCTAAATCATGCATCCATGAACTGGATTGTATTTCCTATGATGAGGTTATCTGAGCAGTGGATTTCCAGCATGTATGAATGATAATACAGTTCTCTCAGCTAATGAATATTCTTGCTTTCCAGATACTTGGAGGATTAGGTCATAGTGCTGGCAGTAGTGTAAGTTTCTGGCTTGGAGGCTTGTACTTTGTGAGAGGCACTTTGAGTGTATAATCTGCTGGTGGTTTCAAGAGTGCAAAGTAAATTTGTTCTCTAATCGGAATGTTTTAGAAGACATTTTTGTGTTTCTGTTGAATTCTGAGTTTCTCTGTTTCCATTTTTTGCTACTTCATTGTTCATATGGAGATATTAATCCATTAACTGTAATCAGCTGTCTTTATGGTGGTTGTCTGTTTCAGAGTTAAGGGGGGGAAAAAACAACAAAACACTCCTTAAATAATTGAAAAATCTCCAGAGTTCTGAAAAGAAAGGAAATGTCTATTCAGTTGTAAAAGTTTAGCTATAATGTTTTGATGTTGTTTTCTCTTTGGTTTGAAAACATGTTGTTGGCATTTTGTGTTATTCTCTCTGGGAAATTATGCTCAATTTCCAGGAAGCTTGTGATTGTGTAGAAAATCAGAGGCTTTGTGTAGATGATAATATATTAGAAAATAAGTCTCAAATGTTATACTGCATCCAAGACAGATCCAGCAAGAGTGAGGGTGGTGCCTAAGAATGAGCTTGACTCTGTGTTTGACTCTGCTTTTAAGGGATACTAAGGGAGTACACCTGCATGTGTATCCCTGCCCACTGTGATGCCTAGATAGAAACAGTATAAAAAAAAGTGGATTTTCTCTGGCTATTTTCCTTTGGTTTGATACTTCTGAAAGCTGTATAAGTTGCTTAGCTTTTCTCAGCGTGCTGGTTGTTACAAGAATGGCTATGAACCCAATTGCAATGTGCTTCCTCTGGAGTGCTCATATTCACATGAGAAACTTGAGGTACAGTTTTTGCAGTCTGGTCATGCTAACTAAATACTGGCAAATTCCTTGGACATTCTTGTGGAAGTGGGAGCTGAGAGCTAGTCAAGGGCTCAGACTTGCAGCCAGGGCTTTGCTTAGTGACACAGAGCCAGAACTGATGCAAACCTTGGCTCCAGAGTGTATTTCTGTAGTGACTAAGAGGTGTAGCATCATCCCTTTCACCTAGTAATTTTTTTATTCTTGCATGGAGGGAACTGTTTTATTTAATTGCAGGAAAAACACACTACTCTATTTGCTCCTCATGTTAGGGAAAAAAAAAAGTTTCCTTATTAGTCTTAACTTACACAGGCCCAGAAAAAAACCAGTCTTCTATCTAATATTTTGGACATGGTCCCATTTTATAATGTGATTTGATATTAATGAACTGTTCCCTCACCTAGACCTTCACCAAGCCAGCTTCATTGTATTAATTCTTCCATGCTGTTGCAGTTGCTACTTATCAAATGATAACAGTTTGTGCTATCAGAAATCATGAACAAAGTCTTTGGGATTCAGACAGTTTTTCTCCTCATGCATTTTTTTAATGTGTGATGTTTGGGTTGGAAGTTAATGAACAGGATTCAGTTGTGCTTTTGTTGCAGACTTGATTTTGTTGGTGGGAAGCAGCATTCCTATAGTACTTTTATCTCTGTTTAGTCCTGAGCATTCAAAGAGGAAGAAGAAATTGGGAGTGTTTCAGTGGCTATTTCTTATGCACTTGTAAAGAAAAAGCAGCTGACAGTACTTCCCCCCTCTGCCCCCTGAGTAGTGGGTGTGGAATATCAAAAAAGGCAGCTTTGTTGATCCAAATGTTCTTGTTCTTTTTCCAAAAAAGGACAGTCAGTGTAAAATCCTTTTTTTATCTTGAAGCATATGTTACATAACAGCCTGTCCTGCTGTCTGTTTCAGAGCCCAAAATTTCCTCAGTTTACTGATCTTGGTAGTGTAAAACCTGTCTTACTCAGCACACTTGAAACCACTTTAAGAACAGTCAACTGTTGTTACTGAGATAATTGTATATTAGCATATGCTCAAATAAATCGGGCTGCATGTCTTCCAAAAAACCCATAAAATTAGATCTGCTTTAGTTCTTCCTTGCCTGTTATCTGCTTTCCCCTCAAGGGAACTTCTCAGGAGTTTGTGCTGCCAAGATTGAAGGAGTTGGCTTGTTTAGAAAAAGGTTTCTGATGCTCATATTTTGAAAAGGGAAAGAATCAGTAATTTCTTTGGCCTTGAAAGTGTTGAGGAAATATCAACAATTTATATGGCAGCCATAAATTCAGGCACTTTGGGGATGGCTGAGTGTTGAAAAAAGGCATGGAAACTAGGAATTATCTGTGCTTCTGGCTGAGTGGGATGAAACCAAGGAACATCTCTTGCTACATGGCTTATCTACATGGATTTTCTCCAGAATATTGCAACACAAACAGTGATGGGTTTTATTATGTCATTGTTTCTGTTTGTAGCCTTGTCACAACCCAACAAAAGCAGAAGTATCTAAAAGAAAATACTGGACTAGGGGGGGAAGGAAATGGTAACTACATTTTTCCGAGCTAGGTTTGCAGGACACTGTGAAGCACTTTAAACAAAACCAAAGCCAACCCTAAAGCTTCTAACATTTACACTGGAGCTTTGTGTGTAGAATTACCATTTTGAAGTTATGAATCAAGAAAAAAAATCATTTGGCAATAAACTTAACAGCAAGTAAATTGAATTGTGGTGTTAAATTTCTTGTCATCTTTTCTCACTTCTCATAGTCCTGTCGTGTAATTATTTAAGAATATTTTATGAAGATAACACTGTTTTAGAAATATTAGTGAAGAAATGCTGCAGTGTATCTTTTTGACAAGGTTGAAAACAGCAAAGAGAGTAAGCCTCTTTCAAACTGACTTCATTTTTAGACTGACTTCTTCCTACAGAGCAGCAAATAGAGACCAGAGATTGCAACAGATCCTGCTAAGGTTCTCTGTAGAGTAAGTGTAGGTGTGCATTATAGACAGTGGTCAGCATCATCACTTTGGTTCACTTTGATTTTGCTTTGGAAAGAATATCTGGGAAGGGAGTTCTTCAGGAACTGTAACCAGCCTGTCTGCTTCACGTGGGTTTATCTGTACAGTAAGCATAAAGCAGTGTACCTGGGAACAGAAGAACCTTAATGTCCACATTAGTGGTCTGCCCAGGTGAAGGCTGCTAATCACACTTCTGGCATCTCTGCCTGCAGGCTTTCTTTGTTATCATCATGAAAGTAGCATCAGAATCACCTTTGTAGGCTGTGCACAGAGAGGAAAGAAATCCTTGTTTGTGATTTTGGAAGTGATGTGGGGGCATCATGTGAAATTGTTCAGTACTGTGTTGCTCTCTTTCTTGAACAGCTTTTCCATTTCAGGGGAGTTTTCTTATTTACATTTCTCTGGATATGTAGCCCCCCTATCAGTGGTGGAACAGCCCCTGCTCTGGTTGTGCCTGTTGGCTTTTTTGTCCCTCCAGTGCTCTGTTGTTGGCTGTGTCAGGGTTTCCTGCAGATGATCCACTGCTTTGATGTTACTTCCCACTTTGTGTAAGAGTCAAAATGGCATTTTTGTGTCTGGCTGCTGTTAGAGGTAGCTTGCCCTGGATGTTTCTAGCAGAATGACAGCAACAAGGGAACCCTGACAGTAATGCCTTCAGTGCCAGCATGAGTCCCTGGTAGCTGCTGTGTGCTGTTGGAAGCTACAAATTTCCCCCTTTGTCCTTTGTAGGGGGACAAGATTTTTAATCTACTGGGAATCATGTTTTTTTCTGTCAAATCTTGTGAAAATTCTCTTTGGAATACTTAAGATTTTAATTTCTTTTGAAGATTTCTTTAAACCATGTGTTACAAACACATCCACATGAGAACCAAATATTTGTTCCTTCAACAATGTCCTTGACATTGATGGTGTGAAGATGTTTTAATTTTTTACCCTTCTTGCTCCATGCATATTATAGGTGATAGTATGGCTGATTTTCTTTCCTTATTAAATAGTGAAAGCTCTCAATTCTAAAGCTTTGTGGAAATTACTGTGGATTTTGCAGCATCCCAGGTCACACAGAATGTGCTTTCATCTTGCAACAGGGCAGGGCAGGGATCCTTGACTGAGTAAATGTGCTGGGCAGCATCTGATGGTGTGCTGGGAATCAGTGTGGCCATCACCCTGGATTTCAGAGAGAATAACGTTAGTAAAGGATTTTTTTCTCCTAGCTTTGGAACTGTTTGGGATACTGAAGCTGTAATTTAGACTTGCAGTATTTTTGCAGTTCTCATCTTGTTTTTTCCACCATTGGTATTGGATAAAACCACAACCTTTAAGGAGAAGAGTTTGTCTTTAGTACTTCATAGCATCAATACAGATTGTATGAGTAGAGTATAAAATCTCCTTCAACTCATAGCTGGTATTCTGTAGCATTTCCAGTTCTTCACAGATACAGCTCTTAAAACTAGAGTCAACACTTGTTCTGTCACTTCTCAAATAATTACAGAGACTACAGAAGGACTCTTGTCTAAAATGCAGTAAGCAAAACACAATGTACTGCTTTCCATGGTTTTCCTTTTCAAATGTGACAAAACTTGGGATGAATGTTTTCAACAGGGATTTTGAGAAACTGTTGAATTAAACTGAATCTCATTCACTGAGTTCCACTGCCAAAAACAGTTTTAAGGGTTTCAATCTTTAGCTCTGTGATGCTTTCTAGAGTTAGTTCACTGGCACCACAATGCAGTGCTTGAATAGAAGTTGTGTGGTATTATATTTGTTACTTTTTGGTGATGGTACTTGGAATATACATGGTTGGCCAGGTTAAGTATGAAAAACAAAATATGCACTTATCTACTGAAATATTTGGGTTTCAGACATTTCTGTGACAAATTGCTCTCATATATTGCTCATATACGGTGCAGCTACCTGATTGTGCTTAAGGAAATGCTTCACTTACTGCACATCTGGGGGTGGGTTTTGCTGCAGTGTCCAGAAACTGTCTGTAAGTGCAGTATTTTCTCAGATAATCTTTAAAAATGATGCTAATAGGTGTTCCTTTACTCATTTGATTGCCTATCGAGATGCCTAGAATTCTGTCTGGGAATTTTTGTGGCTGTGTAGCAATGAAAAAGGAAAATAATGTGTACCTAAAAAGCAACAAAATAATGTAAGCTTTAGATGATTTATTTTCCTCCTAGTTCCCCCTCCTTGTATGTGTGATATACTGGGATAGGGACATGTGGGGCACACAAAAATTGTCTTCCTCCTTTTTTTTTCCCAACCCACACTTCATTCCACATGTCAAGAAAAACAAAATTTGAAAACCCCAATCTGTTTGTTAGTTTGTGAATTAATTATTTGATCAGAATGGTTGCGTGTTAATGAACAGCAGGGCCTCTGTGTTTAAAAAAATGAGCAAGGTCTAAATTGAAGGCATAATTGCTACTTACTTTGAACAGGACACAGATAAAAGGGTATCTAAAATTCACTCTTTGATTGTACATGTTACAGGGTTATTGGGGTTTTTTTTTTGGTATGTGTCAGTTGGCTGCTCATGATGTCAAAGCCACATTCAAGACTTTCAAACTTTAGAGGATGAGTTCTGTCAGCTATGATGGCTCCTGAGAGCTCTGTATTGCTTCTTATAACTCTCAGACCAAGTCTTTTATTCTATGATTTTTCTTTACTTGTTTCTACTTAGGTTGTGTATCCCTGTGAGAGATGGCCCCCTTCTTACGGATATCTTTCAATGCGTTTGAGCTTGGACCTGTGCAGAATCAAGGGGATCAAGTGCAGCCTTTCTGTGCTATCAAGATGAAGGAAGCATTGACTACAGGTGAGGTTACAAATGATGCTGCTTTTCTGAATATGAGTAAGTTTTTGAGAAATACAGTGATCGTTCTTAGTCTGTGAATGATAATAAGTCCTACTGTTCCTGTCATGCCAAACACTTCAACGTGAGCATTTCTTCCAGCCTGGAAGAAATTATGACTTGTTTTTATCCCCATCTTAAAACAAGGCTTCTTTATTAGTGCTTTCTTTTGCTGCAGCCAGAGTGCTAGCACTTGGCAGGGTGAAGCCTAAGATCTTATTTGTGTTCTTAGTTACTTAGTTTCTTACTTCACCACGGACTCACAGCTCTTGACAAAATATGTGTTGAGGCAGCTGAAATGTCACTTTTGCATAGGTTAAGGTGAGTTGTGAGTTTGACATGGGAAAGGTTTGCAATGTTAAGGGAAGCATTGTGCTGTCCACTTCTGCGAATGCCAGGCTGCATTTGGAGAAGCTCTGCAGAGGAAGGGATGGTGTGACATGAAGAGGGATCTGAACTGCAGAAAATTTGAGAGAGCCATCCTCAAGCTTAGAGCAGTAAATCATCTTTATTAACAACAAGGATTGGTATTGATGAGAAGTGTTGTTTGTTGTTTGTAGCATATGAGGCATTTTGGCAGAATTACTTGCTTGGAATGACTTGCATCCAAGGTTTTCTTAGCACCTCTGTTCAGCCAGCCCTCAACCTTCAAAGAATGCTTCTTACAGAAGTTGGTCTGAAGGTTTATAATGTTTTAATAATGTGGCATTTAGCTAAAATACATAATTTGTAGCCAAACAGGATGAGAGGGAATTGAAATACTGGGTTAGAATGTAGCCATATAATCCTGTATTACAGCTCCAGGACATCAAAGAATGCAGGAAAGGGTGAATTTTCCTCTTCCTTACAATATGCCTGAGCTTTCCTCTTGTCTCAGGGGTAGAAGCTTCATCTAAACTTCAAACACAAGGCACAGTGCCTCTTTCAGAAAATGTTGTCATCAAGGAAATGTGTTAAGGTCCAAGGAAGCAGGTTCCAAATCAGTTTGGAAGACCTCCAAAAAAATGGTGTTTAAAGTGCTGAAGCTGCCCAGATGTGTGGAGAGGTGGTAGTGGTCTAAAGTAATCCACTTTTTTTTTCCCACCTGTCTCCTTTTGTAAAGTAGAATTGTCCCAACATTTCTCCCTGATGCTTCCATGTGTCTTTGAAGTACTGAAACTGGGGGAGGAGAGTAGAGTGAACCTTGGAGCAGTGACTGATTGGGGAAATCAGGAAAAGAAACTGATCCTTCCCTTATCAGTTTGACAAGATTTGGAATAACTTTTGTTGAATATGCATGCTGAAACTTGATTAAGGCAGTCCTTACTATATAGGAAGAAGAACATCACTTGCCCAACGTTTAGGCATTAAGCAACTTGAAAACATGTAAAATGTTTTGAAGCCAGTAATGAAAGTAGAGAACACAGGAGGCCTGAATACAGGAGGGGTAAGAACAGTGTTGTTCTTAAAAGCTGTTCATCACTGACACATAAGTCTTTGCAGTGTGATCCATGACAAATCTTGAATAGTATGATTTTTAATTACAAAAGCAGCATGGTCAAGCTGGAAGTTGTTGCCAGTAATTGAGGTGACTTTTTTCAGGTTTGATAGGGTAAAAATGGAACTGGTCAAAGCAGATGTTCATTGGCTCATGGGAATAGGCAGGGTCTTGTGAATGGGCTGGAATAGCTCTCTTCCCCTCTAAGGATCCTACAAAGAGTGTTACCAAATATTGTGTAATAGTTGGTATTACTAAAATGCTGCTTCTGCAAACCTTAAATTATTGTCCAAGGTGCCATTTCTCATATTCCCAAGGATGCCTCCTGAAGGGTGCCTTTTGTTGATGAAAGGGGTCTGGCCTTAGCAACCTAAAAAATAGGCCAGTGTAAAAGCTTGCTGTGCAGACAGCCTACTTTTATTTCTCCCTCACCTTTATTGTCCATCCTAATAGCCTCTTATATTGTGTTTTGTTTGAGCTTTATATATTTTCACCATAATATTTCCAAATTCTTCCCTACTTACGAATACCAACTACAAGGCTCTGGAAGTAGGCTTGCATTGCTAAGAATTGCAGCTTTTCTTTCTGCAGAGTTCTCCAAATGCAAGATAAAAGCTTTTGACTTAAAGGAGGAATGCTTCAAGTTTGAATTGGAATGGAGGAAGGAGTTCCTCAGGTGTCTGTCTCTGGGCAATGCCCTTTGGCAAGCAGGCTTAGGTCTGCTAGTCAAAGTTGTTGTAATTTGTAATGCTGTTGTTGGCAGGCAGGCCCTAATAAAGAAGTACAAGGACACTGTTCCCTACTCTTGTTTGGATAGCTCAGCACAATGGAGTGGAGTGCATCCAGCAAGTTCTTCATGAATGGACACAAACTTTGCCTTGAGTTTCCAGGAAGATTTTGAAATAATAAGTATCTCGTTCTTCCTAGGTTTGAAATGAATGGAAAATCCAGTGCTCACTTGATGGGACAGACCACATTTGAGCTTCCTGGGGAAGGGTCCAGTTATTCTGCTTTGCTATTGCCTTTATATCATAAAACCAGATTACTTAGGGGGAAAATGGACCGTTCTGAGCTGGAGAGGCACCTAGAGAGCTCTTGCTGCAGCAAATGATCTTGATAAATAGCAGAAATTGTGCAAAATGTACAAGATTGTATTCAGTTACCTGAGCAGAAAATGGGCAATAAATGGCTCAGCAGCAAATCCCAGAGAAAACCTGGGGATGTGGCACCATATGTCTAGAGGCACAGTGAGGAGCTGGATGTGGTGCTAAGGAGACAGTATTATTTTGGATGAGCTGATGGGACTTTGAAGAAACCCAGATCTGGAAAAATGCTAAAGCTTCATGTAGACTGTGCAATCACCAGCTGGTTTCTGTGCCCTGAGGTAAGGACAGGAAGAAATCAGCTAAACTGGTAGCAAGAGAGACTAGAGCTTTGTAGCAGAAAATAAATCCATCTAAGTAAAGCTAGTGAAGCACTGTAAAACTCCTAAGGAAGGAGTCTTGTGGAGATGCTGTTATGGGAGGCTGGGTAAATGTTGCCAAAAAGATGAAGATGTTTTCGAGGTCCATTCAGCCTTTTTCTTATTCTTTAATACACAAGGTCTAGAAAGAACAGGTGCCAGAGAGAACAGATAAGCCTCTTCAGTGTCCTTTAAAAAGCAGCAGTCATGGCAGAGAGAGTGACTGATGTATGGAAGTGACATGTTGGGGTAACTTGGAAGCAGATTAATGAAATGTGGAGCTTTAAATCTCTCAGCCACCAGTTGCAAATTAAACTAGGTCAGTATAGTATGTATCTTAATTTATCTTACAGCAGCAGGTATTCACTGTGATCAGATGACATGTCACAGAGATTGATACCAGAAAGCAGCCATGCAAATGCTTCCTGTCAAGCTGTGACTGAGTCTACTTCTGAATTCTAGAATAGGATTTGTCCTTTCTGGTCTCTCTGGCTTCATTCTGACACTTTTACTGCCTTAGCATGAGCATGCCCTGTTTGTCAGGGTGAGCTTTGCCTTCCAAGTCACAAATATTTGAAGCAAATATTTAAACTTTGTCCCAACAAGAGTACAAGGGAAGTAAGCTTGCTTTTGTTTTCAGTACAAGAATTGTCTTTGGTTGAGTTATGTACTGGATCTTAGATTATTTGATTTTACAGTTTCTGTCTTCTTTTTGTGGCTTTCAGAGAGAGGAAAAACTCTAATTCAGAAGAAGCCTACCATGTATCCAGAATGGAAATCAACTTTTGATGCCCACATTTATGAAGGCCGGGTGATTCAGATTGTTCTCATGAAGGCAGCAGAGGAGCCACTATCTGAAGTGACTGTGGGTGTGTCAGTCCTGGCAGAGCGCTGCAAGAAAGGCAACGGCAAAGCAGAATTCTGGGTAAAGAAGCAGATTAATTCCTTAAACTTGGTGACCTGGTTATGTTACTTTCAAGCTGGATGGGGTGCCTTATGCCTTTTAAACTGTTCAATCCCCTCAGCACGTGTAGCAGCATGGCTGTAAAGGGCAATTATTTGATTAACGTTTGTGAAACCAATAATGCAGAATCAAAGTTCAAGGAATTGACAATAAAATCCTTGGCATTAGTGTTTGAAATAATGGTGTATATCACATTGAATGCCTATATTATAAACTCTAGAAGTTTCTATTGCAAATAGCAGACATTTAAACTGGATCTGATCATTGTAATTCATCCAGAGAAAAAGGAAGGTGAACTTCATACCAAGGCATTTTCATTTCAAATTTCTAATTTTATTTATTTATTTTTACAATAAAATTTAGTTGGTTTGCTGCTGCTGTAATAGTGATTCTTTTAATCCCCATTTCTGTTATCCTGGTACCTTTTCTTGCCCCTGTGTCCCAAACAATTGCTTGTATGTGAAGCCAAGGGATATGGCATCTTGCTGAATGTCTTTTGCTCCTGTATCACCCTGAGTACAGTTCTGAGAAATGAATCTCAGAAATGTAACAGGGGAGGTAAAGTTATGGTTTAATATAGTTTTAAATTTAGAAATACCATATACTCCAAATGTGCCAGTAGTTATTATTAGTTGTCAGATTACATAAATCCTAGCAATTATTAGTAATTTTATGTGAATTAATTTCAGTTAGCACTGGAAACCTCAAATAAGCAGAAAATTATAAATTAAAATATATTTTATTTTGTAGGACTAGTGAGAAGGGAAGGGACTTACAGATTTTGCTAGGTCAGTAGGATCTCACTGGTTTGTATTCACCTCTTATATACTGAAATAATACACTTTTTTCCCCACACCTTAACTTGAATTCTGAGATGAGCAATTATTCAGAGTAGTAGTTAAACCAAGTAGTGATCAGATCACTTACTGTAGCCTATAAGGTTTCATGTGTCATAGATTCATGCATTTATGGAGGCAGCAATTCAAGAATTAGTGGCTACTTCCTGAGCACGGGAACTCGCCTCAGCTACCCCTTTAAAAGGCATTTATTTTTATTTTTTGCTCTGTAGAATTTGCCACAGAAACCATGTGTCATGACTTGAGGGGGAAAATAAAATAAACTTTGATGCTAGTGTTTTCTGATTTAATGGCAACAGTATTTGATATCTCTAAGGTTTGTACTCTCAATAAGCATGGAAAAGATTGTATAGACTTTTTCTTATAACACTGGGTTCCTGTACAAATTGAGTTTACTAATAGAAGAATCAGAGATCCACAAACATCTTTGCAGAAACGGGGAAGGGACATGAAAAAACAATGTGAACTTTGACTGTGCTCAGTTTTTGGATAGACATCAAAGCAGTGCAACACGCTAATAAAAGCCCCACTTTCAGCTGCAGCAGTGAGATATGGATGAAGTTTGTAATCCCATAGTTACTGAATATTATACTTTGATTCTCTAGAAAGAAAGCTCTTTGAATTCCTGAGAGTTTCAGTCAGCCACATACTTCACTCTTTATATCTTTTTTTCCATAGCTTGACCTGCAACCTCAGGGGAAGGTGCTGATGGCTGTGCAGTATTTTTTGGAAGATACAGGTAATGTCAAGTATTTATCTTTAGTTAGTTATATAAAAATGAAACTCTTTTTTCATTATCCTTTTATAGAATACAGGATGAGCTCACAGCTGGTATACTGAATAGAATTTTCCAGTTTTATTAATTTTTTTTTTAGGGATTTTTTTGTTATATGGAGTCATGTCTGCATTTATTCATTTCCAAATTCCTTTGTGCCCTGTATTACTCCTGCTGCTTTTAAGTCTTTAGTATGCCCATCCTCATGTTTTGATCCAACAGCAAAGATATTATCAGTTCATTTTTAGGTGCAAATAAAAACCCTCTTGTTCTAGGTTGTCTGGGAAGCTTTTTTTGTGGACTGGGGAACCAGGTCTTGAGTTTTTGCTGGGGTACAGATGTCAGGCTCACTGATCATGGAAGCTGCTTATAGCAGTGAGTGAATGGTTAAGAGTTAAAATGCAAACCAGTCAATGTTCTGTCATGTCAGTTTAAAAAGTGAACAATCTATATGTGTCAGAAATTTACACACAACATTTGGAAAAGAAACTAGGAGGTTAGAGAAGATAATTATAAGAGGGGAAGTTTTGAGTACAGTAATAAATACAAGTATTTTGGCAGGGATTCATGTATCTGTGGAATTAGTTCCTAAAGGAAATGATATAAACCTCATTAGTTGCTTAGACAGTAGTTAAAACTTTCCCATGAAACAGTTATTTCTTGGGAATTGAACTGGTCTACCATGTTAGCCTAACACTCTTACATAGTTTAATACTATGTGTTTATAAATAATAAGTGGCAAGAGTAGGCAATAAGGCATTGGTAGGGATTTTTTTCCATCAGAGATATATACAGGGAATATAGTTCTGCCCTCACAGAACAAGTTGTGAAGGTACCATACATTTTTTAACCTTATGTGCAGTCTGTATAGCAGTTATTAGAAAAGCTGCTAACGACAGAATATGATATGCAGGGGGTGACATTTCAGAGTTGACATTTTTGCAACAGCAAAAAAATGGCCTATACACTACTTATTTTGGTTTCCTTTATAAAAAATGTACTCTCTGAAGCAGAATTTAAAAAAATCTGGGGCTCTGAAGAGCCTGTATGTAAGGGTGTTTTTCTGAAGATCAAACCCTCTCTGTTGATGCACCACTTGCGCTCTCCTCTGCATTCAAACTGTTGAGCCATTATGTTAGAAAAATGTTATCCTGTTCTTTGCCATGGCTTTCCTGTGCAAGGCAGTGTCATGGGGCAGTACAAGACATGCAGAATTCCATTTGTCCAGGAAACTTGGAAGTTGCTCAACCAAAATTGTACTAAACCAACCTCTGTTGTGTAGCTGATGAGGCTGAGGTATCTCTTTTCCTCTCCACACAGACATGAGGAGTAGCAGAGATGGCATAAGTGAAAACCTCCTATAATTTGCTGTTAGATTTTAGTAGAAAGGTAATAGACTTGTGTGCTCTTAGTATGAAAATAATTGTACTTAGTTGTTGATCAAAATGATTTTAAAATAGATACAATGTTCTTGCAATTCTTATCATTACCTTTATTAAGGATTGCAGACAGTAAAGGATGAAGCCTAAATATCAAACAGATCATGAAGTCATGCAATCATACTTTAATTGGCAAGTTACAATTCTCTGGTTGATGCTCCTGTTAAACCTTCTAATTGCAACAAATTCCTATTTACCTTCTGCTCTGTAGAAAATGACTCACCAATATCTTTTTGGTAACTAAACCACAGAGGCACTGTGGTCCCTTTCAAGACACATACACATCTACATTTTGTGAAGGAAAATCACTCAATCTGATATTTGCACTGTTCACATCACCCATCAATGCATTTTAACATACTAATCCTCAAAATCACAGGCCTCCCTCATGTGACTTATCTGTGTATTGCTAACAGGCAAACATTGGTTTTTTTGGCTCATCATTGCACTGCTGTAAATGTTTCCCCTAGTGAAATTAGCAGTTACCAGTGTTGGAGCAGGGAGGTGTATTAGTGCATTACAAAGATGTTTGTATTAACTTCCATTCTTCACATTGCTAAACCCCCGAGTTAAGAGTTGAGAAGCAGCTGAGGGACAGTTCACATTCCTTCCTATGCACATCCTCTTTTGTTTTCTGGGACTTGCCTTCCCATACAGAACTGTGTGGTAGCTGTGTTTCTAAAACACTAAAAAAGGCTTGCTCAGAAACTGGTGTTTCAGTTGTTCCATGGCTTATTTGAAGGTATTGCTACCATTACTATCTCTGAGTTACAGATGCTACCTTTTGTTTGGAAATCTCCAAGCACTTCACAGAAGTGACTGATTCTCTTTGGCTTGTTCTCCAAACCAAAGCTCTTTGGTTTTACCCTTTCTTTCCAAGTAGCAAATATCCCACTACCTTTAGAGAAAACTGCTTTGATGGTAGGCAGCTGTATTGAGAAGTAAGATTTTTTTTATTAGAGAAAATTTTTCATGGAATAAACTGGTATTAAAATTTGCTCCATGGCAGGCTGTACTGCCACATTTCATTTGTGTGTTATTTTTGCAGATTTGGGCATGGCCAGTTAATTTAGCACAATATATGAAAAGTCTTCTCCATCTTGAAAGGTTTTTTTCTTTCTAGAACCTGTAAAATGGGGATTGCAGAGCCCTGGCTTAGAGCTGTCAAAGAGCTTTTGTGTAATATGTCCTATGATTTGAAAACAAGCTTGTGCTGGAAATTAGAAATTTTTCTTTTGATGTGTGCAACATGAGAAAGCAGGGTGATGATCCCTATTTTCACTACAGAATATTGTTTTCTTTCTGCCCCTCCTCTCGTTGTAGTATTGAAACTAGGTTAGAATTCTGTAAAGCAGCTTTGGTTCTAATAGGGGGGAGTTGTAATATGTTTAATGCTCTGCTTGATCTTTGTTTATTCAAATGTACTTAGTGACCTTATCCAGTAAGAAAACAGGATCACAGAGGTGAATTGCTGCACTGCTGAGTGTCTTGGGCAGTGTTAGCAGCTTTGGAGGCTTTAGTGGAATTATAATTGTCTCTTGGTTTTGAATTCTAAATTGCATTTTGCTGGCTTCAGCTTCCTGGAGAAAGGGTTAGTGAATTCTTTCTTTAAAATGCTATTAGATGTATCAGGAGGAGTATGATTTGCATGTGGACTATTGATACCTTGAGTATCTGACTTCTAGGAGAAGAATACCAACCAGAGAACTGCATATATTTTGAATATGTTTTTAGATGAGTGTTGGGGAAACATGAGATTTTAGAATAATAGGGAAAATAATGGATTTACCCCCACATTCTGTGTATTTAATGGGTGTAAATTAAGATTTGAAGGAGGTTCCTCTGTGGATGAGGTGCTTTGGGAAAGAATTGTCATGTTATTAGTAAATAATAATGATGAGGGCTGAAAAATCAGGGCCTTAATTATAAACTGGCAAGTTGATATCATTTCATCAGCTAATTGAGAAAATTGTTTCTAGAAAGATGTCATAGCTGTTCAGTGGCACCTAACATCTGCCTTAATCTGCACCTAGAACTATGATTGCATGAATTTGATAAAAACATTTTCTGACTTAATCAAACACTTTTGGGTGTAGTAATTGCATAAACACAAAGTTGGCAGTGTATTAGGTTAGTAAGGTGGTTAATGTGTTGTGTAGAGCAGAGAAAAATTGGCATGGTTTGTGTGTTCACAAGAACTTTAGCTTAGAGGGTGTATTTTTAAAGGTTGGTTTTACAAAGTGCCTATGTAATTAAAAAAAAAAAAAAAAAGAAACAAGAGAAAACCCACTTTCCAGTTCACTCCTCATTTTACCTTGACAAAGAGATAGCAGGTATCTGGGCAGAAGGAAGTGATTCTCAGCCCTGATGAGGCCACAGCTTGAGTCCTGTGTCCAGTTCTGGGCCCCTCAGCTCAGGAAGGAGATTGAGGTCCTGGAGCAGGTCCAAAGGAGGCAACTGGGCTGGTGAAGGGACTCGAGCACAGACCCTATGAGGAGAGGCTGAGGGAGCTGGGAGTGTTCAGCCTGGAGAAGAGGAGGCTCAGGGGAGACCTCATCACTCTCTACAACTCCCTGAAAGGAGGTTGGAGCCAGGGGGTGGTTGGGCTCTTTTCCCAGGCACCTCTCAGCAAGACAAGAGGGCAGGGTCTCAAGTTGTGCCAGGGGAGGTTTAGGTTGGATATTAGAAAGAATTTCTTTACGGAGAGGGTGATCAGACATTGGAATGGGCTGCCCAGGGAAGTAGTGGATTCTCCGTGTCTGGAGATATTTAAAAAGAGACTGGATGTGGCACTCAGTGCCATGGGCTGGGAACTGCAGCAGGAGTGGATCAAGGGTTGGACTTGATGATCTCTGAGGTTCCTTCCAATCCAGCCAGTTCTATTCTATGATTCTAAGTGCTCACCAAAACACTGAAATGTTTAAAAAAGGCTCTGCAGAGCTGAGTGCAGTGTGTGGGTTGGCACAGCAGCTCTGCAGGTGACAGGAGCACTAAAAAGACTGTGGTGTGGACATGGGATTTTTTTTTTTCTCCTGGATTGAAAGGCAGGGCTTGTTGAAATGCCACAGTTTTAATGTTTCAGCACTTTTAGAAAAGACCATTGATTTATTAATGCCTATGAAAGACTGGGTCAGTGGAGACATGCAGAGCAGTCCACCCCAACGCTCTGTGAAGTGTCAGGCAGGCAGTGGGAAGTGGTGGATTCCCAGCACTGGACAGCTTTAAGACTCAGTCTGATAAGGTGCTGGGCTGTCTTATCTAAGCTCTGTTCCTACCACAGTTGGACCAGATGATCCTTTAGGTCCCTTTCAACCTAGGATTCTGTGATTCCAGTAGTGGGTGCTGGCTTGGTGGCCCAAGCAGGACTTCATTCATTTATTTAAAGGAGCTGGTAAGAAGTCCCTGTCCCATGGGTGTCCCTGTCCCATGGGTGTCCCAGTCAATGCATGGACAAGAACATAACATACCTGCAGTTTTTCTTACAGTCAAAAAGCATATGCTATTACATGGAGCACCCCTTTCATAAAGGTGCAACTAAGAATCTGCAACACCAGTTTTGACCACTCTTGCTAAAACTTGAAGTATAACTGCCTAGGGCCAAGATAGGTGACCTAAGATTTTGTGTCAGCTTTGAGAGCAAATAGTATTGGCTTCTACAATAGCAAATTATTGGAAGTGCTACTTTGTCAGCAGTGTAAAATCCACAAGCACTGAGAATGGAGGAGATAGTTAAAAAAAAAAAAAAAGGGAGAATATTTATTGCTATTGAAAATATTAACAGCAATATTAATAGTCTGTCTGTAAATGAAATGTGATGATCACAAAATTATTTAGCATAGCAACTTCATACCACAGAAATGTAGACTTCTGGAGAACCTGTATTTTGTTCCATACAGATGCTCTGTAAAGCAGTCCTCTCCAGGATCAAGGTAAAGAGCAGTTTTCCTCAGAGACATTTCATACCAGGAAACTCTCCTTTAAACAGAAATGTTAGTAGGTTTAGTAGTTTATTATGGTTAGCTCAGAAAATGTTTTGCTGGTCCCTGTTTGAAGTGATGAAGTCCTGGTTCTTGCTTTCTGGCAAGTCCTGGTTCTTGCTTTCTGACAGTAGCACTGTTAATCCTTCTGTTTACAAACAGAACTGCAAAATGAGCAAGTGAAAATGAAAAATGAACTCTGAAGATGGTAAATATTTTTTTCTATTGCTTCATTTCAAAAATTCTTGTAGGGTTATTCCAGAGGCTGTTTTCTCTTTTCCTTGAACTTTTGAGGTTCGTTTGAGGCAATTTGACATCTCACCTTGAGGTTTATTACAGTTCAGCAGAGTCCTGGCTATGTTGTTTGAGCAAATGTTTTCCAGACTACAGGCTGCATGTTGTGTTAGTGGCTGTGAGGACTATGAAATATTCAGAAAGTCTGGACTGCAGCTGAATGGTGTATCCAATGGTGTGCTTACAGCACTCCTGGAGAGGAGCCCTCTCAATTCACAGATGGGCTTAATGGTTTCTTGATGGGCGTAGGGCAGGGAGGAGTTCTGGCTGCTTTTGTCAGATTGGTTGAAAGTTTTGAGAGAGGACCTTGAAATACATAATCAATGATAAATATTAACCAGGGCTCCCAGTAGAGGAAATAGGTTATGTTTAATGGTATGTGCTGTGTCCAAAATGATTAATTTTTGGTCCAGGCTTCAGAGGTCACCTGAATTCTGACCACTGAATCAGCTTTTTTGTACATGACAGTTTCTGACTGTGTGCCAGCCCAGGACAAATGTTTCATCTGTGGAAATCCTGGCTTCCTTGAGGGGGGTAGGGGGGAGCCTTTCTGCCCCCTTCTCATCCCTGCCCTGCATCCCTGCATTTGTTAGGGAATTTACCTCCTTGGAGCTACTAATTGTCTGTGTGTCTTTGAGATAAAGCTTCTATCTCCCAGTTGAGTCCATGGTTGGCTGAACCTCATAAAACTCTGGAGCAATACACATTAAAGGTAATTTACACATTAAAAATAACTTGTTAAACACACAGGTAGTAAATTGAAATGAAGCACACTATCATTACAGAGCAATCTCAGCTTCAGGTGCATTTGACTTACAGCTGCTGTCCAAACCTCTCAGCTTCTTCTGAAGCATACAAAAATGTTTTCAGCTATATTTTAGTATATTGGTTGGTTTTGGCAAAGGTATTTAATAAGGCAGCTGGCTCTGAAGACTTAGTCCCCACGTGCAGATTTTTAAGTTTTGCTGTTTTCAAGCATACTTCACAGTTTAAGAGAATTGTAATCTTTTTTTTATTTGTACAAATCAAAGTTAGCTTATTAATTGCCCCCTCAAAACAGATGCCAGACTTAGGTATTTCTGTCAGTGTCATTGGTAGTGTGCCAGGACACTGGAGGACAGGGAGGAAACACCAGAGTTCCCCATATCCTGATCAGATTTTGTCAGAGAACTTTGCACACAGTGTCAGCAGTACTAAATGGCTACCAGTATTTCAGCATGAGAGGAAGCCACGTCCTGTTCACCTGGTGAATCCTGTTAGTTCCTCACTAAAAACACTTGGTTTGCTTGTGTGACTGTGGGAGGGAGGCTTTTGTCCCTTAATCTGCTCTATCACTGGTTATCTCCTCAGAATACATGCTTCTCTGCTTTGTTGCTGTTACTGATTAAATCACCCATGTGAAGACATCCTGTTCATGCAGTAAGCACTATGAAGTATTCCCGACTTCCTTGCATTCACATTTCAGTCTGTGGTTTCCCTGAAGCACTGAGGAGCAGTGGGTGAGGTCTGTCTATTTGCTCAGCAGGATTAAACAAAGAGATAGCACTGTTTGCAGACTTCAACAAGCTGAAGCTCAGCAGCTGATGGGAGTTTTTGTTGGGTGAACTCTGCAGTCTGTTTGAACAGCAGAAATTAATCCTGTTCCGGAGAGGAAGGGATGGCTCAGTGGTGTGTGTAGTGCCAGGGTGTTGCAGTGCATGTTCTGAGGGGAGGCAGGATGGTTTTTCTCTGAATCAGGTGTCCATTTTCTCAGAAAATAGCATTAATATCTAGAAGCAAAACCCAGCGATCTTTTTTAATCTTTCTTTTCACTCATATGCCTAGTCTTTCCTTAATCTCCAAGTTGATGTTGTCCTATCTTTTCTAAGACAGTACATGCTGCTGCATTCTGGTTGCTGTTGGCTGTGACTTGATAAATGAGTTCAGGACACAAATGGCATCAAATGAGAGACTGTATTCTATGGGCAGCTGTCTGTTGGGATAGTACTGGAGGCAGACAGCTAATAAAGAGACATAAACCAAGCACAGCTGGCAACAAGAAATACAGAGCTCCTGGGTAACCTCACAATAATTTCAGGCTTTGTGGTTAGTGTGAATTGGAAAAGGAAACAAACCTCTTCTATCAGTATGAAAAGCAAATCTCCCACTGATACTGACAAAAGGCAGCAATCCAATGGAGCAAATAAAACCCCATTGTATTGATAATGGGAACATTGCTTTTCTGTCTTTTTCCTTACTCTGTTGTTGTGGGAACTCTCACCGTGCAAATGACAATCTCCTGTCAGCCTAAACCATGTCCACATTTCTTACAGACTGGCACCCACTGGCCAGAGTTGATCAGCTTTCTCTTGCTGATTCTGGTTTTTATCTTTCCCTGCTGGATGGGATTGTCCCTCGACAGCTCCTCTCTGTTGACAAGAAAGGTGTCCTAGGGTTGAATCACCAGTTACCCAGCCTCTCTTGGTACAGCTTCATGGGATTTCCTCTGTTGCAAACTCCTCCTATTCTTTTAAAAATATATGTCAGACTATATTGTCTGTATTGTGCCTGAAAAATTGAGACACAAAGTACTTGTTTTTCCAAACTTCCTTGGAAATGAGTGGAAATACCTATCACCTCTAATGGAGAACCTGTGTGAGCCAGTTGGACCCAGAGCCTGAGAATTTTTTTGTTGCTTTATTTCTTGGCTTATACCGTATGGGATTGCTATGTATTTGGTATTAAATGCTACAATATATACACATTCCTTACTATGATTGCTATAGCACCATATAGTGCTCCATACTGTAACCCTGTGGGGGCTGGGAGCAGAAAGTAGAACTGGGACATGTTGAGAGACAGCATCAAGAGTTGTTATGAGGTAGCATAATGGAAATGTCTAATTGAAAGTTTCCTGTGTTCTCACTGCTTAATGATCCTGGAGGCTGGAAGGAACCCATCTTACAGGAGCTTGGTCCAGTGGTGATTCAGGAGGTCCTGCAGCACTTCATCTGCATTTCTGTTCTAGTCCTGGTTCAGTAAGGCATGTGGGGCATGAAAAGGCTTCTGCTGAAGAAGACCCTCCTGCTTCTAATACAACATTTAATTCTCTTGTGCATGAATCACATAATGTATAGGAGCTTCTTTTTTTTTTCCAGAAAACAACATAGTTGTCATTTCTCTAGCAAGACTGTAATCCATTCCTGCTTCTTCCTCTCAGCTCATTTGCTGAAGGCTTCTTCTGAGTGAGCAGGAGAAGGAATAATTTACAAACAAGGACATGGAGACAGCTTAGGAATCAGTGTGTACACCTCTTCTACCCTTGGTGGGCTGGAAGTCTGCAGAATGCAGGTTTAAAATAAATAGAAGCACTACTGTGGAACAGAAATTCAGAAAACTGAATGTTTTTGTGAAGCAAATATTAATCTTTGTAATGCCTTAAAGTATTAAAAGTGTCTTCTTGTCTCCCTCTTAGATTGCAAACAGTCAATGAGGGAGGATGGTGGCAAAGTAACCATGAACAGGAGAGGAGCTATCAAGCAAGCCAAAATCCACTACATCAAAAATCATGAATTTATTGCTACCTTCTTTGGACAACCAACATTTTGCTCCGTCTGCAAAGACTTTGTATGGTAAGAAGGAAACTCTGAACTTCCCCCATCTGGAAAGTCTAATTGCTAAATTCACTTCAGGTACATTAAGACAAAACATGATATATAAAATCATGTGTTGGGAAATGAAAGTAATATCTTTATGAAGAGTATCATTGTATCTAAGAACTGTGGTTGTCTCTTTCATATTAGAAAAATAGAACTTGAACAATTTTGCCACTGAAATAATTATCAAAAATTCATCAGCATCAAGTGAATCTGGCCCCTGATCAACAGGAGCTGTTTCACAGGAGAGTGAGATGGGTGGAGCTGAGAATATAATGTGCAAAGTTTGAGATGTGAAGTGGCTGATAGTAAAGAGCCATAGAGAGCACAAAGCTGGATCTCTTTCATAGTAAAGCCACTGTCCTAGCAAGTCAGCCCAGGAGGATTTCCCATGTGATTGAAACCTTGGCTTTTCTGGGTTTCTCTCCTAATTTGCTGGTCTACTGAAATACACTCTTTTATCTTCTGAACTTTATCTTCCTAAGAGAGGATTCTGAGTAGCAGAAATTAGACCAGTTTTTAATTGGAAAAAATATTTCCATAGGCAAAGGATTGATGGGTTGGCATGGTAAAAATAAAACTAAATAATCTACCTTTAATCCTGGCAAATACATTCTTTAATTATTTCCTTCCTTGCAATTTGTTTTCCAGGGGACTCAACAAGCAGGGATACAAATGTAGGCGTAAGTTAATTTTACTTTCTTCTTCTACCACTTTCCACAGTGACCTGTAGATTTACTAGTTATTGTTGAAAAATCTTTTTGAATATGTGCATGGCATGGTGCATCACAACTATAGGTAGTAGCAAGTATTAAACATCAGTCTTGCATGACAATCTAATGCTGTCTAATTATGATCCCTATCTGATTTTTTAGTATCAAGGTTTTGACTTAATTAATCTTCCCATAAGTGAATGGGAATGCAGCTGAAAAGTTGCACTGATTTCTGAGAGCAGTTTTTATGAAACATTTTCTAAAATTAATTGCAGTTATTTATGGGTTTTACAGCAGAATTGAAAAGTCCTTTTGACTTAGCATGGATCTCTGTGCATTGCCTGAAACAATAGGGCAGATATCCCCTTTGATAAACTCAAAAGCATAATATTGTCCTTCTGTTATCCAGTGCTGGTGGCATTTCCTAGTGGTGACAGATTTTGTTTGGAAACAGAGATCATGTAAAAAGAAAATGGGGAGGAAGCTGCTTTAAAAAGTTCATCTTGATAGAAAAGAAAGGTTTTGGTGTGTATAGAATGCTGGAAAGGTGTGCACTTCCTCACCTTATGCTATGAAATGCAAACACCTCATCCCATGTATTTATTGTCTGAAGAAATCCTTTTTTTTTTTTCTTGTGCATGTCTTGAAGAATGCAATGCTGCTATTCATAAGAAATGTATTGATAAAATCATTGGGAGGTGTACTGGCACTGCAGCCAACAGCAGGGACACAATGGTAAGAACTGGAAAGGTGTATTTAGAGTGTAATTATGTAATTAAACACTGCTGAACTAACAAAACCTTGTATAGGAACAGCCACACCCATGTGGGAGGTGCTTGGACGTACAACACAAGTTACTACCCTTGAACATTATATGTAATGTGTAGTGGATGAAACTTTAAAGCAAGAAATGTATTTAAAAGCCCTGCCAGGGGGTGGGTACTATTTGAAGGGCAGGTTCTGTAGATGAGGGCTGTTGAGACTGGGGTATTCCAGATGAAATCGTTGTAGTTTTGTAATGTCCAAGCTGTTTCCTGTAAGAAGTTGGTCCTATTTTGGGTAGAGTACCTCACCCCTCTCCCCATCCTCAGTTTCAGAAGGAAAGGTTCAACATTGACATGCCTCATCGCTTCAAAGTTTACAACTACATGAGCCCCACCTTCTGTGACCACTGTGGCAGCCTGCTCTGGGGGCTGGTCAAACAAGGACTCAAATGTGAAGGTATGGAGGATGGAGGCAGCTGGGACTTCTCCAGGCTCTTACAGTCAAGTCTCTCCCCCTCAAACCCCCAAGAGAACAGCTCTTGGCACGCACTGTGTGTGTGAAAATGTGTGTTACATAGAAAGGGATTAATCTCATCCATGCGTGGTTGAAAAAGATTTTGTGCTAGAGAGAGACAGGCACTTGGCTTCTGGAACAGCCCAGCCAAGGTGAGCTTCTGCTGCAGCCAGAAAATGTGCTGCAGAGGTGTGAGCTTGAGTACAATCAAAACTGCTGCTCTGGGAACAGCTGAAATCAGGTGAGTCTGACTCAAGGGAACACCAAGAAGTGTAGCCAGGGTGTTTACTGTAAATATGGGGTTTGTAATTCTCCCACAAAAAAGGCAACATGATCTTTACTGTAACAGATTTTGAGAGGAAGGTAATGATGATTGGAGCCTTTACCTTTTGAATAATTTTTGTGGCCTTGAAGTTAAAGCCATTGAGTTAAAGATGAAAATTGCAAGTTTATTAACAGTGATAGATCCATGTCTCTCTGGTCTTATAATAAAGTTTCTGACCCATGTAGAGAAAGAGCCTTTTTTCTTGTCATGCCAGACAGTGTTTTCCTGTTGCTTGTGTAACTGTCTTTCCATTTCTTTCAGAATGTGGGATGAACGTGCATCATAAATGCCAGAAGAAGGTGGCAAACTTATGTGGCATAAACCAGAAGCTGCTAGCTGAAGCTCTAAATCAAGTTAGCCAGGTATGTTGTGTTGCTATTTATCAGTTAATTGGTTGTTTCTGGAGCATTTTTGGCTTTTTACTTTATTTTTTCTGTATCACTCTCATGGAAACTGAGTTTGGAATGGAGGAAACACAAACAGCTTTCTCTTTTTAATTTGACCTGCAAAGAGACTAATACAGAAGTCAGTAGCCTGAGGTTGAGATTTCAGAAAAATAATCCCACTTAACAAAGAATTTTTTAAAAGGTGAGCAGTTTCCTGAATCCAGCTTTGTTCTGTGGTGCCAAGGTTATTCTCTCCCCTTCAGTTGAATTATTTAAATAGTGGTATCATAACTCTGAACTCTCTTTTTCCTTGCTTCAACTTTAGAATTCCACTTGAATGCTAAAACTCAATAAAGGAGAAATATACCAGATAGACTACATTTTTATTAATCTGATACAAACACAGAGAAAACTCCTCTGGAATAACACTGGCCCCAGAGTTTACATTGCTCATTTCCTGCTGCAGCATGGCTGTCTCTTGTTGTAGACTGCTGACTTGCAAATGAAGATTCAGACACAGGCTCTGAAATAAAACAGGAAAATATATCACAAAAGCCAATGGTATTTCCTCCTGAGCTGAGTGATCAGTATTCTAAGCTTTCACAGGATATTTACTTTGAAAATAGTGAGAGCTTTTGCTCCAGCTCTTTCACAGCACTGAAAAGCTCAATATTTTCATTACTGAAATTTGATCCAGGGGTTTTCCCATGCAAAAAATTTGTTTCCATGTGCTAAAGATGGATGTCACACATAGATAATGACTTCAGTGTGTCCAGTATGACAGCAAATCCCATCTCCTGTTTCAAATGAACATAACAGGGGATATTTTCACACAGCTTAAATGCTTTTCACTTTCAAACTTTGTACCTTTAATAATTTTGCAACAAGCAAGACATTGTAGACTGTTCAGGGATTTCAGTGGTGTATTTTCTTGCAGTGAAAGATGTGAAACAATTGGCTGGTCTGAAGATGTAAAGAATGTGACTTAATAGTCTATGAACCAGACTTCCTGAGAAAATATATGTACTAGAAATCAATAATTAAAAACAAAAGTTTATACTGCCATCACGTTAAATTTAACAGCTATAGTTATAAGTATTTCTAAAGTAGTAGTACAAATATCATTTAAAATGATCCCCTCCTCCTCAGAAATCTACACGAAGGTCTGACTCTGGATCTGTAGAAAGTGTTGGTGTTTATCAAGATTTTGATAAGAAACACAGAGCTCCAGGAGGAGACACAACAGGTGAGGAGAGCTATAATATTTTAACTTAGCCATTTATTTACCTACCAGACTACACAAACTTAACAACTTCAGTAGCAATTCATTCTTGCCTTAGGTTAGGCTATTTGTCTTGCCATATTTATTTGTAATAGACACTGCTAAAGAACATACATGCATGCTTTTCATTTTCTGTCTCCTGGCTGCTTATATAACCTTTCACAAACACCTGCACTTTTTAGGCTACGAGCAAAGCCACATTTCTGCCAAAAATGCTTTCCTCTGTGTGTGCTGCAGCACAGGTGCCCTGATGGGTCTGATGACAGCTGACTAAGCAGACACACACATGTACAATGTGCTTCCCTCCTGTGACTGGAATTTCATGCACATCATTGATAATCTTTATTTGTTCACAAACCATTAGAAACTTATGAGAAGTGCTTATCTATTTTAGCGTGTAGTTTTAGGATCTATTTTAGGAGATTAAACAGCTGTAATAGTTTTATTAGTACCTGGAATCCTGTCTCTACAGGTTCTGAGTAAAGTTTGTTGGGTTTTGTTTGTTTTTTTTCACTATTGCTAAGGAGTTCTACCACTGTATAAGCTTTATTTTCATATGTGTTAAGCTATGATAAGCTATGCAAAAATAAATGCAACAGTAGAAGTAACATTTTACCAGATGGAAATCACCAGGCTCAGTAAGAGATAACTGTGGTTTGGAGGGTTTAATATATTGATCCATGCATTGAACAAATTCAGCCAAAATGCCCGATAAGAATATTATTTTGATACTACTTAACAAACCTGCTCTAGTTTGCCAGAGCAAAGTTTAAAAAAAGGGTGTTTTGGGTTAATATGAAGTAGGGGTTTAAGCAATAAACCCCTCCTCCCTGGGTTATGGCAGATGCTGGGCAGCTCATGGGGGCTGCATGGGATCATCTCATGATGATCATCAGTGCCTTGTTAGTGACCCAGCAGCTCTGTGCAGCAGAGGTCAATAAAAGATAGTTATTAATTTTAGGATATAATCAGGATTAACCTATTTCATCATCTTTCTTAGCATAAATCAGCTCCTGTTGGCCTCTCTGCTTAGGCTGTTCTGCTAACAGAAGAGAAATAATTTGTTTACAAGCAATCCTTTTATCTTTTTCTCCAAATTATGCTCTGTATCACAGTCATAGGGGAAAGTTAGGGCCTTTGATTTCTATAATGCCCAAGTATTGCTTAAACCCAGCATCAGAAACAGTCACAGATTCAATTAAAATCCAATGCTGTCAAGTATTTTAAACTTGTGATTTAAACTCTGTTATGAACTACAGTAGTTGACCCTTCTGTTTAGATCTGGTGTTCCAGCAGCAAATGCATTGCAGTACCATGTCAGGACTGAGTTCCTAGCAGGGGATCAGAGTCATGCAGTATTTCTGCTTATTTTGAACTTTAAACTCCCTGTTTCACTTAGCAGATAGCAGCGAGTACGATAAACTCTGGGAGGGAAACACAGCCAAGACAGCATCACGGATTGCAAGCAGGAGAAAATTCAACATAGAAAGCTTTGTCCTCCATAAAGTACTAGGGAAAGGAAGTTTTGGAAAGGTATGTAACAAACTCATAGAGCTGGTGACTGATTGCCTTGCTTGATCTCTGCAATGTGAGGGGCTATTTTCATTAACCAGAAAATGGTTAGACTGGGGTACAGAAACTTTTAACAGGATTGAATACAGCCACCCTTGTCAAGGACCACAGAAATTCATCACCTAAATCTTGTCTAAACTCAAGTGATTCATCCTGCACAATAGTTTTTCAGTGACGCAGTATCAAAGCAGAGGAATTGCCCTTCCTGCACCACAGTGCAAAAAGGATATTTTATGTTTGTACACTGCCTGATGCCCCAGTGCAATGGCCCGGGGAGATGTGAGAGCAGCAGGACCTCTGCCTGCCCTGGCCTGTGAAACTACAGCTCTAAAGAAGGAATGAGCTCCACACATCTGTCTGTACACTCACAAGTCATTGACAGAGAAGCTGCCCTGGAAGCCTGTGTTACCTTATCCTTGAGCCACATCTCCTCATCTCTAATCCCAGCAACTTCCATCTTCCCAAACCTCACTCATCTTTGCCATATAAATGTTTTTTTAATTGTCATTTCACCTGCTATAAACACCTTGGACTTCCCTTTACTAATATCATCAGTAGCAGTCTGCCCTACACATGCTGTAACCTCATCTTCCATTTTCTTGTAGGTTCTGCTTGCTGAGCTGAAAGGGAAGAATGAATTCTTTGCTATCAAAGCTCTGAAAAAAGATGTGGTGTTAATTGATGATGATGTGGAATGTACCATGGTGGAAAAGAGGGTCCTAGCACTGGCATGGGAAAATCCATTCCTCACACATCTCTACTGCACGTTTCAGACAAAGGTAAGAAAAAGCTCAATGGCAACAGAACAGATTTAGCCTTCCAATGGATGCTGCTACCAGCAGTCAAGTGAAGGCAACATTTAGTTATGTAGCAAGAATTAAATTTCCTTTTCTTGTGCTCTGTGCAGTAGTTCACAAGCCTTGTGGAAAGTAGATATAACCCCACATGTACTGATGAGAACAGACTGAGCACAGAAACATCCATGCCATCTGGTATAAGAGGCAGTTTAATTTAAATCCTTGATCTGAGCTTTAACTTCAGTGAGGGGAAAAAAAGATGACTGCCACAGGTTAAGTTTTTTAAACGTATATTTTTATTAAATGTATAACTCCACACAATATAAGATCAACTGTTTAGCTTTACAATACAGGACCTGGTTACTCGGGAGCATGAAATAGAGAAACACTTCAGGAGGGAAGGAAAGTGGCTGTTTGGTCATCAGTGGCAAAATCTCTGCTTCGTACGTGGCTGATAGCATCAGTGATTTTTCTGTGCTCTGGTTGTTTGCAAACAGGATCATCTGTTCTTTGTTATGGAGTTCCTGAACGGGGGGGATCTGATGTTCCACATACAGGACAAGGGGCGCTTTGATCTCTACAGAGCAACGTAAGTCCATCCCTTCCATTCCTATCTCTTTCTGTGGGTTTAATGCTTCTAATTCTGACCACTTATGTGCCTCAAGTTTCAGTGGCTGATGATTGAAAAGGTATTTCTAGGCACTGGTTTAATACAATGAATAAGCTCATTTAATGATGCACGGAGGTAGATTTTCCTAATTTATGTAGCAGTGTGATGTTTTACTTTATGGGATACCTGTACCTAGAGATGCTAAATCAACCTTAGCACAAGCCAGCAATGCAAAGCAAAGGGTACAGCTCCAGGGTATTAGGAGTGGAATTTGGATGGAAAAATTGGAAAATAGTATGGGCAAGAAGCCCAACGTTTATATTACTAGTATTGCTCAGTTCACATGATGGTACAGGCTAACCTGCACACTCCACAAGATGCTAATGAACTGGGTAAGCACTTTGTTTAGCAGGTGCAAGTGGGTCAGTTACCTATGGCTCAAAGATTCTTAAGGCTGAAGTCTTAGCAAAGGCAGAACTATTGTGTTACTGTTACTTTGCCAATCACAATTTTTAGTTTCAGGTCAGTTTCTACCTCTCTCACCCCAAAGCATGAGGGTTTCATTGTATTATTCAATGGATGGGTGCAAGACCCTAAAAGTAACAGTGCAGGGTAGTGGACCTACCCCTACACACCAGTGCTGCTGCAGAACCAGGCTGGAAAGTGCCTTATTCCTCTGCACTGTTCTGTGCAACACCAACAGGGTGGGATCAGGTCAAGGGGTCTGGCACAGAGTGGCTGGGCAGCTGCCAGCTTTAGAGGTCAGGGCAAGCTCCCTGCCCACTCTCCCCAGCAAAAATCTGGAAGAAGCCCCTCCAGCTTACCTGCATTCCAGCAAACATCTCTGCTCCTGGCAGCCTCTCTTGGCATCTGTACTGATTTCTGAAGCTTTGGATCAAACATTCATTCTGCTATACAGAAATGGAAATAGTTTTGTATTTGTTCAATTAAAAAAAACGAATAAGCCAACCCCACAACCTCTTTTAATCCAGTCTAGGGGCAGGGAGAAGCATTCTTTTAGCATTTTCCTTTATATTCTCTGGATTATCACCTTATTTTTTGAGGAGAATGCCCTTAATGTGATGCTGCTTTTCAGTCTGTCTGCTGCAGCTGGGAAGGTGCAGAGGGACAGAGGTGAGCTCTGTATTTCACTCAGCCATCAGTGCCTGGTCCCTCCTAAAGCAATCCTGCAAGCTGCCTGCTTCTTTCCAAAGGCACATGGATGTCACTGATAACATTAAAGAGTAGCAGGGGGACAGTGTTCCTTCATGGAAGTGGGATGAAGCATTAAGGCAAATTGCTGTCATGTCCCCTCTACTGTTTGGCATTAGATACTGCAGCTGTGTGGGGAAGGGATTAACTTGCTGCTCACAGCACCCAGGCACAGAAATACAGGTATATCAGTATTTAAAGACATGTACAGTAGTTCTCATGCCATGAACATGTGTGCAGCTGCCCCTCTGGCCAGCTGCATTGACTGTTTTAACTGAGCAAGACAGGCCAGAAGATGTTTTTGTCTTTTCAGGTTTTATGGAGCTGAAATTTTATGTGGGCTACAGTTTCTTCACAGCAAAGGCATTATTTATAGGTGAGTACCAGCTCCAGTGTGGGACCTGTGAATTGTCTTGGCACTTCATGCAGCTTTGAATTACTGAGTGATGTACCCAGGCTGCCTGTCAGAGATCTGATGTTGTTCTGAGGGCATTAATATGCCCCAGATAAATCTATCTCTGTGTTTTTTCCTTGGCAACCATAATGATGGAATGTTATTTATGTTACACAAAGGTGGTTTTGTTTCAGTTATTTTTAAACACTGCCTTCAAATCATAAGTCAATTTAGTTTGGAGGCAAGGGAGAGGGGCCTTGAGGTTATCAGTTCCTACCAGCCTTGTGAGAGCCACCAAGGTGGAAGCTGTGTGCTGTTGCCTTCTGTTGAAACCACAGCGTTGGTGTTTCTGCCTCACCAGGAGGGAACATCAGGGGACAGATCCTGATCAGCTGCTTCTTACTGTAAAAATCCATGCTACAAGAGATCAGAAGTTGGGTTTTTTAATGGAGTTTTCCTCTTCATTTCCTTTTTCCAGCTCAAGCACTGGCTCAGGTAGCTCTTACCTCTGTAGCAAACAGGTACAATGGGGGTTACAGCTGCAGGCTTAGGAGTGAGTTACACAAGGAGACTCTGGTAAAGCTGCCCCAAAACATCTGGTATTGTCCATCTCCCTTTCTAGAAACGGGAGGCAGCTGTTGGAGCATCCACCATTTAAAGCAGTTTTCTGAAATTAGAGGCCAGTATTTCACAAGTGTTTGTAAAGAGGATGAACATCAGAGGAATGCTGGGGGCAGAAGGATGATGCTGCCTCTCAAAGACAGACATAACCCAGGAAGGTACCTGATGCACCCAACTGTTTCCCACTGCCTCCTTCTATACAGGAAAGGATCAAACTCCACCATCAGCATGAAATCCTTCCATCCCAGATTTTCTAGAGCATTTTTAGGCTTGCTGTTAGATTTCCTGGTATTAAAATAGAATGTTGCTGGAGGGAGATTCCAGAGCATGAAGCATTTTGGGAGCACCAGTACTATTTTCCAGCAAGATGCCAGCAAAAACAGGGATGTTTTTTCCTCTGTCTTATCCAGGATGTTTACCAGTGTAAGCACAGCCCTTCACTTGGAGCAGGTTTAGATAGGCAAGGAGGGCACATCCATACAAGAGACTTTAAAACTTGTAGGTAGGCAAGTGCAGTGCTCCAAGTCACTTACCATGAGTCTTCCCCATCTCCAGTACATTTGATTTACTCAGGTGAACAGCAGCTGATGTCCAAAGATCAAAGATTTCTGGTGCACAGCATTAGATCAGGGACTCTTGGTTCAAGCTGCAGCTCACCCTAAGTAGCTGATACTGCAAACCCAAGTGACCAAGGAGAGAAGACTCCTCTGTTCCCATGTGTAATTATCTGCTTTATTCAAGTCTTTCTGGGTAAGCAGAAGGGCTGTTGTGTGTCTCTTCAGCCTGCCCTCCTTGGTATGTGCTTTTGCAGCCAGAGGGACAAAAAAAGTGCAGCACAGCCAAAGGGAGGGAATGTAGCTTTTGGAAACTGCTGTTAAGAAGTTCTGACTTGATTTAATAGTGTTACTCTGAAAAAAGACATGAATAGGACACTTCATAGATGGTGGCCACAACACAGGAAAACTCTCGTGCTGTAACTAGGAACAAGTTGCAGGTACTGGTAACACTTGGGCAGGCTTTGAACATTCATGTTCTGCCAAGTGCCCTAAGAATCCAACAATCCTTTTAAACAAGGGAGTTGGTATAGCCCTGCTGTGTCAGCTGGTGGAGTGGTACCTCACACCTTGTTCCAGAAGCAACAAAAGCACAGGGTGTGCTTTTGGTTGTGAAAGCAACTGTTGAAGATTAAGGTTACACATTATATATATTCACCTCAGCCTCTTATTTACTGTGACGAGAGAATTCTTCCCTTCTCCCTGCTGCCTTTGAAGTACAAAAGTACTATTTTTGTATGTATTGTGTTGATGGATAACTATTTTCTTGAAAAGCCTCTTTGTATAATGTGGGGCAGGTGTTTATCAGTCAAGAACCTGCATGCACCGAATTAAAAAAAAAAAAATCAATTGTCCTTAAAATAACTTTTTTTTTTTGAACATTTTTTGCAGAGACCTAAAACTGGACAATGTGATGCTTGATAAAGAAGGCCACATCAAAATAGCTGATTTTGGAATGTGCAAAGAGAATGTTGTTGGTGACAACAAGGCAAGCACTTTCTGTGGGACCCCAGACTACATTGCTCCTGAGGTCAGTATGGAACTGGCACATGCTGCTGGCATGGATTTAATACACCTGTATTAGAATGGCCACTGTGATTAATCATCCCCTTGTAGAGTCATAGTTCAGAAAATTAAGTCTGAATTAAATCTGAGTTCTCTCTAGAAGTTACCTGAGATTTCTAAGTATCCTCTAGCTGCAGGTTTAAAAAAAAACATGTTTTTGAAATGTTCAGATGTTTGAGTTTTGAACAGCTCGTTTTCCCTGGTGCCTTTACAGCCAGCACACACAGGGGGCTCTCACAAAATGATTGTGTATGTGCTGCAGATGGTGAGCAGGCTGGTGCCCATGCAAACAGCCAAAATTCAAGCCAAAAGCAGCTTCTAAGGGGAATCTCACCAAGTTAAAATTCCCTGTGTTCATAGTTGGTTTTTAATCTGATTTGAAAAGTAGTCTAAATAATGTAGATAGCTGGTAAAGCTATGAATTATGTCACAGTCTGTCTGGGAGTAATCTACTTCTCATTGCTACTTGCTTCTCCCTTCATCTTCTAAAGAAACTAAAGATGTTTTCCAAGTATGTGGTTATTTAAAGTTAATGGAGAAAATTTCTGAATCAGAGCAGACCTGTCCACTGCCACATTTCCATGAACAGCAGCCAGGGATTGAACTACAGAAGTGCCACTGGTAGTCAACAATTTGTCTAGCAGCTGGATTGTTTGTCACTCCCCTAAATATATTTATTTTTATCTGGTATATACTGCTGCCTTTTGCTAATTGCTTGTACTTCTTCTATGGAACAAGATCCTGCAAGGTTTGAGGTACACATTCTCTGTGGACTGGTGGTCATTTGGGGTCCTGCTGTACGAGATGCTCATTGGACAATCCCCTTTCCATGGGGACGATGAAGATGAACTCTTTGAGTCAATCCGAGTGGACACCCCTCACTACCCACGCTGGATTACCAAGGAATCAAAAGATATCTTAGAAAAGGTACGACTGGTGATGGAACAGGTGGGTCAAAGTACTGGTTTTGTCCAGCAAGGGACTAATTTAGGCTTTATAAGGAACTGTTTATCAGCAAGCAAGTTACTTTTTCAAATAGTACATCAGGTCACCTTAATTACTAACAGTTAGTTAATTGCTAGCAACTTTTGTTCTTTAGCAGTATAGCTGTTAATTCTTCCCATGGCACCTACCTTTCAACAGACATGAGGCTTTACCAAGTTATCTTCTCCTGCAGCTATTTGAAAGGGACCCAACAAGGCGACTGGGGGTTACTGGGAATATCAGAGACCATCCTTTCTTCAAAACCATCAACTGGACGGCGCTAGAGAAGAGGGAGGTGGATCCTCCCTTCAGGCCAAAAGTGGTATGTGGGGTGTTCTTTGGTCTGTTGCAGGACTACAAACATCAGCATAGGGGTGAGAGCTGATGTCTCAGATTTGCTCAACCCTGCTGCAAGGTTCTCCTCCCATTTTTATAAATGAAATAGTTACCTGTCTCAAAGCCCATTGCTCTTAGATGGTTCAACTATCTAAAAGTGCACGAAATTCCTCTGGCTGCCCTGAAACCTTATTAAAGCTGTCTGTCTGTACGCTCTCAAGGAGCTCCTTTATATTACTATAATCCTCAGGAAAACTGACTAATATTTCTGATACTCATTCTTCATGAATCTTTGAAAAAACAGAATGTTTTATATGCCTTGATGCTAGAAATGTTGATAATCTTGCGATTTTTCTCCTTTGTAATGCCACAAGGGAGAAAGGCCAATAACTTCAGGCTACTCACTCTGTAGCTGCCTGCAGGCATTTTGTCTGAGCATTAACTACGTGCTGCTCCAAACTCACTCAAAATGCAAAGACACTCTCTGTGCCACTGAACTTCAAACAGTTGCAATGTACACGCCTAACATTACATGAAAAGGTATCTGAAGAACAGATCATGCATTGCACCAGGGGATGCTGCTGCTGCTTCATCTCACCCAGTTAGAAATTTAAACCAGTTTTCCTCCACCCTGTTCCTAGTACAGATAAAATGATCTGGAGGTAACACAGCCTCTTTAAAATGTACTTACTTACTCATGGAGGAGAGCTGTCCTGTTTAAGAAGGGAAGGCTTCTTGTTGCATGTCCCCATCAAAACTAAGGGTCCTACCAACAGCAACCTTTGGAAGTGTAAAGCACAGCCTTCAGTAACGGGGGTTTATAAATGGAACTTACACAAATACTTTGTGCAGACACAAAGCAGCTGCAATAGGGCATTGTTTTTTCTCTCTGAAAAAGTACAGACTGTAAAAATGCCTTCAGGACTTTAAAAAATTTTGGTTAATGGCAAGAAATGTTGAGCTTACATGTAAGCTAATGAAACCCTAACCTTTCATGTTTAAGCAGTTTGTTCTGGAAGAAGTGCCAAGGTGTGTCTCACGCTGCCTTCTCTCTGTTTAACACAGAAGTCAGCAAGTGACTACAACAACTTTGACAGAGAATTCCTGAGCGAGAAGCCAAAATTATCCTACAGTGACAAGAACCTGATTGAGTCCATGGATCAGTCTGCATTCGATGGATTTTCTTTTATCAACACTAAATTTGAACAGATCTTAGAGAAATGAATCTCTGAACACAGTCAGACTTGAAAGCAGGGTTAAACATTCTAAACCCCAGACTCCCAAGTGTTGTGCATTCCAGTGGTGTTGTCGGTACTTCAGATAATACACAGCAGTGTGATTAATTAGCCCAAATGCTGACTTATCAGCAGTGTTCTTTTGTGCATGGCTGGGTTTAAGGTATGTGAATCACGTGCATTATTTTCTCTATTTGGGAAAATGTAAATTCTGTTTGGTACTTGAATGTAGCTATGTTTTATATATAAATCTGCTGTATATTTTGCTCGAGAGAAGACATTGTTAGATGTCTTTTTAAAATGTGTTTGAGCCCTTGGTTCTTTTATTTGTCTTCAATTAAAGTCACATAAAACTTTCACAGCTTTATGTTTTGGGGTTTTTTTCTAAAATACACAATTAAGCTCCAGTTTTCTTTAAACTACTGAATAATACAAATAAGCATTCAGAAGCCCTGATCATTTAAATAAATAGCACAAGTATTTTATGAGAATAAGCCAAAAGAAAGAAGAAGAAAGTCCTACCTTTTCAAAAGCAGAGATTGACAGTGTAGCAGGAGCTGCTGTGGGGTAACTCACTGCTTCTTTCTAAAGTGTGTTGCTCTAAAAATGGCACTACACTAGATCCAGCTTTGTTGCAATACCCACTTCTGAATTTAGGTTTCTAATCTTTAACAAGAAAGAAAAAAAGTAATGCAAAGCTCTGTCCAAACTCTTATGATTGTTGCAATCAGCACATGAGCTACATAATTAAGCAAGGTCCTGAAAAGCTTTCTTCACCTTGTAACAGTATTGGAAATTATTTTAATTTTTTCAACTGTTGAGCAGGCTGAAAAAAAACCCAAACTGTACCAGTTTTTTTGTATCAATTTGTCTAACACTGTAGAGCTCTTAGGGGGACTCTCACCCCCTTCCTATGGGCTTAAAAAAACACAGTACCATCTTTGTTTATCTGGTAAAGAACAGCTCTAGCTTCTTGCTACCCAAGCTTTACTGGCATTACTGAACTGTGTATTTAAGTGTACAGTACATTTAAGCTGGAATAGTCAGGTCACAGTTGGCATTTCCAGACAGACAGACAGAGTAACCATCACGCTCACCTACACAAACCCCCATCACAGGGGGAATAAACAGGATGCTGCAAGTTGCTGCCAGGGAGAGCAGCAAACTTGGGTTTCCCCTTCCAGTAACCTGCTCAGTCACCTCAGCACTGCCACTCTCCACTACATTTCCTCTGCTTCCAGGGGAGTGATGGATGCTTGGCTGTGTTTAAGGCATTTGGACCACAAGAAGCTGCAATGAGTTACAAGTAGCAGAGCTGGCACTGTGGAAGCTTTGCTCACTGGACTTACCTGCTCCCCTCTGGGGTGAAGGCTGCCAGACCTGCTGAGAGGGGAACCCTGGTCTTCACACAGCAGCTCCTTCAGATCATTGACTTACCTGGACCAGCTCCTGTCACAAGTGCAGCTCCTAACAGCCCCATGGCACTTACAACACCTTTCCTCTGTGGAGCAGTGACAACTCCTCAACAGCACTTGTCCCATTCAGCTGTCTGTGGTAACTGCACCACCTGAGTGGGGAACTGCCCTGCCACAGATGTCAGCTCCTCACAGCAACCAGAAATGACATTTTCACAGCTCGCACAGCTCCAGGAATCTCCTTCACTGACCTGATGTGCCCAGGGGCCACCTGGCAGACAGCAAATGGATGGATTCACTCAAGCATTGCCATCTGGGCCATCCTCGTGCTACAGGGAGTGGAGGTATTGAAGAATTTTATCCAGAAAGCAGCCTGAAAGCTCCAAAACAAGTAGTATTATCTCCCATTCAACCACTAACACTGTAGAGCTGAAAATTAAGACACTACTCCTTATACCCAGCAGAGAAGATCCAAGTGGTTACCACCCTAGGGGACACAGTGATCAAGAAGACACTGACATTTGAGTGGATAATTCCACACCACAAGGTAGGAATTTACTTTGCCCTTCTCCTTCAGAAAGACAAGTAGCCCAGCAAATGGACTCCCACCTACCTAACCCATATCTGCAAACCTGTACTAAAAGGGAGCCCTTTTGCTGCGGGGTTTCAGCTCTCTCTAAAAATCACCAGAATTTGTGAGACTGTAAGAACAGTGTAGCTTTGAGTGTGGATCAGAACCCTAAACACCAATAAATAAGTAAAATTAAAGTTGTTTACCTTCTTCCTCCATTGTGTACAACTCTTGACTTGTGTTTGTTTTAATCAATTCTTCCAACTTCTTCCTCAGGTACTAAGTTAGTTATGTAAATTATAATTATTTGTCAGAGTAAAACAACCAACAGAGTAAAGCAACTTAATTCTTATGCCTATGCATGAGCTTTCTTAACCAAGCTGTAATTCCTACACCTCCCAATGCTGTGGCAAGCTGCTGACCTGCAGGAACACACCCCTGGCACTTCAGCCACTGCAAATGGGCACACAAAGAAGCAGACATCAGCACACATACAGCATTTGATCTTTATTTCTTGGATCAAAGGTCAAATGATTACATTTGTCTGAAAGATGAAGCCGAAGGCCAACGATGTAAGAAAAAGATAGTTTAATCCCATCTGCAAGACTGCATCTGAGCTAGCAAGTGCCTGAACAGTCAGAAGGCAGTAAAATAAACATGGGTACAAATATACAAAGTGGGGACAAGGGGTTTTACCTTCCCTGTCAGTGATGGTTGGGTCAGGAGGTGGGGATGTATGCAGGTTTTAGACAGTGACAGTAACCTGCAGTTCCTGACAGAGCCTTCCTGGAAAGGTGGTTACACCCCAGGGAGAACTGATCACTCACTTCAAACCTACATTCACTGTCTACACTTACTCTCACCAGCTAGAAAGGGTTGGATGCAGTCAGAGATTTAGTACCTTCCTAAAGTACAACAGACAACTTAATTATTTTTTTTCTCTTCAAGTATCAGCCTATTTACACCTGTATACAATTCTTTTTTCAGTGAACACCCAAGTTAGTAAAACACTCACAGTAAATTCAAAAGCAGGCTACCAAAATACCTACTGTACATAAAACATTGAGCCTCAGGGAATTTTACAGCACCTCTGAAAGTTTAGAAGGGTAAAACAAAGAAAGAGAGGACAACAACACCTTGAGCTACACTTGCCAGTGAAAAGAAGCAATCCTTGGGCTCAGCTCTCACAAGAGGAAATCTTCCCTTCCACCCCATCTCCTCAGCCAGGTCTGAGCTTGTGAAGCCTGCTGGTAAAATCTGCTTTTCTAATACAGTCTCCCAGGACTTGCCCTCAGTAACTAAGGATAAACTTGGACTTTCTCAATCTAAAACCTGCTCAGCAGCTCCCGGTCATGGCTGGACAGTGAGTGGATGGAGCTCTGCAGTACCGAACATCAAATCAAGAGGGGAAAATACTTCTACATTTTTGCCCTAAAGGTGTCCCTGGTAATTACACATCAATAAATTAACTTCTCTGAGCAGCTCTGTGTGGTCTCTCCCCTGTGGACACAGCTGAATTAATAAAGAGCTGAAATGGGCACTCCTGACTGTGGATGGCACACACAAAGCTTTAGACAGCAGCACTTGAAGCCAAGTGTTCCTCATTGTTCCCTACACATCCCTCTTCTGGAACAGAACCCAGGGAGATGGTATGGCTTAACTTCCAGAGCTGAATATATTGCTGAAATTAGCTTATTAGGACAAATCACAACAGCAGCACAATGTTTTATCAACTCTGCACAAACAAAAGACAATTTAGCCCTTGCCTGCAAAGCTACCTTACTAGAGCATGGTATGTCACACAGGAGCTGAGAAAAAGAAAGAAAAACAAACCCAAAAGTGAACCAACCCCAACAGCAGATACAGTAAAAGTTCCATTAACTGAAAAGAAGTCCTTAGAAAAACAAACACAGTCCAACCACCAAAGAATACTTCTCATCTCAAAACTAAGAGTCAGCAGCAGGGCTGGCAGCTCACTCCAGATGTCTGGTAACACACATACAAAATACACATTGATTTAGAGAGTTAAAAAGTCGTGGCCTCAACAGACATAAAAAATTCCATTTTTAGCACTGGAGCTTCACAACATATAAAAGAACAGCAAAGAGTTGGGATGGTGGAAGGAGCTTAAAAACAACACAGAAAAACTCTAGGGCAGGTGTGCCATTTTAAAAACAATTTCAGAATTTACCTGGTGTTTTCCTTGCATGAGCTGTTATGGTTAAACTCCACCTAACCTTTTTGTACTCTTTCCTCATGTAGGTATTAAATGTTGCTATAAAAGAGAAACATATGTTTTTGTGTTGAAATTAGTTCCAAATATTGCCCAAGGAACAAACAAAACACAGCACTAATAAGACAAGCAGCTTTCTCTAGCCAGTGACACTTAGAAACCTTTTCCCCTTCTTTCCAGTCTCAGGAAAGCTGCTCATCCCTTCCTGTAACTGCAGCAGAAAGGCTGTGTGTGTCTCTCTCAGCTCATTATCAGGCTGCAGCAATCCTCACACCCATTTCCCCCACTTAATACTGTGTCTACCACTACCTCCCTACCACAGCTGGCCCATGGAAAATGTTAAAATATTGCTAAAACATCAGAATCTCTCAGGCAGCAGATCATAGAATGGCTTAGGTTGGAAATCAAGCTTTAATGCTTTTATTTTCCCAAGGGAAAGTCTCTCCATTTGAGAAAAAAAAAAAATAAATTAAGGTGTGGTTGGCAAACCTAAGCTCACTTTAAAAACCAAAAGCTCTCAGAGCTGGAAGGCTTTCCCAGGTTAAGCAGTTTTGCAACATGAAGCCTCCAATGCTCAAAATGTAGAATTTCATCTATGTTAAATATATCATCAAAAACATCTCCATGTAATTCTAGGCAATCATTCACAGTAAAAATAAGAGGAAGTCTTAGAAAAAACACTTAAAAAAAGAAAGTAAAATCTAGTTAAAATCTGACAGTAAAACTGACATGGGCAATCAACCATCTTGCAGTATCCACAGATGAACGATAAAAACCACTGAAACTGCACAAATTTACACATTAAAAAAAAATAATCTACAAACAACTCTACTCTGCTTCCCATAGATGTTTTTACTGATACCTTTCCACACTGGAGTTACCCACAACTACAGTGCTCTCCAGAGAAGTTGAATCACATTCGAAATGTCTGAGGGTGAAGGGGAGGGGTGTGGGGTCCCACTCGTTGGGTGCTCAGTGTTCTCCTGGCCCTGAGCTGCTGCTTCACACTCCTGTGCTGGAGGAAGGGCTGCTGCCCCTGGGACCAGAGCTATAGGTGGTTGGGCACTGTCCTCAAAGCTTCTTCTCTCGACCGATCCACACCTACATTCTGCACATTTAAAGACAAAAAAAAGGATTTTAAAGCCAGGGGGCCTCATGGACAGCTGTAGTCTTGCTTAAGACGTGGCTATTCCAAGAGGTAAAAGATGAACACAAAAGATAATGGTTATCTCCTCGAGATGTTTTTTAACACACAAGCAGAGGTCAGAAGCCACGCTCAGACCTTGTCCCAGCTGCTGGGTGCTCTGCAGAGCCCAAGGCCCTCAGCTGCCCAAACACAGCTTCCTGCTGCCAGGGGAACAGCAGCTCTGAGGTGTGTGTAACACCAGCTCTGGCAGGACAGTCACCTCTGCACACTTCATGCAGATCACGGCTTTATGGGGTTTTTTAAGATTTTCCTTTCCTTATCCACATATTTCTCACCCACTCTCTCTCCCATTCTTTACACATATAGTACGAGAATCACTGGAACAGAATCATGCAGCAAAGGTCATAAACCACACAAGAACTGGTAAAATCTGGAGAGGGAAGTCCATCTCCCCTTGCTTCCAGCACACTCCAGGACATGACTCTAACCCCAGCAGCTATGGAGCCAATTCTGATCCTGTCTCTGAGCAGCCAAGTTGCTGGAAGGGCTCTGACTAACTCCCTGAGGAGCTGGCAACAAAGTTTACAAGCACTTCAGGATACATCGGCATCTTGGCAGACGTCACACTGACATCAGAAAACCTTTCAGTGCTTTTATAGCAACATTTATTAGATTTTATTTGGAAAAAAAGTCTCCTCAGCCCAGCCCAAGGAAAAGGAGAGCCCCACTAGCACACAGCAAGTGTGCACAACTCTCAGTTAAAATGCAACTTAAAAAGCAAGTCCTTCCCCTCCCCAACCCCAGTTTCTAGAATTTTCAGTCATTTATTATGAAAACAAGGAGATAAACAAGCAGCACCAGACTCTATCTGGGGGTTAAAATGTGCTGGCACCACTCCTACCCTTACCCATTCTCCTACATTTGTGTCAGTCCTTCCCTTTTTCTCCTCAGCCTTCACAGCCCTTGGGGAATCCCTGTTCCCCACCATATACACAGCACACAGAGGTTCCTGAGAACACTGCTGAACATCTGAACACTGCTGGGCTGTCAGCAAAGCCCTGGACATCTCTGCACCCACCAGCACATTGCCCAACTTGTTCTCTGACTTGTCTCTTGGAAGGAAAGAAAAGCAACAACCCTATTTCAGAGAGAAGCTTCTACAGTCAGCAAAGGACACACAGAAAGTGTCAGAATCTGTCTGAGAACAGGAGGAATCTAAGAACAAGCCACACTCTGCAGGACTACACAGGAAAAAAATCAAACAAAACCAGAAAATATGCTGGCATTTGCTGCATTTGTTTGCATTTTTCTTAGCAACTGATAGAACACACAGAGAAATTCCTTGGGACTTCAGAAGTGTCTCCACAGGCACTCCAAGAAGATTAGCTGAAATCTTTTAAGCTGAGCATCTGCTCTTGATCCAAAGAAAATTAAATGGAGCATGAAATGGAGCATCAATATGCAGGAATCCAGAGGTACCAGAAACTGGTCCACAAGCAGCAAGAACCAGAGAGCTGAAACATGAAGCTGAAAGGTGGTCAAGACAAAGCAGAAGAGAAGCTATGGGAGTCCAGGAGAGGTGTCAGAGAAAGCATCATCTCCATAACCAGACAGAGCTGAGACTGAGTACCAACAGGCAGGCAAGAAAGCTGAAAGCAAAAAGGGCTTTAATGTAAGTAAATGAGAAAGAGGATGTAGAAGTGAAGTAACTGAACTGTCACACTGAAGAAAGAAAAATCCAATTTGGATAAACCCTGATAAATACACTCTAGGGCTTATTAGACACAAAGGAATATCTAACTGCAGACCAGATGATGTTTAGAAAGGACTAATATCCTCATTAATGGATTCCTAGGAATCACATTAGCTCTCCACATCTGGAGTGCCAGAGAAACACAGGAGTACGAACAAAACCACTACACAGCCCTTTAAATACCCTTTCTGCCAAGGCACACAGGCACTCCCTCTGCTTCAAGACCTTTCCCCAAGGAGCAGAAGTGCCCTCACCCTGCCTTGCCCATCTCACCCAGTCCTCTGGAAAGCCTGAAACCACACAGATTAACCCACACACACTCTCATACCTCTTGTTCCTCCTCTCCTCATTACATTCCCCTCTGCTTTGAAGACCTGTGGGTTTGGGTTTTTTTCTTACAGAACAGAGCCTCCCCCAGAGGGAGGAGGCTCTGGGTTTCCAAACAGGACACTGCCATTTCAGCTTTATTTTGTCTGGCTCCATGTGATCAGCAGCAAAAGGGGGAGATTTCACATGAAAGCTCCTCTAGGGAAGAAGACTCAGAAGGACACAGGAGCCACAAAGACAGCCAAAGCAGACCCAGTTCAGAAGGGCTCTGCACAGCTAACAGCCAGCACAGGCATGAAGGCAGAAATAAAGAGCACAATACAAACAACCCAGTTCTCTTATCAGCCAGCCTGTCCTCAGTGCTGTGCCATAAACCATCACTGCTGCCTCCCACCCAGCCTCGGGCCCTTCTTTTACTGAGAAAATAAACCAGTGAAGACTACTAAACAAAACTGCTATTAAATATCCACTTCAGTCCACTGAACACATCAACACAAGGAGCTTTATGCTCAGCAAAGAGAATCCCCCCAGCCACAACCCCAGGAGATGGGGCTGGCACAGAGGGCCCCCGGTGCCATCCTCACTTCTCCTCCCTCCCCAACCTCTCCCAGCCACAGAGCAACAAACCTGGCTCTCCTCTCCAGCCCCTTACACCATCCCTTCTTTTCCTCTGACAGCCCCAGCCATCCTTTTTCAATAGGCAAAACTCAGTTTTTCCACAACAGGCATCTGCATAGGTTTTGGCTCCATCAAACATGAGCTTGAGTTTGCCCAGTGCTGCTTCCCTGAGGTGTGACCTGCAGAGGTGACAGCACCCCAGGGCAGTTCCTCAGTACCCAACCACAGCCAGTGCCCCTGTGACCATGTAAGAGATGTGACTTCTCAGAGATGTCACCTCAACTGCCAGGTAAAAGCAACTGGACTGACTAATTAATACCCATGAGTGGGTACAGCAGGCTTGGAGCTCCTCCTTGGTGGAATTTTTCATGGCCAAGCAGATGCCAAGAGGCTGGGACAATGAGAAGTGGCAGAACAGTCCCACATGGAGTTACAACAGAGGGGAAAATCACCCAGGTTCCCCTCAGTCCCAGCCTGTCCTGGGACACTGGTTTAGCTACATACCAAGCAGCCCAGCAGGAAGCTCCCAGGCCAGGAGGTTATTTGGTTCTATCAGACATTCCTGACCATTATAAACCTCTGAAAATTCAGTGTAGTTTTAGAAGTGTAGATCTGCAATGCTTCTTTTCCAAAATCCTGGGTTTGGAAGAACACACAACCTGAGAAAACAGATAAAAGCTTCCCACAACATGCCATGCTTGCTTACTTTCAAGATTAAAAGACCCCCAACTATCAGTTCCAGGACTCTCATGATATTTTGCCTTTCCCAGACTCAATGCTACCTAAACAAAGCTGTTCCAGTGGCAGCTTTGCTTCCCACTGCCTCACTCTGCCCACTGTAACACCACAGAGAAAGGAGCTGAGGCTTGGCACTACATCTCCAACATGCTGCACTCTCCTCTAGCCTGCCAAAGGTTTTGCTCTAACTGAGTTTTGGGTGCTTATCCTGCCTGCTTGAGATCCCACACATGCTGGAAGGAGGAAAACCCTTCCAAGGCAAGCCACAACCCACCTACAAAATAATCAGGCTAACACTGCTTCCATGTTCTGAAACGCTGCTCACTGTAGCCCAGATTAAACCTGGGTACAAACCAGATGGAACAGAGCTATAAATGCTCCATCACCCATACAAGCAGCAGAAGAGGAAATTTAAAATCACTTCTGCCAGCAGGCAAACCCTAAAGCCTGGTTAATGCAGAACAGCTGCTAAAAGCTGTGTATTAGAAACATTTATACACATTCCTGTATCCTGAATAATTACTCTGGAATGAAGTGAAAACTTGCTGCCCTGTTCACACAGCACATTGTTAATTAGCACACCTAAAGCACCAGTGCTATGGATCAGTAGGATTAAGGTTTTACAGCAAATATGGGTTGTTATTGTATGCTACACAGCAGTCCAATCACTCCCAAGGGCACTGAAATAGATAATACTGGTGCCTAGAAAACACACTCCAGCTTTGTCTTATCTCATACAGGATGTTGTGTTTCATGGCTTTCATAAGCACACTGCAGCTAACATGAAATAATTGCTGACTCTTACAATGAAACTTTGCTGCAGGATCTTTAAATCATAGCAGTTCACAGGAACAGCATTCCACTGAAAGATGATCAATGTTTCTTAACTCATCCACAAGAATTTAAGCAGCACAAAAGTTTTATTGTGATTTGATTTACCCCCCCCCAAGTCATGCACTATACAAACATGGGCTGGGTTTTGAGCTGCTGGGTTAGGGTGGGGCTTTTTTATTTCAAAGTTTTTGCAATGATTAGTTTTTCAATTTATTTTGAAGTAGTAGGATGAAATCAGCACCCCAAGTTCAACAGTTGGTCAGCAAACAGGATTCACTGATGAGCAGGGACTGTTACAAGAGCATCCTCAGAAGGCCTGGAAATATCTACATTCTGTATAATAATAAAAATACAGAGGAGAGTATTTATCATCCAGCAGTAAAAATACCAATCAGAGTCCTTCACAAGTACACAACTGCATTTACTTAAATGCAGAAATTTTTTTTTAAAACCACCCCCATACCCTGAGAAGGCAGCAGGCTGATGACTGGCTGGTGTCCCAGACATCAGAAAAACATATTTACAATAATCACTGAACCCATGCTGACCATGCTACTAAAAGCTCAAGTTGTTCATGTTTAGGAGGAAGCTGCTACAGGCCCAAGCAGGAATGCACTTCAACATGTGCTTCAAAACATACACATCTATCTGTTAAGCAGCTTTCAGTGCTTTGCTGAACAATACCATCTACTTCTTTCCCAAAGACCTTAACATTTGTTTCGGTTATAGGTAATGTACTACACCTGACAAAATAAAAAGATCTCTTCTCAGACACTTTAACAAGCCAAGACCAATCACACCAACTACATCTCACCTCATTTTGCAGAGGCTGTAGAAAACCAAACCAAACCAGGAAAAAAAAAAAAATCCATACAATGCAGCAAATTATTCAAAACCCAACAAAAGCAAAACAGCAGCACAGCCAAACACTGGCACTGGGAAACAGCTGTGAGTGTGAGTGCAGCCCTGCAGAACCAAGCTCAGGAATCACACCTGCCTTGCTACCACCTCATGCAAGTCCCAAGGAGTGTGCAAGTAGCATTCTCCTATCAAAGAAAGCAGGCTATGATAAACTGTCCTGAAGTTCCTTACAATTTCTTCATCTACAGCTTGGCTCATATTAAGCCAAACCATTGCCAGTTCTTCACATCATGCTGCTGGGCTTTGAGTCTTACTTGTTTCACACTAGTGTAAACAAATTCAGCTTTTCTACCACCTTCCTATCCCAAAAAGGAGATCTGGGTTTCTTGCACTCTCCCCATCTGTCACCCACTGAGACAGAAGTGCAAGGCAAACATTTTACCCCAGAGTTTGTTTTCTGGCCCAAAGAGGGGACCCCAAGCCAACAGCTGAAGTGATTCCTCTGAATTATTCTCAGTAAAAAGACTACAGACTCCTTCATTTGAAAAGGTCAGGAACTTGAGTCACTACAGTGCAGACAAAACACAAAGCTTCAATCCACTTCAGGCAAATCATCATCACACAATGAAGTCTGCACACAACTACTCCAGGGCTTTGCCTGCATTTCTGCATTTCTGAGAACAGAAGCCTCCAGCTGAAGCCCAGAAGGACTGCACTGTTCTGAAACACAAATGACTTGTGGGGGCACTGGGCAATTCTGAATCAAACAGCTCCATTGTTCAACAGCGTTGTTATCTGTGACGCTGCATTTAATTAAATGCTTTTACTTCAATAGACTATTGGAAAATTTAATTTTACAGAAGTAATTAACATTTTCGTAGGTGATAAAAATGAAAGCTTTTGAAATTCGTGTAGTTCTCTGAGCAGCATTCAAATGCAGACAGAATCAACTGAGTCTTTCAGGAACAGCTTATCATCACCCACACGTCCCTGGTCTGGGTTTCTTTTGAAGTAGGAGGAGAACAATGTTTGGCCTTTATCAGTAAAAATGCCAGAAATACAACCACCCAACATCAACAGCTGTACAGCCACATCACTTGCTAGATGTGTTAAGAGTCACTTGGTGATTCAGGCAGAGCTTTCCCCTCAGAATAAATATCCTCAGTTAGAGAAGTGCCACTTCCAACAGCAGCTCCCAAGACACTTAACCCAGCTGTAAAATCACCACCAATATTTTATGAACCAAACTGAAGATGTCTGATTGATCTCCATGATACAAATAACACCCGCTCTAAGACTTTGTTTATTTTCACCATGATTCTCCAACACCTTTTAGGCACTGTGAAAACAAATGGATTTCCTAAACCTAACAAACCAAGCTAAATTGACAAAGCAGAAAGACAGTGGGGAAATGGGAGGAAAGAGGAAGCACACAGCATCATTATCTAATAGAAAATGTCTTGACCATGCACAACCAGCACTGGGTCATTTCAGAATACCACAGTCATGACAACAAGACTTCTTTGCAGTCCCCTCCAGCATGAATTCTGCACAACTGCCACAAATTTAGACCCTCACAGAAGTAAGGCATTTAGCATCACCATACTTTGCTGAACACACACATAAATCCACTTTTATCAGTGTATTTCTTTTTTGGTAGCTCTGTAAACCACCACAAACAGCCTTTTTTTCCTCACACTACCAAACTGACTCTTAACTCCCCAACAGGCATGGCTCAGGCTCAGGCTCAGCAGTGCCATACCTGGGAGCATTAGCATGAGGATCTGCAAAGGAAACACAAATTTTTTCATCATGATGCATTTTACATAATTTTGGTAACACAGCAAAGGAAGAGCTGGGTGTGAGCAGCATCAGCACCCAGGAGCACCCAGAAACTGTGTGCCTGACACAGGGAGAGTATGAAGCTGCTGCAGCCTGACATCTCATTTTACAAATACACTCAATTTCCTTTTCCCCAGTTGCTCTTGCTACCTCTAGAGATTTACTCTTCCACTCCAGCTTTGGCTTAAAACCCATACAGCATCATCAATTCTTCTTTTTCAATGATCACAGTGATGAAAAAGCTGATGATTTCATTATTTACTCTCTCCAAAGTAAGTGTGGCATTCATAACAATGTACTTTTTGACTACACACTACTTCTGCTGAATGACAAAGACTGGAAAAACTTTATACAGGTTTGATTGATACCATATCTTCAAATTCTCATTCATTTTTTGAAGATAAACTACTCCTGCTAGAGCTCATAAGATAAATTTGCTCAATAAAACCAACCCAACCCCATCCCCCCTCACAGCAAGCTGGCAGTAAAGCTTGATATGTAAAATTAAATATGGTCTGCTGAGTTATCATTTCTAGCCACAAGGACAATGGAAATCAGCTCAGACAGTAAATTACATCAGCTTTTCCCACTTGAAAAATATTCTTACCTCAGGTTTATCTCTGTGCGTGTTTACAGCTTCAACATTCAGGAATATAGATTCTACTTTACATCCTGTTGATAGAAAACACATTTTTAAAATTGGTCTGCTCTAAAAATGAAGTTACAGCTACAATGCAATTGAATTTTGAGTTGGTGAATGTTGTTCACTTACTCCTTCTGACTCTCAAATTCTGAGTAGTTAAAGCTATTGAAAACAATCTGTTCTACCAGGAAGAATGTTATTGTCACTCTGATAATCCACCTCCTCACTTTAGCTTTATCATTATTTTCTTTGAAACAAATTCACATTTTTAAATGTCTACAAATGACAACATTCAGTCAGAAAGTTCTTTTATGTTTTTGGTTTTTTCAGCATTCTAGGCCTCCTAGAATTTCATTGTAATACAGAAGACAAATCCCATTCCTCTCTGTGTGCAAAACAGTTTTAATCCCCAGTTAGAAAGGACTTTAAAGTTGACTGCTGTAAAGGAACTTTTCCTTTTCACCCAGAAATGGAGAACTCCAGAGAAGCAAGAAATACTGGAACAGTGAGAAGATACAACTATTACTTGGGTAGTATACAAGGGGCAGTGAGCACAAATTGCACTGGGACAGGTTTCATCTCAAAGAATTTCTTTGCAGTAGAACAATCACTCACTGGAACAACCTCCCCAGGGACACGGTGAAGTCCCCATCAGTGGAGGTTTCCAAGATGCAATGGGTTTGCCAGTTCTCATGGGGTTCACATTCCCACTTAGGGCTGGGCCAGATCATCTCTTGAGGTCCCTTCCAACCTGGACTGGTCTATGATTCTATAAGCTGACTGACTCAGAGAATTATAATTATTAAATACACTGTGGGGATGCCATTTTAAGCAATATCCAACTGCCACTGTCTCAGGAACAATACTTTCATAAGCTACCACAACCCTACACAATACAAATAGTTAAATTCCTCTGATACACCATTCTAAGACAAATACATTCTCCAATTTTTCAGCTCTGCTATTTCCTAAAGTCACAACACACTCCATAGAATTGCTACATGATAAAAAAGTATGTTTTTCTTTCTTAGAAAGCCACTACACTTTAAAAAAAATACATATACAAATTAGCAAGGCAAATATTTTTCCTTCCCTCAAGGAACACTATTCTGAGAAACCCCACTTGTCATGAACACCAAACAAACACTGCAGAAGGCTGGCACACAGAGAAACAGTCAGGAAGAAAACAGATTTTTAGGGGGAATAGTGTACATCTCCCCCTGGAAAAGGACCCCAGTCATCTTCTGTTCACAGGTCTGTTGCATCCCTGACACCAACCACATAAACGCAATCTCCTGTCCCTGATGCTGATGTTACCAGGGACTGGTTACACAGCACAGACACTCCCACAGAGAACTCTCAGTCCTTACCACTAGCTGAGTTTAAGACCTGAAAAAAAAAATTTTAATAAATACATAACTATTTTTTTAAAATATAAACTAAAGGGACATGGGTTACTCCATAGTAATAACAATGCACATATTCCCAACCCATCTTTCATGGCTGATGTGCAGTTTCTTTTTCCTTTGTGCTCCCACACAGACCACTGCCTCACTGGACTGTTGGGTAAAAGTCTAATTTACCTTTGTGGAACTGTCAGGCTGTAGCAGATGTTCCCCTACTAAAGCTGAGACATATAGGGTGGGAAGGATGCTTGCTTCAAACCCCTGGAAGAGCAACCCCCTGAGGGAGCTGTTACCCCAGGAGAGGATTAGCTGGAAGTTACTAAACACACCTTGCATCCTGCCTCACTGCAGGCAAGTGCCACATCAGCTTGAGGTAATGCTGGGGAATATTAGTGCATAAACAGTGCATGCAGCCTTGGTATTTTCAGATATAAAGACTGAAATGCACTAATCAGACAAATATGTTTCAAACACTTTGAAAAATAAACCTTGCCATTTATCTGCTGAAGTCAAAAGGACTAGGGCAACATTTATTTTCTTCCCTCATTCAGTGGGTGTGTTGACACAGCAAACATCCAGGCCCTCTTAAAATTTATGAGCCCTTAACATTTTATGACCCTCTTAACATTTATTAAAAAAAAAAAAAAAAAGCAGCAGCAGCATCAAAACAGAAAACATCACCCCTCCAAAAAATACCTCTGAAAACAAGCTGAAACTCACTAGTCAAGACAATTCAAAAACTGACCTTTAAAAAAAAAAAAAAGTTTTAGCTGTTCTAAACCTCTATTCAGAACTCCAGCCTGTCATTCAAGGCTGGGAACACAAGGTGTCACCAAAGTACAGACTTACTTCTTACTGCAGGACATCACTGCAATTAAGCAACAAAACTATTTCCAGACAGATTTCATGGTGTAAAAGCCATTTACTTTGTCTCAATTTGTTTTGAAGCGTAACAAAAACCGAAGCACTTCTACATTACAGGTACTTAATGCTACTCACCATAAGCCACCGGGGTTAGCTTTAAGACAGTGTGCAGTGGGCACTTCAGGTAAGGCAGTTGTTCTGAGAAATCAAACAATAAATTATATATGAAATAGAAATAACAAAAACATTTCTCATTTCCATTAATGCTACAAAGCCAATCGATTAAGAATTTTATTTTTTTTTTCCCAATCAGACATTGTATCTCTCTTCTTCCTTAACACTGCTATTGAAACAGCTGCAGAAAAACAAACACAGCCTTGCAGGTCAGAAACAGCTCAATAAAAAATCACCTACACAGTAACACGGGTAACTCATTCACAAGGAAATACACTTGCATACTGACCTACCACAACCACCCTCTGATGGGAGAGGAAATCGTTAGAGTTCACAGTTCAGAACTTTAATCAGTACTTTTTTTATTTAAATGGACTATCTGTAATATATCAAGGAAGCCTTACCTGCAGGCTTGTCAAGAAAATATGCCAGCAGACAGCGCATGACAGCTTGGTGACATATGACAAGCACATTTTCCTGCCTTTCAAGTTCCATAATTACTGGCTCCAGCCTCTGAACAAGATCTTCATAGGACTGGGTGGAGAGGAGAAACACACAGCACATTAAAAAGGGAAAACTCTGAATATTGTACATACATACAGTGGATCTTACTTTCATATTACACATCTTAAAAATGTCATACTAGTACACAAATACTGTAGACTGTAGTATCACAGTATACTGTAGAAATAATTTTCCTTAAATTAAGAACACTGTCCAAGTCTTCCAGACTATCAAAGAGCATACTTATTACAAAATGTAGCTCCCTCGTGGAAAAGCTTTATTTAATTAGTTGCTAAGATGAAGAATTTCCCTGCAAAATCCCAAGAATTTAATTCACAGCATTGTCAAACAGGTTAAGTCTTGCACATTATTTTCCACACCTAATCTTCAAAAGCATCTCCATTCCAAATGAAAATTTGGGAAGCCCAGCCTACAATCAGCATATAAACCATTCACAAAGCCTGATTTATTCAGGCTGCCCTTTGAAAACTATGGGCTTGATGGACTGGCCTGGCAATGCCAGCCACCATCCCACCAAAAACCTGAAAGCAAGGAGACCAGCTCTCTCTTCCAGCCTGTCCTGCACAGCACACACAGGTAAACACCAGGATTTCTCTGTGTGTGAATTTAATTTTCACATGCACAGTACAGACAGTACTCCCAAAATGTTCTCTCTGCATGTGCAATGCATGACACAGCACATCCCAGCAGGGCAGAGGATGATGGCAGCAGATCCTTTGCTGCCAGGCTGGGATGGGTCAGACCTTGCCAAGAAAAACCCAGTGGTCTCCAGCCAGGCTCTGCAAACCCCAGTGCCACCAGTACCAGCAAGAGAGAAACTGCCTTTGACAAACAATCCAGACCAACCCATCATCCCAAGGAGAGGAGGCATTTGGCAATGTTTCCTGACCTCCTAGAGGATGGCATCAGTCTGGAAAACAAACACTCCTTGTTCCAATGGATTAGGAGAACTCTGCAGCTTAATGACTGCCTTATTAGTAAGACAGGGGTCACACCCTACAGAACACTGCTCTTGCCCTTAGCAGAGTGATCACTTGAGAGCTGCGGAAAGAAGAGCTCAGAGCTCCGCTTCCTCCTGACACAAAGAGCCCAGCAGCTGCTCCAATTATTCCTCCTCCACGAATCCTCAGCCTTCAGCACCCAGACAGGCCCTGGGACCATCTGGTAATTGCTGCACTGTAATGGGTTTGCTTTAGGAAAGCTGTCAGCAAGTTATTTTCCCAGAGGCAAGGAGTTTATTAAAGTGAAAGACCAATGTGGCTACAGATTTCCGCAGGATTTCGGGCAGAGCTGCATCCAAACGCAGCCATTACCCACAGCAAGGGTGAAGAGGAAAAGGCAATCCTGGCAGTGTGTTAGCATATGCAATAGCTTGAAGCCTTGCAATCAGCCTGCTTGCTTTATCACTGCATGGAAACCATGCCCACAAGATCAAAGCTCACAACTTTTTCTAAATCTATTGTTTTCTTTTTCAAGCCCTGAATTAAATTAAACGGTCTGAGCTCAATTCTTGCACCCTCCTGTGTGCTTTCCCCTAGAAAAAGGAGAGAGCCATCTTTTTATTAATTTTGAAAAGTATTTTTATCCTTCCTAGAGACAGCATGCACGGGTACAAACAGACAAGAATGCCCTTCACTTCAATAGGGAAAAACCAGCATACCTCTCCTTTAGGGTATCTGTATCTGTATTTGTCTTGGTCTCTCAGTGCAAACTCAAGTGGATAGTTTTCCTGTATTTCTTCATATGTCATTTCTTCACACACTCCCTATGGGTAATAAAAGCAATTAAAAGCATGTATTGCCAGCAGGTCTTTCAAATAAAACCATACCAAACCTGCCTTTAGTAATTGTATTTTCTTACTCTGACACTGAGACACAAAATTGTCAGGCACGATGAACAAGACAGACTGAGTCAGGAAGGAATCACTAAATCCCTGGACAAGTGAAGCTGCATATTTGGGCAAGCAAAGTCACTAAATAAGGTCCCATTCTCTCTATTGCACCTCTTATCTCTCTTACAGGTACAGCTGGAAAGCACAAGCTAGCAATGCTGCTTTTCTTTCCAATCCCCACCTATCAAAAATTTCATAGCACTGAGGCTTCTATGGGGGAATATTTTTCTGGGAAAGACAAACCAAGACTAAATTAATTATGTCAATTTTTTATAAAACATTTTAACAGGAATTAATGACCATTTTTCCAGCCTCTAGACTTAATGATTTTCTATCCCATAAAAGGCATACCACTGGAATATTAAGTACATCATCCTTAGCAAACAAAGCAACTCAGACATTTTGAAAACAAGAACTTACTGCATCTATTTCATTCAAAACCTTCCACTGCTCATAAGGCACTCCCAAGGCTTCAGCAGTCTGAATTGTCCTTTTCATCTGACTGGTCCAAACTTTTAAATCTTTGATATTTTGCTCATTAATAAACTGTGCCAAGCTTTTGGCAAACTGAAAGAAAAAACATGCAACACTGGATGAGGGCTCAGAGCTGAGGCACTGAGTTCAGCTTGCAACACACAAGCTCTAACCTCTGTAAATTAATATTAACTTTTCCAAAAGACTGTCAAAGCTTTTACTAAGAACATATTCCAACAAACCAAGGAAAGGAAGAAATGGATTACAAGACAGAGAAATTTTCTGCAGTTTCTAGCTTTACCTGCAGGAATTTTCTTTTAAACTTTTAACTTGGGAACCTTCCCAAGTATCTTATCCCAAGAACCTTATCCAACAAGTTATGATTTTACAAAAATACAGTTAAAAATAAAGCCTTCTTGACAAATGTTTTGTACTGTAGGATAAAAAGGAATTTCATCTAACAGAATGACAGACATAAAAGAGCATGTAACAAATCGTAACACACACAGTGCTTTCACCCAGTTTCCACTATAGACATTTGCAACTAAAAAATTCCTTCTTAAAGATGTTAAGAAGAAAAGGGTGTAGAGGAAGCAAGCTGTAATTAATGACACAGCACAGACTGCACCCACAAAGCCCACTGACACTTGCTCAGGAGGTACATACTTCTTTCCCCCTGATGGACAGCCCAGGATCTCCTCCTATTCTCCCTTTCAGATTGAGTTCACTCTCTCCATGCCGACAGAGGTAGATTGACCGAGGAGTGACATGGATATTCATGAGGTAGTAAACAATCCGGCTCTGGATGTGATCCATTACTCTGTTCACAAGGTAACTCCTTCCAACATCCATAATTTTAATGTAAGAAAGGTCCCTTTCACAAGCAAACAAACAAAGTAAGATTCCACATAGTTTCCATCAGCACAAACTACAATCTTCCCACCCTTCCTCTCATTATAAAACAAAGGGGCAACAAGCCAAGTCAATAGACAAACCCTAGATTACCCATGGGATATGCAGTAGTCCTAAAACACAATGCAATGCTCCCAAGGTACAGGATAAACTCTGCTCCTTTCACATAGGAGCTGCTCACTTTTTTTTTCTGTCCTCTTTACCAGCACTTTGTTTCCCAAATTTACATCCTACTCTTGGAAAAATACAGCATTCCCACTTAAAGAAAGGTGCAGTGGAAGCATTCAACTCTTGGAGCAACCTGATCTAATGGGAGGTGTTGAGGGGGGTTGGAACAGGATAACTTTAAGGTCCCTTACAGCCTAAACCAGTTGTGATTCTATGAACTGTGACAGAGCCAGTGAGATACCCCAGGATTTTATGATGCTAGATATTCTTCTCCAAGTTACAAACATTCCCACACAGACACTATTGCTCTGATTACACCTAGAGGTCAAAAGGCACCATCACAACCCATCTCAAATAACCCAGAAAAACTACAGCATCAGAAGGATCAGGGACTAGCCTGAAGCAAGGTATTTTCTCAGCCACTCTAATAACAGCTATTTATTTACAGTACAGTAATTTACCACTACCTCCTCTCAGCATCAGATAGAATAAACATTGAAAATTGAAAATATAACCTTTCTCATCTGAGCTATAATCTCCAAGTAGTACCTCATTTAAAGGAGGAAAAAAAGTCTAATGTGCTGAAAATAACCACTATGGGTTTCCAGTGATGCATTTGAGACATCACATCACAATAAAACAAAAGAACTTCTAACAGCAAACGTAGGTGATGAGAAGCTAGCATCATCACCTCATTTCTGACAGTGTTCTTTGAAGTTAATCATTACTGTTTTAGCCAGGCACAACCATTAGGTCCATCACAGGAATTACATGCATGAACTGATCTGATTGAACCAGCTTCACACTGCTTACACTCAATTACATTAAAAGGCAGCCCAGGCTTCCCTGAAGCACTGAAACAAACCAGGAGCTCCTGGCATGAGCACAGCTCAAAATCCCACACCAAAATCTCACAGTAGCAAGAGAAAAAGGGCTCCTCCACACATGGTTCATCCATGCTTTACTTTCAAGTGTTGTAAGCAAATGAAAAACAGAAGAATGCTTTGTCATGAGGCAAATAATCTAGCTAAGAAAGATTCCCACAGCCCTGCACCTGAAGGATAATTTGCAAGCACAAATAATAGGTGACACATTTTTCAGACTGATGTGTTCAAAATTCATCTCAGCTATACAAACAAATGAAGTTATGCTTACAAATCCCTCAGGTCTCCTCTAAGTACTAAAACAAATAACAACCAACAACTGGTTCTTGTCCCAGAAGAATCATAGCATTCTCCAATTGGAAAAATAAAAAAGAATATTATGTGGACTCATTACTCAATTTTCCTCAAGCAAGTTTCCAGGCTACACCCCCAGAACCAACTCTCTGCTTTGCCAAATGAAAGAGAGCTCAAGCCACTGAAACAATAAGGCTACAAAGCCCTAATCCCTGATACAGGATGCACCATCTCCTAAGAAAAGATCTTAAAATAGCCCAATTGCAACAGCAGTATTATTTCATTCCTTACTTATCAAGAGTTTCATCTAATGTCTCATATGAGTTCTTGTAGCACTCTATTCTTTTCATAAAGTCTTCTGTTGCTTCATCATTACTACAATCAACATAGTCAGGACTCCCCAGCTTCACTTGCTGTTTAAAATAAAAACAGGAGAGTAGTACATAAGTTTCTTTACCTTTTTAACAGATGTTTAAAGAAACAGGAAGGGGGAGAACACGAGAAAAACTTGTTTTCTGAAAGTTAATTAAAATAAATGTAAAGCAAAAAGAGCTATTCTTCATAGAATCAAACTTCTGAGTTAGTATTCACATGGACAGGAAAATAAACCAAGTGTTCCATCAGTAGGAGCTAATGTTTTTTTTACTATTGGAAGTTCTTACAAAAAATACTTAGCTAGTTTAAACCTCTTGACTTGAAGCAGTTAAGGCAAACTTTGCCTATACTCACCACAATGTTTGCAGCAATGACCTCTGGATCTACGCAGACTGACTCAACAAAAAAAGTCTTCAGTCCAAGCAGAGTGTGCACAGAAGGAAGGAAGAAAGAAGATGCTTTATTATAACACCTCTGGAGACTGCAGATGCACAGCACGTTGCTCACTTCCATGCTAACCCCTTTTTGAACACAGTCATGCCTCAGACTTTCCTTCATTTACTCAGAAGGTTTCTCCAAGTGCTCTCATTTTACCATTCCCTGAAGCATCACACTCTGTACTATTTTCCCCAGTAATGATTTTTAAGGGGAAAATATTTGCAGTGAGAAAAATTTAGGACATAAGAGGAAGAAAGCAATGGGAAGGATGCAAGCTCAGCCATGAAAACAGTAATTAATGCTTCTGAAATAATAATTTAGATGCCTTTCAACTAATGGAGTAGCTTCACACTAAAAAAGGTTTGGGTTTTGCTGTCTCAAAGGGAAAGGAGATGCTAGTTTAGAGGAAGTGGAAGATTAATGAAGAACAGCTAAATGCAAACAATCCCAGACAGAAGGCAGAAAGCCCCCAGAAGTTTTTTGTTTGTGCAGAACTGTGTGTTTCAGCAGAAAAAACTGAGCTGCACTAACAACCATATTCTAAATAGTTCTTGATAACAGTACACACAAAACCACAGGTCCAAGATGACAGAAGTGAAACCATGGCATAAAAGATATTAGATCTGAACAGTAGCAAATACTAAAGATAGGAAAAGTGATCATGGAGTGACTTTCAATCACAAACAATGCCTAAGAACACAAAATGCTCTACTGACTAACTATCTAGGAAGGCTGTGGCTTATGTTATCACACTTTTTAACCAGGAGTACAGATGAGAGCCAAACAATCACTGCCCTAACTTGTCTAGTCATTAGGTCAGAACTCCCTGGCTTTTGACTCACCTTATATCCATTTTCTTCACCAAATTTGTAAATAGTTTCTCTGCGTTCTCGAGTTGTATTTGTAGCATCAAAGACCTAGGAATAATTGGAGGGTGTTGGAATTTAAAAAGTATGATGGCCTGTCTTAAGTATCAACAAAAACAACAGTTCAGAGTCCCTCAATGCAAAAGAAAGCAAACACTTCCCCTTCCCCTCTACCTCAACATGTTCAGCAGAAAATAAAAAAAACCCCAACATTCCTACTTTGCACACATGATTTTCTAAATACAAAAAAAAGAAGTGTTGAAAGTTGACAGCACTACTAGATGAATACTGTATCTGGAAGAAGCAACCAGAATTTAAGCCTAACATGTAATACAGGACAGCATCTTCCTCCTGGCCCACACCAGCATTAAATCCTAATGCACAGTTATTTACTGAACCTGTGTTACCAAAAAAAGATGCTGTATTCAATACACTATTCAAAATGAAAGTGTAAAACTTTTTAAGTGCAGAAGATCTGCATGACATGTAAATCCTGCCCATGAACTACAAGATAAATGCAGCCATTTTTCTGAGAACTTACTTTTAGCTCTGAACACAACAGTGTTTTACTGAAGTAAGAGGTTTGCCCAAGTACAAAGCACTCATGTCCCAGAACTTGATTATTAGTGGTTTTGCCTGATTAATTAATAAAAGCACTACAGCACTGTGTCTGTAGCCTTAAGAAAAGCAATACCCACAAAATATCATTCATGTCAATTCATATTGATGCAGCCTCACAGCTGAGCAGATGTTTTGCATCCCATTATTAAATACTCAGATGTGCAGCAATTTACTGTGAGTTTCTCCTGCTCACTTTAGAGATACCTCGTCAGTAACACAACTGCCAAGCAATACTCATGATGCTTGCTGTTTAGTGAGTCCTTGCCTTTCAGTTCAAACACCAGTGCAGTGAAATGAGGCAGCCAGGTGCCACTAATTGCCAGGGAGTGAGCATGAGCTTGTGTCAAGCCCACCTGTGCCCCTTTTATTGGCCTCCTGGTCCTGCTCATGCGCAGTGGGGGCCCACCCTAATCAGGCACAGGTGGGCTTGACACAAGCTCATGCTCACTCCCTGGCAATCAGTGGCACCTGGTTGCCTCATTTCACTACACACCAGGACTGTCAAGTAGAACCACAAATGCAAGCAAACCAACAGATGTGTTTAACAGTACATTCCACAGTGTGATGAGAAGAGGTCCCACCACAAAGGTGGTTTTTCAGTTTGGCATCATCACCCTGAACTTAAGTGCTCCTTTCTAGAGGCAGATCTAACATACAACTCCAAAAGTAAAGGAAGCCTGATATCCTGAAGTGACACTGGAGTGACCCAGGCTGCATCTTATCCAGCAGACACACAGTGTTTTGCAGGGAAGCATTTCAAGAATGAAGGTGTCTTCAACAAGAAACTTACAGCCACGTGCCCGTTCTCTTCGCTGAGGTACTGCCGGACGTCATTCAGCGCTGCTAAGGCACACTGTCTTCAAAATGAAAGAGAAAAAAACCAAACCCTAGTTGAAGTTCTGGTATTAATGCACTTGTTTGTTGTGATCAAAGTGCCCTGCAAATGTCAGGTAATTTCTCTCCAAGATTTGTGTTTTTTTCTAATGAGTCACCCCCACGAAGCATGAGAAAAAACAACAGTGGTCAACCACGTTCCCCACAGCCATGGCCAGGTGCCTAAAACCAGCCCAGCCCAGTGCTCCCAGTGCAGCTGATACAGCTGTATGGAATACCATGGAATACCATCAACTTTGCTGACCAGGATAAACCTTCACTCCTCTAAAGGAACATCACTGAATCATCCCTGCAGCTGTACACTTTCCCCAATGATGTATTCAGAGATACTTATGGAATTTGTCTCTCAAACAGGGATGGAAGAAACCAACTTCAGGCTTCTACCTTGTTATGTTAAAGTGGATAGACAACTGTTTTTCAGTAATCTACTACTCCTCTTTTGAACTACTGTGCAAAAAACCTCATATATAAAAGAATACTCTGTTAAAACAGAGGATAAAACAAAGCACCAAGTATTAGGGTAGAGGTGAAAATAACATCTCCTTGCAGTCACCAACACCATGCAGTTAGTACAGGAGGCTGTAGAAGACAAACACCAAAAAACCCCACTCCTATATACTTTGCACTTGTGTTAAATCTGGGCAAGAATGAACTAATTTGCAGATTTTCCTATTTCCCCAAAATGTCTATCTTCAAAGTTCATTATAATTTCTAACACATAAATAATACTGGAGGGCAACATTAGCATTGTGAATGATTTACTCATTAGTAGAACAAAGCCCCATTTATTTTCAATAAGAACAGCCTTTCTGCAGTACCAACATTAAAACCTATTAATTTCAACAGCCTTTCTATGCTTTACTACTCTACTTTTGACTTCCAGACTGAAATGCATAACTCTGTTCTGACATTTACCATATTCTGCATGCACAGCTTTATCTTCAAAGAAAAATGAAGGCTTTTCAATCCTGACAGTATTTCCACATTAGCATGGTTAATAGATGTCAGGAGCTGAGATTCATCAGTCAAATCTTCACTAAATAAATATAAAGGCTCTTTACTCACTGCTAACTAGGCAGATTAGTTCACACAGCTCATTTCATGTTATATTCTCCACCATTTAGTCTAATAGGTGTCACAGAGGCACATTAAAAGGTTTGGCTCTATGCCTGCAAGGCTAATGTGCCTCATAACTACTCTTTGGTTTCAGAGGATTAGGGGGTTCTTATGCAAGTGGTTCTCCTCTGACATCAGCAATATTCTGCTGCTGCTGAGGGGGATGGGAAGGGACAGTGGACAAGCAGAGGGACAGCCACAAAAGAAGCTCCAAACAGTATGGACATTCAGAATTCTTTGAGTTGAAGCAGTTAAGAACAAAATACTCTATTTTTAAGTAGCTTAAACATTTCCATTCCTCTAAAATTTCTATTCCTCCTCATTTCATGCTGCACACTCATAAATGCTTTCATGAACACACTAAAAAAGGCAATGAATGCTGCAGAAAACGGAAAGATCTTCCCATCTGATCTTGTGTAAGGAAGAGGCAGATCCCTCTTCCTCTGACCTTCTCTTCATCTACCCTTTATTTTAAAGTTCTTTATGTTAAAAGCTCTTTCCAGGCAAGAGGAGAGTTGCAAGTGCTTGATGTGGGCTCAGATGTTCACCTGGGGCTCACCTTACTTTGCAGAGCATTAGCAAAACAGCAGTTTTTGATGGAGTGCACTGACCAACCACATGAAGCACCTGCATAGTGGCCAAAAGGGCAGTTTCAGGGAGAAAATAATAAAGTTTCATTCCCATCGATTTGAATGGATAATGAAAAATATATTTTAAATACTCCAGATGAAAATTTCCAGTATGTAAAGCAAAAAGAAAAGCAGCTATGTTGTCTTTTTTCATTTTTTATGATTCATACAAAAACTCTGAAATGCCATTTTAGGAACCAGATAGTAGAAGGAGTCCCATCTATTAGCTGATAACTTACAGAAAGTCGAGAAAAATTATAACTATTTGTTAAAACTATTTTATTTTGAGTGAAAATATCCTGGAATATCTGCAGCAATAAAATCAGTCACAGCCTAGTGAAAAGGAATCAATTTAAAGTATTTGTCTCTGCATATTTGAAGCTTTATCTGAAACAACTGATTTTAAGCAACCTAAATCAATCACTTTTCCTCTTCCAGTAGAACTTATTTTCCTTGTCATTTCATACTGCAGTCTTTTTAGGGTCCTCTTGAGCATGCAAAAATTAAATCAGTCTCTAAGAGCAAATTACAAAACACATTTAAAACTTACTTCCTGATTTTCAAGCCTTCTTCATTGTCAGGCAGGAAGAATTCAAAAGATTTATATTTTTTCACCAAATCTCGACGATATTGACCAACATTAAATTCTGCAGAGAGGAAACCAGTGTTAGTAGGGACTGATGGTACTCACATGTAAAGAAGACAAATAAGGATAAAATACTTTAGCTTGTACTAAGTCAATGTATCATACTTCTACTTGTGTTCTGGGGTGTGTGTGTGTGCTTGTTTTTAACTACAAAGAAAACATGAAGTCATGGAAATGGCAAAATAATATTTGGGCTGCAGGTCAATGGAGTCACTTGACTCTGTTGCTATGCCTATGTCTGCTAGCTTGCCTGAACAACAAAAAAAACCTTTTCCTCCTTCTCAGGGTAGCTGTAAGTCTATTTTGGTAGACTACAAAGGAATACTAACAATCTAGCTTCTTCTTCTGTGTATATGGGCAGTGAAACAATATTCTGATAGCACCTCCCAAAACTTACAGCTCTTACATTAGCAAGGGAGAGTTCTAAATTGGGCCACCCAATCTTATTCCTTTACCTAGGAAACTGTCTAAGGCCATATACATGTCATAGTACTGGATGTGGGGTTAGGGGTAGGAAGTTCTGGTTTGCCATGCAGAATGCAACTACACTGTCTGCTAATTAACTTCATTCAACAGCTCTGAAAGTCAGTCTCTGAAGTGCAATTAATGCTTAACTTATTTCTGATCCATAGGTTTTCTCTGCTGAACTGCTAAGCTTTTAAGATTTCTTTTTGAGAAGCTGCCAAGATATAACTACTTGCCAGACTTCATTTCTGGAAATAGGAAAAGAAGTAAAAGATAAAATGGCCAAGCTGTAATTAAGGAAAAAAGATGTAAGATAAAGAGCTCAGCCATCAGCTGCTGTATGTGGATTGCTGTGGACTGGGAGCAGAGAATAGAGAAATAAATAGATGAGTTTTGCTTGAACTCAAAAATGTTGATGCAGTTTTGGGGGGTCAACTGTATGACATGGATTACAGCATCATCCAGGTTATTCTGTGACAGGTACAATGAGCACTGGCCATGCTAGCTACATGAAAAGGTGGTTCACAGAATCTGCAAGTGGTTCAGATAGCCAGTGTTGTCAGGAAATAGCCCTTTAAAAATCAAAATAATGAATTTCCTGAAAAAGAATACTTGCTGCAAGAGAGTCAGGCACAGTAAAGGAAAAAGTGCTATCTAATGGAACAATCTTTAGTCCTTATTATTAGCATCCAGTTCTGTGGAAGAGTTTCACAAAGATAAATGGTATCACAGCTCCCCACAGCCAGAACTATTCAAAAGAGCTTCCCAAAGTTTAGTATCTAAAAAACCAAATTGCAACACAATTCTATTCAGGCATCTAATTGACCTCATTTCCTTCAAGAAGCCCAGACAAAAGTCTTTTGTATTTTTAATCATTTCACATTCTAAACGACAGAAGATTTTGGAAGGAATAGAAGAAAGCACAGAACTGATGGCTGAAATGAGTCAACAAACATCAACACTGGGCTCTTTACTTCTTGAACTCTCCAGCTTGGTAAAAAGATGACAATTATCTTTTCCACAAAAGATTTTATCATTTCTCCACAGTTTTACCCACCTGTCTCAGACTAGGAACACTTACTATACTAACTACACACTGATGTTAATACATTAATAGCCAAAAAGTAACAGATGTTAGGGCTGCTCAATACTTATCATATATCAATTGATTCAGCCCCAATCAACTGGGAACATCAGTCACCATGTCATCTATTCCCTCAGCCAGTGAAGCATTTTAAATTTATTTCAGCTTCAGTAAAATTGCAACACTGATGACAAAAACAGGAAGAGTTTGTGGTTTTCCAAGAAATTCTGAAGTCACTCTTTCTAACAAAGACAAACCTTAACCAGCAACCTAGGATGGAAGCTTTTATAGTAATTTAATGTTGTATAATTTTGTAATTAGGGCTGCAGAGCCCTAATTTTTATCATGCATATATTTTCTGATGTGCTGCTCACTGTAGCCCACAGAACTTTTCCTGTAACCAATTAGAGGAAAGATCATCCCTACAATTACAGCAGACCACCCCCACCTATTTTCCTGTGTTTGGGATATATACAACCAAGCACGAGCCACATGTGGATAGCATCCCATTTGTTGTCCAACAGCAAATTTCTGCTTTCCAAAGTTGTTTTTTTTTATAGAATTGGCTGGGTTGGAAGGGACCTCAGAGATCATCAAGGCCAACCCTTGAACCACCGTTGCGGTTGCTAGACCATGGCACTGAGTGCCACATCCAGTCTCTTTAAATATCTCCAGGGACAGAGAATCCACTACTTCCCTGGGCAGCCCATTCCAATGGCTGATCACCCTCTCCGTAAAGAAATTCTAATATCTAACCTAAACTTCCCCTGGCACAACTTAAGACCCTGCCCTCTTGTCTTGTTGAAAGTCGTCTGGCAAAAGAGACCAACCTCCCCCTGGCTCCAACCTCCTTTCAGGTAGTTGTAGAGAGCGATGAGGTCTCCCCTGAGCTGCCTCTTCTTTAGGCTGAACAGCCCCAAAGTTCACACAGTAAAATGCTCAGCACAGTGACATACATACAATGGTAGTTAGATGTGTATCTAATATACAAGCACAGTTGTATCACAGACATTCCATCAGCTTGGATATAGGCTATTTGAATTGTTACTCCACTTCAGCCCAATGGATAACACTGAAGTCCCTAAACATGCAGTACTGCTCATCAGAGGGATGAGACTGTGTGAGAACAGTCAAAACTCAAGTGATAGTTTAAATCCTGCTAACTCTCATACTCAAACAATGTCATGTATTCTCTATAACATCTCACCCCAACCCCAACATTAGACAAGTTTCTAAGAAGCTAAGAAAACACCAACTAAAAAAACCTGTACCCTAGATTCAAAAAGTAGCTTAAATATAGACCAGAACTCTACATCTTGACTTCTTAAAGCTACTAGGAAATACATCTCTCACAGAACACTACAACTATCTTTTTCTTCTACAGAGACAGAGGAGAAGGCAGACAGCTGCTCAGAACCTCCAATGGACTTGGAACAAGTGCCTTGTTCACTTGTCAGCCTGGGCTCACAGGACCTCAGAAACTAGAACAAACAGCCAGGAATAGCCCATGTGAGCCATCTTTTCCCACTCAAAACATAAAGTCCTTAAGAGTGGGATAACAAGTGGTTGCTTCAGTTTCTTGAGGTTTTAATATTTAAAGAGCTGTAACATTTCAAAAATGCTGGTAAACAGTTACACAGAGAAATACACATTGCACAAAGTTCACAAAGAAGATGGAGAAGTCAGAACTTTAACCCAGAAGTGCTGACTGCTCTTCCACTTGTAAACAGGATTCCCTTTCACCCACAAAAAGAAAGAGGGGGGGAAAAAAAAAAAAAAAGTACAGCTGAAGAACCAAACTGTAAAGGAACAAGTTTGAAAAGTTGATGGAGGCACCTGGCAGAACAAGGAGGCAAATGAACAGTCACCAGAACTTGATTAATTAATGTCTAGAACAGAACAGAGAGCCTGTGTATGCTATTGCTTAACAAGGCAGAAAGGCCTTTAAGTAGTCAAATTTGGCAACAAAATGACTGGGAATCAGGTTTATAAAACACCTAACACCCACGCTGTCCTTCTGATGCAAACAAAAGTAAATCCATCACCTTTTGTAGGCACTCCAATCCAATTTAAATAGCGTGTCAGCTTCTTCGAGATGTAGGTTTTTCCTCTTGCTGGAAGACCCACCATAACAATCAGGGTAGGGCAGTTGGTCATGCATACTGAAACAGAAAACAAGAAAACTGGGATTTACCATTAGTATTCTCACAAAGCAAAGGCTGAGTTTGGGGTAGGAAAGTACAGTTTGTGTGCTCTCTGGGGAAGTGACCACTCAAGCAGCTCATGCACTGTGTCTCAGTTTTGGGGCTCTCCTCAGGAGCTGGGTGTAGCTCCTAACTGGGTTTCCTAATCCTGTGCTGAATTTTGGAAGGACAAGTGAGTGGCAGTGCAAGACTGGACATGTGAGAAGTATACAGGCAGTAAACAACAAACCTATGTATTTGTATGCATGTTTTAAGACATACAAAACAACACCAAAAGAAAGATACTGACATCTTGCACCCCATGTACCTTGGTTCAATGCTTGCATTGAAAGGAAACAGAAGGTGTACACCATTTTTAGATAGTTTTCAAATCTTTAGAGACCTCAATACTTCTCAACTTTTTTTTGCTATTCAGTGAAAAAAGCATCACACATGCAGCTTAATATATTACAGTGTGACATGGTACACAGTATTCATTTCTCCTTTGTATACTAACACAAACAGCTCATTCTGACTGTTCTTTGATGATTATAAGGAATAAAGCACAAGTATTCTATACAATTAGGTACAATAATCTGATACACAGATACATGTACAGAAATACTCTTAATCAAAGGCAGAGTGTTACAGTTAAAAATCCACTGTATGAAGTTAAAGTTATGTGTATCAACTGAAAACCTTGTGTAATTTCCTTTCAAATGACAAGCTTTTGAACATTTTAATGGCACAAAGCTATGGGCACCTTGCAAGAATCTATAACAGCTACAAGGAACTGCCTAAAAAGAAAGAAGATACTAAAGTGATGCAAAGATACCACCAGCTCCCTCCATCCCATATTTCAATGGAATGACTTCCTATACAATCCATATGTACATCAATTTCTTCAGTGTCCTGACAGAGGAGTCAATTCACTCAAAAAGACTAAAGCTCAGCATTACACTGTAAGGTATAAATAAACTGTTGCACGAAGCACTGTGATGGCCCAAGAGTCAAACCTTGAATTGACAAAGTCCCATCCCACGAACTCACTTGCACAAACCTGGCACAGCTACTTTGCATAGTAAACACATCAAGAAAGATTGAAACAGATGCACTCTTAAAAAGCACATAGAAAACAAAACCAAAACCCCAACTACATTAAAACTACAACAGGTTTCATAAGAGAGAGCAGGCAAAACATTACCTAACCTCAAACCCAGGAAAGAATCTGCTGCTCCATGCAACCAAAGTTACAGGGAAGTGCCAAAGCGGACATATCCAAGCACACCCATGAAAGGATGCTGCTGAAAGCCCTCAGAGGACACTCCTCTGTGCAGAAGCCCTTAAGCAAAAAGGGCAATGTTTTCTTGTGCCTTTTTGTCCCAAGTTCAGGCCTGTGAACCCTCTCTCCAAGAGAAGGAAGGAACGTCATGAAAAACAGTCTACCAAGTGCAAAGAGTACAGTGCCTAGTAAGTTTAACAGGTTTGCTTCAGGTTTTAAGGTCAATACAATAAAATATTGAGAAAAATCCTGAGCCCTCAGAAATTTTGAAAGAAGACACTGTTCTTCAAAGCCAATTTGAAAGGTTCTTCACCTGAAATAACAAGCTCGAGTTTTAAACAATTTTCCAGAGTAAGTAGTGCAGTAAGAGTTTCAAAAGACAAAACCAGGATGTGTACAGAAAGGTTCTGTACACAGCTTCACACTCACCTGCTCTGCAAGGAACTGTGCCAACTGGAACAGGCTTTGCTGCCCATTCTGGACAGAATTTTCCAACTAACATTATATCTAGATGACCTCTTTTTCCTCCTTCCCTTCACCTGGGGTGAGCCATAAAACTGAGTCTTCTCAAAGAACATCCATCTTTTGGTAACATAATGATAATGCAAAGCTTCATTTTGCAAGATTAAGGAGAAAAAACCTGCAATCCACTTAAATGGTTGTTTCACAGGTGACACCAACAACCCCCTAAGTGGGCCAAGTCCTGCTGCCTACCTCACTTGGTAACAGACCTTCTCCCTGAGCAGCAAACCAGATCAACACAACTACAACAACATGCAAGAGGGACATTTCCTCCCACTGCCAAGCACTTAGTGTGCAAGTCTAGCATCACTTGGATTTTCATGCAAATCTCCTCAAAGCAAGCATTAAAAAAAAAAAAAAACCCAGCAAAATTGCCTTTATAGAGCCCTACACATGGAGTTTAACACGGGGGTCTAACCTGTTACTCCAATTACTGTGCGTGGCTACTTAGTGTGTGAACACAGAGCAGAAAACAAGGGAATTAATTATCTGCTGATCCCCATCAAACGATTTGCAATCCTATTCTGATTAGGTGCCAGGCTGAGCAAGTGCTTTTCCTCTTTAAGGAGAGATGCCAGTAAAATAGATGCCAAGCACACCCAAAGGACTTCCACCACTGATCCCAACCATCTTGAATACTGGGCTTTCACATCAGGACACAGCCCTGTAAACACCCCTACACAGTACATGGTGCTGTAGCACAAACCAAGAGTTGGTGCTTGGGTTCAGCGTGAGGATGCCAGCTCACAATCTAAAACCTGGGGCACCAAAAAAATATTTGGTGCTCTGGTTCAGATGTCTAACACTGGTTACAGTCTAATGCCACTTACACAGGTGGCACTTCATGACAAGCACACACCTATGCATTTGGAAATAAAAATCAGAGGCACATTTGCTGGCCGAGACATTTTCAACAAGACACTTAGGACTCAGCACAGCAGTTTTGTTTTTTTTTTCCTTCCAATCCTGTGTCATTAACAAGGCTTAATTTTGCTTATTAGGTCAGTAAAATAACCAAGACCAGAAAAATGCAAAGTTCTGAGGATGTACCAAATACTCAAAAGTTTAAAATCATTTAATTATTTTTCACTTTATCTGACTGAATCAGAGCTTTCTCAACAAAATGTTGCCAACAAGTGGGGAGGAACATTCATTCCAATGACAGTATTCAAAATGTCTGTGTCTCAAGACCTCCATTTGAAGAAATGTATGCAATTTTGGTGAGAGAAAATGGATTAAAAAAGCCAAACAAACCACAAGTTGCATAGAGCTAAAATCCTGAAATAAAAAAGCCCCTTTAGTTTAGATTTTTCCCAATGGCACAAGGCTCAATTCTCCTTTTCACAGCACCTCACCATCATCCACTTTACATGAAAAACCACTTGCAGCACAGAAGTAGTTATCTAGGCACAAGCTGCAGTGCCAGGGCAGCATTCTCTCAATTCCTTACCACTGGATTGTCTGGTTTACCTCCAGAAATCTCTCTACACAATCTAGTCTTAAGAAAACAAACTCATTTTTTCATCCTGCTTCAAATATGTAACTCCTAAGGGTTTTCAGAAGCCCCCTACCCCTACCAGCACTGATTCTGCTAGAGCAAAATACACATTTGGAACACCACCACTTACAGGGTTATATGCTATCATTTCCAGAAGATGCTCTGACATTACTCAAGGTTTTTTTCTTTAAAATAGGTATTTGTAATATATGCATGTAAGACTGCATATTTATAAATAGCTGCAAAATGAAACGTGTTGCATCCCCTTGCAACACAAAACACACAAAAATCCTCCAAAATGCCAATCAGTGAAGGAAAGCAGCCAAACGATGCAGCACATTAAATCAAGTATTGCAATTTAAGCAAAGACATCACCCCACTTAAAGATTTCTTATACACTACTAGACACCAAGTTGCAACTCAGAGTAAAATTACGTCTGTCTGCCCTGCTAAAGTCTAGGCTTTAGCAGTCAAAGAAAAGAAGAAGCTGTATGTTCATTCTTGCCTCTTAGACTCTATTGTGAAATAACTCAAGATGCAGAAGAATGTTGTGAAACCAAACTGGGACACTGAACAACCTAGATCAGCTGTGCAGCATTTCATCAGCTCTCAGACTCTCATGATCTTGTGAAATCAGAGACCTGAGTTGGTATTTTTCAAGCTCACCTACTACCCAATATATTATCAGCTGTCCCTTCTTTTCACCCAAGATGAAATTTTATTTTTTCCTTATCTCTGTTAAAATTTTAAGTCAACTTTTCAGGTCAGTTGCCTTTTGTACAAAGCTGCTAAGGTTAGTTAGTCATCTGAAGTTTATGAAGGATTCTTGCTGTTTCTATGGCCTTCAACTCAAGGCCCCTTCTCTGAAATCACTGTACTATTTAGAGGCTCATCCACAGTAAGTTCCAAACAATGTTAGCCCTACATGTTTCCCCCTATCACTTACCCAACAAAACTACTGCTAATTCATTATTTTTTCTGTTGATCAATGATTACAGTTGGTTACCCTTCTTCACATCCCACAGGGACAAGTTGCCCATCATTCCACTCATCCTCCCCACTCCTATACCTGAAGTCAATTGTTTTCTAACTTGTTTCTCCTCTTTTCTTCCTAATCACCAGTTTCCAAAATCATCTTGGCAAAAGAGATTCAGAATTCATGTTTGTCCTCTAGCCAGACTCATGCCAGGAACTGTTCCTAGCAGTTCTGCCATCCACTAGCTCAGGGTTACTTTTTGCTTCCTACAACACTGATGATCCCATCATATGTCCTGATCCTCAGGCTGCAGCTGGGTGTTGTCCTTACCTCACTCATTTCTCCATCTCCAGTTCCCAGGGTTGGGAGTACAAATACACATAAGCAGCCTGGGCTTAAAAGGTAGAGTTCTTTAGAGCAGAGACAATCTTCATTTGATCCTTTTTTTTTTTTTAAATCTGATGTACATTCATACTGCTGTTACAAACAACAGATGATTATTAGAATGACCAAATTCCAGCAGCTTTAGGGAAACAAAAGCCCTAACTGTAGTAGAGGGAAAAAATTATGTTTAACCACAGGAAGTTCACTATTTATCTATTGCTCTACAAACATCCTCTGCTAGGCTCTCAAAAAACTTTCACTTTAGAATATCTGACTATTTATTTTTATGCCCATGTTTGTAGCCCATTATTTGATTCATGGAGCCTGACAAGAGTCCAACATCTAATGCTGAGTAGCTTAGTGCAGCCTTACAGACAAAACCTTTCACAAAAGACCAGGAATGGTCTGTGGTAGATTTCATTAAAAATCTGCATTTTTACTGCCTTCAAGTGTTACTTGAATAAGTAATTTAGAACAGTTATCTTTGTTTATTGGTCTCATAGGTTATAAAAGCTCAGTCTGCTCAGCAGGCTGCCCACGATCAGAACTCCTCCCTGAAGAGTTCTGGGAGCTCTTCAAAGCCCCATGACAACGAAACCCTTACACAGTCAGCCAGGTTTCTTCTTCCCTAGACAATTACAGTTGCTTCAACTGTTAGAAAAATCACAGTAAAACCAGCAAACACAGGGAAGTCCCTCTGAAATGAACCTACTAAGTCCTCAACTGGAAGCATGCACAATTCTGTTCATCTACCTTCTAGAAAGATAAATTAAGACTAACAGTAATGCAGATAAAGGTCACCAGCATTAGTGAGAAAATAAAAACCCAACCAAAGGAGACTGAAAGAGCTCATCTTGCTTAGCCTAGAAATTCAGAAGGCAACAGACTGACTAGCTTCACTACTTCCACTGGAAACCTACTCTTAAGGACAAGAAATCCACTTCCAACTTGAGTTTGTATTTTTTTGAAGAATAACATTTAACAGTTACCTGTAAAAGCATAGAACTGTAACTGCTCAACCCAACACTGCCTCAAATGACCCAACCTGGGCAGTCTTCCCTGAGCTACCACAGCACAGTTACAGAGCCAGCAGGTCACGCTGCCTCGTCAGGGTGATGCAGCATACACGGAAGTTTGAGTATAAAGAACTCCCTTGTACAAGAAGAATTACAAAGCATTCTCAGTTTGCTGATGGTTTTATCAAGGAAGAGTAAATTCTGCTACTCTTCAGGCTGTCTGTAATCCTTATGCATCACAAATTACTGTAGACATATGATGGGTATGCTGCTACAGCAAACACATGCACACACAGGATTAAAAAAAAATACATTTCCAAATCTGCTTTTGGAAACCAAAAAGGTTTTCCAATTATAAGGGATCTCAGGCAATAAAAATTATAGAATCCTACCAATAAACATTTATGTGAAATATATTTTTAAAGTTATAGTCAAAAGGAGCTAAATAATTCTACTAAGATGACTTCATATGTCACCATATTACATGTGGCTGATGTGCAACTTTGTTCTTGGGTTTTGTTTTGAGCTGTTCATGTTTTAGGTTTTTTTGGTAAAGCACAGAGCCTGTGTCAAAGCTACTATAACAAATGTTATTTTCTTTGGAAAAGAGATGCCATGTTAAGGCCAAAATGAAGCATTCTCCTTGGCCTGTTTACAACAGCTATTATACACACTTTCCAACCCTCCTCGTCTTTCAACATCCTCTTAACACCAATTTTTCAGATGCTGGAGTAATTAATTTCACACAGAAGCACAGGCCTGCTCGCCTAGGAGAAACCAAGAAAGTTTGTGCTTTTTTTTTTTTTTTTTTTTTAACCAGGGGCTGCACCAACGCAAGACCAGAGCAGAGGCAGCAGCCCATGGACTCCTGCCATCCCAGCAGAGCCCTCAGCTCATTCTGTCAGCGCTGCCTCTTTACATGACAAACAGAAACAATTCCACCCTACAAAGCCCCTGTTGTCTGCAGAGCTGCCGTGTACTGATCCTCACTTATTTAAGTAAGGAGAAAATAAAAATAAAACCCGTGAGGCAAAGTTTGTTAACAAACTATGGTTTACGGACGCCGCAGCCAAAGTCTCTAGAGGTTGATGAGCTGGTTGGCTGCACCTCAGAATAAGGAAAGCCATTAACTCACGCAGCAGATGGCCCGAGACGGCACTGACCTTAGAAGAAAAAAAACACATAATCATACAGTGACATTTTTAGGCCTCTCTTCAAGGGGAACCCTGTGGATATAAAGGCTGCTCGGAACCACAGCGTTTAAAAAAAAAAAAAACAAACACACCAACCACAGCACCTGGGCAAGGATACTCTTCCCAGCGCAGCTCTGCTGCCTTAGTTGGGCACAGATCCGGCAGTTTCGGGGTTTTCTGCCCTCCTACCCGTTGCTTCAGGCGTCAAACCCCAGCCCAAGGGCTCAGCACTGAGGGGCTCGGTCACTGCGGGACCCTCCCGCTCCCTCACTCCGCCTTCTCCGCACCCCGTTCGAGACCGAATCACCCCCGGGGGCTGCTGGGCGGGATCCGTCTCACCCACTGCGGCCCGGAGGAGGAGCGGCCGCCCGGGGGTCCCTCTGACAGCCGCCCCCCGGCGGGGCTCCGACAGCGCGGCCCGGGCAGCCCCCGCTCCCTCCGCCCCGCTCACCGCCGCGCTGGGCGCTGTGTCCCGCCGGCAGCCCGTTGTCGTAGGGCTCCCATGTCTTCTGCAGCGGGTTCTGCGTGAGCTCCCGTGCCGGCGATGCCGCCGCCATCCTCGCCCGGCTCCCACTGCAGTGGCTGCGGGCGGGGCGGCACCGCCTCTCGGCTCGGCGGGGGCCAGGCCGGGCCAGGCCGCGCCGCCCCCTCAGGCAAGGCCGGGCACGGGGAGCGGGACCGCCCGAGGCCCGCGGGGAGGAGCGGCTCCGCGGTCACCTCACCGGAGAGGCTTCACACAATCCCCCCCCTACGCCGTCCCCAGGCGCTGAGGGGGCTGAGGCCCTGCCCGCCGCAGCCTGAGGGGCAGGAAAAAAGCAGAGTCGTCTTCTGGAAGCGAGGGGCCGGGGACAGCCGGTGTTGTGCACCGACAGGCAAGTGACCTTTAGAGGTCCCTTCCAGCCCAAATCGTTCTAGGATTCTGCGTTTGATTCTACGACTTCGTTTTCTGCGGAGAACATCACGCTGCCTCAGAAGGGCCTTTTAAAAAAAGTCCTAAAAATAGCCTGTCCAAGGAGCATTCTTTTAAGAAGTCATGTGCTGAATGATGTATTTTTCCCCGTAAAGTCTATTTTGGCCTGAAGCTTAAGTTAAACGCAGAAAACCATAAATAAATAATAGGTTTCTAACATCTTGTTTAGCTACCAAAAACCCAAACTATTCACAAATTATGCTGGACAGAGGCTGAGGACAACATCCAGCTGTCCCATTCCACACCAGCTCCATCAGCTCTACAACCAAGAGAAACCCCACGACTTAGTCCATTAACTGAGCCAAGCAAAGTCCTGAAAAGGCTGAATATTTCACTATTAATACAGCTACGTATTTTAGACAGATAAAGGAAAAGACAGTAGAGAAGTACAATGCACATTTTCAATAATATTCACTCCCAGGCATTCAGACATTCTGACACTGGCCTAAATACAAATAAAACCAGTACATGTAGGTATTTTTATTCTAGTCAGACTGTCAGCTTCTGAGGATCACTTTTAGCTTTTCCATCACAAGCTGAAAGGTACCTTCTTAAACAACAGAAAATAAGTTCAGAGACACTTGCTGAGACTCCCATGAGAGTCAGCACTGGTTTTTTCCAAAACCATGTTTGCTTGACCTGCCCTTCCCCCTTTTCAAAGTTGATTTCCTTCTCTTCAAGACTGATAACAATTTTCAACCATAAGCATCTTCACTCTCTTTTTACATTAGCATTTTTTTCCTGATTTTGAGTCACTAGGCAAGGCAGGGAAGGGCAGAGAGGCCGTAGGAGTTACATTACACGGATCAGTAAACTAGAAGCAGGGAGAAGGAGGTTTTGAACCCTCTAAAGCTTGTTGGTTTCTTCTCCTAAGTATGTATTTACTTTCAGAAGTTGCCAAAAGAGCCATGAGCAGGAACAGTTCATTTCGTGTTCCCAGTTAACCCTGGAACTCTGTGCAGACTTCAGGGTAGAGTCCAGCATCAGGACCTACTCACCTTGTCCTCTGATCACAGCCAGGCATGCTGCCACCAGGATGCTCCAGCTTTCTTAGCAGTGCCTCCAGGAAAGCCAGGCAAGTCTTCAACAGTTGTAATATTAACAGAAATAAAAGACCAACAAGAATGCTGACTTAGAAAGTATGCTTCTCAGGCTTGCTTTACATCCATTACATAAAAAAATATACAAAATCCTTCCAAGTCTCTAGAAAAAGTTTGTACCTCCTATCCACAAATCCAGACAGTTTACCAAAACCGAAACTCCACTCACACACCTGCCTTGCAGCTGACTTTCATGAAAGAATAACATCTTTCAGAGGTCTGGAGAGTGAATTACCACATTTCTCAGTCTTGTTCCCTAAGCAGGAATCACACGAGCAGAGCTCGCTTCTTGTTCAGGCAGATTTAAACAAACCAGTGGCATCTGTGTAACATTTAAATAAGGGTTTGCCCAGGTGTTTGTAATGACATCAGAGGTGTGCATGGACACCTGCTAGCCTCTATTTTTGAGATTGAAAGATTTCTGCTTGATTGATGACAAACTTATGTTATTGATCAAACTTTAAGGGTTTGGGTGTTTTATAAACTCAGTGCACTATGTGAGTGAGGACACAGAGAAAGCAAATACAGAACTATTGTGTCATTCCTGGGGCATATAGGCATTGTCAAAGGCACTACATTCAATTCCTAGGAAAAGAACAAATGAACATTGCTCATTAGATTCCAAATAACGATAGAGATCACCTACTGCACCATCACCTTGTCATCAAACACTGTCTTAAGACAAAGGCTTGAGAAGCAGGGCTGGTTCCTGCAGGTGGACTGCTGAGGACTCGACTGGGCTTGCTACAGGGAAACCACAAATAAGCCTATTTCCTTATATCCTTGGAAGGCTTTTACACAAAACTGCTGCTCTCAAGGCCTCACTGAGCTGGAAGAGGCAGAATGCTGAGGGGAACAGCAGCCCTGAAAATGAACTGCTGCAGGGGAACAATGTGCTTGAGCCAAGGAACTCAGTTACACTTACTCTTTTCAAGTGACTGACTGACAAGACAGGAAACTCATGGTTTAATGCATACAGCAAGTGGTAATTACTTCTGAGACAGGGAGAAATAAAGGAGGAGATTGAACCAAGGCTTCTGCTTGATCATGCATAAACCCTACTATGTATCTCTAAATAAGCTGTGTCATATGGTAACCATATCACACAAGTTCCACAATACCTGCACGTCACTTTCATGGATCTCATTTCCCTAGTAAAGATAAAGGCTGTCAGAATATAAAGTGACAAAACAATCCATAAAAAACATCCAGCATCTCTGCCTCCTGCCTCTCTTTCAATGCTCTGGCAGCAGGAGCTCACTGCTAGGAATAAGCAAGAAGGCTTTCCAGTCCTCCAGGTGCCCACACCCTCACCACACTGCTCACAGCAGATACAGATGATGAGAAACCAGCTCACGAGGTCTCTGTAAAATGGCCAGAGGTCACACCGGCACAACCAGAGGTCACAACGCCGGGTTTGCATAAGCAGGATGGTTGCAAAGGAGCCTCCACACCGTGCCAGGCCCGGAGATCCTTTGGTGTCACACTCAGAGCCCCAACCAGACTGTGGCCATGTCCTGTGCCTGCTGCTGCTTTCGCAGCACAGCCCGACGAAGCTTTTCCTGGGAAGTTCCTGAAATACCGAGCAGGGAGCAAAACTTTCATGACGAAAAGCTGCTAAAACACAAGCTTCCCGTTTTCCCCTTCTCACTGCCGCTGTCTGAAGGAGCCATCCGTGCTGCCGGCTGCGCTTCCCGAGGCACACCGCAGCCCTAACAACCAGCACTTGGGCCGTTACCGTGCGCATTTACCAAACGCGACAGGAACGGAATTTTTTCCCCAGGAACCGAGGAGTCCCGTGGCAGTCCATGCCCTCCTTTCCCTCCCTCCCGGGTGAACCCCTCAGACCCTCCTCCGGGGCGGCAGGGACCGAGCGCGACCGCCAGAGGGCGACACGGCACCGCCCGCTGCTGCTCCGCGGGCGTGCAGGATGCAGGCGCCCTCTGGCGGCCCAATGGAGACACAGCACAGGGGCCGAACGGGACCGGGACCGGGACCGGCGGCACCCGGGGGTCGGGGGGAACCGGGACCGGCGGCACCCGGGAGTCGGGGGGAACCGGGACCGGGACAGACGGCACATAGGGGTCGGGGGGAACCGGGGCCGGCGGCACTCGGGGTCGGGGGCAACGGGGATCGGGGCTGGCGGCAGCCGGGGGTCGGGGGGGAACCGGGACCGGCGGCAGCCGGTGGTCGGTGGGAGCAAATGTTGGAGTCGTTTCGAGCTGAAAGTTGGTTTGAGCAGGAGCAGCTGGCCTGTACCCAGACTGTTCCTCGGGAAGAACTCAGTGGTTCGCTTTTGCACTGCGGAAACTCACAGCTAAGTCGCACCGTAAAGACTGCCAGGAGCACAGAACAATAGTATTAAAATACACCAACTCTGGGCTCTCAAGCACACCGGACAGAGTCGGAGGATACGGAAACTCCAGGGGAACAATCAAACAAACAAAACAACACAAAACAAACACAAAGTCTTACCTACTAATCTCAAGTTATCTTCTCAACCAAATGAAAAAAAAAAAAAAGTTATTGGAGGAGGGAAGAAGTACACACTCAGAACTAAATATTCCCATTCTTTCTAGATATTAAACACCAAAAAAATATATTTCACTCTAAACCTAATGCTTCCATCTCTCTAAAGCAAATCTCTTTTTACAATGCCATGAGGTAAATTTATCACCCCTGCCTTATCAGCCATTTACTTTCTACTTTGTGTAAACCAATAGTATCTGACTTCTACACACGGGCAACAAATAGGCGCCAAAACCCTAAATCCAGATGTTTCCTATTGCAACTGGCAGGTTACTGTTCTAGCTAAAACTACCAAGCAGGGATTAGTTTAAATTATCTCATTTTAACATAGATATTTATATTTTGCAACGGTGAGAGGAGGAGAGGTAAGAAAAGGTACAGAGAGGGCTGTATGCCCTCCCCACTTTACAGCTGCTCCAGAAGACCTCAGCCACACAGCACAGCACCAGCTTAGCTTCAGTGTAGCTTCAGGAGGCACAAAAGAATGCCCAATTTGCAAAGAACATCACGTATGAATGTTACTCAAGAAACACAGACACACACCAGCACGGCGTTCAGCCACACACACATCTTATGTATCCAGCATCAGCATCCAACCAACACTCCCCATTCCCACAGGGATTGGAGGGGTCTGGCCAGCTAACCAGCAGCCTGCTACACTGCAGCAGTGTTTCTATAAATCACAAAGTATATTCCTATAAATCATACAAGATAATTCCTAATTAACTTACAACCAATTTCCTCTCTTAGCAAAAAAAGGATGTCAAGTGTACCTTCAGCAGACTCGTGGCAGTCCTTCATTGGCCCAAATCCAGGCAGCTGGAAGCATCACCCAAGGACAGCCACCAACAGCTATCTAATATACCAGGCTGTTACAACACTGCCAGCCAATGAGGAGAGATGGTGACCAAACTCACAACTATGCTTCACCCTTCTCCTTCACAAGGAACAACACTCCAGCATTTCAAAACTGGATTTCAGGTGGAATGAGACAGATTTCTCCCCACATCCCTCACAGTCCATGCCACTGTTTGTTTTTTTTATTTTTTAACAAGCATTTCTTACAGCTCTTACCTGGTGAAAAGCTGCTGCTTATGAGTAATGACAGCATCTGAACTGGAAACTGAACCGAGTGTCCACTATAATGAGACGAATGACTGTAAAACAGATGGGACATTTGGCCTATTTGATCACATCCCTCATTACATTAGCACCTCAATAGGGGACAGGCTGCTCCCTCCCCAAGGTAATCCTCATATTCCTGAAGTACAGATCAAGCTTGGCAGGTTTTTCCTCACTGAAGAGGAGCCTTTAACCAGCTACTGAAAACACACTGCTGCCTGCTAGCTATGCTGTCACCTCTGTGAGGCTAATTCTACTTTACTCTTCGATTACAAAGGAAGCCTAGAGACAAAGGAAGCTGCATTAGCAACCAAAAAGAAAAGATGCCCCCGTCCTTAGTAACAGTCATTCTGCAGAGGAGATCCCTTACTAGTTCAAAACTTCTCACACAACTTCCCACAGAGACAGGATAATTTCCTTCCCATGAAAAGCTTTGCAAGCACCATGAGAATCAGGGATGAGAGACACAGTACTGTATTAGACAAAACAACATACATTGATTCAGACCTTCTCACTGCAGTATCTCAGGACTTTGTGTTACATTAGCTTCTTAAATGAAGACTTCTTGTCTCTTCAAGACTGCCTACGGTTTTCTCCCCAACCAGAAGCACCATCCTTTTTGTTTTCCCACAGTCTAATATCTTAGGAGTCAACCCAACAAAAATGACAAATACCCCACTCAGTCCCCAAAAATTTCAACCATCTCACATGACAAGTTCTGCAGGCTCCCCATGCCATCTCCACAGGTCCTTCCATTTAGAACTTGATTCCAAACCAGCTGAAATCATGAGGACCAGACCTTGTGATACATGGCACTAGCACTTACTCCATTTCTTCTGAGCAACATATACATTTATTACTGGCACCATACACTCCATATCCTATTTCCTATCACTGCCTAAAGGGGAAAATTTCCAGTTGTCTTGAACTTGACAGCTACCTCAAAGACAAGCAAAGCCATTAGGGTTTCAGAACTAAAAAAGAATCAGCCCTGAGCAATAAACACCTTTAGATGTTACAGGAGTTCATTTTACTATTAGCCTTCCTGGCTTCAGATCAATCTACATGAGATGAAGAAAAAAACCCCACTTGTAATCTTGCTTTGTATGAGAATATGATACTACTGAGAACAAGAAACCTCTTCAATGCCAGTTAGGAAACAGATTTAAACAACATCCAAGATCCCACACAGAAGCTGCAGAGATATAGATACTAGAGAGAGATTCTTTAAGATGAAACAATATTTGTCACTATAGATAAGGAAAATAACTCATCCAAACAGGAGATGTTGGCATAAATTTAATCTGTGATAAAACAAGTTCCTATTCTAACAATCATCTACACATCTGATACAATGGAAGATCTGACAAGGTCTGGGACCTCAGGAGCCTTACACCACTCTCTTTGGAGAGAGGGCCAATTCCCACACCAATTTGCATTCATTATATTTTCTTCCTCATCTGCTGAAGCATCATGATAGTTATTCATTGTGTATGCAAAACAATGATGTATCCCTTACAGCTGTGTTTATGCATGGCCTGATTCCAGCAAGGTTACATGCTAGAATCAGGAGACAAGTACTAACTATATGAAGGTTTTTATTGTAAGAATTATACCAATAAAGTCTTGGGCAGCTTTCTACAGAACCCATGCACTTTATGCAAATAAAGCCTATCAGACAACCAGAGATTACTGGAGGAGATAACAGGCTATCAGCAGAATGTCACCTCACCAACATGTGGGTTGCATGAGAATCCCAGAGCATGCAGAGATTCAAATCCACGGTATTATCAACTAAATAAAAAAAAATACATCTCACTGCACTGTCACTCTGGTCTTTATTTATCTTTATGTGAACCACTCTTGAAAGTGTGGTCAGAGTACTTTTAGTATTTCTAAATATATAAACATGTTAGTTCAGGGGGCTATCACATTTCAGGAAAAATAATCTCTACCTGAAACTTGGGAGAAACAGAATGTCTAGAGATAAACACTATCATGGAGATGCCCCTGTTCTCATGCAGGGAAGTTTCCTGTCTGAGGTCTAACATGAGGCAAAGATTTCAGGCTGGTCTGCAGTAACTAAAATCATTTAATCTGAAGGATAAAACATTAATTCTTTACACTTCCAGTGGCAGCTGTTGCCTCCCACCTTTACCTCTAAGAGCACACTGAAATTATTTCTTTGAAAAATATGCCAGATCTTCAAGTGCTGCTTCCAGGTATTCCTTAAAACTATTTCCATTGTCACAAAATTAAGCAACATTTTAAATCTAGGCATCCATTACTCATGTTTTCCAAGTTCAACCCAGAACTTGGGTTTAAAGAACACTTCGTAGGTTATTGTATACCATTTACATGAGGGGGCTGGTGTTCCTAAAAAGTCAAGAAAGAGGACATTAAAATACACAAGAGGATATTGTGCATTTGCCCAAATAGCCTCTTTACATTCACAGGCCTAGAGGGTAACTGGGAATACTGAGTTTCCAAGATGGGAAATGTGCAGATCCCAGTCCTTCCTACACATTGTTGTGGCCGTATCCAATGGTGTTACTACAGCAACAGCACGTAGAGCCTGGCACAACCTCTGGATGGCCAGTGGTATCAGCCAGCCTGACACACTCTCCTCTTCCTTGGAAGCGTGATACAGCAGCAAGACTGCTTACCTGGAACTCGTGATGCAACCTGGGAAAACCAAGGCTTGATAAATGTGTAAAATTTTCTTGAAAGAGTATGAAAAGCAAGCACATACTTGCATCCACCAGAATCTTTGTCTTCGTATCTGCTGAATCTGCATAAGAGCAATCTCTGGAAAGCAGTCTGAAAGCATCTCAATCACCTTAAAACTCTCTATTCACTTAAGCACAGTAGAAAAACTTTTCCGAGTTCTGGTTTGCTGTTACAATTCAGAATACAGTTAAAGAGAGCAGAAGGAAAGGATTAGTAAATTTAAACAAAACCAACAACCCTTCTCCAAGCTGAAAGGCTTATAATTTAGACTCACTACAGCAAGTTTTATATTCAGTAATTTAGCAATTGTGATGTGTACATATCCTTTCTCCTTTCATTCAGTTAGGAATCCATGAATCCCACTTGTTTCCAACAGCTAGATCTGGGCTGCTAGATATCAAAAGCAGCAAAACAAAGGCAGCTGCCTTCTCAGAGTGGAACTGAGACACTTAATGCTATCTTTGAAATCAAGCACTACCAACTGACTTGTGAAGTGGAATTTCTCAGGACAGCCATTTTAGAGAAAGACAACTGTAAAACCTTACTACATGCATTAGGAAAGATGTCTGATGGGCTAGAAAAGGGGAAATATATTGATAATAAAGAGCATGTGGAATCTGCATGTGACCCAAATGCATGCAGTAAACCAAACAAATTTTTTAAAATATAACAAAGGCTTTGGGACAAAGCTACTTATTAGGTGGGCAGTGTTTTAAAAGACAAGAGAACTTAGGAAGTACCATCTGGGGCTTGGGGCTTGAATTACTGAGTGACTCCTGACAGAGAAATCAGGGAGAAGAAAGAGAGAAGGAAGACAGCTGCTGGACAAACCATCAGGGGTGCAGAGTGCATCTGCCAGTCACTGGCACACAACAGAAGCTGAAACCCTGTGAACAAGGGCAAGACAAGGTCAAACTGTAGGAGGAGAAGGAAACACCAGATGGGAAGGGGGGAGACAGTATCATGGAAGAAAAAAGGAGATGTTAGAAGCAGCAGTAACTGTGCAGAGAGGTCAGGGAGAACAAGAACAAAACAGGGATCTTCAACCATTTCAGTGACATAAATAACAAGTCAGCCAGCAATAAGCACCCAAAATGGACTCTGCATGGGAGAGGCTGAGGTGGAGGTCATAGAGCCTCACATTCTAAGAGGGACCAGAGTTGGCTCAGAGCTAGAATGACCAGAAAGATGAGGAGATGAGAACTAAAGGTCCAACAGAGTGCAATACTCCAGCACATATTACCATATGGGATAAGTCAGTCATTAAGTAAAAAGCCAATGGCAAGGGAAGAGAGAGCAAACGAGTTAATGGGGCAGTGACTTGGCCCCAAGTCCTACACACACACACCTTCAGTTGGTTTAATGTGTGTCCTGTAGGCAAGGGAGACAGGAAAAGCAGGGTTTTGAAAGTAAAGAATAAACCCCACTGGAAAGCCAGCACAGAAAAATGACACAAGGAGAAAAAAAAACCTCACGGCTTGTGTGACACCAGCTGCCTGGGGAAGAATCCTTAAGCTTTATTCATCCTGACAAAAGTAAACGAAAGCAAAGCTTCTCAGAAGCTACTGGTGACAGAATTTATAATGATAAAATTAATCTTGATTTGGTAAACTGCAATGCTGTCACCCAGTCTAAAGCCCAGCACAGAGGGAGGAGAAAAAAACCAACACAGGCCAGACATACAGAGATTCAAATTGCTGATGAATCTCAGTCTTACAGCCTCCAGGGCAGATTCTTCATTTTCTGTGTATTTTGCAAGTACAGCTAGATGGCTTATCAGCTTCCTGAGACTAACAGGATCAATATGTAGATGAGTAAGCTTAAAAAGGATAATAAAATTACAACAGACAAAATAAGCTAATTTATGGAGCACAAACAGGCTAAACAACACAAATGCAACAAATAAAAGCTCTTGCAAGGGAAAACATTTACCAAATAGGAATCAGCACCATAATACTAACACAGAAACAACCCCCCTGCATTATTTTAAATTCCTTAAACTCATTTTATTTCAGCACAAATGTCCCTAGGGAAAATAAATTATAAAAATTTATTCAGGTGTGCAGAAGGCCATACTCAATCACACACAGCACTTGTGAGAGCCTTTAGCATCAGAATGTGTAAATACACATTCAATCATTTCAATTTAAATACAAATTGAAAGCCAAACATATATGGGATATAAAGATGGAAAAGCAGCCCTCATACACTAGCCAACTCCAACAGAATACCAGCCACCCAGGCTTGCTGGATCCAGCCACCTCATAGTGGGTGGTTGGGTTGGTTGGTGTCCTCCCCAGGGCTCCCACTCACCAAGAAGGACATCTGAAGCCACTGACTGATCTGACCCTTATTTGACACAAGACAGAGGTCTCTATAACATTGGTCTCCTACATTTTAGTGCAACCCAGCTACCAAGAGAAAAAGTGCCAGTGCCTGCCAGTGCTTCAAGTGGCATCAGACATAAGATTGGCACCAGGTGAGCCCCAGTCCTTGGGGCTGACCCAGCCTGGGAAAGAAAGGTCAACTGCAACCCTGAGACAGAAAGCCATGCTAAACTTGTCTTCCAGAACTGCTGTAAGGTCCTGTATTCTAATCCCCAAACTTATCAGAAAAAAAAGAAAAAAAGAAAGAAAAAGAAAAAAAAGGCAGCTAAATGGAAGTCCTACCAAAAATGAGCGATAACCTAGCCAGATGTAACAGGAGTGCCTGTTTCCCCCATGGTAAGAGCTCTATTCCCCCCCACCTCGTTTGCCCCATCAGTCTGCCTTTTGCAAGCCATCTGAATTTTTTTAATTGCAAGAGGTCATGAACCTCTGAAATCTCCCCATTGTTTTGGGGAAACCAGTTTCACACTGGTATTGGAAAAACTACAAAGGGTTTCTATTATTTTTTTTCCATTAATGCGCAAGACAAATGTTGCAGAGCTTCAAGTTTAAGAGTATCCATAGGGTTCCCATGAAAAACAAATGTTGCTTGTTATTAACAGACATCAATTAGATTTCCAGAGATTAATAGATCACAAAAGAAAACTTAAAAGGAAGAAAGCCAGCTTTGAATCCAAATCCTGTTGTGGCAATAACTGTCAGAAGCAGTTTCAAATGCACTAAAACAACCCCTGTTGTTGTGCTCCTTAATTAGTTTATGTCAAAAGGGATGTCTAGTGTCACATGGAAGCTTTTAACTATAAATAAACCACCACAAATATTTTCTCCCCTGAATCAACTGACTGAAACTACCCACTGGTAAAATGTATATAATCCAGTCATGAGGATTTCTTGCTGCTTGAGGAAAACCTTTCCATTTTAGATGTGGTGTTGGGGGATATGGTTTAGGGATATATGGTTTAGGGGAGAACTTGGTAGAGCAGGGATGATAATTGGACTCAATGCTCCCAAGGGTCTTTTCCAACCTGAAAGAGTCTGCAATTCTCTGACTCTATTTATGCACCTAATCCACAGGCAGGATCAAACCAGGCCCCTGCAGTTACACTGCAGACTAACCCAGTGAACACAACACATTGCTGTCTGCCAATGGAGAAATCATTCACATTGGAATCCATTTCAAAAGATGCAACACCACAAGCAGCCCTTCCGAGCAAGGCAGAAATAGCAGCACGTCTAAGCCAGTCTGGGTATCACTGAAGAGCCATGGACCAAGCCCACAACAGGTCGGTGGCTGGCAGGGCATGTTGTAACCCTAGCTGGGAACAGCTGCCAGGGAGCCTGATCACCCAGCAATTCCCGGCAGCCCAACAATTCCCCGTGCCGAAGCACAACACACATGAAGCCAGTTCCTAGACCATGACACAGGCAGAGACTTGACACTATGTGGGAAGAGAAGAGAATTTCCTTTTGGAAAACTAATTATTTGGGAACAAGCTAGGCAGTCAACTTCAGAGTGAAAAATCATAGAATGGTTTAGGTTGGAAGAGAACTTAAAAGACCACCCAGTCCCACCCTCTGCCTGACACCTCCCACCAGCCCAGGTTACTCCAAGCCCCATCCAACCTGGCCTTTAACACTTCCAGGGATGGAGTAACCACGGCTTCTCCAGGCACCCTGGGCCACCCTCACCAGGAAGAATTTCTTCCTAATATCTAAGCTAAATCTCCCCTCTTCCACTTTGAAACCATTCCCCCTTGCCTTGTCACTATATGCCCTTGTAAAAAGTCCCTCCACAGCTCTCCTGTAGACCCCTTCAAGTAATGGAAAAAAGGAAAATAAGAATTAAAACGCAATCTGATTTACCCTTTCCTACCTTCTCCTACTTGTACATGCCTTGTAAACAAAATAGTAATGTACTGAATCATCTGGAAACCAATGCCACACAGTCATTTCATATATCTAAGTAATCAGTTGTGCTGAAATTACACCAACACACACAAACTTAAAGTTGTTACAGGCACATTATTTCCACAGAGGCACTCGTGACAAATCCATCCCATTTTATTAATAAAACATTACAAAACATCCCTTTTACCCATCACATGGATAAAAATCAGACACAATTAGGAGACTCATCACTTGCATTCAGGACCTACCATGGCAGCTTAAAGACTTCAGGATTAATTCCAGTGCATTGCTTCAGACCCTTCAATGCTGCAGATCTGGATGCCAGCATTCAGAAGAGCCCCCCACTCACCTGCCTCTCAAATGACAGATGAGTTTGTTTGACATCATCAACACACAACCTCAAAGGCACTTACAACTGCCCTGCAAGGGTAAGTTCAACATATTTCGTGCAGAACCACAAGGATTTCCTCACTTTGCAGGGACACAAATTCACACCCCACCACGCTACACTGATTTTACTGAAAACACCCACACCACAGAGACCACCACCCAGCACCTACAAGGTCAGTGCTTCACCTGGTAATATATTAAGTACATCTGGAGATTAGCATTCATAATTAGCATGTGATTACAATATTTAGGGCCGGGCTTTGGCAGGAACCAAGAACAAGCCTGGGATATCAGCCAACCTGACTCCACAGGGCACCTTCTCAGGGTCAGCCAGGCCAGTGCCCCCCCCTGCACTGCCCCTCTGTCCAAACGCTGGCTCCCCACACCACCCTCATGGCAATATTTAAGTGTTTATGTTGCCTTGTTCCAGTAGAGACAGATTGGTTTTGTGGCTTCACTTCATCAGCTGTCCAACAGAACTGTACCTTAAATAAACTCACCTCTGAAAACAATAACCCATGAGAAGTAGCGCAGGGCTCTTTCCCTCATCCCTACTTTGAACTCCTAATAAAAATTATGTAAACACAAGAATCAAATTATTTAATTTTAGCCACTGGAGAGCCCAGCCAGACAGCTTAGTAGGTTTGGAGTTCATTATTCTTTTTTACGCTCTTATAGCATTTAATTACCTAACCTCTTGTGCTTTTAGAGGCCACAAGTCCAGGGCTGTGTCTGTGATAGAAGATTAACAGACTAATTATTTGACTTAAAATGGGAAAAAAAGGCTTCTGGACGAAAGCAGAGCAGACCCAAAGAACCCAACACTTCTCTGACCTGAGACTGGTGTTTCTTCAATTCTATTTTGAGACTCTTTACCATTGCTATTACATTTGCCTTGCGACTCTTCCCAAGGACCTGCCTCAGCCAGGGTGTGGGGCTTACACTACATTCAGTGAATTTAAAAAACAACACTATTAAAAAAAACCAAAAAAACCTGAAACAAGAGGACAAAACACCATACAGAGCAAGGTGAGTTGACTCCACCAGGTCATCTTCTTCAGAATAAAGCTGAAACGCCCCTCAAATCTATGAAGTTTTTCTGCATTTATAAATTAATGATTACTTTCATCTCAAAGGCAAACCTGTGGACTTTACGTGCAGAGTTTAAGCCCCAAGGAAACCAGGCGACTTCAGTGAGCAATCTGGTACACATCCGCAGTGCTCTGTCAGCAATTACATTTAATCCACAAGTTGGATTTACCAAATCTCTTACTCATAAGAGCAGAAGGAACACTGACGCAACCCAGTTGAGAAAAATACTGGTGTAATCACGATGATTTTTTTAAAACTACATGGATGCATAAAAAAATGAAGTGCTAAAAGCATATAATTCAACAACATCCTACTACTGGTAAGGACTATATTTATAACTCTGTACTTTTTCATAACAAAATGTCCTATATCACTTGACTAAAGCAGACCACTCCTTCAAATGACCTCAAAAAAACTTCTGAAACAAAACCCTCCCTGCAATCCTCTCAGCTTTGGGCCCCCGTCCTGCATAGCTATCCCTACACGAAAGCTCTCATTAGATGATGCGCTGGTTTAAAAGGACTGGGACCTTATGTAAATGGATGTTATTGCCTTTAATTGCTGGCATAATTATGGGAGTGCCTTGCAACTGAGTAAGGCCACATTAAGCAAACTTGCTGGAAACTGCGCAAACCTCTCCGCAGCGTGTTGGATGAGCATCAGGATTGCCACAACTGGTACTTATTCAGTCCCACCACCAGCCCACTGCAGAGCACTAAAAAAATCAACTGACCCTATATGGGATCACTCTAAGTAATACTTGATTTAGTATGTTTTTGCCTTGGGTCAAGTAGTTTCTCTTCAACAATTAGCAATATAAAGTGTTCCATTCAGAATAAATGGTTCTAAAGATGGAAAAACTTCAGCCTTCAAATTTCTCCAACATTAATACTTTTTTTTTTCCTCCCCACACTCTGAATAGCCACGTGAGCACAACAGGAGCTGCTGCGGTGTCAATACTGAGCCAGGCAACAAGGTGTTGAGAATAAGGAACACGAGCCCCTATCCATTTCTGCAGCTCCACACACACAGCCACAAAACCATTGCTCACAGCAGACACAATGAGGACCTGATGACATGAGGAGCAACAAAGGGTTTTCAGTTCATCCAGAGACAAGCAGTGGCCCATCACTGTGTTTCAACAGCTGATTCAGGGTCCCCTTAGACCAGAGGGCCTGGAACTACCACCAAACTGCATGAAATCCATTTCCATGCCCTGGGTTGGGGCCAGGCATGGATGAAGAGGGCAGCTGCCTACCAGAATACTTGCAGAAGCAAAGCAATGGCTGTAAACAAGAGCAATCCTCTGAGTCACTGGGCAGAAGTCACAGCCACTCAACACCCAGTGACACCCAATTTTCTGTGGCACTCAGGGTGCCAGGCCAAGGATCCCCAGTCCCGTTAACAGACCTGCCAAAAAACCTGCCTTGTCTCGGCTTCCCCATCCTGCCCATGGCTCCTGGAGAGCCCAGGAAGGAGCCAGGTTTATATTCCAGCCTATGTGACACAGTTTTCCTGGAAAAGGGGAGAACCAGCCTAACGTAACCAAGACTGAGCCCACGTTTAAAAGTTTTGGAGTGCCTGCATCAGGGCTGTTGTCCTGCATTACACAAAGTGCTGGATGAACACACCAGGCCCCTCAGTCCTTGGGGAGAGTTGGCCTTTCCCGAGGAAGGGCTACAGCAAGCTAGCAGCAAAATCCCAAGGGAAGAGATAAAAAAGATGCAGATTATGTTTTTTATGGTGTTGCCATTAGGAATGGGAAAGAACAACTAACCGGTTGGACCAGCGTTTGCCAGAACAGTGATTTTACAGCCAATGGAAAGCACCAACGCTCAGAAGAGCACGATGTAAATACACCTTCCCACAGACAGTTAAAAAACACGTATATCCCTCACAGCAGTTTCCAAAAATAACTCAGACATCAACTAGTCGCTGGTACACTACCATTCCCTCTCCCCACACCCACATCTCCCAAGCCTTCCTCTGCCTTGGCCCAGGGTTCCCACTTCCCACCTCCCCAGCCCTGGAGATGTCGGTCACCCTTACTGCTTGGTGGAGCTGGAAAGGACAATCCAGAGGAAAGGGCTGGAAAGGGCTGCCCCAGAGAACACACGACACTTCCCAACCCCACACCCAGCTTTGCCCCGACACGCGTGGGGCTCCCCAGGGTGGGGGGGCTGCCCCGGGGCTCCCCCCCTTTACAGCCGGGGATGGGAAGGGGCGAAGGGGCCCGGCGGGCGCCCAGCCACCGGGAGCAGCCCCGCTGTGGGCGGGGAGGCCGCGGGGCTCCTACCTCGGCAGTGCCGGCCCTGCGGGCAGCCGCGGCGGCGGCGGCAGCCCCACATCTGCGGCGGAGGGTCCGGTCCGGCCCGGCCCGGCGGTGCGCGGGGAGACCCTCCCGCAACCCCTCGGCTCGGCAGCGGAGGGTCCTGGCCGCGGCGCCCCGCGGAGCTGCCCGCGGGTGTGCGCGCCCCGCGCGGGGCGGAGCGGAGCGGCGGAGACCGTCCCCGGGCAGCCCCCGCCCCGCCGGGCCGCCCCCGCCGCTCCCCCCGGCCCGCCCGTGCCAGCAGCGGAACGGGCGCGGAACGGGATCAGCTCCGCTCGGCCATTGCTGCGGGAACCCCCGCACCGCCCGCGGCCCGGCCCGGCTCGGCTCAGCCCGGCAGAGCAGCCGCCCCTCCGGGGTGAAGCGCGGCCCCATCCCTCGGCAGCTCCTCCGGTGCCAGCTCCCGCCCGGGACGTCAGCCGCGCTCCTACTTTCTGATCAGGGTTTTATGGTGGGTTGTTTGGTTGACTTTATGTTTTTTTGGTAAAATGAGCCAAATTAAAAGAAAAAAAAAGAAAAACCAACCAAACAAAAATCCCAAAACTCAAATAAACAGCGGAGGTGGAGCTGCTGTAGCCATTTTGCAGACCTGGCCATGAAGGCAGCCAGCCCAGCTGGAGGCAGGGACCGACTTTCTCGGGAGAAAACGATGTTTGTCGGCTCCAAGCACTCGCTCAGGAGTCAACAGGTGACCCCAGCAAGGACCCAGTGGGTCCAACTAGCAGCACACCCCAGCAGTGTCCCCAGGAGGGCAGGGACACACACACCTCGGGGCTGGGATCCCCCTCAGTGAGATCCCAGGGAAGCCAAGAGGGCGATGACAGCCTGGAAGTGCACCCAGGCCACAGCCCCCTACCTGGTCCTGCAGGAGCTTCTCCATCCAGGATCTCTGAGGACAATTTGTCAGCTCAAGCATGGTGACAACAATCCACTGGCTCCTCACACTATCCTCATGGCAGTGTTTAAGTGTTTATGTTGCCTTGTTCAAGGAGGGACAGATTATTTTTATGGCTTCGCTTCATCAACTGCTTTGTAATTTTATTACACTGTCGATTTGAGGGAGGCATCAAATCAATGGGTGTGCATGGAAGCTCTGCAGTTGTTATCTCATCACACTGTAAGCATGTCCTGTACGTGGTGAGGAGCAGGAGAGGCAGCCCTGTGCTCAGGAGAGCATTGCTATCTGTCTTTCAGAGCACTTGACCTGCCAAGATAGGCAAACAAGTTTGGGGAGGGAAAAATACCACCACTAATGAAAGGGGCCAAGCAGAAAACATAAGAAGCTTAAGAAAGCACCAGTCTGTAAGTGCTTGGCAGCTAAAAGTCAGAATAATCCTGTAGGCAGGATGTCTACCTATGCATCTTTGTTCTTCTTACTCTACCTGCACATCTTCATTCTGCTTCCCAGGTTCTCTCCAAGTGAGCTCAAAAGTTTGCTGTTTGGGCAGCAGGTTTCAGACTCCCACTGGTAACAAGCATTGTAACTACCCTGGCTCTGCCTGGGGATCACCTGGTGCTTCAAACCTCTACTGAAAAAAAGGTTCTTTAGTGTTAATTGCTTACAGAAATTAAGCCACATGAAAGAAAGGGAGCTTTTTTGCAAACAGAGTATTGCATGGTTATCTGCAGGTGATGATGCCTCCTGTAATGAGGAAACTCGGCAGCTGAGGTCAGTACAGTGCTCGGTATCACTTCCTTGAAGTGTCTGTAGGTGACTCAGATCAAGGGTTGAGTTACTGCTCTCTGAGACCAAACCCCACCACTCCTTCAGTCCTAAGCTGTACCAAAAGAAAGCAGTAACCCACAGAAATCCCCTGGAGAGCTGTAGAGCTTCTCAAGGTGCCCAAGTGCAAGTCACTGGCTCCATGGAGACCAAAGTTGCCTATTGGATCTACCTGCTGGACAGTATTTTGTCCCCCTTCTGGACAATCCTTCTTAACTCCCTGTGATTTCATCTGAAGCATTAACATTTCATTTGCTTTATCTTCTTAAGAAGCTCAAGTAACTTCACCTAACCGTGGCCTTCTCTGTATTAGAAGTTTCATTGCCCACTGTTAACAGCATGAAGAAAATGATGATACAATAGGTGCACAGGGCTACCATGTTACCAATGCTGTTGTGGAGCAGAGTGGTTATCACTGGCAGGGATGACATAGCTCAAAACTGGATATAAATAGCTCTGATTTTGGTGTTTGGCTCCTTCCAGCTTGGAGTGAGGGCGACTTGCTGGAGTTCTGAGAGACTTCATAAGAAATGTCCTGCAGCTGTAAGCCCTTGGGATGGGGGAGAGGCCCTTGATCTCACCTGCTCTCACGTTGAAACATCTTACAGCCCCAGTTTCTGGGCTTAGTGAAACCTCATCCCCATGTTCCCTTAAAAAAAAAAAAATTAAAAAAAAAAAGAGGTTTTTGCAGCTGGCATGAAGCATCATGAGCAGCTGAGACAGGGCCAGAAATGGAGCTCAGGGGCTGGGCCCTGCAGCAGTTCACCCTCCTGTCCTTGGCCTTAAAAGTAAAGAAAACCCAACAAAACCACACAGCTGCAAGGATTCCATGTTGGCAAAAGGGTTCAAAGGGATTCTTCCCCCATCCAGTCAGAAGTAGCTCAGTAACAACCAGAAACTTCATGCAGAAGGTCCTAACTGTGAAAGCAGCCTGCAGTCTGGTGTGGGCTGATGGACAGAAGCAGACCAAACAAGGTGCTTGTGTGTCCTCTCAGTGGTTTCTGTCTTTTGTTTAACCACGTGCATCTTCCTCTGTAGCTTTTCTTCAAGGTGCAAAGGCAAACCTTAGCCCTCAGCTCCTCCCATCCTCTGCCTGCGGTGGGGCTTGTCCCTTCTTGTGCCTTCTTGTCCCAGAGGGTTTGGCATTCTGCAGCTCCCAGAAAAGCAGCTGTACTGCAGGATACAAAGTTTGCAGAGGACTGAAGTGTTTTTAAAAGCAAAACACATTAAATAGCAGATAAACCAGTACAAGAATGCTAGAAATCTTGAGTTCTGCTCAAGATCTGTGCAGCCAACCCTTAATCAGGCTGGTTTTGTCCAAGTTAGAGAGGTGTAGTTAATTAGGTGAGTGGAACTAGGGGCAGATTTATGGAAAGAAAAAAATACATCTTATAATTTATTTGCATTTCAGAGGACTTGGGAAGGAAGAAGAGTTTAAGATAAGTACTCACAAAGTTTCTCCCTGGGATATTTGGTCCCAGTTTATGCTCAGACAGACTGAGCAAGCAGGGTCATCTATTTGGAAAACGTGTGACTTAGTCCCGAGTCCTTCTCAAAAATAGTTAAATTGGAAACAATCCCACACTTGGGGACCCTGGAAAATGTTTTGCCCTGGACGTGCTTTTGTGGCTTCCAAGATCAGCTCAGTGTGTATTTCTACCCCGAGGCTGAAGAAAAGGCCACACAAATGCAGCTGCCTGCAGCTGCTGGCAAGGGAATGCATCTGATCAGGCTTATCAGCAGCATTGCTGTGACAAGCCTCAGCTGCCTGGGGACACTGATGCTGCTGTTATTTTAACAGGTTGCTTTCTCCTACTTTACTTTTTTAACTATGAGCCCATGGTTTTTATCTCTGGGTGACAAGAAATAAAAGATGGGTAAATCAATGAGAGGTTTGTAACTATTTCAGCTGGGTTGTGGTCAAGTTCCTCAGTTTCACTGGAAAGTTTAACCTGTTGGGTCCTTGTTAAATTTCATAGGAACTGGGCAAATGCAGGACTGTGCTGCATTCAGTTGTGCCAGGTAGCACCACTCTTTTTCTTTAAGACATTTTGCAGTCTCTGCCCAGTGGGAAGGAGAAGAATAGAAGGCAGAAACATCAACCATTGAACTGGCAAGCAAAAGTTAATACAGTTACTGATGTAGTCAGACACTACCTTGATTTTTCTCTCTCTGAGCTATTTGTCCAGACTATAAGATTTTAAAAAACTAAGTGGAGTCTTGTCCTGAAGCATAGAAGCATGTTAAGCTACCTCAAGACTGGTCTGGGAAGCCTTATCTTGGTGAGTGGGAATTCTCATTCAAGTCTGGTCAGACCCTAAGAGCTTGCCTGGCCTTTCTCAGGCTCTTTGGAAGTGGGGAATCTTGCTGCGTGCGTTGCTGGAGTGTTGGGCTATTTTTATGCCTCACGTTTTCTGTACACACAGCTGTAGTCAACTGCTGCTTCTCTATCCCAGGCAACTGAGATTTTCCATAACCTTTGGGAAAAAAAACCCTTTCTTTCATTGCAGGCCCCCCTCACGACAGGCAGCACATAAGAAGATTATATAAATATTATATTGAGCACATCTTTTGGCAAATTGCTTGCATTTCTGTTGCACTTCTTTCTACTAGTATATGTGTAGTAGAAGCGATAAATAATGTGCTCAGCCACAACAGAAAGGACTACTTTGATGTATTTTAGTTCCATGCCACTTAGGGATTACTCATCAATTAACTGCCTTGTTATTTTAGCTCCTACATTGATTTATCTAGCAAGAACTCAGACCCAGGCATTCTAAGATGAGATCCCTTTACTCCATGTTATTGGATTTATATACTTTATTATGCCTTCTGGCCATAACTGAAGAGGAAAAGGTTTCATGACCCTTCTGACTAACACCCTAAAGAGCAGCTGCTAGGAGATTTTGGTGGATTGTTCTAGGGCTTACCTGCTTTCATAGACTGGTGGGGAGAGCTTTTGCCATTAATTGGTTCGAGTTGAATGTGGTTACTGATTCAACAAGGTCTACAAGCAGACTGGCAAAGCAAACACAACAGTGTTAGTACACGAAATAAAAAGCAGCATAGGTATTTTCAGTGTGATTAAATGCAATCTGGATTTTTATCAGAAAATCTGCCCCATCAAATGAATTTTGATAGGGTAGCAGAGATGCAGGGAGAAAAGGGCAGCTTGCTTGAGGGAGGTTTTTCTGGTCTAGATCAGAGAATATAAAGAGTCACTTGTGCCCCAAGAGCTGGCTTAATCAGTCAGGGAGAGCAGGCTGGTTTCAGAAGACCATATTCAAAGGTCACCACCTCCACTATTTTATAAAAGGACAAGAAGATTAAATACAGACCACCGCTTTTCCCAGCTGCCTTGAAGACAAGGCAGCACACACATGCTCTCTGGCACTGTGTATACACTGTGTATATTATATTCTGTCAATGCTTTGCACCACACAGACTCCCCAGAGTATGTGGGGTATCTGTGCTCAGACATGCACTGTGGCTCCACATCATGCACCGTGACAGTATAAAATAAATCCTGACAAAATATCAGCCTTCCAGCAAGGCTGCACCTGCCATGCTGGATGCTGCAATTACCCACGTCCCCTTACTCTCTTTACAGCTTTGTTGTTATGGTGAGGAAAGCTGGGCCTCAAACATTGGACTCCCTGTTATCTCAGCTGATAGCTGCTGTGTGCAGCAGGTTGGTGTGTGCTAAAACAAATAAGATAGTAAAGAATACATACTTTGCACTGAGGGCAGGAACAACCTCAAAGTTTGTTTGGTTTTTTTTTTAGTTTTCCCCCTTCGATTCCAACTTGGTTTGTGTTTGCCAAAACTAACCCTGAGCTCTACCCAACAGAGGATTACAGCTATCGATGTCTTCATTGGGAATTATGACTGGTAATCTGTAAAATCAGGGTTTTTCCTCCTGAGAAGGATTACAGTCAAATGCAGGACAGGTCCTGGAGACTGTTCTGCTGTAATATTGGGTGTCTGCTTGAAGCTGGCATCAGCAGATGAGAGCAGTGTTTGGAGCAGTGTGTGGTTTCGTGTGTCAGCAGAGGAAGATCACTTTGCAGGGCGTTTTGCACAGCACAAGCAAACAGCTTCACTGAGGTCAGTTCACAAGGCTTTGCTCTGACTCTCCTCAGGCTGTTGGTAACACTCCTGCCGACTTCCTAGCGCCAGCACAAGACAGTGATTAGCCTGTTCCTCGGGCTGGAAAATAACTAGGAGAGGAGTTGCTGCCAAATCAGAGCAGCAGAGATACTGCAAGTAACACCAGTGTGCTGCTTCTGCCCATTGTGGCTGCAGGGGAGCAGCACACAAACCAGGCTCCTGCACCTCTCTTTGGGTGCCCAGCCCTATTGCTGGCAGATCTGAAAAAAAAAATCATGGAACAAAGTGGTTCAAGCTTCCAAACACAGAGGCATTTTTATTTACACAACCTGAGGCAGGGGCTGCTGTTGGTGCTGGATGTTTCAACACTTGCTGAGAGCTTGAAAACCATGCTTCAGGGTTTAGGTTTTTTGGGGTTTTTTGGTTTTTTTTTTCAAGTAACTTTTGAAATTGCAATCTGTTGAATCAGAGGAATGACATTTGATATCCCTGCAAGAGGCACCACATTCAAGGCGACAGCAGCATCTGTGGCCCCTGAAGACTGATTTACATCTCTTCTAGATAGAACCATAGAATGATTTTGGTTGGAAAAGACCTTTAAGATTATCAACCATTAATCCAGCGCTGCCAATTCCACCACCAAATCATGTCCCTAAGAAATACATGAATGCATATTTTCATCTTTTAAATCCCTTCAGGGATGGTGACTCTACCACTGCCCTGGGCAGCCTGTGCCAGTGTCTGGCAACCCTTTAGGGGAAGAAATTTTTCCTAATCTCCAATGCAAACCTCCCCTGGCACAACCTGAGGCCATTCCCTCCTGCTGCTCTGGGTAGCACCTCGAGCCACTCATAAGTGCAATTGTCCTTGGACACATTTTTGTGCCTTCTCCTCCTCCTGGTCTCCTGTTTCTCTAAGGTGCTTCTCTCCACAGCCTTTGAGCTCCTTTGCTTTTGTGAGCTTCTCACCTCTAAGCTTGTTGGTGATGGGGAATTTGATGAGCTTTCTGTGACTGCAGCTAAACAGAACAACCAAAGCCCATACCCAGACTCACCCATCCCCAGGACACTCCAGTCCTGCCCCCACACTGTCTCATGCCTTGTACTGACCTGGTGGTGGATTAAAGTTGGTCTCACATGAACACAGAGTTTTGTCATCACTTCATGCTGCTGGCACTGATTCTAAATATCTCCTCCAGGTTCAGGGCACTCAGCTCTGTCTTCCTTCAGCTGCAATGGGCTTACAGGTACCCAGAGCAACATTAGTACTGGGGCCACAAACTTCTGCTGCAATGTAAATGGAATAAAAAGCATTTTAAACACCTACATGGCATCTAATTTCAAGCCATACAGTTGCTGTGACTGCTTTTAGGAAGGATTAAATTAATAAAAAATTGCTGCTTGTTTGTACCTTGAGTCCAGAGGCTGTGGGAGAAGCTCAGCACCCAGCTGCAAGGGCTGCAGGAGAAATGGGCTGAAGGGACCTGCTTCCCATTCTTCTGATTTTCATTTTATGATTTCTGTCCAAAGCATTGTATGAAGTGGAGTGCAATAGTAAATGAAAACTAAAACAACTCCTGAGGTCTCAAAATACAGTCACCATCTTGATGGTCAGACCATAGGCATAGACAAATACAAAACTGAAAACATCATCTTAGTGTCTGACTGGACACACTTAGAGGAATGTGGAAAAATTCTGTCTTTACTGATTGTGACCTTCTTACTCAGGGAACAAGGCAGGGGAGAACTTTTCTTATGAGCTTATTACCAGGCCTCTAATTTCCAACTTGTACCTGAAAAACCTGTGGATTGTTTGGGAGAGTTTCCTTCAGCCTGTTTTATGCAGACTTAATCTACACTGTACCATTCAGCTAGACCTTCATGTCCTAGTCATATTGAAGCATTTAAGGCTTCTCACTAGCAGTAGCTTCATTCTAGATCACAGAATAATCTTTCTCATTTCAGAGCAATCAGCAACTGAATTTTGTCTGCTTGGGATAGGTAACCATAGTAAGTACTTAAGTTCTTTTGGGCAATAACATGGGGCTTAAGCTACCGAGGCAAAAAAACCCTTAGTGGTTGAAATGAAAAGCTGTGCAATGTAAGGACAGTTTTAAGTGGCAGCCTGCCCTTATTTCTTTAAGCAACACATGGAAAAAGCCTAAAAAGCAGTTTTGAGTGAGCCCAGAGGACAACTGAGCTCTGAGCACAGCAGATTTCTCAATCACCCTGAGCACAGAAGATGGGAGCTGGTGTGAGGGCATCATGAGCATGCTGCACCCACCTGGTGTGGAGCAGGCAGAGGTGGGACCCACGCTGTGGGATCTTGGTTGGCTCCTCTCCAGCCCAGGCTCTCTCATGTTGTGGGTGGACTCGGAGAGCACTGCACAGGTAAAAGGTGGAGTGTGGTTTTCAGACCTGAAAAAAACAAACAAACAAACAAACAAACAAACAAACAAACAAAAACCAAAAAAAAAAAAAAAAAAAACAAACCAGCCCAGCAGATGTTCAGTGCATCTAAGCTGCCTGTTGGCAGAGCATGCCAGGTCTTACTTGTGTCTGATCCTTGGAGGCTGGAGGATAATGAGCTGGGTTACATGAAATCCAGTGTCTTGGGTGTCTTTAGATATATGGCAAGAGGGAAGAACCAAGGAATAGCTACCACAAACAGGATGAATAAAACAAATCCTCTTACACCTTTTAAACTATTATTATGTGTTCATGCCCAACTTGCATCATTTCAACAACAAGAAGCAGGTCTGGTCTGGGTTTCCCGTCTCAGATGAACTGCAGAGCAGCACCCAAAGGCAGGTTTTCTTGCAGTGCTTGTGCAACTGCTGACAGGGTTAGACCCTTCTGCAAGGCCAGAAGAGCATCATTCCTGATACCTCTTTCAATGCTCAGTTCAGTTAATGGGCTGAGATAACATAAACTTCTGTGCCCAGTACAAGTCCCAAACCAGCCCCTAACAATGCACCAGATATTCAGAATCTCAAAACCTGAAGGGAAAGAACAGACTGAAAGCTCCTGGCACACAGCTGTGATACCTGCCAGGCATCAGGAGTTCTTGAAATTCAGACATTTTGTCTGATTAGCAGGGTGAACTTTGCTTTCAGTTCCAGCATGTGATAAATGGTAAATATCCAATTCTCTGTAACTTGGGAGGAGTGTGTTTGAGTGTTCATTAAGTTAAATCACATTCCACATACAAAAAATACTAAGATAACATTGTTCCCAACATCCACACCCAACATTTACCAAGCTAACTATATAACAATTAGATTAAACAATTAATTCTGGGACACAATCCAATTCTGACTAATTTTTAGGGGGGGGCACAGGCTTGGCAAAGAGGTTGGTGATAACCCAGTACAAGTTCCTGAAAGCCATGACTGGGGAATCCAAAGAGCAGATCCTTTCTCAGAGCCATAGTCAGTATAACAAGAAATGAACAAGTCAGCTGCAGCAGCTCTGCAGAAATCAAATTCGGGTTCTTACTGGGGTCCATAAGACTGCTGAAGGTACAACCCTAAGTTACTCATGCCAGGATGGTGGTGGTAGTGACTGCTTTTTTGGAAGACATTTGTGCCCATCTTAAAAACAGGTACTTAGAACTGTTTTCATTGTCATAAAGTTTTGTTGCTAAAACTGTGTTACCTGCACAAGCTCTCCTACCTGTGACAATGAAGGCAGCTGCATTGCACTTGCCCAGAGAGAAGAAAAATAGCAAGTCCCTGCTGAGCAGTTTCCCTTCGGTCTTTCTGCTCTTCTGAAAGAGATGTCTGTCCTCTGGCTCTGTGCTACAACGTTACTTGGAAAAGGAAAGGACTGGAGGAATTCAATTCTCCTTTTTGCCTGGGCCACCTTCTCCTGTGCCTGGCAGAGGTTTCTTCCTACACACTTGCTGCAGTTCTCTGCATTTTGGCAAATGCAAAATTTAGGCTGTGATCACAGCTTGGATGAAAATTCCTTCCAGTCAGCATCCAGGGACAAGGCAACAAAGACCATATGACATTTCTGCAGCGGGGAAATACCAAACCTTCCATTTATGCCAGCACTGCAGGGCAAGAGTGAAGTCCAGTTGATCTGCACCATGCCTCTCTGTCCAGGCCAGGCCTTCAGTGATGCTCTGCAAGCTCCAGGAGACCCTCCCTGCTCTGGCCAAATGCCCACCATGGAGCTCTGCCCACACTGTCCCTATGCTTAATGTCCTCACCTTTACTGCCCTAACACTCACAGGATCATAAACAATCCAGAGAAGGATTGTGTAAAAGGGAAGAGAATTGCTGAGTCCCACAGCCTGGAGATCAGACCTCTCCTTTGCAGCAAAGCACCTGATCCTGCAGAGAGGGAGGTGATGCTAAAGCTTTACAGAGCAGGATTGGTTTTGTTCCTCTTGTTCTTACACTGGAAAAAACAAAGAGAAGTAGAGGAACCAAAGCAAGGAACAGGGGGAGGCACACATCCCTGTCCTTCCATTTCCTGTACACAACTTTTGTGGTGTTTTACTTTCAGTTATCAGCCCCTGGGAGACTGCTGCAGTGTGGGAAGGGAGCATCGTCTGGGCACACACCTCTTCCCATGTGGAAACTGTGCTCTTCAAACCACGGAGCCCTTCTCACGAAACAGGCAGAAAACAGGAAGAGATTTCTATTTTCTTGCATTTGTTCAGCTTGGGAAATGAACTCCACACTGCTGGAAAAACCCAAGAGAAATAAAGGGGACCAGGGGGCCTGGGTAAGACACAGGGAAGGTGCAGCAGCATCTGGCTGAGGAGGGACCCCACAAGCCAGCACTCTGGACACTGGCTGAAGTTCCAGCCCTGCTGCTACCCTGCTCTCTGCCAAAGGCTGTGGAGCAGCAACTCAAAAGCCACCAGCACAGCAAAGACATTTCTGGAGGTTCTTGTACCTTTTCACATAATTTTTTTTTTTTTTTTTACTGGCTTCTCTGAGGTATTCCACTCCCAGACCCCCCAACCGATGCACAGCCCGATTGGCAGCATCCCAAGGCACTGCCAATGTCACTGGGGGACACTCTTGCCCCAAAACATACCTTGGTGGAAGACAAGGAGACACATGCAGGTGCCTATCAGCTTTATTAGCAGCCGGGTTCCCAGCCCCACAATTTCACCCTGCCCTGCCCAGTGTCCTCAGCACCAGAGGGGAGCTCACAGGGCAAAGCTCTGCCTGTCACAGCGGGGTCCCTGCCACTTGTCATAGCACTGGCAGCGGAACTCCTCGGCCAGCTGGGAGACATCGTCACCAGGTTCCAGGCTCTGTGCCACCAGCCAGGGCTTCCTGGCTTGCAGGTCAATGGAGAAGCGGGAGGGATCCAGGTGGAAGAAGCCTCGCTGATTGTCCCGGCGCACGCAGCGGCCCCGGCCTGAGCAGAGGCTCCGGCTGCACAGCTCGGCACTGGCCGTCACATTGACAATGTAGTGTCCCAGGGGCCCCTCCGTGTAGTCCTTCAGCCTCAGGCACATCTCCTGAAATGGCACCTGGTGTCATAGCCCTGCACGGATGGGGCAGGGAGGTTTGGGTGGGCAGTGGGAAGGTGCCACCCAGCACACTCACCTTGGAGATGCTGTAGTTGAGGCTGCCCCAGAGGACGATGCCGGCAGCGCCCTGAGCAGCACTTTCCCCAATGGTGTTGATCAGGTCCTCCTGCAACCATGGGAAGAGAAGTCAGTGGTGCCCAAAGGCCCCTGCAGTGCCCCGGCAGAGCTAAAGACTCCCCAGCACCAACCTATCAACCCGAGAGGTGCCCACCATCCCCACATCCCCATCACCTGGGAGAGGAAGTCACTGGTGCAGTCAAAAGCAATCTGGGAGTAGGGCACGACGGGGATGCTGCCATTGACGACAGCAAAAGCCTCGGCCACGCGGTGCCGGACGTAGGGAAGCACTTTGCTGGTGCCATTCAAGTGGGGGGGCAGGTAGATGCTGGGATAGAGTGCCCGGCTGCTCTGCCAGAGCCACCACAGCTCCTTGTTCCTCTCGTGCTCCACCTCTGGGCACAACCCAGTGTAGGGCAGGCTGTCAAAGTCATTGTTGTAGCAGTTGGGGAAGCCATAGAACCCCCAGTAGCCACCAGGACGAAGGGTCTTGCCCAGCTGCAGGGTCCACTCCATGAAGGCACGGGCACTCTGCTCAAACAGCTTCATGGCCTCCTCCTTTACCTCCTTGGGGGACCACTGCGGGTGCTGCTGCTGTACCAGCTCCTCTGACTTCTGGTGGTAGATATCCATGGAGTCCCAGTTGCGGATCCACAGCGGACGCCACTTCTCCCAGTCAATGATGGCCAAGCCATCATAGGCAGGGCTGGGCAGGGTGACCTTGATGTCCTGGGCGGCCTGGAGCAGGTGGGCCAGCAGGCTGGCGTTTTGGGGAAGCCCCCCATTCACTGGCACCCCCTCAGCCGTGTAGTAGGGGTAGCGCCCCAACTCCTCACTGTAGAAGAGGGTGATGTCCGGCCCAATGAAAGACTGGTGGTCATTGGCCAAGACATCAAAGACCTCCAGGTTGATGGTGACATTGTACTTCATGGAGCAGCGCTCGGTGGGGATGTTCCAGATGGTGACGAAGGGGCGGTTGATGAGGACAGGGCCAGGCCCCCCCGTGTAGGTCACGGTGGGTAGGAGCACCAGGAGGACCCAGACGGACCACTCCATTGCCATGGTGACAGTGGGTACAGGATGGGCCCCAGAGCTGAAATGGGCTGAGATCTGGGCAGACCTCAACGTTTTTGTCCTTAGCCCAAGCTGGGACCAGCCCTAACCCACACCCCCGTCCCCAAGCAACGCCAGTCACCAGGGTCACCTCTCACACCTCCTGACGTGAAGTCCCCAAGATATCAGCATCCGCCGCAGCCCAGCGGGGTGGCTCCGGAGTGCGCCGGCAGCGCGCCTGCCCCGGTTAATGAGAGCTGGGGAGGAATGCGCAGAGTCAACACCCAGTGACCAGCCGGCGATGAGCTGGCCTAGAAAGACAAACAGACACGGACAGGGTGTGGGGGTCAAGGTCACGGCGAGGGGGGTGGGCTGCTGGGGTAGCGCAGAGAAGAACATCGGCCATGAGGCAGGAGAAGGAGGGCACTGCTGGGAGGAAGCTCTCGGCGTGGGGCAGGATCTGGTGACTCACAAGCGCCGGGAACGCTGGTGACACAGGAGGGCACCGCCTGGGGACAGCAGTACCCGGCGACACTCGGGGCAGAGGTTCGGTTCGGCCCGGCCCGTAGCGCGCTACCCACTCGACCCTCGCCGCACCGAACCCTGCCCGGTCCCGCCCTCACCACGCGCTGCGGGGCGGGGCCAGCCCGGGGGAACCCCCAGGTGGGCGGAGCTTAGAGCAAAGGGCGTGGTTATGGGCAGGGGGCGTGGCCTCAGCGGCCTCCACGTGGGTGGCCCAGCCGCGTCCCGCATCTCCAGCCCCCGCAGCACCTTCCCCGACCCGCACTCCCACGCCAGGGTGACCCCTTCCCCCTCCCCCAAATCAGCCCACAGCCCACTGACACTCCGCCCAGATTTATTCGAGGTAAAGCACTTCAGTGTGGGGCAGCGCACAGGGGCTCAGCACCACGCAGCACCCGCTCCCTGCCCCCATGCCCTCCTTAGTCCCCCCCGCTCCCGTCCTCTCCTTACAACAGGAGAGGCCGCCCCCCAACCCTGCCCTCCATCCCCATGAGGGGCACCCGCGTTACAGCAGGAAGGGCAGAGGGGGGGCAACAACACACACCCCTCCCACTCGGAGAGGGGCAGCACCCCCATAACAAGCTGCCACACTGGCAGAGTGGGGGAATCTTAAATAGGTCCCCTCCACCGCCACAAAAAAGGGGTGCCAGCTCAGTCCAGGGGGGGGATCAGCACCAGCTGGCAAGCACCAACAGCACCCCAAGCCCCAGCGGTGCCAGGAGGGCTGGGGCATGACTGCGGGGGCTGGCGGGCACCTGGCAGCTGCTACCCTGCCAGCCCTGGTAGCAGTGGCAGTGGAAGTGGGTCCGTAGGAAGAGGGTGTCAGCAGGGGACAGATGGCCCTCGGGCCAGTAGAGGGGGCCTTGGGAGTTGTCCCCTTCCCGGCGCCGCAGCTGGAAGCTGGTGGAGTTGAGGTGGAGGAAGACGTCGGCGGTGCTGTCCTGGCGCAGGCAGCGGCCCCGGCCCTGGCACAGCGTTGTGCTGCAGAGCTGTGCTGCTGTTGTGACGTTCACAATGTAGCGGCCCAGGTCCCCCTCCAGGTAGTTCTTGATGATCTGGCACGAGTCCTGGGGGAAAGGGGAGCATCAGGTGTGTGTTGGGGTGGCCCAGAGAGAAAAAGCACTCCATATGTCAAAGGCATCCCAGCAATGAGCCACTGGTCCTCTTCTCTAGGAGCAGGTAACCCCTCCTAGTCATCACCTATGTCCCCAAGGGCACACTGACCCCACACTTACCCGGTTTTTAGTGTAGTCTGCATCACCCCAGAAGATGGCCCCAGCTGCACCCAGCGCTGCGCTCTCTCCAATGGTGGAGATCAGGTCCAGCTGCAGGGATAGAGTCCAGTTAGTGCCCAAAGACCCCATTCCCCCAGCACAGTGTGCCTCAAAGAGCCCACTGTGGAGTCAGAGAAGCAAAACTCATCCCTGCTCCAGGCCACAAGGAGAGGGGACTGTCCCAGCTCCATGGGGGCCAGGCTTCCCAACTCCACCACACCTCCTCAAGGGCTAAGCCAGCACAGTACAGGGGCTGTGGACTCGCATCCCTCAGGGTCTTGGCTGCCAGGACCCAGGAGTCTTGTGGTCACCTGATGATGGTGACCACTGGTGCCAGCCCTGCTAGATATTTTTTGCCCATAAGTGGAAGGGGAGAGCAGGGGCAGTTTGTGGGCCCTCAGCATTTACCCATGGAAGAGTTGAACTGGGTGCCCATAACCCCCTTGGGAGGGAGACAGACAGAGACATGCACTCCTCCTGGCTCCCAGGCCAGCCCTATGCCAAAGAGTGCTGCTCACCACCCTGCGAGGGGACAGCCAAACCACAAGGTGCTGGTGACACCATAAGCGTGGCCATCAGCTTCAAGAGCCGTCCCACTCTGTGGATGGGGATGAGTCACAGGACCAATTTGGCTGACCCCAGAAGTCAGGCGTGTGGGGCTAGGGATGAGGACATCCCGGTGGCACAGCCCTACCTGGCTGAGCACGTCCAGCTTGCGGATGTAGGTGGGCCGGGTGTAGACAAAGACAGGCAGGGAGTAACCATCATGGTGTTGCTGTGAGATGCGCATGGCCTCCATCACCCGTGCCCGCACAAACTTGCGGCTGTTAGGGGTGGACGCCAGGAGAGCTTCGAGGTAGATGGAGGGGTAGAGGGCCATGCTCTCCTTCCAGAGCCAGGACAGCTGGTCATTGCGTGTTTTCTCCACATCCGGGCACTGCCCAGTGTAGCTCTCCTTGTTCTTGCTGTAGTCATGGTTGTAGCAGTCGGGGAAGAGGTAGAACCCCCAGAGCTGCTTGGGGCGGAAGCTCTTGGCCACACGCAGGGTGCTCACCATGAACTGCCGGGCGGCCAACTCAAACTCAAACACTGCCTGCTTGTTCACCTCCTCACGGGACCAGTTGAGCTGCCGCTGGTGCACCAGATGCTGAGACACCTCCCGGTAGATGTCCTTGGGCTTCCAGTTGCGTGCCCAGATTGGCCGCCACTCCTCCCAGTCGATAACAGCCAGTCCTTCCTTGGCAGGTGAGCGGATGTACTTGTTGATGCCCTCATGAAGGTTGGCGAGGTGCTTGGACAGGCTGCTGTTTTGGGGGATGCCACCGTTGATGGCCACACGCTGCTCGTTGTAGTAGGGGTAGAGCCCCAGGCGCTCCTTGTAGAAGATGGTGAGGTTCTGCCCCACGAAGCCCTCGTTGGGGGAGGCTTGCAGGTCAAAGACACTGAAGTCGAGGGGCACCTGGAAGCGGGGCTTGCAGTCCTGGGTGGGCACATTCCAGGCCACCAAGAAGGGCCGGCGGGTGAACAGTGGGGTGGCCGCTGGCTTCTCGGGGGGCTGCCAGGCCAGGGCCAGCAGGGCCAGCCAGGGAAGGGCCACGGCCAGCGCGCAGCCCCCGCGCATCCTGCCCAAGGCGGGGCCTGTGGGCAGTGGGAGAGGGGCGTCAGGAGAGGCGTGAGGGCAGGGGGTGGCTCCGTCCGCACCCCCCAAGGCAGACCCTGCCCTAAGCCCCCTCCCCACAACCCGGCCCGAGGCGGCTCTGCCCGTGCCCCGGGGACTGACGCCCGGGAATCCCTGTCCTAAGCGGCTGCGGTCGGTCCCGGTCCCTCACGAGTAGCCCCTCACTCCTGGTCGGTCTCGATCCCTCCTCAATATCCCTTGTCTCCTGGTCGGTCCCGGTCCCTCCAGAACACCCCCTCGCTCCGGATCTCCGCTGCTCCCGGTCCTCCCCACTCCCGGACGCCCCCGCTCCCTCTCCCCGCCGCTCCCGCGGGTGCCGGCGCGGCGCCGCCTTTGTCCGACGCCGGCACACAAAGCCCCGGGGCGCGGCCCCCCGGCCCCACTCCCCACCGCTCGGCTCCGCTCTCTTCTCACCGCCTCACGCCATTCCCCGCCGCGGGCTCCCACCGGCGCCTCCTCCCACCGCCGCCCGCTTTAAACCTCCCCGGCCCGCACCACCCGCGGGGGCACCGCCCCCCCCCCCCGTCCTGCCCCACGCGCCGCGTGCCGGGGGGGCAGAACCAACCACCGTGGAGCCTGGGGAGGGGCAGAGCGGCGGCAGGCCCCCCTGGTCCCCCTTCCAACACCTCCCGCCGTGGGGCCGTGGTACCGGGTAGGGCTTGGTGCCCCCCGTCGCGCTGCGCTTGGTACGGCCCGGGAGGCTCCGCCCCCACCGCGCGGAGGAAGGGGGCGGGCCGGGGCGACGGGGGGCACCGGTAGGGGGCGCTGCGGGGCGCGGGGGGGGCCCAAGGCGGTGGTGACAGCGGGGACCCCAAAATGGGGGTGACGCTGGAGTAGTGGTGATGACTTCGTGATGAGAGTGTCCCCAGAGTGGTGGGGACCTCGGGGGGGTGATGTCCTCAGGGCAGCAGTGACCAATGGTGACCCCAAAATAGTCATGTCCCCTATGATAGTGACATCCCTAGAAGAGCGGTGGTCCCAGAATGTTGTAGACCCCAAGATAGTAGTGACCCCAGAATGGTGGTGTCCCTAGAGTGACAATGTCCTCAAGGCGGTGGTGTCCCCAGACTGGTGTCGCCCCAGCATGGTGATGTCCCCCGGTTTGTTGGTATCCCTAGAACCGTAGTGGTCCCAGCATGGTGGTGTCCCCAGAACAGTGGTGTGCCTGGAACAGTGGTGTCCTAAGGGTGGTGGCATCCCCAGGGTGGAGGTATGGCCAGGACAGTGGTGTCCCTAGTACAGAGGTGTCCCCAGGACAATGGTATCTCCAGAACAGTGATGCCCCTGGTATGGTGGTGTCCCTAGAACAGTGGTCCCCAGGACAGTGAAATTCTGGTATGGTGGTGTCCACAGGATGGTGGTGTCCCCAGGGCAGTGCTGTGCAGGACAGGACGTCCTGTGTGGGGCCGGACAGCCAGTGCTGCTGACTCAGCCATGGCCCCACGGGTTTCCTGACATGGGGGACAAAGGGGGCTGCAGGAGCAGCCGGGCTGGGGGGGCTTCCTTCCCGGGGTGCTGCTGAGGCTCTGGACGGTCCCCCGGTGGGCAGCTGGACAGGCAGGACATAGGGACCAGCCATGTGGCCGCCCTGTGTCCTGCCTGTCCCTGCTAGGGCTGGCCCCAGGGGCCAGCGGGGTGTCCCCGCGGAGGAAGCGTGGGGCCGGAGTGCGAGGGTGTGCCGGCCGGCAGGGAAGGAAGCGGGGCTCAATCTGCGGAAGCGCTCCCCAGCCGCCCGTGCTCCCCCGGGATGGGGTGGGAGTGCCAGGCTGGCATTGTTCAGTGCCAGTCCCCGGTGCTGAGCCCAGGGCCACCAGCACCCACAGATGGCTCCAGTTAGCGGGACCCACTCCAGTGCCAGCTTTGATGGCCAAGATCCCACAGGAGGGTCACCATGAACAGGCATGATGTCCCAGCCGGCTGCTCCAAAGCTAGGCTGTGCCTCACAGCTCATCCCGGCCCGTGGGCAGGGCCGGGCACTGGTCGGGAATGAGGCAGGGAAGGTCGGCCAGTGGCCAGGCGTTGGCTGCAGAAACCCTCGGGGGAGATTGCTGGGAGCCAAGAAATCCCAGCTCCAGCGGGTGCTGCCCTCTCCTCCGGGCAGTAAACAGCTCCCTGATCCGGCACCAAGAATGCCTAAAATTTTCCACCCTCCACGGCCTCGTGCGTGGTAGGTAACGGGCCCCCCAGCAGCGGGGTGGCTGAGGGGGACACGGCTCTGCTGCTGGGAGGGCTGATGTCCTCAACACAAGGCAGCTTCTCACCCCCCGGCACGGTTTGGCATTGCCGGCCCCCGTTTCCCGCCTGTCTACCCACAGGGAAAACCCTGGATTTTGGGAGGGGGCAGCGGTTCCCAGCAGGCAGGAGAGAAGAGAGGTGGAGGTGAGCAGGGGTTGGGGTGAGCCCAGCAAGCGACCTGCAGCTGTAAATCCCTCCGTGACACCGGATAACGGGGCGTTAGTCACATCCGCCGGTGCCGGAAGGGTCCGGCCAAGGTGCGAGAGGAGCTGAGCTGGGGACAGAGAGGTGACCACTGCCTGGCTTAACCCCGCTGAGCTGTAATGCCCGGTGCAGCCACCCGGTCACCCTGGAGGGCACCACAATCCGTTCCCTCCTGGGGCTGCTGCCTCTACAGATCACTGGGCAAAAATCCCAGTGCCTCACCCCGCACAAGGCGAAGCGCTGGCAGGACACCCCGCACCACTCACTCATTACAGCTCTCGTCAGCGGCTCATTTCCGAGCTGCCTTGCGCGGAGGAAATGATGAGAGGTGGCGGTGGCTACACGAAAACATTCACAGGGCAGCCGGGGGCAGGACACAGGGAAAAAAGTGGGATCACGCCGGTCCCACGGGGGAGCCAGCACCACTCCGGGACAGGCAGCATCCCGGCACCGGGTCACGCCGGGTTCGAGAATGTCGTCAGCCCTGGTGGTTAACAAGGCACTGATTTGGCAGGGCAGGCAGTGAAGGAGCAGACAGACAGATCCTCCTGGGATCAGACCCCCTGCCTCCAACCCAGACCTCCTTCTCCATGCGAGGGGGCCTGGGTTCCAACCCTACCACGCTGAACAAGAGACTTGTATTTACATAAATACATTTCGTTTATATATTTAAAGGCTGTCACAGCAGCTACAAGTGGAGTCTCGGTCTGACAAAGCCATCGGCTCCAGCCGTGCCTAATCCAAGTACCTGGACACGGCCATGACTCCCAACTCCTCCACCACCAGCTCAGCCCGGCATCTCCTAACACCTCCCTCCAGAAAAAAACAGAGATCAGCAGCAAGCAGCCCAGCACGGCAAAGCCCCCCTCCTCTCAGCTCCCCATCCCACAGGCACGGCCACCCGCCCTCCCCAGTCAAACAGCTCCTGGACTTGTGGGCTCTACAAATAATTTTATTGAAGTTTAACAAAAGTGGACAGATGCACTGGGAGAAGGACCATAAATAGTGTACGTTTCCCAACCCCACGGGTCCTACCCGTACTCTAGAGGAGCAAGGAGCCTAGTGTTGGTGAGTATGGTTCAGCTACACATCCACACAAGAAAGCACAATGTCGCACAGAAATCATACAAAAAATCCCAACACAAAATCAAAAGGAAAAAACTTTCCTTTTTGTTTTTTCGCTTGCTCCAACACCACAGTGGACATAGATACTATTTACAGTGACCTTCACATTTTAAGATCCCTCTGGGCCCTCCTAAGGCCCTGCTGCTGCAGTGTAAGGGAGGGGTCTGGGAGTCTGGCTGCTCGGGGACCAGCCTGGGAAGCAGAGGGACAGGACACAACTTGTTGGCAGTCTGCAGAGGTTCCCTGCTGCTCTGGTGACACGGCAGGGTGGGAGAAGTCTTTTTTTTGGGGGAAGCATGTTTGACACGCTGGGGGAAGGGCAGGCAGCTTGTCAGGGAGGACAAAAGCATCCTCACTAAGCTGGTTCCCGTCTCTGTCCCCCCGGGGTTCAGGCTGTGCCTTGTCAGCAGATTTCTGGCCAGCAGCCAGGCAAGGGGCTCCCAGTCAGGGCAGGCAAACAGCACCCACCTCCTCTCTGCTCCTTCTCTGCCTTCTCTGGTACCCGAGGTGGGCTCAGTGCAGCCTCCTGAGCCCTTGGACAGCAGCAGGGCCAGGCAGCCCAGCCACGGCTTTCTCTCCTCTCCTCTTCCTGGGGGACAGCAGCTCCTGCTCTCCTGTGGGGACCCCTTCCCAGGGAGATCCAGCCCAGGAGGAATTTGAGAGCCGGTGGTGCAAGTAAGAAACACTTCAGTGGGGGATTGTTTCAAGACAAGACTCTTTTCAAGCAAGCAGAACAAAAGACGTGGAAAGGAGCGCCCAGCATCACAGTGTAGGCGAGCTCAGCCCTGCCCGGCCCTGCCGGCTTCCCTGCCAGCACGTCCACTTCACCCTCCCTGCTCGCGCCTGCCGATGGGAACAGCGGGTGAGGGGACACGGAGGGAAGAGGTGGTGACAGGAAGACGGCAACAGCCACGCCGCCCGTATCTCCCCGAAGCCGGGAATGTGGCCCCGCGCCCAGGCGGCTCTGGGTGGGCGTGGGGATGGATACATCCAACGTAGACACCGACAGGGCTGGCGGCCAAGTGCCAGTGGCTTAAATTAAAAATCGAGGTAGCAAACATCTGAAGTGCTTTGAAAGTAAATAAGTTCTGGAACGAAAGAGGAGGAAAGCCAAGGTGGCTGCCATGGGGAGCAGGCTCTGACCCAGTTTAAAGCTGTGCCCGTGCCCCATGGCCAGACCACCTCCACCTGCCTGCTCCTGGACAGCCGAGCAGGGAGGCCATGGCTCCCAGCACTGGCAAGGGTGGAGCAGGTTAGGCCCTTTCCGGGCCCTGGGGCAACTGGCTCGGTGTCCTGGGGCTCAAACACAGAGGAGAGAGGTTTCAGGTTTCTGCAAGGCAAGCCTGACCTTCTCAAGCAGGCGGAAAGAGGAGAAAAGAGCAGAACCTTCCCAGACAGAACAGAGAGCCTTCCTTTAAAGTGCATCGTGTTTCTCCTCCTGCCACCAGCTGGGATGCGGGAGGAACCATAGATCACATCGCCAGGGAGATTTCCAAGCCGGGCACACCAATTGATTCAGGGGACAGTGAGGGAAGTGATGATTTCCTTCCTGGTCAGTGCTGTCAAGGTTCACCCCGCCAGCAGGTACATCCAAGGTGGCACTGGGGGACAAGGACATTATGAGGAGACACCATGCCCTGCAGCTCGGCCCTGCAGCAGGTAAGGGACAGCGCTTGGTAGGAGCAAGTCTGCTGCAGAGCTGGGGACCTTACTGCCACCAGCAGCAGCCACGGGCTGCAGAGATCTGCATGCTGAGGGACTGTGGGCAGCAGCAAAGCCAAAGTCCCCAGTGCTGGGATGAGTGGGAAACACACGGAAGGGAGAGACTGAGGTCCATGAGAGTGGCATCTGATCTCTGTCCCCGTCCTGAGAGAAGCGCAGCAGCAGCCAAGTGTGCTTTGAGATGGAACCCCCTCAGCCTTCATCCTCCATCAACAGACCTGCCCAGGGCAGCAGCACAAAACCCCCATGTCAAGTGCCAGGCTGCAACACTGGCCATCTCTCCACTGGGCCCGAGGGACTCCAGGCAGCACATCACCTTACCCTGGCTCACCCTGGGCCGCGTACCTGAGAAGCAGGGGATATCCTCTGGTGAGAAGTGCAGGCTCGCTCTCCCTTTACCAGTTCCCACAAAGCAGCTCGTCTGCAGTTCCAGTTACCCATCAAAATGTCGGCTAGAGGCTACAAAAGGTATTTTAAGTCTTCTGACTCAAGCAAAGGTGTTTTTCAAGCAGTCGCTGCACAAGGTCACCCATCTCCTGCGAGGAGTGTTAAGCCAAGCCCAGCCCGGCCGGTTCCGTCCCACCTCACCTCTGGGTGAGGGGAAAGCCACTGTCCCTGCCACGCACCCAGAGTCCTCCTGGGGTGGGAACACAAGGCAGCCTGGCCTGGTGAGGCTGGGGGCAGCGGGGCAGGCAGGGCCTCCCAGCCAGGGGCAGCAACCTCCGTCGACTCACACCTCGCAGATGATCACTGGGAAATCCACGTGAATGCGAGGGTGCTCTAGTTTGACTATGCCCTGAAAGAAGAGCCAGTGGTGAGCAGAGGAGACCACCCAAGAGCCACCAAACAGCAGCCCTGAGCCTCGTGGGTCGCCCTATACAGACAGAGGACACGCTGCCCTCGGGGAACACGAAGCCATAAAAGCACTTTGCCCTTCGAACTCGTCCCTGGAGAGCGAGGGTTGGCTGCCACACACGGCGGGCGCAGAGCTCAGCGGGGCGAGGAAGGAGGGAGCTGCTCTGCCAGGCACTGCCCGTGCAGCAGCTGGTGTGTGACTGGCAGATATTGGCTGCCTGCGCTTTTCATCCGGCACCTTTCATTCACGGGATTTAAAAGAATGAAAAGAGCTCTCTGAGAGAAAGCAGCCAGGGCAGCTGGCGCACAAGAAAAGCAGCTTTCTCTCCAGAGGGGAGGCTGCTGAATGCACGCTCCCCGCATGCCAGCTACAGGCACCGTTCCCATGCTCCGTCCAAGCCTTCTCCTGTTACGACACCAGGAAGATCCGCTGGCAGGTGGGGGCTGGGATGGAGGGGGGGGAGGAGGGGCAGGGATCAGGGCCTGCTGTCTCCAGCTCAACCCAGCTTTGCAATCGGGTGAGTTTCAACCCACATCAATGAGGAGTTAGTCCCACAGGCCAGGCCTGCCTGGGGAGCAGCACTGAATCCTCACCCTCCCACAACTGCCTGCTCAGCCCACAGAAGGGTCCCATCCCACTGGTGGGAGGCTCACCCCTTGGAGCACACCAGAGGCTTATCTCAGGTGCTTGCCTTTCTGGGTACTTAGAAAAGACTCCTGCAGGGCTTCTCCTTTTCATCCTCCCTTTTCTCCTTTTATGCCCCCAGAAGCTTCCCTACAAGCAGGCTATCCTCCTCCCGCTCCGAGTCCCTCAGTTGGTGACCCTATCCCTGGTCTAGCTCTACGCCAACTTCTTATTTTAAGATGAGACTAAATCCTGAGCACCACTGAGGTACAAAACACATCACTGCCAACACCACTGTCATGCACACATCCTTCTTGGCCAGAAGTTGCCCAGAGGCAGAAGGCCCATGCACAGCTGAGACTTCAGCTGTCACCATGGAACTCTGGCAGTCGCTCTCCCCCACCCTTCACAAGCTACCTGAGGTATCAGGTTCTTGTGGATCCTCTTCAGCTTCGCACGCTTCCTCCCGTTCTTGGTAACGATTGTCTCCTCGTAGAACTCGTGTGCGAGATCCCCATCCTCATCGTAGTACATGGAGCTGCCGAGAGAGGAGAAGAGGTGAGAAGGTGAAGTGGGATGAGGTGAGAGCATGGCGACAGCTGTCAGCCCCCGGGACCGGACCAGGCCGAGCCGAGCCGGCACCGCCAGTCCCGTGAGGGGCTGCTCCCCTGCCCCACGCCAGGCCTGTCCCCCCCCCCCCCACCATGCCGGGGCCCGTCCTCGGGCAAGGCCTGCACTGACCCAGCGGCGCAGAACCCCCACCCACCCACCTCCAACCCCGCTGCCATGGCAACGGCGCTCCCCGCCTCTCACCCTCGCCGTGTGAAGACGAAGGGCGTAGCGGCCCGCGCGGCCCGCGCCCGGGCCAGGGCCTGCTGCCCGCCGGGACCGTCAGCGCCGCCGCCACCCGCCGCTGGGGAGGCGAAAGGCCACAGCCCCCTCGACTTGGAGCCGGTGGTGCCCATGGCGGGGGGCGGCGGGAGCGGGACAGAGGAAGGGGGAGAGGGGAAGGGGGGGGAGGGGGGCGGGGGAGAGCGGCCCGGAGCCGCCGGCGACGCCGACCGAGCCCCTCCCTGCGCCGCCGCGCTGCGGCACTTCCGGCGCCCGCCGGGCCCCCGCACGTGACCCCGGGAGGAGGCGGAGGCTCCTGCATCACGTGAGAGCGGCGCGGGACGCGCCCGCCTCCCCGCCCCGCCCCGCGGGAACCCCGGGACCACGGGTTCGAATCCCGCAGCGACCGCCACACCCACCTCAATGGCACCGGAGGGGTCATCTTGTCCCCTCCCGCCCCATACCCAGCCCTCCCCGCCCAAGGACATGCCGTAGGCCAGGCCTCGTCACCCAGATGTCTTTATTGGTGTTCAATGCCCTGCTTCCCCCACAAGGGACAGCCATTCCCCCGGGGACACCCACTCCCCTGAGAACATGAACACCCCCTGGGGATACCCAACACCCCCTGAGGACGCTCGCTCCCCTGCAAACACTTGCTCCCTAGGGCACCCCCATCCCTGGAGAACACCTTCTCCCCCAGAGGACATTTCCTCCCCCTGGGTTCCCTCACTCCCTACAGACATGCACACCCCTAGGGGACACTCTCTCCCCCCAAGGGCCCCCACTCTCTCGAGACACTCACTCTCCCAGGAGACACCCACTCCCTGGGCCAGCCCCATGGGGGCCGTGATGGCCCAGTGTGCCCCCTCCCCCGCCGGCAGGCAAGGGTCCTGGCGTGCTGGCTGGCCACGGGTACGGCTGTCACGGTCATCCCGGCATGCGCGTGGCCAGGGCCTCCTGCATCTTCTGGCGGCAGCGGGCGTAGCGGTGCCGGAGCTGCCGCACATGCTCCTCCTCCTCCCGCTGCAGGATGCGCAGGAAGTTCTGCAGCTCCGGCAGCGTGAACGCGTCCCACTGCAGACACATGGGCTGCTGTCACTATGGGGATGTGGCGTGGGGACACACCACGTCCCCCAGGGGTGCAGGTGTCACTCCCCTCCCCGTCCCCGGACTCACGTTCACCTCCCCGGTCTCGTTCTCCTTCAGGACAAAGCTCAGCACCTTCTCGCTGGGGCCGGCCAGCAGCCGCAGCCGCAGGGGCTGCTCCTCATCCGCCAGCTTCCGCAGGTACACTGCAATGGTGGCCATGTGTCACAGCAGGGACATCAGCACCATGGAGACACTGCCACTGTGGTGACATCACTTCCACAGGGGACACTGCTGCTACAGGGATGCTGCTACCATAAAGATGCTGCCACTGTAGGGACATCACCACTATGGGGGACACCATTGCCATGGGGGACACTGCTGCCACGGGAGACATGCCCATGGTGACAAGGAACAGTACCACCAAAATGCGATACTGCTACTATAGAGATGTTGCCACTATGGGGAGATCCCCATGGAGGACATTGCTACCATGGGGGACAGTCCCACAGCCACTGGGGACACTGCCACCACGGAAGATACAACTGCAGCAAGGATGCTGCCATTACAGTGACACCACTGCCACAAGGGACACTGCTGCTACAGGGATGATGTTACCAGGGAGGAAGCCACCACCACAGGAACACCAATGCCATGGGAATACTGCCTCCACAGGGGACACGACCACGGGGACACAGCCACTCCTACAGGTCGCCCCGGGCACTACCTTGCTCATCCTTCTCGGACCTCTCGAAGAGGGCGAACTTGCGGGGGTTGTCAATGACGGTGAACTTGCGGAGGAGAGCATCGATCACCTCGCTGGCCCGGGTGTGTGAGAGGATGTGCAGGTGCTTGACGGTCCCCTTGGGTAGGTAGAAGGACGTGCGGCGCTTCACCCCGGAGGCGCGTGGCCCCGGCCGCCCCCCCTGCAGAGAGGGGACCCGCTTGGTGGCCGGCACCGAGACAGGGCGCACCAGCTTCAGCTGCACCTTGATGAAACCGGTGTAGGAGCCGTCCTTGTTCTGGAAGACACCGGGAGAGGGGGTAAGCAGGGCCAGTGCAGGGCCTGCGACCCTCCCTCAGCCCCGCGCCGGCCTCATACCAGGCTCATGAAGAGGTTGCTGTTGATCTGGCTGTTGTACTCCTTGATCCGCTGCTCCACTTGCGCCTGGTCCAGCTCTGTCTTCTCCCACTCGCTGGGCTCATCCTGCGGGACAGCAGCCGGGATTAGTGGCACGCTGGCCGGGGGGGCCCCTCTGACCACCCCAGCGCCCCGCGGCCCCCCCGCCGGCCCCGAAACACCGGTGACACGCGTAGGTAGTTGCGCGGGGTTGCATCAGCCCGGCTGGCGCTGAGCTGGGCTGCGCCGGGGAAGCGAGGCTGAGATCACCGAGGCCCCCAGAGGACAAACGGCCACCGGCCACTCCCCCCTGCCCTTGTCTCCATCCCCGGTGCCGAAAGGACATATGAATCCGCTGCGAGAACGTCCCGGTTGCGGGCGTCCCGTCCCGACACCCCAGATCAGAGAGCTGTCCCCGAGGCAGAGCACCGGCAGCCGCCAGCCTGGCACCAGGGCGTCGGGGCAGGCCAGGCGCCGGCGGGGACGCCCCGAGATTTGGGGTAGGAGGGCAGGGCTGGGGGTGCAGCCCGCCCGTGCCACTGGCACCCGGCTTCAAAGCGCTGGCCCCACGCCAGAGGGAACCCGGCTGGCCCAGCTCGGCGTCCCCGCCGCCAGCACTCGGCAATGAGTATTTACGTGGGGCCACGGAGCCGGCGCGCAGAGCCACGCGTGTCCCCATAGCGCCGTGGGGCACCTGAGGCTCCCAGCCCCGATGATCACCCCATGTGCACGCAGGCACTGCTGGACCCTGATGAGGTGCCCAAGGGATGGGGACAGCTACGAGGCTGCTCCAGGGGGCTCACCCCGACACCATCCGTCACCCCCTCTGGGAGCAGCTGCAGGCCTGGGGGGGCATGGGGCAGCCATGCCAAGCAGTAAAGCCCCATGTCCAACTGGACAGAGCCACGCTTCCCCATAGCAAGCCCACACTCGCTCCACAGCAGGGCCGTGCACATCTCCAAGACACAACCACCAGCACCCCATGTTTTCCCCCTCGCTGGGCGACAACTGGCCCCGCACCAAGCCCACCCTCGCCTGCCCGCCCAACTCACCCCCAGCACCCAGCCTCCGGGGGGAGGGGGAGATGCATTCCCCCCGCTGACGTCACCCCAATGCATTCCCCCGGCTGACGTCACCCCATCCCCCCGTGACGTCAGGGCCGGCGGCCCGGGAACCGACCTGGCGGCGGCGAGGGCGGCGGCCGAAAGAGGTGCGGGCGGTGTAGAAGAGCTCGGGTTCGGAGTCGGAGTCCTCCTGGCTGCAGTAGCCGCTGCTGGCCGTGCTGCCCCCCGTGCCCCCCGCGCCGCCCCGCCGCAGCGCCAGAGCCGCCGCCCCGCAGCCCCCGGCAGCGCCGCGGCCGCCCCCCGCCCCGGACACCGGCACGGACACGGCGGAGGCCGCGGGCCGGCCCGGCCGACCCGCGGCCCCGCGGGCACACGGGCACACCCGGCCCCGCGCCAGCCCGGCTGGGGCCCGGCGCGGACCGCTCTTGGTCCCGGCTCGGCTCAGCCCGCTCTCTGTCCCGACTCGGCTCAGCCCGCCCGCTCCTGGCCCGGCTCAGCCCGCTCCCGATCCTTGGCCCGGCTCAGCACCGCCCGGTCCCTGTCGCAGTCGCGGCTCGGCTCAGCCCGATGCCTGTCGCGGTTCCGTCCCAGCCTCGACTCAGCGCGGTTCCCTCTCCCCTTTCGGCTCCGCCCCGGCCGGGGGCGGTGCGGCTCAGCCCCGCTTCCGGCGGTGATTTCACCGCCAACGAGCCCGCCCGCCCGGACCCGCCGGGGACCCGGGCAGGGCGGACAGCACAGTACGGCACAGCCCGTCGTGGCACAGCCCAGATCAGCCCCATGTGGCACAGCACAGCCCGGCGCGGCGCGGCACAGCCCGGCATGGCATGGCACAGCCCACACCATATCGGTTTAGCTCGGCACAGCCCGGCATGGTTCTGCACGGCAAAGCCCAGCAGAGCCCAACATCACTTGGTGTATCCCGGCATAGCCCAGCCCAGCCCAGCTCCGTTCTGTATGGCTCAACAGAGCCACGGCTTGGCACAGCCCGGCATGGCACAGCACAGGAAACCCAGCCCAGCGTGGCACAGCCTCATATGGCATGGCATAGCACAGTGTGGCACAGCACATGACATGACATGGCCTCACACAGCACAGCCACCCCAGCCCAGGCAGCCCCAGGTTGGCCACCCCTTCCCCTTCCACAGGCACAGGCCAAGCCCTACCACATTGGTGTCCTTCTCCAGCGTTTGCTCAGTGCCATCGTCCTCGTCACCAGCACCCGGGGGGCCACTGCAGTCCAGCCGCACCAGGGCACGGCACCGGTAGTGGCAGGTGAAGCTGCAGTCTGGAGACAGGGAGAGGATGGGTGGGGGTCAGTGGGGCCACCCATCCCATGGCACCCCAAATCCTGGTGGGATTTTAAGATGCTTTGTGTTGTGTTGTTGGATATCAACCACGGCTGGTATCACCACCAGAGCCTGGTTCTGCAGGCTAGGGTTGCTGGTCATGCCAGGGAGGGTATTGGTGCCCAGTGGGGTGAGAGCTGGTGCATGGTGCCAGTAGTGGAGCCCAGTACCCCGGGCTGCACTGCTTCCAGTGCTGGTACCCAGTGCCTGGGATGCCACTGCACGTGGTGCCAGCTGCCTGCCCACACTGTGCAGGTGTCCCAGGGGACAGCACTGTTGTGCCTTTGCTCCCTACCCAGGGGTCTGCCCAGTGTGGGGATGCCCAGGGTCTGAAGGAAGTGCCCAGTACCAGTGCATGGTGTAATTGGTACACCATGCCATGCTCAGTGTGGATGCCCTGTTCCACGATACTCCACATCTGGTGTGGGTGCCTGGTGCTAGGATGCCCGTGGCCAGTGTCAGGAGGCTTCTACACAGTGCTGGGATGTTTTCTGCCTAGTGCGGGTGACCAGCACTGGGATGCCCAGTGTGCCCAGTAGAGGGGCCCAGTACCAGGGTGCTTAGTGCCTGGGGTGTGTGCTCATCCCTGGCAGGGATGCCTGGTATCAAGATGCCTGCTGCTCTATGGGGGTACCTAGCACTAGGACACTTGGTGCCCAGCAGTGGGATGCCTGTGCCCGGTGGCAGGATGCCCAATACTGGGATGCCCAGTGGCTGGTGGGGCTTCCCAAAGGTGGGGGTTCAGATGTCCGGATGCCCAGTGGGGGTGCCCTGGTACTAGGATGCCCTGTGCCTGGTGGCAGGATGCCCGGTACCGGAATGCCTGGTACCCGGTGGGGATGCCCAGTGGCCCAATGCTCAGTGCTGGGGACGCGGGGTGGCGGGGTGCCCTGTGCCTGGTGGAGGTGCCCGGTGGAGACGCCCGGCGGAGGGATGCCCGATGCCCCGTGGGGGTTCCGGATGGCGGGAGCCCTGGGGCACGGTGCGGTACTCACGGCGGCACTGGAGACTCTTCCTGCCGCCGCCCCAGACGAAGTCCCCGCAGAGATCGCACCAGGTGTGGAGCCCGCGGCGCCGCGGCTCGAAGCGGTGCCCGGTCCCCGGTGCCGCCGTCAGCCGCGGGTCCGGATGCGCTCCTGGGCCGTGCCGCCGGGCAGGGCTGATGCGCAAAGCGTTGGTTCGCTCCAGGCGGCCCCGTCCCGGCCGCGGCTCCGGCTGCAGCTCCCGTAGTTCGATGAGCTCCATGTCCCGTTCGCGGCCGGGGGCCGGCACCGGGGATGGGGCCGGGGCGGGGACCGGGAGGGGCCGCCCCGTCCGGGCACTGAGGGGGGGAAACTGAGGCAGGAACGGGGCGGGGAGGGGAAGCCGCGCAGCATCCCCGGGGTCCCGACCGCCACCCCCGGTCCTGGCAACCCCGGCGGGGTTGGGCTGGAGGCGGGGATGAGGCTCCCGGAGTCGCTGCTGGGTAAGGGGGAGGCCCGGCTCCGGCAGCCCTGCTCTCTCCACCGAGGCCAGCTTGGCTCCCTGCCTCAGTTTCCCAGGGGGGAAAGGTGCTAAGGGAACCTCTGGCAGCGGGGGAGAAACAGCCTAAGCCCCCCGTGCTTGGTACCGACACAGCTCCAGCTGAGCAGCCCGGGCGAGGAGTAAACTCCAAAGACTAAGATGGTTTCCTGCTCACTGTCACGGCTCCTTTGGTCCTTCGGCAGAGGCTGGCGGCCAGGAGGAGGTGGGAATGCACCCCGAGGCACAACAGACCATCAATAAACCCTGTGGAAAGATGCAGGTGCGCAGGGGACCATTAGCTTGGTCTCCCTCACTAATGAGTGAGGGGGAGAATCAGCCCTATGAGATGGCGGCTGATGAACACCCGAGAAAAATTCAAGTGCTTTCTCACAGCGAGGTGCTCATGCTAACCACATCCTCTGCCTCCCCTAGCTGCTCAAATGATGGCAACACAAAGGCCTTCGTGCCCCCTTCCCTCTCTCAGTTGCAGAAGGCTGGGCCCGTTTGGTAACCGTGGGGGTACTGGCTCTTTTCTTTTGGGTTCTCTGGGATCTCTTGTTGTAGAGGAGGGAAATAACTCCATGCCCCTTTGCCCTAGGAGCAAGGGAGGGGAGGAAGCAGTTTAGCATCTTCAGCTGGCAGGAAAAAAGCAGGAGCTGAGCAGCATTCGGAGGGGGTTTATTGGGGATAGCTCGGGAAGGGGTGCTGGGGGAGGGGGGGAGGAATAGCTGATCCTGGCCAGCACTGCCCAGGTCTGGGAGAAGGCAAAAGGGGCCATTGCTGACTTCTTTGTGGTCCCTGGCCCCTCTGCTTCGCTGAGTTGTGGGTCAGATGCCAGTCTTAAGGGTCATCTGCTCTCCTCAGTGCCTCGGCCATCAGGTTGCAGGCAGCCTTGTGCTTCTGCCAGTGCTGGACTTGGCATTCCCTGTGGAGGGGAAGGCAGCTCAGGGGCTCTGCTGCAAACTGGGGTGCTTGCAGCTCAAGCAGAGATGCAGCAGGGATGCATCAGGGCCACACCCATCCCTGTGAGTGAAGCAGTGAAAAGGACAAACCCCACAACGGCACTCTTCAGGTGCTGGGTGGGAGCTGGCATGGCTGAGCATTAGCCCAACAGGGAGATGTATGAGGCCCCCATTTCCAGGGGCTAAGAGGGTTTAATGCCAGACCTTGCCATATGGTTCAGGAGCAGAGAAGATTTAATTTACTGCCACTATCCCAGCTGCCACATCACCTGCATCCACAAATCCACAGGAGCTTTTCTTACTACTCCTGTCCTGCCAAGGCTCAGGGGAAGAAGACAGTGTCACCATGGGAGACCCCGCCTGTTGCTGCTGTTGGTGTGGGCACCAGGAGGGGTGACAACACTCTCCAGCACCTCCTCTACCAGTGTCCCAGCACATCAGCCTCACTGTAAGGTTTGGAGATGTATGTGACAAGCGGAGAGCCAGTGGTGCTGAGCAAGGGAGCCCTTGGCTTCTCTTGGCCCTTTCACAGTGTCCTTTGGTGAGGTCTGTGGTGCACAGGAGGCATAGGGGATTGCAGGAAGGCACTGGGGGCTGCAGGGAGGCATTGGGGGCTGCAGAAAGGCACCGGAGGCTGCATGGCTCCCTTACCTCGTGCAGTACCACTCGTTCCGGCAGCGAGAACACCGCTTGGTTGCCTCCACACCGCACGCCCCACAGCGAGGCTTGTCAGGGACCAGAGCCTCCATCATGTCCAGGCTGTAGGTCTGTGCCCACCTGTGGTGGGCAGAAACGGGGTGAGGCTGCTCACAGGGAGCTGTGAACAAGCAGCAAACTGTCCCTGCTGCCACTGAGGGGACGTCCCCAGCCAGTACCGCAGACTCCTCTGTCCTCCCAGTGCTGAGCTAATGGGGATACTGGCTCCACTGGGCACTCCCTGGGCATGTGCCAAGGTCTTACCTGTGTGCCTGGAGCTTCAGCTCCTCCTCAGTGGGGCTGAAGACACGCTTCACCTGGTGCTTAGCAATGGCCTCCCACTTCCCTGCATTTTTCTTGAGGATGTGGTCCCAGATGACAGGAACCTGGAAGGAGGAAGTGTTGCTCACAGCCAGATCAAAGGTGCTGCAGTATGGGGGTATCTGGGGGGATGTGGGGCCAAGCCCTGGGCACAAGCAGTGTGTCCCCACAGGAGGGTGAGTGGAGGCAGCACACACAGAGGTGAAGGCACAGGGAGTGCAGCTGTGGTTTTGGGTACAGGAAGGGGACAGGGTTCAGGTGAAATGAGGAAAAACCTCTGCACACTCTGTTTGTGAGCCAGTCCAGCCGTGAGGAACAGGCTCCTGAAGAGAAAGCCCTGGGGTCTCAGCACCCTGTGATCCCGTGCTCTGCAGCCATTTGCCTGAGCAGATTTTTCCACTCGTCACTTCCCTGAAGATGAACACCCGGGGAAGGACAGGCCAGTGCAAGAGGGAAAGCACCAGCCAAGAGCAGTGTGGGGAGCTCAGGCTCTGGAGGGGATGCTGCTGCTTCAAACAGTGCTGTCTTCTCCAGCAGAGTAAAAATAGCCAGGCCTGGGAGGGGAGGAGGCTGCTCTGGAAGCAGGGGAATGGAAAAAGGCCTTTCCAAAGCTTGGCCTGCTGACAGGGAGTGAGTTCACCACTTTCTGGGCAGAGTAGGGAGCCCACGTGTGTGCTTTCAGCTGGCTGTCCCTGCCCACCAGGCTCAGCCCCCACACTTTTGGTGGAGGCAGGAGCAGCACCAGCACACAGGCAGAGTGTCAGACAGGGGCAGCAGCCTGGGCAAGGGCTGGATGAGGTCCCCAGAGTGGCAGCTGCCTGTCCCTGCCCCACTGACACGCTGCCAGTTGAGGCACCTGGAGCAAATCCACAGCCACCTCTGCCTGGCTGCCATCCCCATCCGAGGGCTGGGTTTGCCACCCTGGAGCCTGACCCACCTCCAGGCATAGACCAAGGGGCACACCACCCACCCACAGGCCACAGGGCCAGCTGGGCACAGTGTGCTCCTCCTCCACACAGCCCAAGCACCCACTGCCCAACAGCCCCAGCAGTGTGGAGCCTCCCTGCAGCTCCAGCAGTGGGGAAGAATCTCTGCTCACCCAGTGCCCACTTTGCAGATCTGCCCATGCCCCCACTTTCTCCCCCAGGCTCACAAAGAAGGCAGTAGCAACACTCCTCCCCAGTGGTTAACCCTGCACAGATTCAAAATCCCAAGGACCTCCAGCTGTCTGAAGACCCTCAGAACCCCAGACATGAGCTGAGACCAGTTTGGGCTCTGTTACCAGACCTTGGCATCCCTCCTCATGCAGTGTGCCAAGCAGCCCTGTGCCAGGGCTGAAAGGGGGACTTCTCCACTGGGGAGTCCAGAATTCATCAGGGAACCACTGATAAATAAGGAGTTAATTGTCAAAACAAGCCAGGGGTTGTCCCTGCCCCATGCAGCCACCACCCTGGGGACTCAATGCCATCTGGACAGCTGTTTATAACCCAGAATTTATGCTATTAGATGTGACTCCTTGGCCACTGCTGTAGCAGGACAAAGCTCTCATGTTGCCCACGATAAACATTGCTGGCAGTAAGGATGGAACTGTGACATGGGCACTTGGCTACTTTACCAGAGCACCACCTCTCCAGAGCTGAGCTTGGTGGGAGGAAAAGGCACAGGGATCTGCCAGGCTCAAAACAGAGTGGCTGGGTAGGAGGAGGGAGAGCCACAGGATACCTGTTCCAGGACAAGGTCCTTTTTAGGACGAGCTGGCTCTGTCACAGCAAGGTAGCTCAGAAATCTCTGCATCTCCACCAGGTTGGGGAGCTGGTCAATGAGGGTGTCAGTCAGGAACACACGAAGCTGCAGCCACAGAGGAAGAGAAGAACAAACAGAGGAAGATCAAGACAAGGGAGCCAGACCTGAGGAAGCAGCACAGCAAGAGCAGGGATCTCTGGGGCACTGCCAGAACACCCATGGGGGTCCCACAGGATGCACTCACAAGCTTTGCTGCTGCTGGCACAGTGACAGACCCCTCTGCTAGCCCACCACTGGCTCCCAGGAGCTTGCAGCAGGGATGGGGAGAGATGCTCAGATGTGCCCAGTGCTGGTGAGGTTCTACTGTGCTGTGGGGCCCATGGACTTCATGGTAGAGGGTCCTACCTTGAGGAGCTGGTTCTTGTTGAAGCCATCAAAGTGGTATTTGCGCTGGCACTCGGGGCTGAGCAGGAGGTTGAGGAGAGCAAGCCACACCTGCCCATCAAGCTTGGTCATCTTCATCTGGTCTTCAGGGGGCACCACATGCCATGTGCCATTCTCAAACTTCTTGAGCTTGCCTGAGGGACAGAAGAACACAGCTCCTGAGAGAGAAAGCACTGCCCAAGGGAAGACAGCTCAGTGGTGGGGATGCTGACCTAAGCTCACTGCCTCACAGAGGCAAGCCCCACTGCTCCAGCCTGCCTCAGTTTCCCCACCCCTTCACTCAGCGTGGCAGCCCTCTTGATAGTGAGACAATACATCAAAGAGCACAAACAGAATGCTTATTAAAATATTGGTGCTGTGGCAGGAACAGAAAGATCCCTAAAATATCTCTCTCTCTACTCGGCCAGGAGCACAGAGCACTGGTAGCTGCAGCAGGAGTGGCTGCAGAGGCTTGTTCTGGGGTATCAGCTGGGCCAACGCCTGCTCTTCTGGAGGTTCTTCTGTCACTGAAAGCCAGAAGTAGCATGAATATAACAGAGGTGACAAAACAAGCTCCAGGAGCTACTGTGCTGCTCTGAGGGATGGAAGAGGATGTAACTCTGCATCTGCACAGCCTGGAAATGCCTTGTTTCTTTCCAGTCCCTCCCTCAGGGCCCTGGATCAAAGCTCCCTCTGATACCCCAAGCACACAAGGGAGGAGAAGGGATGCATTTCCTGGCTGGAGGAAGAAGGAAAGCTCTCACAACCAGCTGGGCTCCTCTTGACAGGCGCAGAGCCACGTGCTTCCCAGCAACTCTTCCATCCCTGCCTGCACTGTGACCCCCCTGGAGCCGGGCTGGGGATGGGAGGATGGGTTCCCACGCTCCAGGCTGTGCTGGGAGGCAGGGGGGGAACTGGGGGAGCTGTGCAGGGGGCACATCTGGCTGCAGAGCTGCAGGAGGGAGGGCTGGGGGTGCAGGCGATGGCCACAACCTGATCAGAGGCAAGAGCAAAGCTCAGTGACCAGCAGCTTCAGGGCAATGGGTCAGCTGCCTGGGAGAGCCCAGGTCAGGCTCCAGCTCTCAGTGCTGTCCCCCAGAGGTGCAGAGGGGCTGAGACTGGGACTGGCACTCTGGTCTTTTTGTGACCAGGACAAGGCTCCTCAGAGGAGCAGTTGGGGCTGACAGACATGCTATGCTCCTGCTCCTTGTCCTGTCACAGAAGAGACACAGCCCTGTGTGAGGAGGGGCCCTGGGGAGCACTGCCAGGTCCCCAGCCCAGTGTGTGGCAGCTGCTGTCCAGCTGAACAGCTTCAGGCAAGAAACAGTAAATAGGGGGGCTGAAGGAGAGGGGTAATGGAGGGAGCAAAGGCTTCTGCAGCAGACCAGCTAGTGGATGCAGTTCCCAGAACACCATCAGTGTGCCCACGGTGCCCTGGGGGGACATGATCTGTACCTTCATCCCTGCAGCTCCAGGGACAGTGCTCCACCAGCTCAACAAGGAGGCAGGGCAGGTTGTGGGTGTTCAGCATCCGTGTCAGTGCACTCAGGGGCAGGCTGGAGGGATGACAGAAAGGCTGAAACATCCAGAGGAGATACAAATGCTTCCTGAGGCAACTGGGAGAGGCAGGAAAACCAACAATGATCCGGGCTCCATGGAGTACCATGAGTACCATGGAGCAAGGTGGGGTGGATGCTGCATCTGCCTCCTGGGGTGCAGTGCCACCAGGGATGCAGGGACCTGCTGTGACCCCTTGGGAATCTCAACTGGAGAGCTGGGCACATGTCCTCTGCTGCTCCTGGGCACCTACCTCTCCACCTGATCAGTGATGAACCGCAGCACAGACAGGGCTTTCAGGGAAATCTCAAACTCCATCATCTCTGCCTGCTTCTTCAGCTCCTGTGGAGGGACAAGCACAGCCTCAGGATTTCAGGCCCCATTTCCCAGGAGCTACAGGGAGCCAGCAGCCTGCTAGCTGTGCATCGGGAACCATAGGCTGGGGAGGAAAGCAGAGCCCTGCAATACAAACTCTGCTTCTCCTCTCGACTGTGCCAGCATTGCCTGTTTGCCAGGGCAGCTGCAGAAGTGCTCACAGCACACTGTTGCTTGTCCCTCACCTCCCTGCCCCTGTGGGTAGCTATGGGCAGCAGCACCCCTGCCCCAGGACACTCCCTGAAAGGCCAGTCCAAGATCTCTGTCCCCTTCTGGGATCATCCCATGCCACATGGCCCTGCAGAGACATGTGAGGTTGAGGGAGGGGGGAGCTGTGTGGGGAGCAGAGGAATCAGAAGAGGAGGAAGAAGGAGAAACTCTGGCAGTCCAACATCACCCCTCCTGGATCTGGCTTCCCTCCAGCTTGTGGACAGTCAGTTTGAGTGTCTGCCTGTGGTTATCCCAGCCTACAGCTACGTCATGCTCTCCAGCGCCCCAAACTCCTTCTCTTCCCAGGCAGTGTGGACTCCCTGTTTGTGCCCCAAGTGCTCAGGCTAACAGCCTGGTCACCCCCTGAGTGGTCTTCTGAGACCACTGGGATGGAAAGGCTTAGAGGTGCCAAGTCCTTCTCCATGGAGAGAATTTCAGCTCTCCAGCCCAGTGCTCAGCAGCTCACATCCTTGTGTGCAGAGCACTGACCTCAGCAGCTCCTGCTCCTCTAAAGTGCCTCTGCAACAGTTCCCTTCCAAATTCCTGTGGTGAGAAGCTCTGTGCTCCCCATTCTGGTGCCCCACATGCTACCAAGAAAGCTTCTTGAGCTCTGCCCTCCACTCCCCCCACCTCTCCAAACTCTGCTGGTGAGGCTGCTTCCTGCAGCTCCTCCCACTATCCAGATCTCATCCCTGCTGCATTCAGGCAGGGACTGTCTTCTGGGGACAGCAGAATGGGTCCTGCTCCAGGGGTGAACACTGTACACAGTCACAAAGGAGAGGGCAGGAAAACTTTTTTTTTCTTGGGGATTACAGTATGCAGAGTCAGGAGGGGCTGGAATGAATCAGAGGAAACCAGGCTCCTTGGCAGATGAGCACTTTTTAGAACCACATTGGCTGGAAAAGGTAATTTTTTAAACTTGAGTCACGTCAAAGCACTAACAGAGATACCCCCTTCTCCTCCCCAGCTGGGAAAACATTTCCTGGAAAACATCCCTATTGTGTTACAGAGCCCTCCACTTCCTTCCCTCTTCTGGAAGAGGAGCACGTGCTTGGGCAGCAAGCCAAGGGCTGGAGGCAGTGAGGTTGGGCCAAGCCTGCAGGCTATCACTTTAACCCTGCTTCTCCAGTCACACCTCCTCATGTGTGCAGTTGAAGGAGAAAACTTGAGGTGCTGAGAGGCAAAATCTAAGAGCAAAGAGAGCTCCTGCACTGGGAAGGTGTGTGTGTGGCAGCCATGGAACACCCAGACTGGGAACAGCTCCGGGTTCCCCACCAGCACAGTGAGGAAACTGGGGGTAAAACACGAGGGCAATCCTTGGTTGTGTTGTACATCGATTTTCAGAGGGATCCCTCTCATGGTTGACTCTGGCTCCAGCTGCAGCTTGAGCTAAGGTGGCTTCACAGGCTGCAGGCTCACACACAAACACTCTCACACACACTCTCTCACACACACACTCACACACACACACTCACACACACACTCTCTCACACACACACACACACACACACACACACACACACACTCACACACTCTCACACACACATACTTTCACACTCACACACACACAAACTCACACACACACACACACACAGCATTTCAGAGCAACAGCAAAGAGCCCAAAGCCTCTCCTGAACATCTCGTGTATCTGGCAGCTCCCCAGTGCCCCTGCAGGACCGTGTCCCACAGGAAGGCTCAGGCTGGCCCTGCCACAAGTGACCGTGGCATGGACAAGCACCAGATGCCCTGCAGGATGAGCTGGAGGTGCCGGGGTTGTGACCAAGGAGTTCTCCACAGGAAGGCTCCCTGTGCCTCTGCAGGCTGCCCACATCCTCTGTCCCCCCCAAGCTACAGCACTGTCTGTCTCCTCACCTGCATGGATGAGGGGTTGGGCAGATCCTTGGTACGAAGCTCTGCTGGGGTCACTGCCTGTCCATTGGCACTCTGGGCTGTGAGCAAGATCAGTTTTCGGTGGCAATAATCAATTAAATCCAGAATGCTGTCCTCTGCTGACTCGCAGATCTCCTTCAGGACAACAGGAGTGTCATGGAGGGCCAGGCCCCACAGCTGTGCCCTGCAACCCCAGGGGTTTTGCACAGAAAAAAAGTGGAATCTCTCCTTTACCTTGTAAAAGAACACTGTCTCCAGGAGGTTAATGATGGAAGCTTCGTGGTGCAGCTGCAGGAGGGAAACAGCAAGAGTGAGGTAAGAGCAGAGCAGTCACAGGACAGCAGTGAGGACACGAGCATTGGGACAGGGAAAAGGCTCTTCCAAGAGGCTACTCATGTAATTGTAGCCAAATGCAAGTCCAAGAGCCAAACACAAGTGATATAATCTTTAAAAGCACTCCAGTTCATAAAGCTCATATTAATTTCCATGCTAACATGTCCCTGACACTATAGCAGACTGCCAGAGCCCTGCTGCCCAGCTCCTCAGGGCTCTGTCTCTGCACCACAGCCATAGCCCTTGGGCAACCTTCAGCCCTCAGCACCAGCACAGAGCCACACAGTGTCCGAGAGCAAGGCACCAAAACCAGGTTAAAACTTCCAAGCCTTCAGCACACTCCCCATGATTTTTTTTAGCCCAGAGGCAGGTAACCTGGGACAGTGCTCCGGGTAGAGGTGCCAGGGTAAAACTGCTTGAAGAGGAGCAGACACCCCAGGGATGCTGCTGCCTGGAAGTTGGGGTAGCACCAAGTCATTGAGAGCTGCAAACCAGGAGCATAGCCAGCTCCAGAAGCAGCTCCAGTGAGTCTCTGTGCAGGATTAGGCAGGGGCTGAGCTCTTCTGGGAGTGAGTTCCTGTCCCTCTCAGAGTGTGAGGACACCAGCTTGTTGCTTGTGGCTTTGGGAACCCAGGTGCTTCCCACCCTGTCAGGCTGCTCACCACAGCCTCTTGGGCTGGTGAGATACAAGACCTCAGCTCTGGGATCTTCCAAGTGAGATTTACTTTTAAGCTGAATTTCCAGGCTCATTCCCACTGCCTCCTCTACTCACCACCACATAGATGGGGAAGGTGCTTCTGGGCTTGAAGTCCTCCAGCTGGCACAGCACAGGGAAGATCTTGTGCTTCCAGATCTCCACAGAGATCAGCTCCCCAATGAGCACAGGAATCTAGGGATGTGGGAGCAAAGCCTTTCAGACCAGGAACCACTTTCACTGTTGATGTTATTCCACAAAAAGACTTCAGAGTCATCCCAGTGAAGAGAGTGGACATGGAGCACACTGACTTTATGGTCACCCAGTCTGGAAATCAGCAGCCTTTCCCCAAGAGACCAGAGGGCAGAGACAGCTCCTGGGGTGGCAAAGGGGAGAAAGGACCCCCAGGAGCTGAGCAGGTCCAGGGCACCAGGCATCCCAGTGCAATCCAGCATGCTCCGGGACAGCAATCCCCCGGGACAGGGCAGAGATCTGCAACCAGAGGTGCCAGTGCATGACTGGGAACAAAGCAACCTCCAAGAGGAACCACAGACCAGCAAGTAGAAAGACAGCAGCTCAACCTTTAATTTTTTAAAAAAACAACACTGGTAAGTCTCCAGTAAAACAACTTTGCCAGAGATACACCAGATTCTTCACCATTTTATTCCAGAATTGCAAGGTGTCCACAAGACACCCCCAGTTTGAGGCTGAAGCTGGCAGAGGGATCACTCCCACACCCAAGGAGCTCACCTTGGCATAGCTGACCAGCAGCTCGATGAGGAACTGTTCCTGGCCTGCTGAGGCACTCAGGATGGAATGCATGTTGAGCTTCTCCACATACTCATGCTGCCGAAGCCATCTGCAGAGCAGCCAGCATGGGCATCAGTGACAGAGACCTCTGGCCACTGGCTTTTAGGCTCCACTCTGCTCCTGGAGGTGCTCCCAGTGCTCCCATTCCCAGGAAATGCCCCAAGCCTGCCAGGTACCTCCACACCCCATACTGTCAACTGAGACTGAGCTCCCCAGGAGAGCAGCTCTGCCTGTGGTAGCCCCAACCCCACTGTCCCCCAGCAACACCCACCATGAGACACACCACTGGGGATACCCTGAAACTGGGGGTCTCCTCTCCACTACCCCTCCCCACACAAACACTCTGGGGACATCCCAGAACTGGGGCCCTTCCTTGTGCAGACTTTCCTCTCTCTCTCAGCCCCTCCAGGAGGGCTCCAGAAGTGGGGAATCTCCTCCTTTCTCCCCACTCCACCATGACCATCTGGTGTCACATCAAAACCACAGCCCTTCTTCTCTTCCCCAGACCTTCAGGGGACTCCTCTTTATTCTCATCTTCTGTCTCACAGACACACTGTGAGGGCCCTAAAATGAACACTGCTCCTCTCTACCCTAAGACCATCAGGGGAGTCCTCCTTACGCCCATCCAGACCCCTTGGATTCACCTTAAAACAGAGGTCCTTCCTCTTCCTCCCACACCTCCAAAGGGAACACCCCAAACTTAGAGCCCCTTCTTTGTGCTTACCCTGCTGGGGACGCCCCAGAACTGTGTCCCCTCCTCCCCCCAGGCCCTGCACCCTAACAAACCGCCCCCTCGCACCCCTGCCCGCCGACGTCCCGCAGCTCGGTGCCCTGCAGCGCCTGCACCATCGCCTCGGCCTCGGCGGGCAGCAACGTCGCCAACCCGGCGGCGTCGGCCATGGCGGCGGCGTCGCTATAGCAACGGAGCGATGGGGCGCCTTTGCCGCCCCCTGCCGGCACCGAGAAGCTTCTGGCGCCCCCTGGCGGTCCGGAGGAGCAAAAAAGGGGTGGTCCGGAGGCACAGGGGACACAGCGCGGGGGACACGCGGGGACACCCGGGCCCCGGCTGCCCTTCCCCCGTCACTTCCAGCACACGATGATGTTGGGGTCGTTCTCCAGGCGCTCATCCAGCTCCTTGTAGCTCATGCCTGGGGGGGAGGGAGAGGGGGGGAGCTGTTAGTGGGGGGCCAGTGGCCAGCAGAGGTGGCTGGGGTGGCCAGCAGAGGTGGCTGGGAGCTGGCCAGGCCCCTCAATCCCCCGCACCCCAGCGTGGGTCTGACAGCCCAGAACAGAGCCCAGCCCAGAGTCCCATCTCCCCGGGGTCTGAAGGCCCTGGGTGCCCACCCAGCAGCCCCTGACCTCCCACCAGCCCCAAGAGCACATGGGGCAGCCCAGACCCTCACCAGTCTTGCAGCAGATCTCATCGTAGCTGTGGCAGCCTGTGTACAGCCGGGCTGGGTGGCTCCTCTCATCCCGGGCAACCTTGACAGGGTACTTCTGGAGCCGCCGGATAAGGCCCTTCATCAGCCCAAACTGGATGAGCCTCCTGGGGAGAAGGGGGAAAGAGACTGGGACCACGACACTGAAGAGTCAACCCCTCCAGCTCCCCCCATTCCCACCTGGTTCCACAACATTGCTGCCTGTTTCCCCACCTACAGAAGTGGGGCACTCCCCCTGACACCCCTGGTGTCACTGCCACCCCCAGGAGCTGAGCAGGAAGGTGCTGGCTCTGACCTCTCATCCACCCTCTGGAGCTGCAGGGTGTATCGGCAGATGAGATCTCGCACTGTCGTGCCAGGGCTCAGCCCACAGTACAGCTGGAAGACATCCCTGAGGCTGGCTCGCTTGTGCCCTGTGGGGACAAGTCACCAGTCAGCCACCCTTCTCCCTTTGCCGGCAGCCCAGAAGTGTGTCACTGTACCTTGTTTGGTGACATAGGACAGACACTCCTCCTGGAGACACTTGTCATCCACCAGGTCCTGCACCTTCGGTGTGGTGCAGTAGACATTGGAGTACTGGAAGGTGAGGGAAAGGCAAAGCTGCTCAGCCACAGCTCCCAGAGACAGACCCACCCCACTCCAAACCCCACCATTCCCCCCTGAGTGGCTGCCCCGATGCCCAAACCCCACCTGCAGCTCCACACCCTGTGGCTTGACCCACCTGAAGAATGGAGACGAGCGTGACCACCCCATAGTACCTGCAGACAGGGAGGGAAAAGGTGAGAGACCCTCTGTAAGCACCCAGCCCCTGCCCCAGGCTGTCCAGGCCCCCCCTGCACTCACAGCAGGTTCTGCACTGCGATGCGCACCAGGTTCAGCTCCACATCTGCTTCTGCTGAAATCTTCTGGACGTGCCGAAAGCCATCGATGTAGGGCAGGATCTAGGAGGGGAGGAAGCAAGAGCTAGGAAGGGAGAGAGCAGGGAGGCATCACCTTAAAGCCCCCCCAGCACCTGGGAGCACTCTGGGATGGTTGGGCTCCCTCTCTGGCAGTGTTTTATCCTCGTGTTTGGTGAACATGTTGCACGCAGGCCCCAGCAGCAGGACAAGGGGAGCACCACACCCTGCTCATCACCATGGTGATCTCCAGTACAGCCCAACTCTGACCCAGGATCCCCCTCAAACCACACTGCCCTGGTCAAGCACACGGACCTGCTGCGTGGTGAGATCCCACTGGGAGTTGAAGAAGTCATCCTTGTCCTGGGTGAAGACAGGGACATCATACTCCTGCACGATGGGGGGGTCTGGGCGCTGCTCAATCACCTTCAGGTGGATGGTGTTGGACTCATCTGGCCAGGGATGGGGGAACACTCAGACCTCCCAGAAACTTCCTCAGGAGGTCACAACTGCCAGTCCCAGGATACCCCCACACCACATGGAGGAGGAGCTTTGCAGCCCATAACCCCATCCCTCCTGGCCCTTGGAGCCCAGGCTGGCTTGGCCAGCTTTCAGGTTCAACTGCAGAGAGGCAGAGAGCTGCCAGGGGCAGTGCAGGGGACAGCCCAGAGCCCCCCATCACTGCCCTCCCCAGCTCCTGCCCTTGCTGACACCGTACCTATGGGCAGGGTGCACTTCCCTTTGGCGTTCAGCTCCTCCAGCAGGATGGTCATGATGGGAACCAGCTTCTGTTTACTCTCCTCGTTGGAGATGAAGCCACTTTCCAGCTAAAGAGAGCAGAAATCGAGTCAGCTCCTTCCCAGGGGATTCCTGTCTCTAGGAACCACAAGTCTCAGGTCCTATTGTCCCTGAAGTGAAACCAGCCAAACCCCTCCTCACTATAAAGCTGCCCCCTCCCACCTCCCAGCAATGCCCAGTGATGCACAAGGTGTGTCAGAGTAGCAGTGACTCCACGGGGCAGATGGTGAGGCAGCTGCTGTCCCATGTTGGCCGGGGTCTCACCTCCAGGGTGGTGAGGTAGCCAGCCAGCTTCTTCACTATGGGCTCCAGGGCACAGGCCTTGGCTCTGGCATCACAGACGAAGCCCAGGTTGAAGAGCAGAGCGTTCCTGCTGTACTTCTTGTGCTCAATACACACGGGGCACCCGATCAGCTTCTTCTCCATGGCCGTGCTGCTGGGGGACAAAGATAACCTGCACCTACACCCTCAGGGAGGGATGAGCCCGGCACAAGGGTGGCTGCAGAGGTGGGTGGGTGGGGTCTCTGCTTTGCAGGAGAAACGGTGGCTCAGAGTGCAAAACACAGAGTCTGGGGAAGGGGTGTGTGGGGAAGAGGAGAAAACAGTCTCCTTCCAAAACCAGCACAGCTCTCAAGGCTCGGTTGACTCTCTGAGGCTGACAACCACATGCAGCACCGGCCACCCTCACAACCAGCCCTGTAGACCCCTTCGTGGTTCACTGCGGGCACGGTAGTGACCGCGCGGACCACCGAGACAGAACCTCTGGGGCCCAGAGCTGGTTCTGCCACACCTCCCGCTGGGTCAGACCCGCCCAGTGGTGGCGAGGAGAGCGGAAAGCCCCGGGGGGACAGACAGACGGTGTGTCGGCAGCACTCACACGGTGATCAGCTTGTTCTGCAGCTCGGGCTTGGTGATCACGTACACCTGGATGGTGTCAAAGAGCTCCCGGGAGATGAAATCCTCCGGTACCTGCAGCGGCACACAGGCACCGCGCTGCTGGGGAGCAGACCCCACTGCCGGCCTCCCGTAGCGGGCGGGTGCTCCCGGGACGCGGCCCCCGACAGGGCCCTGCCCCGGTACCGGCCCCCGGGTGGTACCTTCAGAGCCCACTTCCCCCCCCCGAGCCCAGGCGCAGCCCTCCCCCACCTGATAGGTGATCTTGGGTCCCAGCGTGGGGTGGAACTCGCTGAAGAACACGCACTCGATCCTGCCGCCCATGGCTGCCCGGGGAGGACCCCGCTGGGTCCCGGGACAGCAGCGGTACCGGTGCGGAGCGAACCGAACCGGCGGGGCGCACGCGCGGGTACCGCCGAACGCGTCACCCGGCAGCGCCGGAGGGGCGGAGCCCTCCCGCTGAGTGACAGCGCCGCCCACCCACTCAACGGCGGCGAGGGGCGTCGGGGGAGGGTCCTAGCGCGGATTGACAGCCCGCCTCGACCAATAGGAGACCCGGCCGCGGCCCGGCCCCTGCTGACGGCCGTGTCGGCGGACCCCCCCCCCTTCCCCCCAGGCCGCCATGGCCCTGACGGCCGAGACCGAGTCCCGGCTCTACCGCTCTCTCCGCGCCGCCGCCGGCGCCGCCGCCCATCTCGTGGCTCTGGGCTTCCCCACCGCCGTGGCCGTGCTGGCGCGGCCCGGATCCAGTGAGTGTCGGGGTGAGGCCGGGGGGGTCGGGTCGGGCCGGGCCTCCCCTCAGCTCAGCTCAGCGCTTGCCCTTCCCTTGCAGGCCTCTTCTCCTGGCACCCGCTGCTCATGGCCCTCGCGGTAAGTCCCGCCGCCACGGTTACCGGGACACCCCCCCCGATCACCCCAGGGAGCGGCTCTGCTGGCGGGGACCCCCCGGGCGCAAGGGAACGAGGCTCCTCTGCTCCCCCCGGCTGGCGGGATGCTGAGCCCCGGGGAGGCGGAGGGGAGGGGGGGGCGACCGGTGCCGACCCCCTGCTCCCCTGTCTCCCAGTTCTCGTTCCTGATGACGGAAGCGCTGCTGGTGTTCTCCCCGGAGACCTCGCCCCTCCGCTCCTTCTCCCGCAAAGTCAAGGTGCGGGTGCACTGGGCGCTGCAGCTGCTGGCCCTCCTCTGTGCCCTCCTGGGGTTGGGCATCATCACCTACAACAAGCACCTGAACGGCAAGGCACACTTCGTCACCTGGCACGGCCTGACGGGGCTGCTGACCGTGCTGTACACCGGCGGGCAGTGCACGGGGGGAGCGCTGCTGCTCTATCCCAAGCTGATGAAGAACTGGACGCTGGCCAAGCTCAAGTTGTACCACGCCACCTCGGGGCTGGTGGGCTACCTGCTGGGCTGTGCCAGCCTGATGCTGGGCATGTGCTCTCTGTGGTTCACCGCCTCGGTGACCAGCGTCACCTGGTACCTTGCCATGCTGTGTCCCCTCCTCACCAGCCTGGTTATCATGAACCAGGTGAGCAACGCTTACCTGTACCGCAAGCGGAGCCAGCACTGAGGGTCTGGGGGTCTCCTCGGTACTAGATTTCTCCCTACTCATCTCTTGTTAGTCCTGGATTGTCTCTAGTGTCTCGTCCCCACAGAGTGGCTTGGGTGTGTGTCACCTACCCACCTCCTGCCTGCTTTGGTGGGGACGTTTCCCAGCACAGGTAAAGCTGCTGGTCCCTGCAGCAGCTTGGTGCTCAGTGCTGGGAACCAGAGTGTTCACTCAGGACTCCTGCTCCTCTTCCCTTCCCACCCAGAGCTGTTGTGTTCCTGGTGAGGAGGGCAGGGAGTCCCCGCTCGCCCAGGAGGCTGCAGTGGGCACCACGCTGCCTCTCCTGCCACAGAGGCAGCTTGGCCAGTGAAGGCGCTGGGCACGGTTTTGGCTTCAGCCACTGGAGGGCTGAAGTGGGGTGGCAGCACTCATGGTGCCTGTCCCCATGGGGCAGGGCTCTCTGGGACCAGTGCAGTCAGCCCTGACCAACAGCTTTGGGTCCAGGTGCCCAGCTCCACGCACAAATCTCTCCCCTAGGCTGGGGCAGTGAAGCTTCAGCCTGTTGGGATGTGGGGGCCATTTTACAGAGCGGTTACAGAGCTGAGCTGGAAAGGGGCAGCCTGCGAAGGCTCTGAGGGGCTCAGGGAACAGAACTTGGGGGGGGGGAAAAACTCTCGAGCCAACCTGCAGCACAGCCCTTGGGAAGGCAGAAAGGAGCCCCCTCACTTTGCCAGCACAGCAGCCTGCCTGCCTTCCAGCCCTCACAGGCACTTGCAGCAGCTCCTCCTCAGCATGGATCCTGCTCTAGGCAGGGCTGGAGAGCTGGGAGCAGCTCCCAGCTGGGAAATTCCTCTGTATCCAGAGCTTTTACTCAATAAAAATTTCAGGCAGCTACAGTGTGACAAGTCCTGTTTCCTGTCCAGTAGGCCTTTGGGGTGTGGGCAGATGTCCTGTATCTCCCCAGATTTGCCCCCTCCTGCTTGCAAAGCATCTCACCTGCTGAGAGCAACTAAGAAGAAACCCCCTCCCCAGCCCCTGGGGGCTGCTCTGTGCCCCCTGCCCTGCTGCGGGAGCCAACTCTTTCAAAGAGCTCTTTATTGATAAACGAAGTGTTTGTTTGTTTGTTTTTTCCCCAGCTGACAAAACCTTCTCATGTGGTCCTTTAAAAAAATAATTGTGACACCATTGGCCTACAGCCTGGGGGGCGGGGGGGGTGTCAGGAACTGTGAGGAGGCTGTCACAGGAAGCATCCTCTCCATCCACAAACAAAATTAAAAAAAAAAAAAGAAAAAGCCCATCAACACGGAGGAAAAGAGAAGGGGGAGCCCAGATTCTACCCGCAGAAAAGGAAACCTGCTGCTGGGGGGGAGCAATGAGAGCCCCACCCTAAAAATAAATTCCAGCTACTAGTGTAATCTGACACACGGATTGGCCAGGAGTTGCCAAGAGCAATGGCTCCTCATGGCTGGGAGAAGAGAGACACCCCCAAGCACTGCCCAGGGCTTCTGGTGCTGGACCACTACCGAACGGGACTTGGTAGCCCCTCCTGCCCAGCAGCAGCCTGTCCCCTGCCTGGCAAACCTCTCCCCAGTCAGGGCGAGCTCCTGCTGGGGCAGGGGAGGCTCCACAAGGGAAAGGGGTTCGGAAAAGGAACCCACGGGCCCTCCCGTTCCCTCAGTTAGGGACAGAGCTACCTTTGGAACAGGAAATAAGCATTGAGTGCTCCGGCCCAGGCCCCGGCGTGGAGAAGCGAGGAAGCTCCTGGCTGGGCCGGTGCAGCAGCCTGGGGGGGCAAGGATCAGCCCCACGTCCCCCTCCCAGGGGGGAAAACCCGGTGTTCACGTCCCAACCTGCACCAGGGGGAGCAGCTGGAGGAACCCCCGTCCTTGCTGCAGTGTCACTGTCCTGGAAACCCGGTGCTGGCCACGAGCGGCAACGAAGCGTTGGAATGAGTTATCCCGCCCCCTGCTTCTGCCGTGGGAGGAGTCCCGAGCGTCCCAGGACACGGCGGGGTCAGCAGCTCTCCGACGGAGGCGGGACGGGAAGGGGGGCGGTCACTGCTGGGACGGGGCATCCTGGAAGGTGATGAGGCTGGACTCCTGGCCGGCCCCCGGCCCCCCCGCACCGGCATCGGGCAGCAGCGGGCTGTCAGCCTTTGCTCCCGCCTCCTCCTCCTCATCCTCCATGCTGGGCCAGGCCGACTGGTCCTCCACACGCTTCAGCCGCTCGTTCAGGGCCTTCAGGGCCAGCTGCCTGCGGGGTGAGAGCAGACAGGCGGGTTAGCTCCGGCTCTGACGGGCAGAGCTCCACGGGGCTTGGTCCCGGGGCTTCCTCCCGGCAGGAGAAGATTCGGCAGCGCTTGAGACGACCCTGGGACCGCCCCGCAGAAATCCACTGCCGCTGCCAGACTGAGCGTGACACCCAGTTCCGATGACACACGCTGCACTCCGAGGCTGTCAGGTGGCACATGGGCCGCCCCGGGGACGGGGGAGGAGAGGTGTAAAACAGGGTGGGGGAAAGCGGAGTGCCAGCGTCTCCTACAAACCTTCCTGCCGGGGCTTGGGGAGGCCAATGCCAGGCGTTTGGCGCTGACTCAGCGCCTTTCCCCGTCTCACGATGACAGGTACGGGGGGCTGGCACCTCCCCAGAAGGCCACTGTCCCCCTAACCCCAAACTCTGCTCGTCCCTTCTCCCAGGATCTCTTCCTTCCTCCTCTGCACTTCCACCGCATTTAGAAGAATGGGACACCATCCCACCAGCCCCACGAAATACTCCCCTCCCCGCCCCTCCATCACAGAGGGCAGCCCCCCACAGACCCCTGGAGAAGACACCCCCCGCTCCCTTAGCGTCCCGCACCCAAACGTCCCCGCTGCTCCTGCCCCGGCTGCCCGGTGCACACGATCCCCGCAGACGCGGGACAAGCGGTACCTTCTCCTCTCGGCGTCCTGGGGGTCGGTCCCCGGCAGGCTGATGGTGATGGAGGAGGGGGCGCCTACGTCGTAGCGTTTGACTGTCTTGCGGCAAACCTTCACCTTCACCAGGACGCTGTGCACCAGGTTGGCCACCAGACCCACTACGGGCTGCAGGATCTCAGGGAAGAAAGTGGCGAAGGCGAAGTGGTCAGACATGTCTCCGCGGCCTCTACTGTGCCGCTGGTAGAACCGGAGATAAACCCAGCTGGAGAGGAGCCCGAAGCCGTACGAGGCCAGTACATTGCTCTCGACGAGCGCGGCGAGCCGCAGCAAAGCCAGAAGCAGGAGCAGGAGCATGGGGACAGCCTTCATTCTGACCTGGGGCACCTTCAGGACGGTGCTGTCCCCCATCGTCTGCTTGAGGGCCACCAGGACTCCGCCGAGGAAGCCCAGCCCGCCGTGGATGCGGACAGCAAACAGGTAGGCGAGGTGGAAAGTGGCCACGTAGGTGAGGAAGTAGGCCAGGGCCCCCAGGAGCCCCACCGAGACGTTCACCACCGCGAAGAAGACGAGGAGCTCCAGGGCTCCCCAGAGGGGCTCCAGCAGCCGGCCGGCCGCCCCCAGCGTGGCCAGGCTGGCCACCAGCCCCCAGGCCCGCTCCTCCACCAGCCCCTGCGTCAGCAGCGTCCAGACCCAGAAGTTGGGGGGCAGGAGGTAGCCGGGGGTCACGCCCAGGCCGTAGGCCGTGTCCAGGCCGAAGGAGACCAGGTAGAGCAGCACGACGGCGGCGCTCAGCGCCTTCACCACCACGCTGGTGCCGGCCAACGCCGCCAAGAAGTGCTGCCGGGCCACCGGCAGGTACCGCCGCATCTTCGGCCCCGCCGGCGGGACGGGGCTGCCCCGCGGGGGCTACAGCGCCCGGCCCACCCCCCGCCGGGGCCCGCTCCGCCGCAGGCCAGGCCGCGCTGGGCCCCGCTGCTGGGCCAGGCCGGGCGCGGACAAACAGCGGATCCGCGCATGCGCCGGGCCGCGCCGGGAGGGCCCGGGGCGGGGAGGGCGGGTCCCGCCGCGGGGCATGCCGGGAGTTGTAGTCCAGGTGGCACTGCCCGCCACGGAGGGGGACACGGGAACACAGGGGCGGGAAGGGCATGGGGGACACAGGTGTGGGGGGCAGTTATGGGGACGTGGACACGGGGAGAGGCACAAACCTTGGTGGGGAGGCAGTGTTGACAAGTGGGCTGGGCATGGGTGGGGGGGCCACTCGGGGACGTGGATCCCACGGGACATGGATGTGGGGACACAGACACGATAGGGAGGGTGTGGGACAAGGGGGGACAGATGGGGGGGACAGAGTCCTGAGGGGACACAGGGATCGGGGGAGCTTGGAGGGGTTTCACTAGGGGAGGGGGGGGCTGAGTCCCTGCTGACCCACAGCCCCTCCTGTACAGCCTGGGGGGGGCTGTGCATGGAGCTCTTCCTGTGCCCCCGCCTGTGCCCCCGCCTCTCTCCCTGCCCCTTCCTCTCTCCCGGTCCCCATGCCGGTGGATCGCTGCCCGCATCCCTGCCCGTGTCCTGCCCGCATCCCTGCCCATCAGCCCCCCCGCAGAGGTGCGGGCAGGGTGAAGGCAGCAGGGAACACCCCAATGTCCTGCCCGCCCTCCCCCCGGCCCTGCCCACATCCCCGGGAATGACGCAGCCACCGCCTGTGAAGTGAAAATATGAACATTATTTAATAACTGAGTCTCTGTAATAAACCATTTGAAAATATTTTACAAGGAGTCACACGCACGATATCTTACAAATTGTCTTTTTGTTGTTGCTTTTTTTTTTTTTAAGTTTTCCAACTCTTCTGTACAAAAAAAAAAGAAAAAAAATTAAACCCAAAGAAATTAAAAATAAATTAAAGAAAATCAATTAAAAACCCAACGCCTTTGAATGAGCAGAGAGAAGCTTTCCAGGGGAGGGAGGAGGAACGTGGCACGACGTGTCCCGGCAGGATGGGGAGACCCAGAGCCACGCTGCCCCATCATCTCATTGGTTTTTAACTTAAAATAGACTATATATGTATATATTTATAGGTATGTATAGTGGTGGGTTTCTGGCAGAGCACCTAACTAGACTACAGAGGTACACACACTCCCGGTAACACAGAGCCATCTGTTCAAACACGGTTCCCAGAGACAGTAACCAAACACACACTGAAAAAGCTACAAGCAGAATGACCATTAATTAACCCCAGCACTAATTAGTGCCTGGCGCCCTCCCCAGCCACCCCGCGGGGTGGCCACGCCGAGGGGGCTCCCCGGGCCCTGTTGGATGGGGTGGCCCTGAGCAGGGTGCCCCAGGGGGGTGAGGGTCCCTGGGGCTGCCTGCCTGGGCAGGGACCCCGACACTGCAGGGAGCAGTGGGGGGCATTGGGGAGGGGGAGGGGGGGAAAGCCCCCCAGGGTATCATGGATGGGCACCTGCACCCGTGGCACCTCTCCCAGCTGGGCTGTTGGGGTGCGGGTGCCACTCGGTTCCCTCCTTGGCATCCAGCGTTTTGGCTGGTGGGAGATGGCACCCCCACCCCAGTGTCCCGGTGTGATCCTCAGCACCTCGGGGTACCCCAAATCTGGGTGCCCCCAGCCAATGCCTGAGGGGGCAGCTCCCCCCCCCCACCGCTGCCTGCAGCCCCCATGCCGGAGCCCCGAGGGACGGCCTGGCACATCCCTTTTGGGGACACGTGGCACCTGCTGCTGGGGGACGTGTGGGACACATGGCACAGCCCATGTGGGGACAGGCCACACGTCCCTCTGGCCAGCACGGTTTCTTTGGCAGGGAGGCTGAGGGGTAGGGCGGGCTGGGGAGCGGGCAGGATTTCACAGTGATCTGCAGAACGGAAAAGAAACAAAATACACTTTTTTTTTTTTTCTTCTTTTTTTTTTTTTTTTTTCTTCTTCTCCCCCCCTCCTTTTCCCCCACCGATATCTGTGCCCAAGAACTCAGGAGAGCGGCTGAGCCCAGAGCAGCGACGAGGGCTCCATCCTGCCCCGGTGCTGCCTGCCCCCGCTTCACCCCTGCCCGCAGCCCCCTGAGCCCCCAGGGATGCTGAAGGTCTGCCACGCACACCCGGGGGGCTGGTACCCACTGGAACAAATCATACTGACCCGCACAGTCAAGTCCCTTTTTTTTTTTTTCCCCTTTGTTTTTCTCCCCCGCCCCTTTTTCTTTTTTTTTTTTTTTTTCCGTTTTTTTCCCTATTTTTTCCCCCACGTGTCCTCATTGCTGACAATAAACACCGCCGTTCTCCAGGTGAAAAATGTTGGAAACTCGATGTAGAAAGATCTGGATTAAAATCTTCAGACTAAAAAAATAGGCGAGGTGGATGTTGGGGGGGAGTGGGTGGGGGTGTGGCGGGCACCGACGCCGCTTTCCGAGTCCGAGCGGCTGGGAGGGCACCAGCCCGGCCCCTGCTCTGCCGGGGAGCCCCTGCCCGCACCCCGACTCTTCTTTGGCTGCGGCATGGCCGGGGGTCCCCGGGATGGCAGAGGAGGGGACGTCGCTCCCGCTCCACCGGGCCGGGGAGGGAGATGGAGATGGAGCTTGAAAGAAAAGAGAGCTGGCGGGGACGGCCGGGGGGGCTAAAGGCAGGCGGCCGGGGGCAGCGGGTGCCGGCTGGAGCTGGAGTAGAGGAGCAGCAGCTGCAGGGAGAGCAGGACCCCCAGGGAGGGGCGAAGGAAGCCCCTCGGCCACAGTCTGAGGTATCTTCCTGGGGGAGGGGGCAAAGGGAAAAGGGCTGTGGAGCATCTCCCCTGGTGCCTCTGCATCCCATTGCCCTGGCAGGGGCACCCGGGACACCCTGCTGTGTCTCCTGCCCCGGGATCTCGTGGCAGTGCCCCTGGGACACCCCATGGTGATGCTCCCTTTGGGACTCCCCAGCACAGCCCCTGGGATGGTGTTGCTCCCCTCGGGACCACCACAGCTCCATTCCCCCCCAGGAGGTCACCCCACAATATTGCTCTCAATGGCTCTGACCTTCCTGGGAATAACCCCAAGGATCTCCTAACCCCCAGGTCCTCCTATGGCTCTGCTCCCCCCAGGGGCACACTCCATGGCATTGCTTCCCCAAGGTCACCCCATAGCTCTGCTCCCCCATAGGAGGGGCAACCACCCCTACAATCCCCCTCTGGGGATCCCTCATAGCTCTGTTCCCCTCTCCAGGGGCACCCACTGCCCCAGGCCCACCCCCAGGAAGACTTTCCTGCTGCCCAGGGCCCCGCCACAGCTCCGCTCCCCCCCTGTACCCCACATACTGTTGCATTGTAGTCGAAGCAGATGTGGGGGCCTTTCCGGTACCGGGGCCTGTCCACCAGCTCACACTGGTTGGGGTCCCTCGGGGGGGCTTTGCAGGTCAAGGAAACCACCAGGGACAGGGCAACAGGGGCCTGTGGAGTGCCCCATGGCCACCCCAAGCCCCTCTGGCAGCAGGCCACCTCCCTCCACCCCTGCAGCTCCCAGCTTCACAATCCCCCGTCCCCACAACCCTCTGCCACCCCATCCTGGAGGGACATGGCTTGGGCCACCAAAGGATACCTCTTACCTCTGCCTGCAGCAGCTTGACAGACTCACACTGGCTGCAGAGGGGCTTGTCAGCCACCACAAAGAGGAGGTTGGTGTTGGCCAGCCTCTGGGCGTGGAAGAGCCTGGGGGTGCAATGGCAGCAAGGACCCTGGTCATCCCATGCCCTCTTTCCCTTCCCCCCCCCCGAGCCCCCAGTGCCACTTTTGACATCAGGTGGCTTTGGAGAGGCTGAGCTCATAGGGCATTTCCATCCCTGTTCCCATCCCTATCTCCATCCCCTCTCATCCCCATTTCCAACCCCATCCCTGTTCCCATGTCCATTGCCAACCCAGTCCCTGTCCCCATCCCCGTGCCAAGGGGCTGCTCAGGGAACCAGCACCAATGTGCTTGCAGGGCTCGGTCCCACCTGGAGGAGCCCTGGGGACATCACTGTCATACCACAGCCCACAGGGGCACTAACATTGCACTCTGCCCACCCTGTCTGGGCACTGCAGGAATCTCCCAGGAAGGTGGCTGCATGGGGTCCTGGCAAAGGCAGCCTCAGGGGTGTCCCCAACCCTGCCCAGACCTACCTGGAGCAGTTGCCACAGTCAATGATGGCATTGTAGGTGGCGTTGACAGTGCTGAAGTAGTACTGTGTCTGCTTCATGATGCAGCTTGTCTCCCTGGCCTCCATGCCGTCTCCTGCCACCTCCTCTGTGCCAGCACAGTGAGGTGGGACAGGGGCCACAGACCTCCTGTCACCCCCCTACCTCCCCTGCCCACCCCCCAGCCCAGGCTCCCCAGGGACTCACCCGTCTGGAACCAGCTGCTGTAGGTAAGGCCATATAGGAACTGCTGGAAGAGGGACCTGGGGAAGGAGAGTATGGCCACGTCAGCTGTCCCAGCCCTAGGGACATGCTGGTGTCACCCCTCAACGTAAATGTCCCCCAGGAGGGGATGCAGTGGGTCTCACCAGGCTGCAGCTGAGGTCCACCAGGCGAGGTTCAGGAGATCAGCCACAGTGGGCTGTGGGCAAAGAGGGGGGCGGTGAGCCAGCGGGTCCATCTCAGGGGCACTTGGGGACAACCCTGTGGGTCCCCAAGCTCCCGGACCACCTGGAAGCCACCATCCCCGTGGATGCTCACCACGAAGACGCCGCGGGGCGCAGCACCCGTGTTGCTCTGGGCCTCGGGGGCACAGACGGACTGGAAGTCGTAGGACTCCTTGCGGGTGTAGAAGGAGTTGTTGTAGAGGGCAGACATCAGGTTGGCATCCACCTCGCTGAAGAACTTGCCCACCTGGGATGGGGACATGAAGTCTGCACTCAAACAACACCTTGCCTGGGGGTCTCCCCTGGCAGGGACCCTAGTGTGGGCTGTGTCACACCACAGGTGACATGAGCTCAGAGGTCTCAGCTCCCCACTGGCATCCCACCCCGAGAGCTGTCACACAGGCACCGCTCACCTGGTACCAGTGGTCCTCTTGGTTGGAAAGCACCAGGAAGCCCCCATCGTCGATAAGGACGCAGATGAGGTCCTGGGGAAGGAGGGCAGTGTCACCCACTCTGTGGCCATGCCCAGGGCAAAGCAAGGACAGGCAGGGTGGGGGGTCGGGCAGGGCACAACACTCCCAAGCCTGGGGGCTGCTCAGGGGCATCTTGTTGTCAGGAACACTTGTGGGGGGTGCAGGGAGCAGGAACCACCACCCACCCTGGGGGGTTTACCAGCCTTGGGGAGCATCCACAGTCCAGGAGGCAACCCCAGGGGCACTGTCCCTGTAAGGGGGGTTGGGGGCTGACCAAGCCCTGGGAGCAGCAAGGGGACAAGGTGGGGACATTCAACCAGACAGCACCAGCTGGGTGGGCAGAGGATGAGTAGCCCTCCCAGCCACCCCCTGACTGCTGTGCCCCGCTGCTCCCACCCCTGCCCACCACCCACCTTATTGTTGGCCTCACAGTCCATCTCGCAGCTGGTGGAGGGGTCGCACTGTCAGGCAAACCAGGGCAGAGGGAGAGGTCAGCAGGACATTCCTACTGCCCAGAGCTGTCCTCTGGGCCAGGAGAGGACATGCAGGGTGATGTCCCCAGGGGATGGGGACAGGTGCTCCAATCAGGGTGGAGGTACAAGCCCAGTAGAGCCATGTGCACTGTGCCCTGGAAGCACTCTCCAGCCACATCCCCAGCCAGCAGAGCTCCCTCCCTGTCCCTGTCCCTGTCCCTGTCCCTGTCTCCATGCCACGCCAGTGCCATGGGGGACGTACCCGACGGGCTCCCAGTTGGTCACGGTCTGTCCGGTTGCTTGCCAGCACTTTGAACTTCTCAGCCCAGGCCTCCAAGTCCAACTTCACCCCCACCACTAGTGGGGTAGTGGGGAGACAGGGTCAGCTCTGTCTCAGAGGGGACGACCAGGGGACCCCCCAGCCTGGTGACAGACCACCCAGCCCCTTGCCTACCTGCTGGCTTCAGTGTCTTGCCCCCAATGCTGAGCTCCACAGCTGTGCTCACCAGGATCCCAATGGTGTTGTTCTCCAGGTCCAGGCCCCGGTAGCCAGCTGCAGAGGGCAGAGTGGCATCAGGGGACACACAGGACCAGCAGCAGTCTGTGCCAGCCCCCAGCATTCCCAGCCAGTACCCACCATCCCTGTAGGGTGGCTTGAAGATGTAGCCTTTGTTGTCCAGGCTCCTCCGGTAGAAGCTGGCGTTGAAGGGCTCTGGTTCCTCCTCCCAGTCATCAGCAGCCCTGGGGGGAACAGCCACAGCCACAGATGTCACTCAGCTCCAGTCCCACCAGAGATGGCCCAGCAGGAGCAGTGTGTCACCCCATGGGGCCTGGCACATGCATACCCCCTGGAAACTCACTTGTTGGGGAAGACGCGGGTGATGCCCCCGTCAGTGGCTGCGAAGACAGCCAGGAGACTGTACCTGCAAGGAGAGGGGACAGGCACACCAGGCATCAGAGGGTGTTGCTTTGCCCCTGTCCCATCCCCATAGCCCATCTTAGCTCCATGACCCCCCTTTTCTGTCCCCAGCCAGTGCTGCCCATCCCAGGCCAGCTTGCCCCCACCTACGTGTTGAGGTCCTGGTCCCTCCAGACCTTCTCCACCAGTTGCTGCGTGATGCCTGTGTCCAGGATCAGGTTGTGCAGGAGGAAGTTGTCACCTGGGGAGGAAGATGGAGAGGGAGAAGGTGGGGGACAGCCCTACAGGGGCCACCCATGACCCTCTACCCTGTCCCAGCACTGCCACCTGCTCTGCAGTGGCTCTGGGGACCCCAGCCCCAACATGGTTCACTCCTTGCCCCACCTCCCTTCATCTCCCCATCCCCTGTAACCCCAACGCCCCCAGCCCCCCCACCAGCCACCTGTGACTACTCACACTGCTTGGAATCTGGGGTCACCTTTTCCATGAGGGCAATAAAGTTTTCCAGGAACTCGGTGTTGTTATCCGACAAGTCGAGGTCTTTGCAATACTCTCTGGGGTTTGGGGGACAAGGTTTCACGTTCGCGAGGATGGAAAAGGCAAGGTCAGAGTTCTCCCCTGGGGACGGTGGGGCAGGTGCCAGCTGTGCCACCAGCACCCAGGGACATGATGGTGGTGATGTGCCACCACTCCTGCCAGCGTCACCCCGTGGGAGCAGCTGGCTGTGGGCATCTCTGTAGACCCAGCCCACTGCTGCCAGCACTGCTGCCAGCTCGGCCACCACACCGGCCACTGGGTCTGTCACTGCCACGGGCACCGCGGTGCTGTCACCGCTGCCAGGGACAGGTTTGACAGATCCCAGTTTGCCCAGAGCGGTGCAACCCTGAGCCTGGCTCTCCCCATACTGGTGGGGCTACTGGTGGGACAGGGCCCCTGTGCCACTGTACTTACCTGGGGGCCACGCAGGTGTTGCTGTGCCCACCCTGCCCTGAGGCACCCCGGGGGGTGGGGGTTTGCCTCAGGAGCCCCCACACCGGTGTTCGGCAGCCGTATCCGTGCCCTTGGTGCAGGTAGTTGGGTGAGGCCTGGCTGGCGGAGGTGGGTGCTTGCCCACGGCCACTGCTGGCCCTGAGCCCCTCCTGGGACAGGCACCGTGAGGTTGCCACATCCCCCATCTGGTCTGGGGCCACCCGTAGTGCAGATCTCAATCCCCACTGATGGTGGGGACAGATGTAACCCTGCCAGCCATCACGAGGCTCTAACCTGTCAGTGCCACCCTGGGGTGCCAAGAGTCCCCCTGGCTCAGCAGCACAGCTGCAGGTGGTGCTGGGGGGCTCAGGGCTCCCCCTGCTCCTGGTCCCCTCTGCTGAGCTCCTGACTCTGCCCAAAACCTCACTGAAAAGGACAAATGCCAGAGCAGAGGGTGGCAGGGAGTGTGCCCACACGGCAGCCCAAGGAGCTGGGGCACCCTGTCCAGCCTGTCCCAGCCCCCTAGCCCCTGCTCGGGGGGAGTGGACACCTAAATATCTACCCCGGCACGCACAGATACAGGTACTCACACACCCACGGGGGAGGAGGACATACGGTTTCTGAAAATTTCCAGTGGCCTGTGGGCACAGCGGTGCTGACGGCAGATCATACAGTCACCCTGGGTGCTGGGCACCCCCCCAGAATGTGGCTTCACGCCCCGGGCTGGCACCCATCGCAGGGAGGATGCTGATGGAGCAGCTCCAGTGGACACCGAAGGGGTACCCCTCTTTTTCAAGGCCTGCTTTTCTATCCACTAGCAACACTGGACACTCCCCACACTGGACACTGACCCTATCACTGCAGCGAGGGGCAGACTCATTCCTCGGGATGTGGGCTCAGGCTTCACCACTGTATTTATCCCCTTAGCCACAGATTCGGGTCATTTTTCTAATAAACAGGTTTTTCTGTTTCTCACCAATACTCTGCTTTGGCTCCCATATTTCCTGGACCTCACCCCTGCTGCCCTGTGCCTTGCCTGGGCACCAAGTGCTCCCCCAAAAGCCGGGGCTGTACCACAGCTGCACATTTCAGGGCTGGTTTACTCAGGGTTAGTGCAAGTGATGGCTGCTGTAGGCAGGGAGGGGAGGGGGTACCCACAGGTGACAGCGATGCGGTTACCTCGGCTTGCACTGCCCAAGAACTGCAATAAAGCACCTATTAACAGGGAGTTCGGTTGCTATAATGATTTGTAAATACAAGGGTGATTATCTGGCACTGTTAATTAGGGCTGGTCAGAGGTTGCACTGCAACAGTGGGAAGGGCAGGGTGCTGGCAGAGCCAGAGGACTCCAGGAACACCCCACCAAGGGACAGTCCGTGTCCCTGCTAGGTGACAAGATTGGGTTCCAGGGGAGGGGAGATGTCTGCCTGTCCGGGGGCCACTACGCTGTCCTCACGCCCCCGTTCACAGCCTGCAGCCTCCCCAACCCTCCCGGGCATTCCGGATATGAGTCAAAAACCTCTTCTTCCCTCTCCCTAAACCCCTCCCGCGACCAGCGCGACTGTATGATGCCACCGCCGGCCCCTGGCTTGGGAGAGGGGTGGATTTTCAGAAACTATACCTATATATGCACCCGCACAGATTGGGTGCATATATACTGTGCTGGATGCAACCGGGTGGCAGGAGCGGGGCTGGGGTCCTGGCAGCAGCCCCTCCCTTGGCCGAGCGGGCAGACGACACACAGAGCGACGGGGGATGGTCGGGAGAAGGGGAGGGGGACACAAGGCACGATGAGGGGGGGAGGGGGGGGATCGGCAGCGGGGCCGGGGCGGATGCACACCTCGGCAAGCGCACACGCAAAGGCTACCTGGGAGCAATGAACACATGTCCCTCCGACTCAAAGCTGTTGGGCAGCAGGTATTCAAAATCTGCAACAGAAAGGGGAGGTTATCCGGCGGGGAGGGGGGGAAGGGGAAGCCGGGGGGCCAGGAGGGAGAGAGACGGACAGAGAGAGAGGAGGGGAGGGGAACAACAACAACAACGGGAAAGAAAAAAAAAAAAAAAAAAAAAAAAAAAAAAGGCAAAAAAAAAAAAAAAAAGGCATTTGCTGCTCTTGGTAACAAGAGAGGAAGGAAAAGGCCGTTCTGCTGTCGCTGGCACCGCACAGGAAGGAAAGCTATAGCCAAATTGGGAGAGGTTTGCCCATCTCGGCTCGAATTTGCTCGGTGGCGGGCTGAAGGCAGGCGGTTGCGTACGCGCGGCCGGTGGTGTGTACGCAGGGACACACAGAGACACACACACACATATATATATGCGCGCACATGTATATATATATATGCATGTTGGGGGTGTGGGGGGTGTGGGGCGTCTCTCTCTCGGAAGGGGAGGAGGTGGGCGAGGGAACCGCATGCTGCGCTCCTGGCCGGAGGAGGATCACCAAAACACTTGGTTGTCGGGAGAAAAATAAACGAGAAGAACAACAGAAAAAAAAAAAAAGAAAAAAAAGGAAAAAAAAAAAAGGAAACAAAGAAAAGGAGTTTTCAGGCACCGACATAGCCAAACGGGAAACCTTGCCGAGGACAGTCCAACCAGGAGGCCCCCCCCCGCCAGCAAAATGCCGTGCAATGCGCTGTCAGGCTCTGCCACTGTCCCCTCCCTCCCGAGGCAGTGGGACTCCAGCGGGGGCCCAGGCTCGCCCGCCAGCCTCGCACCTCGCTCTGCTTTAAGGAGGGGGTTCACAGTCCGGCAGAGTTTGGGGTGCCCCCCTTGGGCATCCCCCCGGCAGAAGGGCGGCGGATGCGGGGTTCAGCTCACAGGTTGCAAGCCAGGTTAGGGGGTGAGTGGGGGGTGCTCTGGGACATCCCGGGGCTGCCAGGGCCCCTGGCGGGCACAGCCACCTCCTCGCCCTCCCGCTGGCCCTGGAGCATTGCATGGCACAGCCAGAGGTTGGACTGTTGCTCTCCCAGGGCTGTAGGCAGGGGCTGGGAACAAGGCGATGAGAGGAAGAGGAGAAGGAGGAGAAGGAAAGGAGTACAAAACACTCGTACTTGGTCCATCAGCATTGCCATCGCAGGGGCGCCGGGAAGAGGCAACTCAAAGCTGATAGAACAGGGCTGAGGGTGACAATTCCAGCACCCCGCTGTCCTGCCTGATGGCCCCATCCCCCCCTGTGCTGCCGTGTCCCCTGCAGCCACCCCCCGCCCGTGCTGAGGAGTAGGTGCTGGGGAGGAAGCTGGCGGGTCCCCTGGGACCCTGCATGCCAGGGCATCCCCTGACCCACCCTGAGGCTGTGGGTCCAGCCCCATGGGTCCTCTCCCTCATAGCCAGTGGCCAGGAATCGTAGGGACACGGCTCAAATCCCGCCCTGGGTCACATGAGCCCCGGCCCCCCCCACCTGCCCTGGTGGAACTTTGGACTCAGACTGTCTCCAGGGGGCATGGAGGGTGCTGGGAGGCTGCAGCTGCCCGGGACATCGTGCCATGCTGGGCCCTGGAGACAGCCACCGAGCAACGTGGGGGGTCAGGCAGCACAGCACCCCGGGGCTCAGCCTTGTCCCCAGGCTGGCTGTCCCCCATGCAGAGGGGTGGCATCGCCCTGGGATGGTCCCATCCCCACCTCTGCTGAAGGTTCCTGCTTAGGGACTTCCCCAGAAATGCCCATCCCAGAGGGTGATGGCAGCAGACTGGGTCCCCCCACCTGCTCTCCATTCCCATCACCTTTGGGTGCCCACCCTGTGTCCCCCGCTCCCTGCACAGCCCTATCCCTTTCAGGTTGAGTTGTCTTGGGGAGGGAGGAAAAGCAGAGGAGCTGGGACAGGGGGAGAAGGAGCCGGAGGAGGACGAGCAGGAGGAGAGGAACAAGAAGAGGGTGGTGGTGGGAGAGGAGGAAGAGCAGGGTATCAAACTAGCTACAAAACCCCTCATGGATCAAAACCGGCAGAGTTTCATACGAGATCGGCTCTTGAACGGTATCGAACCAGGTTTGGGAGCAATGTGCAGGGGGGGAGAGTGGGGGATCATCGTGACAAAGCTCTCATGGACAGAACAAGACATGTTGCTTTCAAATAAAGGGGGAACTGGAGGAGAGGAGGAGGAGAGGAGGAGGGAGGAAGGGCGAGTCAGTGGCGGTTTGCAGGTTCGGTGTGGCAAACGGGCAGGGAGATGGGCAAGCAGGGGGCTGGGGGGGACTGGACACGGGGCAGGGGACGGGGTGGTGAAGGTGAGTGGTCTGAGACTGAAAATACTTGCCCTTTATTTTGATGTTTGGTACTGTGTGAATCCACCATAGAGAGAAAGCAAGAAAAACAACAAACAAAAAAACAACAAACAAAAAAAAAGGGGGTTGGGTGGAAAGGGGGAAGGGGGGCACAAACAATATTTTATTCAATTGCTGTTTGAATAAAAATATTGTGTATCATAATCATACCAAAAGGAAACCTCTTGCAAAAAACAAAATGAAAAAAAGAAAAAGAAAGAAAAAACCCAGTAACGAAAGGAAAAGGCCACGGTGAAATAAGAATTAAAAAAATAAAAATAAAAATGCAAAGATATAACTAGAGAAATATATATATATATATATTCAATACTCCAAAGGAAAATGAGAGTCAGTAGCAAACAGTGCAACAGTCCTGATATCAAAATGTCCTCTCTGAGTTAGGGGGCATGCACGGCAGGGCGGGCAGAGCCAGGGAGGACGGGGGGTCCCCCCTCCCGGGGACAGGGACAGACTGGCCTCGTCCCCATGGGACACAAGGCTCCTGCCAATGGATGGAGGGGGCAGCAGGGGCTGGATCCAGAGTGGGGCTGGGGTTGAACCACCGGGGTGGCTGAAGGGGAGACGGGGGGGAACCAGAGGGGAGAGGGGGAAAGGGCCCAGTTCTCCCACAGGGGAGAGGGTCCCTGGGAACAGAGCGGACCTGAGGTGGGAAAAAGGCTTGGGGGGGTTAGGGGAGAGAGAAAGAGAGAGAAAGGGGGGGCCAGGCTAACACACACGTACACAGATTAATTCCAAACGAAAACCGAAACCAATCGAAACCGAACTCATAAAAAGAATAAATGGCTGACTGAAACCAAACCAAAACCAAATAATTGTAATAAACCAAAGGAAACCAAAGAGATCCATGCAAACTTCCCCAGGCTCACAAATTAACTGGCTGCTACAACATTATCCCTCAACCCCTGCCTGCAGCCTGGGGCTTGGGTTTTGGGGTGCAAAGCCCACAGCCCAAACCCTGACACCCAGGGGCACCCAGGCAGGCAGCTCCTTTCCCTCTGTGTCTTTACCTCTACTCATGCCTCACTTATTTTAAAATTTTCCTGTTACTTTCTTCTTTTTTTTTTTGGCCTCTCATAGTGATCCCTAGCTCTTTTTGCCAGTTTTTTTCTTGGTGTTTCTCCCCCCGACAGTCGTGGGCCAGCACGGGGGTGAGCAGGAGGATGAGAGGGCAGGAGGGAAAGCCAGGGGCTACTTACACTTCACTTGCAGGATCTGGTCACTGAGGTTGGCCTGGATGTAGTAGGTGCTGTAGGGAGGCAGAACCAGTCCCAGGCTGCGGAAGGGGAGAGCAGACAGGTGGTGTAAGGCTTTACACTCACCAGAGACCTTGGCCGGCCCCCAGCCCCTTGCTGGCATCCCACCTGGCAGCACCTGGCCCCAGCTGATGGCAGGCAGCATCCCTGCTGGCCCCCTGCAGAGGCCACTACCTCCTTCTCTGAGGGACTGCTGCCAGGGCTGTCCTAGGAACACCCAGAGTTGTCCCAGAGCACCTAGGGACATCCTGGTGGCACTCAGGGCTGTGTCCAAAGCATCCAGGGTGATCCTGGGGCATCCAGACTCATTTCGAAGCACCCAGAGTCATCTAGCACTGTCCTTGAAGCATCCAGGGTAACCTTGGTGGATCCCAAGGTAATTCCTAGAGCACCTAAGGCCATCCCCTGGAACAGCCAGGACCATCCTCAGAACACCTAGGGTCATCTTAGGGCACCCAGGGCCATCCTGGTGGTTTCCAAGGTCATCCTTAGAGCCCCCAAGGCCATTCTGATGGCATTCAAGTTTGCTCCCAGAGGACCCAAACCATCTCCAGAGCACCTCGGGTCATCCCGCTGGCTGTCCAGGACCCAGGGCTGTCCCAGGGGCACCCCTGAGCACAGGAGGTGTCAAGGCTGTCCAGCCAGGGCTGAGACAGGGAAGACACACTTGGCTGGGAACCTAGGGAGAAGCACATGGAAGAGGGACAGGACATCCCTGTAAGGGAGGAAGGCAGGAAGAGACACAGCCCTTGAACGAAGTGACAAAACCTTCCCAGTGAGGAGAGATCAGAGAGAGCCCCAGGCACCAGTTGCTGGTGAGCCAGGAAGAAGGATCCACGAGCTGGGGGTCTGGCACACTGGAGGCAGGATGGAGGGGGGAAAGGAGGTGGCAGGAGGTGATGCCAAGGCTGCCACCCCCACAGGACACACTGTCAGAGGAGCTGGGCTCCTGGGTGCTGGCTGCAGCAGCTGGTGGCCTTTGGTAATGCTGTTTGTGCCAGGTGCTGCCCAGAGTGAGTGAGCAGGGGCAGGTGAGGACTGGCCCTCATCAAATGTCACATGTGCACCTGAGCCACCAGGCCACCCCTCCATCTGCACCTGACAGCCTGGGCTGGGCACCCCAGCAAGCATGGCAGAGCTGGTGGCACCCCAAGTTACAGGTAGCATCAGGAGGGTGGTGAGTTTTTCTGTTCAGTGCTCTGCCACATGGGTCTCATATGCCACCATCGTGTCTCTTCCCCCAGGCAGCTCTCAGTGAGACAAGAGGGCATGATCTTAAGTTCTGCCAGGGGAGGCTTAGGTTAGGTAATAGGAAGAAATTCTTTACAGAGAGGGTAATCAGACATTGGAAGGGGCTACCCGGGGAGGTGGTGGATTCTCCGTCCCTGGAGGTTTTTAAGAAGAGAGTGGATGTGGCACTCAGTGCCACGATCTGAAAACCAGGGTGGTAGTGGATCAAGGGTTGACTTGATGATCTCAGAGGTCCTTTCCAACCTGGCTCATTCTGTGATTCTATGCTGACAGCGTCTCATGGAAACCCATGGAAGATCCATGCTGTGCTACAGAGCCACAGGAACACCTTCTGTCCTACAGATCAACCCGCAGTCCTGGTCACAGCTTTGCTGCCCCATGTCATTGTCCCCTCCTCAAAAGCACTGCTTGGCCCAAGAGCAATGCCACTATGGAGCTGCCACAGGACCAGAGCTGCATGGGAGGCACTTGGCAGCTCTAGGAGGTGGCTGTGACCCTTGCCAGCCCCTCTGGAGATTGCTGGTGAGGAGGAGGGCACAGCAGGGGACTGTGCAGCTCCTCATGGGACAAAGGCAGCCAGAGTTGGACAGCACAGACATGATCACACTGGGGTCTTTTTTCATGCCTGCTTGTCCTAACTCATCAATAAATGCAGTTCCCTCTGCCCTCAGCCACTACCTGTGCTGCAGGTTGGGCACATGTCACTGTCACCCACCCCAGAGCAGAGATCTGTGTGAGCCTCTGGCTGTGCAGGCAGATGGTAGCAGGGGTGTCCCTTGTCCTGCACACTGCACACCAGCTCTGAAGCTCTTGCCTTGAGCCCTGGGGACAGTGGCCCAGCTCCAGTGCTGAATCCCATCAGGCAGCACTTTTGGAGTGCCCCTTAGAGCACCAATGGCTGTATGCAACAACCCAGCAGTGTGTTTGCAACCTCACAGCCCATGGGGCACGTTTCTGGAGGCCTTGGGGACCTTCTGAGCTGCAGGTGGGAGACCACAGACGGTGCTGGTGGGGGTCCAGGTGAAGGGGAGGGGATTGGTGGTGCTGCTCACCTGTAGTTGGTGCTTTTGATGGGGGCCCACGTGTAGGTCCTGAACACCTCATCGATGTATTGCTGCAGGTCAGAGGGAACCAGTCAGGCCTCTGTGATGCTGGGAGGTGGCCAGCACGGTGGCACAGGACTCCAGCTCCAAGTCTGGTGCTGGATTGTGGCCCCTTGCTCCCTGCCACCAGGGGTGGGTGCTCAGCATGATGGCGGTTTTGGCCATGACCCCCTTTTCCTGCAGCCTTACCTCATCCAGGGACTTGATGAGGGTCTTGATGAACCTCTGCCCGTCATTCCCATCAATCATGCTTCTCCGGATCTGGAGGACATGGAGGAGGTGACTGAGGGCCACAGAGCCTGGCCATACACCCATGGGCTCATCCCCTCCCCCCTGGCATGGTGGCACTGGGGACCCACAGGGTGCAGGGGTGAGCAGCCTGGGGTCTTGGGGGCCATCTGAGGAGTGCAGGGCACGAAGAGCTGGGCTGGCACCCAGGACAGAGTGACCCAGCTCCTGTCCCCATCATGGCCTCACAGGAGCAGTGCTGGGGCCTTTAGGATGAGGAGCTCCCCAGGACAGGCTTGAGGGGCTGAGTGCCCTTTGCAATTGCAGACTGGGGGAGGGTGTCAGCCTGTACCCCCAGACCTGCTCCTGGGTCTGCCCACCTCCTCCTTGTTCTCATCCTCCAGCTCAGCATCCAGGAAGTCCAATGTCACCGGCTCACGGAAATTGATGATCTGAAGGAAGAAAGAGAGAGCTGGGGATGGGATCAGGGCTTCTATGGCTGTCACCGAGTCCAGATGAACATCACATCTGCAATCAGCTCCTCAGGACCCTGGGGGAAGCCACGTGTCCCACAGGGCTAACCCAGCCCCACGGGTCCCTCCTCACCTGGGGCTGCAGGTTGGGGTGCAGCAGGACGTAGCCGTTCAGGTCGATGGCGAAGACGTAACCATTCGCCCCCAGCTGCAGGAGGAGAGGAGGAGGAGGGATGAGGCCAACCAGGCAGCTCTGTGCCATGCCACTGGGATCACCCTCACCTCTGCAAGCAGAGCTCACACCTCACCACCCCCTGGGCTCAGTCTTTTTCTCAGCCTCTTTCTATTCTCAGACCAACAGCACCTCTCACCCCAGTGCTGGATTTTCCTTCGCTGCCCCTTTTCCCCAGGAAAATCAGGTTTATTTTCCTCAATGGCCCTGCAAGGGTTTCAGCTCTGCTCTGGGTCCCAGATCATCACCCAGCTCTGACCCCTGCCTGCAATCATGGCTTCTGCAGCCAGCTGCTGCCACAGCTGCCGGAGGTGCTATGGGCTCAGGCAGCGCAGGGCAGGGAGGGAGGGGAAGGGTCTCCCACGCACGTTGTATCGTGGTGTCAGCCTCTTGATGTCATTGAGAGCCACGTCGATCCCCATCACACCCAGGATGAGCTGGTTCTGGAAGGAAAGGCAGGGAGGGAAGCAGGTGGGAGCAGGGCTGTCACCTGCCACCACCAGTACGAGGACAGGGAACCAGGGGGATAGGTCTCTTCTCCCTCTGGGGACATGTAGGTCAAATCCAGGTATCTCAAGGGCACAGGGTGGGACGTGCCAGTCCTCAGCAGCCCCTCCTGGGACTTGCAGCTGCAAGCTGTCCCCACTGAACCAGGAGAGCTAGCCAAGGCCAGTTTGGGTCTCTGGGATGGCAATTACCCCTGGTCTCACCCCAGGGAGCGGGTGCAGAGCAAGCAGCACCCCAGGGGTGACAATGCAGCCATGGATCCAGTTTTGGGATACCCTCTCCACCCAGCAAAGACCCCACACCTGCGTGTCCCAGTGCAGCCAGGGTGGGAGCAGCCACAGTCTCCTACCTTCCTGTCACTGCTGTCCTCTGTCAGGTTGAACACTGGCAGTGTGCCTGTCACCACCAGGCCCAGCCCCTGCACAAGCACAGAAGAATGTCTTACGTCCCCTCTCTGGGACTGCAAGTGGGGAGCAGAGGGGGGTTACCCCCCTGCCAAGGGAGATGGGATCGTGGACTTTGCAGAACTTCAGGGCCAGTGTCCCCAGCTGCCCCCCAGGGCTGTGTAGGACACTGGGGCCACTGTCCCCTCTGGTAACCCAAGGCTGGGTGTTCTCACCAGGGCATCCTGGTAGACGTTGGTCCACTGAACCTGCTTGGCTCGGTTCCCAGCCAGGACCATGGGTCTGCCCAGCACATCCAGGTACTCCTGTAGGGACACAGGGTAAAAACATGACATGGGAGCTGGTGTCACCTACTTCAAACTGGTGACACCCCTGTCCCCTACGTTCCCCAGGAGATATTAACAGGGTGCTTGGTGCCATCCCCCAGCTGCAGGCTGGCAGCTCCCAAACCTAGAGGAATGGCTCCAGCTGGAAACAGAATGGGCTTGTTTGAGATGCAAACAAGATGCAAACATCGGTGTGCACCAGCGGGGCAGGGGCTCCCCAGGCAGTGCCTGGACCACACCCCTGCTGTCACCCCAGTGGCCTTTTGGGATCTTATCCTGGCTCACATTGCCATGGCAGACCTTGGAGTGTGGGGGGAAAGCCCCTATGCCACGATGCCAGCCCTGCCCCAAGGGGCTGCCCAGAGCAGGGACTCCCATCACCTGCCCGCCATATGCATCCAGTCAAGAAAAGGGGCAGAAAAGGGGTAGAAAAGGGGCAGCCATGCCTGGCTCTGCCAAGCTTGGCCCTGCCTGTGCTCGCTCCCTGCCCGCACTTGGCTCTGCTCCGTGCTGATTAACGCCTGATGTTTCATAATTAGTCACTCTAAAAGCAGCAGGTCCCTGGGGAGCTGCTGAAGATGAATTACTTATTTCAACAGCACCAGGCCTGGCTGAGGGCTGGGCTCAGCCTTCTTGTTCACTGCCACCTTCTCTACTAGCCTGTGGGCTCTCTGCAGCCTGAGCCTGTCCCCAGGCAGAACACCCAGGGAAGACAGCACCCCCCCTGCACCCTGCCAGCACCCTGCAAGCACCCTGCTATACCTGTGTGTTGATGCGGATGGCGCCAATGGAGGGGATTTCGAAGTAGTAACCTTGGAAAGAAAGAGAAAGGCAGTCAGAGAGCCTGCTGTCTGGCAGTCTGGCTGTCCTGCTGTCCAATCCCTGTGGGGTTGCAGCCAGCACCGGTGCTGGAACACCGGTGCCAACCCCAGTGGTGAGGTCTGAGCCCAGCACCCTGCAGCCCCCCCAGGTGAAGCCCCACTCACCTTTGTTGGCACAGGCCATCCACTGCAGCGGGGTCACGTCGTAGTTGTGCTGACCAACAGAGAAGGTGAAGACCCGGACCTGTGGCAGAGCAAAGCGGTGAGGACCATCCACCAGGTACCCCTGCCCTAAACACTGAGGTGCTCCTGTCTGATGGTAACCTCTAAGGGGACAGCGTGGCACTGTTCTCTGCCCAGCAGCCTGGTGATGCCCATGGCCAAGGGCAAGAAGGCAGGAGAAGGCTTGTGCAGAGGGCAGCTGTGCTGGCAGGCGGCATGGAGCCCTCTCTCCCTGCCTGGGGACAGCCAGTTCTGTCCCCCATGGCCAAAGCCACTGTTCCCAGTGACTCGAGGTCCTTATGCTGGGGCATCGCTGCCTGAGGAGGGGTCTGTGCTGGGTGGCATTGGGGACCCTCCTGCCTCCTGCACACCAAGGTGGGAGCTATAAAGGGCACCGGTCTGTTAGCCACCCCATTTCCAGGACAGCATCATGGCAGAGGCTGTCAGGGAGGGAGGGAGGGAGGAAGGATGGGGACATTGCTTGTGACAGCAACGGAGCTGCTGCAGCCATCTCTCTCCCTGGCGAGTGGCCTCAGCCTGGCACACATCCCCCCAGCCCCTCACCGTCTTGTTGGGCCAGTTGTACTTCTCAAAGACGTCCTGCACCCGGTCCTCACCGCCATCCGTGAACATCATGATCATCTTGTTGCAGTTGGCACGTGTGATGTTGGACTGAGGGGAAAGGAGATGGGGCTGGATGTGGCCAGGAGGGCTGGTCCTGATCCATCTCCTTTCCCAGCCTGTTTCTCTGGGGTGAGCAGGCAGGAGGAAGGACCCCGTCTGCTTGGAAATGATATTGTGGCTATTGCTGCTCAGCCTCTAATGGCACCATTCATCTTTATTTTGCCTTTGGCAGGCTGTCTGGCTGGGTCTGTCCCTCTCTGCCCAGCCCTGCTAACTTTTAATAACCCAAGAGGGGCCAGAGCTCCAGCAAAACCTTGGCTACAGCATGCCAGGGGGTGGGATGTCCCTCCTGACACTGCAAAGAAAGACAAGGAGCCTCTGCAATCTGAAGCCCCAGGCACAAGGCATCACAGGGTTCTCAGAGCTCTCCAGGCACCCATGGGTGCACTCTGCCCACCCCACCCCACAGCTCAGCCCCCAGGCTCACATTTTGCAGCTGGTCAAAGGCATACTCAAAGCCAGCCTTGTAGTCAGTTGTGCCTTTGGCCACCATCCCCTGCACATCCTCTTTGAAGACCTTCTTGTTACGGATGTTGGCCTGCACCAGGTGCTTGAAGCATGACACGGGCTTCGCCTTCTCATTGAACTGGGAGGCAAAATGGAGGGGAGTGAGATGCAGAAAGGGGACAGGGACCCACAGATAGTGGGCACACACCACCCACCACGCTCAGCTCCAGTGGGTGGGACAAAGCTGGAGCACCTCATGCCCCATAACCCGGGGACCAGGGGTTAGGAAGGGACAAATCCAGCACCAAGAACCCTGGTGGGTGCTAGCAGTAGGTGCTGCTGTGCCCTCCCTACTGCAGGACCCCCTGTGCCAGCAGCAGGAGCAGGTGCTGCCTCTCACTTACAGCTTCATTTGCTGGCAGTAGGGCCCACGGATAGGGGAGCAGTGATCCAGCTCACAGAGCCAGGCCAGACATGTTAATTAGTGTCAGGCAGGGGAGGGCTGGCACAGGCTGGGCACCCAGCAATGAACAGATGTGGTGGCACAGCCACTGCACTGTGTGAGGTCACGGGCTCATGACATTGCCACGGGGGGTATGGTGTCACTGGCTGGTGACAGACAAGGGCTGGCTGGTTGGGATTGCCCTAGGAGCATGTCTGCCAAACGCCCTGTGATGGGGACAGCTTTCATTTGCCATTTCCTTGCTTATGTGTAGGTGGGTGGTTAAGAATTAGAAATAAAACCCAGGAAATTCTCTCTGCAGAGCCCTCAGCCAAGTGGGTCTGGGGGCAAAGGGCTCCACGGTGGGGTGCTGGGAGCTGCCTGGGGGGGGCATAGCCCTGCTACCTGTCCTGTGTCACTCACCGAGGCCACGTTGACATAATCATCATCTGAGAGGGTGTCCAGCATCTCGTAGACTGAGGTCTTCATCAGCTTGAGGGTGAGGCCGCTCACGCTGCCGCTCCTGGTGGGAGAGAGGGGTGCTGGGGGCTCAGCAGAGAGGGGCAGGGTGCTCCCACACAGCTTCCCCAGGACCACCAGTGGGATGGTGGCACCCCGGTGAGCTGTGCCACCATCCTGCCCTGGCACAGCCCCACCCGTGTACTCACACGTCCACGATGATGACCATGTCCTTTGGGGAGGAAGCACCTTGGATGTACCTGTGGGGTGTGGAGAGAGGTCAGCGGGGTCAGCTCATTTTGGGGGGCCCTGACCCCCCCAAACACTCTCTGGGTGCAGCCCAAGAACAAAGCTCTCCCCAGCACATGGGCAGTCAGGGATACTGCTGTGCACCCATGCACCCACGTGCACCCCGAGCCCTGGGAACCCAGCAGGGAGGAGCAGGGAGAAGGCGGTGGCAGGGGAGGGGGGGGTGAGGATGTGGGGTGGCATGGCAGGCTGCCAGCAACCTGCTGCTCTGCAGTGTAGCAGCCTAATGAGCTCTAAATGCTAAACTCCTCCATCATTGCAGGCCCTTTGCTGCCAGCTGATTATGCTGACACACGCATCCATATTGAGATGCTATTTACCCCCCTTGGTAGCTACAAAGGCCAGGCTGATGAGGTTATTTTTAGCTTCAAGGAGGAAAAAATAATAATACTACTTAAGACCTCCCCTAAAAACAATTAGGGAACCCTTTCTCACCCCCCAAAGAACAGCTCAGCCTCCCCATCCCACCACGTGGGGCCTGATCCTGCCATGGCTGAAGTCCAAGGCAGCTTCATTATTGGCTTGATCAGGATCAGACCTGACACTAATTAATTAGTCTGCTATTAGTATTAATTACTCACCATTACTGGGGAGGGTTGGGGAAGGGGCAGGCTCTGATTACTAATCCCAGGTCTTGATGTTCCCTAATTACAAGTGATTACCTGGGTGGGATGTGGCATGCTGGCAGGGCTGCTGTGTCCCCCCAAGATCCCCTGCTCCATGCTGGGGTGCAGGACATGCAGGCAGCTTCCTCCCAGTAAGGGCTTGGTGCCTGACCACCTCCCCAGGCACAACTAAGATTATGCTTGGAATGGGTTCTGGCAGCTCATCCATCTCAGCTGCCCTGCTTAGTTGAATCCCTTGGCCTGGGGTGGGGGATGACAACTGTGGCTAACAGCACCATCCATCATGGGAGGGGGGGCAGGTGAGTGGCCTTGGGTCAGGAGAGGACCCCAAAATGGTGTCCCCAGAGCAAAGGGTGCTGCTGCTCCTCCATGGCTGGGTATGGATGGCCAGGCTAGTGGGTAGGTAACCTGGCTAGCTGGGCTTGGTAGCCCCCTAGAGATCAGCAGCCCTCCTCAAATGGCTCCCTGTCCCTACTCTGCCAATGATCCACATGGCTGCCCCAGTGGAGAACAGTTAATAATTAAAGTGGAGGCAATTAACCTCAAAGACAATTAACCATAGCAGCAAGGCTATTAATTTTCTGACAAGAAGAGGGGACAGGTCCCTGCAGAGGGACAGGCAGGGGGTGCTTCCCCTGGCATCTAGGGCTCTTTGGCACATACCTAAAGACCTGTGCGTGGTTTGCTCTCCCTGCCTGTAGTTTTAGGCAGGAACTGGAGGCAGGATGGGCCAAAGCTCCCTATGGGCAGCACGGGAATGAGTGCTGCCAACCCAGCACACCTCTATCTGGACCGAAGGGGGGTGATTCCATCCAGCCTCACCTGCCCTTGGAATAAATGGCTGCTTACAGCTATCACTTAACCTGGTGCTGCCTGTCCTCTTGTCTCCCCATCCTCCCAGCTCACAGTTTCCAAGAGATTATTATTTTCCTGTTTGGATGGGAACACTGGCCTGGACCAAGTGCTGGCCACTGTGGCTGCAGCGAGGAGTAGGGTGAGGGGCAGCTCTTCACGCTTCATCCCTATACAAGGATTTATCCCTCCACCCCACGCTGCCTTCCTGGGAAGAGGGGAGGGAGGGGAGACTGAGCCGCAGCTCATTCGCCGCTTCCTGCGTTCCCGTGCCTGTTTATCAATGCCAACCATGTGTGAAATGAAAAGGGGAGGGAGCTGGGCTGCTCCCAGCTGAGGAGTGCTGGTCAAAGGACCCCCTGCCCACCCAACACCCCCTTACCAGGGCCGCCTGCGCACGTCGTAGAGGTCGATCTTATTGGGGGCTCTCCAGGGGGTGGCTGCGGGGGGGAAGGCAGGAGGTGAGTGAGGTGGGGGCTGTCCTGGGGAAACAACGAGGTGGGGGGACAGGGCAGAGGGATGCCCAGGGCTGAGGAAGCAGCTGGCTCCAGTGGGGAACTCCTGGGCTTCGGCACAGTACAGTTAGATGTGGCAGGCAGCCCCAAGGGCTGGTGGCAGGAGATCCTTGCTCACATCTCACTCAGGCTGCCCTCCTCCAGCCCCCCCAGCCGGCCACCGCCCCCTACCACGCACCAGGGTAGTAGCGGGTGACACCGGTGGCACTGCCGAACACCTGCCAGAGCAGGGAGGGATCCTCCTTCCGGTTCTCGATGAAGACATCCTCCAGAGCCTGCGTCCAGTTCAGCTCATTGAGGATGACGGTGGCTGCGGGAGACAAAGCCGGGGGCAATGGGTGGGTGTGGGGAAGCTGGGGGTGGGCTGGTGGCAGTGGGGAGCGTCGTGTCCCCATGATGTTGGCAGGGAGGGAGAGGTGGTGTGTCCCCTCTTCCCTTCTCATAGAGGAACCCACGTGGGCTTTCCTTTGGTCCTCTTGCTCCCCCGGCTCTCCAGCATCAGCCTGCTGTCCCTTGTCCCCAGCCCTTCAAAGACTCCCCCAGGCGCTCGCCATCCCTGTCCCCTGGCTCCGGGGCAGGGACAGCCCTGGCTGGGGACAACCAGCTTGCCATCTCACCCCCTTCCCAGGAAACGCCTTATTCCTCCTGTCACCGTGCCAGCCCCGCTCCCTGGGGACAGCCACCAGCTGGGAAACCAAGAGGTCGTGTCTCCTGGGCTCCGCTCTGCATCCCCGCTGGCCCCGCACCTGACGCAAAAGCAATTAAGATGCCGGCAAACAGCGGTTTTAAATTATTCAGCTATTAAAGCAAAAGATAAGCTGCTGGCAGCCCCAGCCTGTGATTAATCAAGGGGGGCTGGGAGAGCGCGGGGGAACCAGCACGGCCAGGCATGTATGGGGCTGGCCAGCCAGTGAGGGGGGGGGTTGCCCTGGGGATGGTGGGATCCCCCCTGAGCTCTTTGGGACACCCTCAGCAGCCCGGGGCCGCGGCGTGGAGGAGCTCCCAGGTGCTGCTGTGGGCAGGAGCAGGCAGCTGGCAGCACCCCAAAGACACTGCTCCTTCCTGGGGAGACTGCTCATGCGTTTTTGGGGGTTTCCTGGTGCAAGAGCTCCCCAGAGTGGCCACAAATTTGAGTACTCGAATTTACTCCTCAAACTTAGCTCTCCTAAGGCTTCCCCCTACACTTGTCCCTCCTCAAAACACCGTCATCACCAGTCCAAAGCTTCAGCATGGCCCCAAGGCACTGGCAGGACGTGGGCAGGTTTCACTCAGGGTGAATCCCCGGTCCTTCCATCCCAACACCACTGCTGAAGACTTCTCCTTCCCTCAGGCTGCTGTGCCTTCAAACCTCCACCTGCTCCAGCCGTATCTCCCCAGCCTGTGGCCACACAGAGCTCTGTGATCTGGGCTCTTGGGATGATTTCTTGTTTGGCTCTGCCACAAGAAGTGTTTTTTCCCGGGAGAAGGGGACATGAGCAGGCTGCCGGGCTCCAGCTTGTCAGGAGCAGCCCCAGGCAGCGCCACAGACACATCCCTGAGAGCCCCAGCAGTGCCTGCACCCCTATCCCCTCAGCCACACCAGGCTTGCACTGCATGCAGCCCCCATACTATCTTTGTGAAGAAACACAGCCCCTATACCATCTCTGCACAGTGCAGCCCCTATAGCAATCCCTGCTCATCAATGCAGACCCTAAACCATCCTTGCACACAAACACAGCCCCCCCCCAGAGCCCCTACACTCTCCTGGTGCTCAGAGCAATACGCTGTTGTTCATCGAAGCCCCCCTGGTGACATCCCCCATCCTTGTCCCCACCTTGTCCCTGTCCCCATCAGGGTGAGCCCAGCCCCGCCCCGCCAGAGAGCAATTGCAGGTTTAATTAAAAGCGGCACAGTAAATAAAACACATATAGGATGTAATTTGTGTGTGTAGCGAGGGGTGACGGCGGAGGGCGTCTCTGCAGCGGTTTAATTAGCGTGCCAGGCAGCGATAGTGCCTCTCCAGCGGGTCCCACCAGGGGCACGCTCTCTGCCGGCGGCTGTCTGGGGACCAGCGACGCTCGCTGGTGTCCCCAGCAGGAGGACACACGGGTGGCTCTGTGCCAAACCTGCTCTTTGGGGTGCAGTCGCTGAGCACCCTGCCCTGCACCCTGGTTTTTTTGGAGCCCCCTGGCACAGCCGGGAACTGTCTGATCCCTGTGCTGCTCCCCGTGGCTGTGGCCCCTTTCTCCCCTGGGACCCCTCACTGCTCCAACCCCTCTCCAGCATCTCTCTCCGAGCAGCCCTGAATTCCTGGAGATGGTTAATCTCCAATTTCCTCTCATCCCACGGCCGAGTGGGGGTGATTTATGTGGCCGTGGCAGGCTGGCAGCCGCGGCGTCGGCTAGAGAGTAGGGGTGAGGAGTAATGAATATTTCATCCCACACAGCCCGTCCCGCTGGCCACCCCCGCTCGCATGATGTGCTTCATTAGCTGCCTGGCCTGCGCTAGATGGGTAATAAAACTAATTGCAAATTTCTAATCCACTGCCACCGTGATGGAACCGTCGCACGGATGCGGCTCTGAGCACGGCCTCGCCGGTAACGAGCCCGTGTACCGGGGCAGGAACGTGAGCTCAGCCCCCATCACCGCTGAGACCACCCGGGAGCCCTCTACAAGTGTCACTAAAACAAGGGGATGCGGCGACAGTGGAGCCCTCGGTGGTGTGGGGAGACCAGGGGTCCCCCCAAGAGCAGGGAGCAGGGTTGGGAGCAGGATGCATCCCAAGGGTGCTGGAGGATGATCGCTGGCTGGCAGCGGTCCCCAGCTCGGTGCAGAGCAGCCACTAGAGGGAAATGGAGACCGATTGTCACCATGTACCACCGCGGCAGGGAAGGTAAGAGAGAGAGCTCTGGCAGCTCAGGGACTGTGTCACCTCCCGTTGGTGACTGAAATCTCATGTGACACGTCCTATCCTTTCTGTCTGTCCATCTGTCCCTCAGCCCATTGCTCCCTGCCCACTCCTGGGCTGATCCACCAACCCGGGACCCCTTTCTGGAGCAGCCCGTACCCTCCAGCATCCCCAGGGATATGGCCATGGGGCTGACACCCTCCATACCCCAAAGCACTACACTGTCCCACCATGGCCTTTGCTGCCTTCCTGCAGGAGTTCAGCTGCCTCACCCCCTATTTCACAATCTGTGAGGCACCATCCCTGCTTCACCCTCTCCCACCACTCAGCCCCATCTTGCTCCCTCCTATCAGATGGGAGCTGCTGCTGCTGCCATAATCCCTCCTATACTGATCTGCTCCGTCCCTCTGATCATCTCCAGCACCTGCTTTGAACTTCCTCAGGATCTGCTGAGCTCTTCTACGAGGACGGGAGGAGCACAGCTGTGCAGGCACAGCCCAGCTTTATCTTCTATCGAAATTACCATTTCTCCTTTGCTCTCCATCCCTTCCTAAAAACCCCTAACCCCTGAAGTGCCTCCGGCCCATGCTGAGCTTTTGGGAGTCCCTGGGGATGGACATGTCACCTTTGCCCTGACGTGGTGACTCTGCTGCTTCTCAGTGCCCATCTGGCTGGAAGCCAGGGTGCCCTGGCACCGAGACCCACCTGGGGCACCCCGGGTTGACAGTCCCCAGGGCTGCAGCACTCTGAGCAGGGGAGGGGAAGGCTGAGCCTGGCCTGACAGTGCAGAGCAGAGCAGAGAGGGTTAGGAAGGACACTCACAGCCTTTGTAGATGTCCGTGGGGATCTGCACGGCAGCGTATGAGTAGTTAACCTTGGTCTTGAAGTTGTCATCATCAGTGAACTCCAGCTTCAAGGAGTTGGACTTCTCCTTCTCGATCTCTTCTCCATCAGGATCGTCCTGGGGAAGGAGCAGAGCACATGGGGTCATCTGTGAGCACACACATCTGGGTGTGCCAGCCCTGGACACACAGCTGGAACACCACTGCCCAAAGTCCATCATCAAATATCCCCCTGTGAAGACAAGCAGTGCTGGCTTTCATGCCAGATTTGGCTGGCAGCACAGAAGAGTGGGTGTGCACAAAGGCAAACCTTGGTTACACTTGCTTCTACAGCTTTGGTAGCATGGCAAGCAGTAACCAGACAAAAAAAAAAAAAAAAAAGCTGAACAACGCCCTCCCCAAAAAACCTAAAACCAGACCAAACCAAACCAAAAAAAAAAGCCAGCCTTGAAAATCAATTAGTAGCAAAAGGCAACTATCAAAGAACAAATTAAAATGGAGTGCAGCTTAGTGCTCTGTCAATAAGCAATGCAAACAATATTTAATTATGGTGGAGAGATGGCAAATTCCCTGCAGCCGGTGCCACAGAGTGCTGCTGCACCTTCCCAGCCCTCCTCTTCCTTCCCACAGCCCGGCTGCCAGTCTGGCACTGGGATAGAACCCCTCTGGAAGGGATACACTGAACCAGTACAGGACAGCTGGGTGGCTGTGGGCAGGGGACAGGGTCAGAGTGGGGGAAAAGGGCTGGAGCTGAGTTGTGGGGCTTTGTGGTACGCAGGAGGAAGTGGGTGGCCTTGCTACCCACTGGGGAAATCACAAAGAAACCCAGGAGGTGCTGGATCCAGGCTGCTGTGTCCCTGCCACAAGCCCGGCAGCCAGCAATGGGTGTTTGCAGCTGGCCGTGAGATGCTCAGGGTGGGGAGGAGGATGCTGCTGCAGCATCTGCAGGGAAGCAGAACCGGATCTGGCCACTGAGAGGGAACGAGGGAGCAAATTCCCCTCAGGAAGCAGCTCAGTGCCTCTCCCTTTGTGCCTCCTCCTGAGTGTTGTGCCGATCTCCGAGCCTGTGTAAGGCTGTTTGATTGTGGTGGCAAAGATCAGCCCCAGAGAAACAACAGCCAACGTGACTGGAAGTGTGAGCAGCTCCAGGCGGGATCGTGTGGTGCTGTGATGGGGACAGCAGTCTGGAGGGATGGCCCCTGCCATCCTGTGGCAAAGCACCCTGGCACCAGCAGGGCCAAGGGTCAGGGAATGGTCCCATCCTGCTGTCCTCGATGGCCCCATACAAACTGCTCTCCCACAGCTCAGACTTCTCTCGACAAAACCCAGGGGATAAAAGAACTGAATTTCTCATGGGAAAAGCCATCGATTTAAAGGAAAATTACGTGTTTGGTAAATAAACTATGAAGCTCAGTTAAAAACCCATCCTGGCCTCCCTCCTGTGTCCTCTCCACAGATGAAATGGAGAGATGCTACCTGCCCTGTTCCAGCTCTGACCAGCCACCACCCCAGTGACATTCCCCTGACATTGTGAGGGGTGTCCAAACCATTCTCCACAGCCTGGGAGAGTAACAGGATTGACATGAGAGGTTTGGGCTTTAATTCCAGCTGATGGATTGCGAATGTAAACCCAGAGCTGATCCCGGGGTAGGGGCTCCAGCCATCCAGAATGATGCTGAACTCAAGTACAGCTGCAGCAGCCAAGTGAGAGGTGGGCAGGAACAGTCCCCACCTTCCCTGAGCCATATCACCAAGATTGAAATCCAGATTACACTCTCAGTTTCACATAAACCCAGAGGTAGGGCAGAAACCTGATTGCTAGGCCCCTGCAAAGCTGCACTGCTGCAGCAGAGCTGGCACCCCGGCTGCATGCCAGGCCACAGGCTATCTAGAGAGCAGATCTGTTCCCAGAACTGCCTTGGATGTGAGGTCAGGTCCCTGGGGAAAGCAAATGCCCATGCACTAGTTCGTCCCTGCCAACCTCTCCCAGCACCAGATGGTGATTTAGAGGTTCCTGCTGGAAACAGGCCTTAGAGGGGATAAAGCCATGACCCGAGGGCACCTGCAGCAAGAAAAGCACTGCTTTCACACTAAAAATGTTTTATACCCCCAGCTCAGCAAAGTCCTGGTGACACCTCCCCATCTCAGATCATCAGGGCACCCTGCCCAGGTCCAGCTCATCCACTGCCCCCTGATGTCACTGGGGAAAACCCAACCCTTCTTATGGGTATCCCCCAGCAGAGCTGGGACTACTGTACTTAATTACCACTCCCCAGTTTATTGTTGTTCCATTGTATCCCCCACTTCCAAGGGGCTCATCTGTATTCTGTGAGGTTCGGGGCTGTCTGGCTGCTCTCATTCATGGAGCTGTAAAGAGGGAAATGCATAGATCTCGGAGACAAACATAGAGCTGTCTGTACGTGGGACACTTCATGCATCACTGACACCTATATGGCAATGAGACCCATGGGAAGAACTGATGTTATCCAAGCCATGCTTACCCATTATCCATAAATCTCCTGACCTCAACTGAGTTACTCCTGTTTAAGCCAAGCTGAATTTGCCACCTGAAATGGGGTCACTTCCACCCATATGAAGGCAGGCAAAGCTGTTACTAGCCCAGGCAGGGATGGGAGCATCTCAGTGCAGGCTGGAGCTACAGAGAGCCACCTCAGAAGACCAGAGGAAGAAACACTGCATTGAATTTATATTAGAGCAAAGGAGAATATGATTCAAGTTTTGGATTTACACCGGTGTAATGGTGAGCATCTTGGCAGGCCCCCAGACAGATTTCACAGCACTTCTCATCATTACATTTCAAAAGAACCTCGAAACATCTATTTAATGTCTGATCTGTTACAATATGTAGGACGTCACAGAAGCAGACGCCACAGTTTGAATATATCATTTGCTACACATCATTAGAAATTGACTCGATGGCAATATATCAATATTATACATATTTATTGCTTCAGCAAGAAGCCATTGCGTGCCGAGAGCTTTTGCCATCTCTGGTGCTTTAGCAGCTGGGTTGCCAGTCACAAGATTGAGAGCAGCCCTGAGGAGAAGGACTTGGGGGTACTGGTGGGTGAAAAGCTGGATGTGAGCCGGCAACGTGCAGCCCATAAAGCCAACCCTGTCCTGGGCTGCACCAAGAGAAGCATGGCCAGGAGATCAAGGGAGGTAACTCTCCCCCTCTGCTCCTGTGAGACCCCACCTAGAGTACTGTGTCCAGTTCTGCAGCCCCCAACACGGGAAGGATGTGGAGTGATTCTGGAGGAGGTGACAAAGATGATCCAAGAGCTGGAGCACCTTTGCTATGGAGACAGGCTGGGAGTTGGGGCTGTTCAGCCTGGAGAAGAGAAGGCTCCAGGGAGCCCTTACTGCAGCCTTTCAGTACTTAAAGGAGCTTATAAGAAAGATGTGGATAAGCTTTGTAGTAGGGCCTGTAGAGACAGAACTCTGTGGTTTTAAACTGGAAGAGAGGAGATTCAGACTAGTTATAAAGGAAGAAATTTTTTACACTGACAGTAGGGAAACACTGGCCCAGGCTGCCCAGAGAGGTGATAGATGCTTCATCCCTAGAACCATTCAAGGTCAGGTTGGATGGGACTCTGAGCAACCTGATCTTGCAGGTTTATTCAGTTTTACTCCAATTTTACTGCTTTGTGGCTCCCTGTCCTTGCACTCCTGATGGGCAAGGGGTAAAACTCAAAGACACCTCGATGCTCAGTGAGCACCAGTAGCACCAAGCAAGAGCTTTACTGGAGGCTGCTGGGCTCTTGACAAGTACTTGCCCTCCATCACATCCAGCCTGGTGCTGGCTGAGGACAAGTCACGGGCAGAAGGACTACTGGGGGGTCCCCACTGGTGACAGGGTTTGGAGATGCAGATCAAGCCAGGGATATGACCCAGAGATGTGACCCAGGGATGTGACTTGGAGCCACAGGTCAGGCAGCTCCTGTGGATGCAGACACCTCTATTCACTGCTCATCTCCATGGGAACGAGCCATCACAGCTAATGATGGGATGGTGACAGCTTAAATGGCAGCACTGATGACAAAAGCAGAGCTGAGCCAGCCTGTGGCCACCCCAGGACACCAGCTGGGTCTGGCACCTCTGGACAAGCCAGGTAGCCACAGTCTTCCCCCCCAGCACTGGCAGAGCTCTTGCAAACCACAGCATCCCAACAGCAGCCCTGCATCCCATGTCCTGTCCCTCACACACCCAATCAAGAATATATCCCAACACATCCTACATTTCCCAAGGAAATGTTAAGTCAGGGAAAACCAGCAAAATATTCATAATCAAGACGTCATGATTATCACTAACAATGAACAACAATGCCAGCCCCTGGCACATGGCTGAGAAACTCTAGGCCTATGCAAAAGGGTATTTCTCCTTCTTAAATTTCTCAGCTTTTCCTGAAATGCAGCAATTTAATACCAAAGAGGGAGATGATGTGTTCTCCAGCCACGTTCCTGGTTTCACAGCAGCCCAGGTTATAAATAACAATCAGTCTCTCCCGCCAGCCTGCTCCCCTACCCCCTCTTCCTTTTTTTAATCTTTGCCAAAGGTACTGTTTAGAGATCTTTTGAGATCATTTATTTTTAAATTACCAGGCAAAGGAGAGAAGAAGGGGAAAAAAAAAAAAAAGCAAAAGCAAAAAGGCGAAAGAAAGAAACTTCTGGGGCTGATAGCTTATCGGGAGGAAATCCAAATGTCACATTAGTTGAGAAAGTTGGAAGATTAAATTTTCCAACACCCTTCATCTGCTGCTGACATTTTGGGGCTTTTTTTTCCCCTCCTCCCACTCCTGCCTGGCTGCACCTTGTGAGCAGGGTGAGCAATGAGCAGGCAGCCCCTGCCTGTGGCTGGGCCCAGTGGGTGCTTGCCCTTGCCTCCCTGCCCCAGAGGGTGCTGAGCCTGGTGGACCCCCAGCCTCCCACCACCATCTCTCAGGCTCTCTCCCCTCCCAAGGACCTGGAGCAGGTGTCCAAAGGACAGGGACAAAGATCAGGGCTTGCATAGATATTCCCAGGGGTTGGCATCAGGTCCTGTACTGCCACAGAGAACATCTCTCCAACTGTGGGAGGAGCAATGACAGCAGAACATCTCCTGGTCAGTTTGTGGAGCCAACAGCTCCAGGCTGATGCAAAGCAGAAAATACAGCCTGCAGCATGGTCCTCCAGCCAGGACCTGGGCATGGCTCCATCACCTCCCATCCACCAGTGGCACATCCCAGGGGGTTTGGGCCTTGGTTGTGCTTTAAGGATCATCCCCTTTCATAAACACAGTAGTAAAGATGGAAAATCACTATTTCTGTGTTGCTCTGCCTGAAATACCCAGCTGCTGGTTTGCACACTCCTCCACGGACAAACCCCACAGCCCTTGCTAGTAAGGAAAGGTGAAAACTTTGCTTCTGCAAACATTTTGAGAGCTTTGGGGACCCCCAGGAAAATTTTATGATTTTCCCATTTGTTAAAAACCACTTGGAAATCCAAAATCTGTTTTGAAAGATAGTGGAGCTGAAGTGCAACCCAATGAATAGGAAGCTCATTCCTTTCAAGCTGTAGTTAAAGCCAGCAAAGGCTGGTGAATAAGCCCCAGTTAGGCTGAATAGGCATTGTCCATCAGCACTAACTCCATTGCAGCTAGATTCTGCTCCATTTAAATATAAAAATTGAAGCTAAATAATGAAAAAGACAGAAAGAGTGCTATTTAGTTCCATTCAGACCCTTGGGTATCATCTCCCTCCTTTTTTTTTCTTTTAGCATCACCTTCTTTTCTCTCCATTTATGTTTGCTGGAACTAAATTTGCTGGGATTTCACCAGCAAGCAGGAACTGCATTGATAGGGAAGCACTGGCCCTGCTGGCCCCACAGCCCATGGCCAGAAGACACCCCCATTTTGTTTGATATGTGCCCAGAGGAGAACTGAAGTTGGTGTGGCTGACGCTGGAAGGGTGTTCTTCCCAGTGACAAGCCACCCCCCTTGGGGAAGGGCTGGGGACCAGGGAGCTGAGCCCCACGGTCCCCAGGGACACCTTGGGACACCATGGTGCTTGGTGCACCTGAAGGGTTTGGCAGGCAAAGGTGGAGATGACTCCTGTTTCCTAATCCTGCCTAATGTAAGCAGGGATGCTCTCCTACCCTGCAGAAATGGATATTCCCAAAGCTGCCAGCCAGGAGCTGCCAGCTTGGATCCTCCCTGCTGGCACCAGCTGGGGGTGGGACTGCACAGGGCAACACTGGCTCTGGGGACATCCAGCTCCCCTGTCTCCTGCCCCATGGCAGTGATGGCAAAAGCCCTGCCCAGCCTGAGGGATACATGAGCCCTTCTCCTTGGCCCTTGTTCCGGGCTGTCTCCTCCTGCCTACACCACCAACCAGGTTTTCCTCTGCTTCTATCCAAGATCCTCTTTAATGCATTTTAAGCCCATTAGCTCCATCCTCTCTGGAGCAGCCATGAAGAGCAGGATCCTGCCTGTCCAGCTTTCCTTGGGCTGGGGTGGGACAGAAGACACCCCCTGCTCCCAGTGAGAGGGACCTTAAGCAGGGAGGGATGCTCCTGATCCATGATGGGAAGAGCAAGCATCCTCCCCTTTGGTCACAGCATCTGCATGACTTCCTTCCACCTCCCAGGCTCTTCCTGGCTCCTGCTTTCCCCGCCAAGAAGCCCTGCCTGCTGTCACCACCTGGGCATGGTGGCACTGGTGGTTTGTTGATGCTTTCAAGGTATCCATCCTCTGCTCCACCCTGCCCCCAGCTTCAGTGCATCGTCTCCAAAGCAGTTGGTGGGACCCCATCAAGCCTGGATCCTCCCTTCCCTTCTGCACATGGTCTTCTAAAGGCTCGTCGGGTCATCCCAGGATTATTTTTGGACAAGGCCCTATGGTTTGCAAGTGGTTTGCTGCCAACACCATGTGCTGCCATCCCTCCACTCCTGCTGCAGGACCCATCCCTCAAAAGCACATCTGCTGCTGACTCTGCCTTGGACAAGGGCTTGTCCCAGGACACCAGCACTGTCTGGAGCTGCCCCCAAGCCCCACCCTGCTCTGCCTGGGGCTCCTGGTCAGCTTTGAGGACACTTCAACTCCTCTGCTCCCCAGCCACACCATGCCAAAAGCATCACTGAACCTGTATTTTGAAAGGATCCCATGGTATGGCATGAGATGAGAGGTGGGTGACCACCCCAGCAAAGTGGGTGGAGCACCCGTGGCATGGCACCTGAGTGCCATCACTGTCACTGTCACTGTGTGGAGGAGCCATCAAATGCCAACCCCCTGGGGAGGACCCGGGGGAGCGGAGCTGTCGGGTCTGTATTTAAAGCTCTGATTGCCAGAAATCACGGGATGGCTGTGCTGGGAGGGGGGGCAGAGAATTAGATTCAGGCTCTAATTAAACGTTTACTCTTCATTTGAATTTCAGATGCCAGCTTTAATTTTAGAAATTTTTGCAGGCAGTGGAGCAACCTGCCCACCTGCCTGCTGCTGGGCCCAGAGATGGCAGACAGATGCCACCACAGCTGGGCTGGTGGGGGCACACTGGGCACTTGCTGCCCACCACTGGGTCTTATTACACCGTGTTGTACCATGTCTCCTCCAGGGACAGTGCTGGGACAGTCCCATAGAGGGGCTCAGTGCAAGGCAGGGGTGGTGGCAGTGCCAGCAGTGAGGCAGGGACAGTACTCACATATTCAGTGTCAGCCTTGGAGTCGTAGTACTCGATGTCTTCCTCCTGCAGAGAAAAGGGAGAGCTGAGTTAGGGCAGGGCAAGGATGCAGAGGGTTCCCATCACCACCCTCCCTCCCCCTTACTCATCCCTGCAGGACCTCCATCGTGCTGCTGGGAGCCACCACATCACCAGGGACCAAACCTTGCCCACCCCACGCTGATCCTGGGACATGGTTGGGACCCCGCACCCCCTCATCTGCTCTCCAAGGACTGATCATCATCTGCTCTGCTTCCCTCCACTGAGCTGCAGCAGTCTGGGGCCACACACAGCCTCTGCCAGGGACTGGTGTGACCGTGGCCTTTGTGCTGCCACCAGGCATGAAGCTGCACTGTGTCCCCACACCCGGGATGGTTTGGTCCTGCTGTGGGAGGGCAGTGTGGCACTAGTAGGTCCCACAAATGGGCAGAGCTCCAGCACAGGCAGGGAGCTGAGCATCCTCAACTCTGTGAAGAAACCTCCATCCTTAATTTGGGGTATTTAGCTCCTATTTACGCATCAAGGTCTGCTCGGAGTCCTCTTCCCTCTATGTCAAGATGTGAGGCAGCTGATAGAACTCCTAAAGAGGCAATTCAGAGAGCAGCCAGGCTGTCACAGCAGCGTTCCCTGTGCCATCAGAAGGGGTAATTAAAAGGCACTCAGAGCCTCTTCTCTGCGTGTGGGGACGCGAGCGTCACCGTGCAAACGTGTCTGCTGCTCCATCAGCTGTCAGACACCGTGCCAGCCAGCAGCCCTCCTGCTCCCACCACCACTGCTCTGGGGTGATCATCACCACTGTTATCCAACAAGGAGAGCCATCCAGGCCCAGAACAGAAACTCGGCCAAAACCTTAATTTGTCCCCCCCAACTCCTGCTCTGCTGTTGCCACTGTAGCACCCAACAAGGCCAGGGCTCATGGCAAAGATGGTGGCACCATGACACCCAGTGGCAGGGGGACCCCAGCAGGCTGTGTGGCTGATGTCCCCCTGGGATGAGGAGTGGCAAGGGCACAGGGGCTGGGTGGGTGTCTTGGTGGACTCTGCAAGTCCAATTGTGGTGATAAGCCAGGGCTGAGAGGGGAAATTGAACAAAAAAATGGACACAGCATCTTCCAATTTCTGCTGTTAAAAAGCTTAGTCATTAGGGGATGTACTTATTAATTATCTGTGATTTCTTGTGAAATGCTGAGGGGTTTACAACAACAAGGGAAAAATAATTAAAATTCTCTCTGGATACCCTCCCAATGCCTCTTCCAGCCCCACACTCGCCCCTGCCCCTCACTGGTGTGGCCATCTCCCTGGCTACATGGCCATCTGCACTTCCTAATTAAAGGAACCCCCAGGAGGCCCATAACACAAATGAGCTAATTTCATGTTTAATGATCTTTAATCAGAAGTGAGTGGGACTAACAACAGCCATCCAGAAGGTGCTTTGTTATTAATTTTATCTTCCATTGGCTCCTCTGAAAAGCCTGAGTCCCCTCTGAGATGTGGTGGCCCCCTTCACAGGGAGCAGCCCTCCTGGAAGGACATCTCTCCCACCCACTTCCCTTGCCAGGAACTTTTTCAAGCTCAGGAGAACCCAGGTGAGATCCCAGCCCCACTCCACACCACAGCTGAGGTTTGGACATGTGAGATGGCACATGTGGGACAGCCAGTGTCACCATGGCCCTGGCACTGTGACACGCCCTGATACCAGGCCCTGCTCTCCTTGCCACAGCTCCACTGATGCTGGGGGTGGTTTCTGGGGCACAGGAGCTGGCAGGGAATCCATACACTCAGCACCCCAAGGCTGGTGGGAATTTATTCCAGGAAGGGGAGACAGAGGCCTTGGAGATGCTCTAAAGAGATGCTGGGTATCTCTTGAGAGGAACATGGGCTCCTACAATTTCCTCATCTAATCCTCCCCTCCTCCTCCTCCTCCAGTCCGTGTTAAAGCCAGCACCCAGCCTGTGTAAATAGCATGGATATGTCTAGAGCCTTTCAGAATAAATACCAGTAAAGAAAACAAGAGGCTGAAGATGTCGAGGGATTTCAGGGCAAAACACTGTCCCTGTCTCCTGCAAATGAGCCTGCAAAGAGCCACTGCTGGCTGGGGCTGGAGGGGAGGTGAGTGGCAGTGGCACTGCAAGAAGCTCCGTGTCACTGTGGATGACCAAGGGGCAATTTCAGTCTCCTCAACCCACAGGGTGAAGCCAGTGAGAAGGGCTTTGGGAGAGTAATCTGCAAGTGCCAGGGGAGCTATCTCCCAGGCTTCTCTGGCAAAACCACCCTACAACCACTGTGCCAACACTAAGTCCTTGACTCTGCTCCTTTCCCTGCTTTACACCAAAACACCAAGCAAAAGGCTAACTAAGGAAACCAGGCTGGAGCCCTGCCAGCAGCTCCAGGGAGGACCCTGCTCTGGCATGGGTGCTCCCCAGACACATCCTGGCAGATCAGGTTTGAGTCAAAGCCCATGACAAGGAGGGGCATGGAGGGGACTTAGGTGGGTGATGAGGGATCTCCTCCCTGTCACCTCCCTAAAGAGCACTCAAAGAGGCCTTTTTTTCACCTAAAACAATTACAGCAACTAAAAATAACACTAGAAAAGTCAGTGCTCTGCTACCTTGCTGCAGCCTGGCAGTTTGGCCCAAACCTCCAGGTCAGTGATCTAACAAGGTGGCACTCAAACCATGTCAAGCACACAGCTGCCACCAGCCTGAAAAAGCCTGGGAGGAAGCTGCTGGTGGCCACCAGCTCCTGCTCCAGCCCATCCAGCCAGAGCACACAAGTGACAGTAGAGGGGCCACAGCTCACTCACCCCCTAAAAGTCTTCTGTAAGATCCCCTGACTGGCTAAGCCTTCTCCTCCCCATGCTGTCCCCTGCAGGACTGCTCACTGCTATCTTCTAAAGGTCACCCTGCTGACTGCATGCCCTGGGGACACTGCAGCTCCTCAGGCCAGCTCTGCAGGGAGCTCCCACAGCACCACATTGGCTTTGGTCCATCCCATCCCTCTTGCTGTGGGATTCATTTCTCCAAGCTGGATCCCAAGCCAGAAACTGCCCATTTCTCAGCTACTATGCAGGGCTGGTGGCAGGGCCAGCATGCCAGCTCATAGCCTGTCCACCTGGGGACAAGCTGGGTGACAGGGATGTGTCCCTGTCCTTACCCATGGGCAAGTCAGCAGGTGAGGAGAACATACAGGAGCTGGCACTGTGCAGTGCCTCTGCTCACCAGCCCATCCTTCCCCTGCCAGCAGCACTTATAATGGGCAGGGAACACTTAGGGAGTTTTTCATGTCCCTGAACCATTATGCACACTGGAACAGTGACAGATTCTGCTTATGGTTGCACCCTTCTTATAAAAACCAGCCTGCCAAGCCTGCCCACGTTGGTAGCTGTGCCTGGGGATGGCTCCATGCCAGCCAGTTTGTCCCAGCTGGTAACTGGGGCCAGATGTCCCAGCTGGGTGAGGGCTCACCTCCCAAGGTCTCCCAGCTCTGCCCCTCTCAGGCAGCAGCTGTGTAACACGGCAAGGAAAATGCTCCTGCAACAGCTGTCATGGGTGGTGTGAGGGCCACAAAGGGTCCCAAAGGGATGGGGTGAATTCCTGGGTCAAACTCCCTCCTGTGACCCATGCCTGGCTCTGGGTATCACAAAAACCTCTGGCAGTGGCTCCCCTGGGTCAGTGAGACCTATCCTTCCACCAGGCTAAAGCTGTCCTTGTCCATACACATCATCACAAATCCTTCACCACCTCCTGGGAGGAGGAAAATAATCATGGTCACACCAGCCACCACAGGCTGCTGGATGGGCCCAGGATGGGTCCCCAGAGCTGCTGGGGGACCAGGCCTTTCCTGCAGCCCGTGCCACACCAGTCCCCTGGCATCCTATCCAGCAGCAGTCGCTGTATGCATTACCAAGGAGAGGTGGAAACAGTCATCACAATCTGCCTAGCCATCTTCTTTTTTTTTTTTTTTTTTAAAAAAAAGCAATTTCCTCCCTCTGTCTCTCTGACAGAGCTGGGGAAATATTTAAGTGACCCGTCAACAGTTTTTTCATCTCCCTGAGAGGATGTTTTATCTGATCACGCCTCACCAGCTATTCTTCTTTACACAGAATCTCCCATCCTCTCATCCTCTTCTGCTCCTCTGACACTGCATCCAACAAGACAGAGCCTCCTTCCCCCTCCACTGTACCCAGGTACCACCAGGATGCCAGCACCCACACAGAGTTGTGGGGTGCTGGGGATCCCCTGCTCTGTCAGCCATGGATGGGGGGGGGAAGGTGGCAGCACCTCCATTGAACCAACACAGCCATGGGGCCACCACAGGTGGCCCAACCATCTTGCTGAGGGGTGGGGTGGGTGAGGAGAACCTCCCTGAGCCCCATCCTTGGCTTTTAAGAAGGAGCAGCACCAACATGGGGTTTTTGTGAATGGTTTTCTTGCTCTGCTTTTCAGCCAGATCAGCTCTACAGCAAGGTTGGTGCTTTAACACAGTAATTCTCCGAGCGTAATGAAAGCTGACATTATATCAAACACAATAAAGACTCTCAGTTGATGGAGATCATTCCTGAACACACAAACCCATTACACTGAAAAAAAAAATATCAATTCTACACACTCGCCAGCCAAAAGAAAATGTGATTTGTTATCTAAAAGGGGGTTATAAACACAGCTTCAATGCACTTTCTGTGCTGTAATGAAAACTGGGTTTGAAATGGCAAGACGACTGCAAATTAGAGTATTTGATTTTATTTTCTAACTTTTTAGGTAAACCTTCTGCAAGGGCAAGTACAAGGTTACAGAGACGATCTTTCTGTTCTCAGCCGATAAGTAGGATCTGTAATTAAAGGAGGAGAAAAATGAAAGGGGATAAGGAGCTGGCGACCGCCCTTCCAACACCGCTTTGAACACAAAGCTTTGCCTGCACGGCCACGGCAGTCCCACAGAAAGAGCTCTTGGTGTTTGCCACCTCTCCCACCACAGCCCTGTGCCGGGCACACCGTGGTGATGCTGGATGGAGTAGCTGGTCTGCAGGTCCCTGCAGGAGTGCAGCTTCATCCCTCACCTTCCCTGGGCGTCTGGGAGCAAAATCTCTGCTATCCCCTCTGTCCTCCTCCTCCATTTGGCAAACAACAATGCTGTTTTCCCCGGAGTTTCAATTTTAATGGAGCTTGAAATTATCTGGGCTTTGTTATTTGGATGTGTGTTTGCCGATGGGGGCAGTGGAGTGGGGCTGCCCATGCTCCCTCTGACACCTCTGTGCACCCCAAAACCACATGTGTGGGGGTTAACTGTGGGACAGTTAAGCCCAGTCCCCAGCAACTCCTACACAGTGTGTATCTATCACTTTTTTTCCAAGGAGAAAGGGTCTGCTGAGCTCTGAGCCCTAAAATACCCTTTTTGTCTCCCAAAAAGTGAGGAGAGGGGGGAGGCAGGGGGGTAGCAGGTGGAGGGAGGGGGAAGCTTCCCAGTGTAGCTATGGAAAATGCAGCAAGGAAGAAGAACTGGGAGAAAAAAATAACAGTAATAAACATTTTATGAAGCAGAAAATGGCTAATAAAGAAGTCAACTTCTAAAGGCAATTTATATAATCCTGCCAAGTGCACATAAATGCGGGGATGGCTCTCTGCAGTGTTGGAGTGCCCCTTAAAAGGACAAATAGCTGCAGCCACCCCAGCAGACCAGCAGGCAGAGATGATAATGCCCTGGGATGCATTTTGTGGCTGGCAGCATATACCTGCACCTCTGACAGCATCCCTGGGACAGCATCCCTGGTACAGCATCCCTGGGTCAGCATGGCCCCAGCTCCCACACACCATGGGAGTGCAGGACACCCGAGACCCCTCTAATGGTGCTGGAATGGGGCTGAAGGTCCGGAAAAGAGTCTAAGGCAGTGGAAAACCCTGGAGGATGTGAGTGGAGTGGAGCTGGGAGAACACAGGAGCTGGACAGGACGTCTGATGGGCAGTGCAGCAGCTTGTCAGCGAGGATGGATCCGGAGGATGGCAGCAAAAAACTCGACAGGACATTCCAGCATTATAATAGGTACATTTCACAGGTCTCTCACTGAGCAGGGTGGCAAACAGAGGATGGAAACCTGGTAAACAACAGCGTGGTGCAGGGTGCAGCCCTGGCACCTCCATCTGCTGCTGGGGATGCTCTGTGCTCAGCACTGATACCACAGCTGGGGACAGGGCTGGGGACATCCAGAGCAGGGGGCATCCCTGATGTGTCTTGAGGGACAGACCCTTGTGGCTCTGCACAGAGCAAAGCCAGCCTGTCCCAAACAACCCTCTGCAGAGGGGGGACACAGCCCTGGCTTGGCATGGCCAGGAGACACGGGGGGACTGGGGGTGGGCGAGAAGGACAAGGAGCAGGGACGGGGCAGGACAGAGTGAGGTCGGGGGGTGTGTTTTGGGGACAGGGAGGTGCTTTGCAAAACCCCTGAGTTGGGAGGCTTGAAGTCAATCCCTTCTGAAAGGCCAGCACGGCCGATGTGAGGCTGGGAACACAGGGAAAAAAAAACCAACCAAAACCAAACCAAAAACCTCACAACTTTCGCCGCAGAGACGGGTTGTAAGCGATCGCTGGCAGCAGCCTCCCAGCCGCTCGTTCTCCTCTTTCATTTCCCCCGGACCTCCATAGCAACCCATCCGCAGCCAGGTTTAACGGGGCCTCCACCAGCGCTACCGCAGCGCGGACACTCGGCATCTGCTGCCGCGCCCTGCGGTGGGGACACAAAACCAACCGCGCTCGGCAATTGTCACCGACCCCGGCGTGAGGTTGGGATGCGACATGTCGGGAGAGGAGGAGGGAGCTGCGGCCGGGATGGAACGAGCTGCTTGCTGGGAAAGGAGGAGAGGAGGAGCTGGGGATGCTGCGCTGCTGCCTTCCCTGCCTGACGCTCTTGCCAGCGCCGGCAAGAAGGCGGAGGCAGCAGCAGAGCCGGTGTCACCGGTGCTGGCAGCCGGGTCTGACTGTGTCCTGCCATCTCATGGACGAAGGACAGCAAAAAGAGATCCAACTCTGGCAGCGAGAGTCATTTACACAACCCATCCATCCACCCACCCTCCCTCTGCTCGGGAGCTCGGGCTGGCACAGGCAGGATTGGTGCAGGGAGAGTTGGTGCTGGCAGGGCTGGTGCTGCCAGAGAGCGATGGCCCGAGTGCTGTGCACAGATCCTGGCCAGTCCATCAAGTGTCCCAGCCGGGTCTGGGCTGTCCTGATAAAGCCGTGGAGAGCCCTGGAGTGACGCGTCACTGCACATTGTTTCTGGGTGACTCGCTCCTAATTACCTTGATGAAGTGGTTGCAAACAGTGCTATTAAAAATATTTTTTCTACAAAAGTGGATTTCTGAAAGGTTTGTGCTGAGAATGGCAAAACGAGCCAAGGGCTCCCCAGCGCTGGAGCCCTTCTTGACACATTTTGTATCCTGACTGTTATCTGCTTCATAGAGGAAGGCAGCCGGGTCTGGATGGAGAGGAAGCTCCTTGTGGCTCTGGATAGGCCTCTGCTGCAGCTCTACCTGTCCTAGCCATGCCCCAGCCACAGAGCACCCACCCCTGGGTGCCAGCCCAGTATGGGGTGCACAGGACCACAACAATGTCCCTGGAATACCCATAGCCAAGCTTTGGGTGCTGACCAGGGATCAGTTGCCCTGGGGCTCCTGACCCCCAAGGACACACAGGATCAGGGCAGAGAGCTTATGAGCCCGTGCCTCCCTGGTACTGCTCCCAGCCTTCCCCAGTTCCCCAGGAGCCCCCAGTCCACAGTCGAGGTGTTGGGGAAGCACTGGTGTTGGTATCAGTCTGCACACACACCAACCCTCACTATCCTCCTCATGTCTCCTCCACCAGCCTCCTGGAAAGAGGTGACAGTAACTCAGCAGTGCTCTCCTGCAGTAAAGGTCTCAGAGGCTGCTCCTCCTGCTTCTTCCTCTCCAAACCAAACCCCAGTGACCATCACCAATGGCAGGAGGATCTGCAAGAGTGGGATGTGGCTCCAGGACCTCATCTCCTCTCCACCCTGATGGGATCCTGGCTGCAGACAGAGAAATGTCCCCCCACCCAACACACCAGCATGACCCAGCAGCTGGGCTGCCCCTGGAATGTCCCCCCAGTGACTGCATGGGGGTTCCCCAGGGCAAGGCAGGATCTGGTCTGACCCTGAAGAAGGGTCTGGGTGCCTCAGGAGTATTTTTTATTGCTGACTCCATTTGGACTGGAAGGAAAACAATCTTTCCTTCCTTTTGTATTACTGCTACAATTTGAGACCATTTCCAGACAGAATCCTCCAGGTTCCTGCTGTGCTCTATCACCACCAGAATTACAAAGTCAAATGCAATCATTAAACCTGCATCTTCCCCCTCCCAGCTTGCATTGCTCCTTCTCCCAGAACCAGCTCACACCATGACTGCTGGCAGGTACCACAGAGGAGCCAGCACTGCTGTCACCTCACACGAGACCCTGCTCAGCACCCAACCCACCAGCAGCCAGTGATGATGGTGGGAGGAAGGGGGGGAGAAGAGTGTCCTTGGTCCCCGAAACCTCACTGTTGAGCCACCAGCTTCACCTCCTGCCTTCTCCTTAGTGGGTGTGCAGGCAGAGAGGAAGCTGGAAATGAGCTCCAAATGGCCTTGGTAGTGCTCTTGGTAGTGCTGGCAGGCAGTGATGCCTGTGTGACACAGCATGGCATGGCCAGAGGTGGCTTGTGTGGGTGCTGAGAGAGGGGCAAGGAGGGAAAGAACTGCTGAGGGATGGGAGCAGAGGTGACACAAGGAGATGACCAGGGCCACAAAAATGGCCTCTACTCTGGAGACAGGCTGAGATCTGAGGGTAAGCATGGAGAACAGAAGGCTCCAGAGAGAACTTAAAGCACCTTCCAGTACCTGAAGGGGGTTATAAGACAGATGGCCTGTAGCTATAGGGCAGGGGCTAATGGTTTCAGACTGAAAGAGGGGAGATTTAGGTAGAAGGAAGAAATTTTTTACAAGGAGGGTGGGGAAACACTGGTGCCCCAGAGAGGTGGTAAGTGCCTCATCCCTGGAATCATTCAAGGTCAGGTTGGATGGGACTCTGAGCAACCTGATCTGGTTTAAGATGTCCCTGCTCATTGCAGAAGGGTTGGACTAGATGGCCTTTAGAGTTGCTTCCCAACCCAAACCATTCTATGATTCTACTATTGCCATGCCAGGAGGTATCCCCAAGGCTGCAGAGTTTCTATCCAGGATGGAAGGCACTGGGAGCAGCTGGGTCACGCGCAGAACCTTACCCGGATGTTGTCCTGCCAGTGATGATTCTTCTGGAATTTCTCTGCGGCGTTGGCAAGCCTCTGCAAAGCAAGCAGGAGAGGAGAAGTGAGTCTGGGGAAAGTGAGAGGAGCTGGGCATGACCCACATCAACCTGGGACCAGCCACGAGACTGTGGCAAATAAAACCTTCCCCCACTAAAGCACATTGAGGCTTCAGAAAAGACACAAGTGTCCTCACCCGGTGGCTCTGGAGGCAGGGGGACACAGAGGCAGGATGGGGTGATGCTCAGCACTGGGCTGGCCTTGGGCTTAGCCATGGGAGGCCTCACCAGCATGAAGGGTGCAGCAGGGGGGCAGGCAGTCCCTGGGGTGCTAGCAGTGCTGGGAAGAAGTTGTAATCCAGCCTGTGATGGAGCCAAGGGGCATAGAAAGGGCAAAAGCTCCAGGCTTTCCAATTGGGTCTGCTCTGCATTGCTAAGCTAAGCAAAACAAGCAACCCAGCCCTTTCCCTCTGCCCCTTCCCAGGGTCCCCAGGGATGCAGGGACCTCTCAGCCAGGGCTGTACAACCTGAAGAGCACCAAACCCTGACCAGAGGTGGTAGCACAACACCCAGAGCCTGCCCACAGAGCCAAATTACAGGGAGCAAAGCTCAGGTGCTCAAAACTAAGGTGATGAGTGGTGAAAGACACAAATGTGGCCCTCCCCAGCCAGAGAAGGCAGTTTGTTCTTATCAGATGTGGGGAAATGCATATCCATCACCACACAATCTCAGCACACGTGCTGGTTGAAACTTTCCTGTTTAATCTTTTCGCTTGTTTTTAATCTTGATTTCCAAATCAAAGCACTTGCTTTTAGCAGCCAGCATCCAAGGAGAAAGATTGGCTATCAGCTGAGCATTGAAGCAAAACACCTATGGCTCTGGTGGGGGAGAGAAGAGCATGGGAGACAACATGTGGCTGGACAGAAAAGCCAACCAATGTTGATTTTCAGGGCAGATTTTCCAGGGATTCACCCACCCAGCCACAGCCCTGCCTCCCTGGAACCACCTGGAAAAGCTCTACCTCATTCCCCCGAGCTTTTTTTGCTCTGTTTATATATCAAGGTGGCTGATTAAAGGCAAGTATTTATTCTGAGTCACATTTAAGGCAGCCGTGATGAAATATGCATTTTGCTAGACTTGATAAGAGTGTGTTTGTTTATTACAGGCTGGGTTAAGATTTATGGACATCTTTAACTATTCATCACCTCATGCAAAGTGCCTGGAGTGTTGCAAATGGTGCAGTGAGGGATGGCTACATCCAGGAACAACACTTTGATGCAAGATATTTTTCCTCTGCAAAATGTCAATTAGTCAGAGTCGATCTGGACACAACTTTGGTGTTGGATTTTTTTTTTTAATGTCTTTTTTTAAATTATTTTTTGGTGAACAACAAGTTGCAGGGATGAGGAAGCACTGCTGTAGCAGGGTGCTGAGCTGGATCCTGGCTGCCAGTAGCTCTCTGCAACGTGGGACCTTCTTCCCATCTCTGTCCCAGCTGGGGTACACACTCAGAGTGATGCTGTGTTGGGGAATCCCATGGGAGCAGTCTTGTCCCACCCTTGTCTGGTGCTAGAGGGAAGCTCTGGACAGCCCCTGTCTGGAGATGGGTGATCACTGGATTTGGGATCCTCCAAAACCACAGCTATTAGGACAGGCCTTCTGAGGGGGTTATTTGGGACAGCTTTGCTCACAAGCAGGACCTGGAGTTGTGAGTTAGGGCTGGGAATCTGCTGCTGCTCCAGCAGCCCCCCTGGCCATGTGTCCCTGGGCAAGGTGACGTCTCTGCCTGCAGGCAGACACTGCTGCAGAACATCCCCATTCACACCAAATAAATTCATCATGAATAATGCTATTGTGATCGATGCAGGTCAAGGATTATTTCTAATCCTTAATAATGATTAAACCATTATTTTTCAAGTGTTACAGATCAATCAGTCCCTCGCAGGGATACAGGGGATACAGGCAGTGCTGGGCAGGGCTCCTGTGCCTGAACACAGCAGCAAGTGAGACCTCCAAGGAGCTTCAGACCTGGGGTTGTCAATTATGTGGTTCCAGAAGCAAGAAAAATTAGAGGAATTACCAAAACTAAAGCATGGGTATGAAATACCTGCACATTTCCAGCAGGCTCTGGTGCAGGGATTGCACGGCTCTTTCCCCAGGAGTCACTGAGGGCTAAGGACAGGAGATTTAGAGGCTGAAAACACCAAATTGAAAAGACTCTGCAGGTCATGAAAGGCCAGGAGGAGATTTGCAAGGGATTGGTGTCTGGTGATCCCGACAGCAGGGGTCTGCCAGGAGGAAGGTGCTGCACGGGCTTTATCTCACTCCTGCCACTTGTGTATTCCGCACAGCGCTGCTCCCCGCCCGGCTGCTCCCCAGGGCAGAGCCCTCCGGAGCTCCCTGCTCAGGACATCGCCCCGCCCGGGATTAAAGGGCCTTGGGGACACCACGGGCTGGGGGTGGGCAGCTGGCAGCAGAGGTGGCACGGCCGGGAACGCACCCTCCCCCTCCTGAAAGTTGCACAGGAATGCAGAGGGGGGACAAAGTGGGTGATCTTCTGCCTGCCGGGAGGATGCCACCTCCCAATGCAAAGCTGTTTTCCTCTCGCTTTGCTCCGTGCTCACTCATGGCAGCACTTTTTGGGGGGCAGTGCTGTCCCGGAGCTGCTGGGAGCAAGACAATGGGGAACACTCGGAACATCGGAGCTGGGGCAGGCAGGGACCACAACCTCCTCTCTAGGCACAGCTGATTGTCCCCTCTGCCAGCATCTCTGGGGCCTGAGGGGCCAGAGCACTGGGGGACTGTCCCCGATGTGGCAAGCACTGAAGGGTGCTGCCCACCTCCTCCTCCTCCCCCATCACACCCAGGGGCCTCCCGCATTGCTCCAGTATTTTTGCACAGTGATTTTCCAAGGGAACGGGTCCAATGCTTTCCCAAACCTCTCTTCCCAGCCCCCACATGGCAATAAGTATGCTTTGGCTGTTCCCACCTCAGTCACATCAGTGGGTTTAACATGGGAGGCAGTGGAGCAGAGACTGGCACAGCACAGGGAGGCCAAAGGCCAAGGCTGGATTTATAAAACAGGATTACAGCAAACACTCTGCAGGAGGAGACTGAGCAGCCTGCATAACAGCACCAATGTTGCTGCTGTGTTCCAACCATCCCCATGAAAATAAAGCACCTGACACCTGTGCTGATGCTGGGGGATGCTTTCCTGCCATGCTTTCCCTGGTTTCTCCCCACAGCCAGTGAGGAAGGGCCTGGCAAGGGCTGGGCTCACACCACTGCTGTGTGCCCAGGAACATTTGCTCCAAGGGAGAGCAGCTCCTGCCAAGCCTTCATTTAACTCCTCTCCATGTGGCTGTTACCACCCTCATCTCAGCTCCTTTAGAATGGTGTGAAGTGTATTAACCCCCCACACATGAGCACACAGCTGGAAGGAGAAATCTTTGCTGGAGAATAAACCAGCCCTGTGCTACTGGAATGGAGAGGTCCATGCAGCACTGTGTCAGCCCAGCTCTCTTTCCAGAGTGAGAAAGCACAGAGGAAAGGTTAAGATGAAGTGAAAACCTGCACGACAAAGACAAGCAACTCAAACCCTGAGCAGGAACAGCCCCCAGGAGCTGGTTTTGCAGCTCTTCCTCCTCCATGATGGATGAGTGATGATGGTTCAAGCCCTCTCCCAAGTACCAACATCCCCCCATAGATGGAGCATCCCAAAAGCCAGCATCTGGAAAGGTGAAGGCCTGTTCCACATGCTTTGTGCACTTTTGTGCACCTTGTGACACCTTGCTGTGCCACAGTCCCACCTCCTGCCACCAGCTCCAGGGTGCTTCAGCCCCAGCTCTCCTTCTTCTCCCCATGCACCAAACTCACCACACACATCCCCAACCAAACCCTTACAGTGCAGCACACACACTGCCACCAAAAAATGATCAACCAGCAACAAAAGATGACAACCCCTTTATATACACACAGGGAATATAAATCTTGAGTAAACACCACAAAGCAGTGAAGCATCTCATCCTGTAATAATCTCCCAGACAGTTGATCCCAGGGCTCTTATTACTCCTGCAGCTGTCACCTGAAATCCAGTCAGTGATGGGCTCAGCCACAGCTGAGTATTGATCAAGGAGCCAGCTTCAAACACACTGAAGTACTTGTTTTTCTTTCAGAGCACTAACTTGTTTGTCAATAAATCCCTTGGCCATGTGGAGGAAGTGGTGGCCAGAGCCTGTCTCTCCTCCTCTGGCACCTGGATCCTGCCTGTCCTGGAGGGGACGATGGAGCTTGGGCCAGTGCTGGCTGCTAATATTCTCTGGCCTGCAGGAGGGCAATAAAAGCCCCAGTGGACAGTAAAGAGCAAGTGGTAAATCCTCCAAGGGCTTCAGTCCCCAGTGTTGTCTCTGGAGCTTGCAGGGTGGTGAGCAGGGGACACTTTGGCAGAGCCAGGGCCACCAGCAGTGAGGGTTCCAAGCACAAAACTGGAGCAAAACCAGAGCCTGAATCAGTACAGACCCCACACAGCCAGTGCCCTAGGAGCCTGGGACGTGCCCCAAAGCCACAACCTTAATAATTTCTACTGACCATCTCAATAACTCCCAGCTCTGCAGGCCAGCAGTGTGTGGCTCTTGTTCTCCTGCCAATGTCTCTCTCTGCTCCTTCTCCCCCAGAACCATGTTTTTTGCTTTAAGAAACACCATCAGCAGCTGTAACAACCAGAGGGAATTGAGAGGTGAAACATCCCAAAGCAGATGGGTACCATGTGTTTGCTGAGGGAGAGAAGAAAAGGGAGGGCATCACTGCCTGGGAGTGTTTTTCCTACCCCAAAGTATTGCTCACTCCTGTCATTTGGGCAGGAGAAGGAGGAATTTGCCTGGCCAGGACTTAGCAGTCAAAGTCTCCCATGAAAAATAAAATATCTTACTTTCTTATCCTTCCTTATTTCAAAGAAATAAAGTCTCCTCTACAAATGACAAGAAGGTCAAGGAGTGACTCCCCCTCCCCTGCTGCTCTCTGCAGGGTACCAACAATAGTGAGATGCAGGAGAGCATCCCTGGGTACCTGAAGCAGAGCCAGCCATCAAACCAGCATCCTGGTGTTCCCTGGCTCCCTATTCCATGGGGATGAGGCCTTTTTTTGGCCTTTGAAATCCTCTCCTTTAGCTCTTTGCCTCCCATTCAAGCAAAGTTTGCACTGGAAACCACTCACAATTGATTTATTTTAAGGCATCACCCCTTGCTGCGCTGTGATGTGTGAGCTTTAAAAAGCACCTCGTTTGTTATCTGCTGCTGCGTGGGGGTTTCCACACAACATCCCGGTGCAGCAACAGCTCCTCTGTTATTAAGTTTTTATGGTAAGGCAGCGTTTTCAGCACATAGAAATCTCCTCAGAACGCACCAAAATGTCATGACCCCCATGCCCCAAGTAAGCCTCAAGAGGAAGCCTGAAAATTTTCCAGTTTGAAAGCCCACAGAGACACATGTGGAATAGGAGATGTGTCCACTCAACTTCACTCTGTGTCTCTCCATTTTCTGGCTTCCACAGATGTTACCTTAATGTAATTTTTCCAAGTGAGTTTTAATACAGATCCACTCCTGACTTAACTGTTGTCTTTTCATGTCTTTCTTTCCTTCTCTTGGCCCTTTGTAAGGAGAGTGCTCTCGTCTCCCACCGCAAATCTGGGCACGTGGCTCCTGCCCAGCAGATCTGACACCCAGAGAGCATCAGTGCTCATACACCCATCTGAAATGAGAGCTGAGCTCCCCCTTCCTCCCTTTGGCCAGTGGGACTGAATCCCATTCTCACGGCAAAGAAAGAGCTGCCCAAGCCAAGCAGAGGGACTCCAGACCCATTTCCTCACGGCTGCGCCCACGGCTCAGGCTTCATCTTTATTCATTTCATCTGAGCTGTGCCCTGGCTGCAGACCAGCCCCTGAGGAGCCTCTCTTCCCTGGGGAATAGGATTTCTGGCTGTGCTGGCCTCTGGCTTGCTCTGGCATGGCTGCAGACCCTACAGCCCCACCTCAGGGTCTGCGTTTGTCAAGAGAAATTACTTCCAGCTCAGATTGTCCTTATGGCAATGCTGGCTTCATCCCTTAGCTCCCCGGGGGCAGCAGCCCTGCTGGGGAGCCTGCAATGCCCTGCCCTCCATCCTTCTCCCCCAGCACCTTCCAGCATTACTGTTAAACCCAAAGCTCAAGGCGACCTGACACTTTTTTGTTTAAAGACCAAGTTGGGGGAGGAGAAGGTGCAGAAGAGCTCCCCTAAGGGAAAAGCCATCAGCTGGAACAAGATTTCAACAACTACATGTTTCCTGACCTTTTCTGGAGTCGTATCTTTAATGTTTCATGGACAGATTTGATCAAAAAGAAAAAATTAATAAAATAGATTTCATTTTAAAAAAAAGGTCAGGACATGTGTTACAGGGAAAAACTCATTTAGGTCCCCACTTGCAGCACTGTGGATGCCAAGGAGCTCTCCCTGCCTCCCACCTGGTGTGCTCCAGCCCAGGCATCCACCTCCCTGCCTTCATTTTCATCACATTTGAGATTTGATCTCTTCTGGACTTTTCCTTCCCGTGCCACACATGGAGTGTGGCACATAAGCACTCAAAGATGCTGATAAATGCTTGAGGGCAACAAATATGAATCACAGAACCATAGAATATATACTGGGATTACAGTGTATATGGTGGGACATAAACCATCGGGTGAGATGTTGCATGTCTAACCTGGAGAGGCAGTCAGGGAGCTCAAGATGCTTGCCCAGGCTCCAGCACAGCTTACAGCACATGTATTGCTGCTCATCCTGAGGCCTGAATTCCTCCCCACGTGGTAGATTTTGGGGCTGGTGTGATGCCCAAGCCACGCACACCACAACAACCACCATCTACACTCTTGCTCACCATGGCAACTGCCCTCATGGCTCTTGCACTGACCCCATGGACATCACCCCTCACCCTGCCTGTGGACACCAACATAAATCCCATCTGCTCTGTCTGATGTTGGGCTTGTCAAGAGCAAGCAAAGCAAAATGAATCCCCCAAGCACAGAGGCAATTCCTGCTGATCAAGATGTTTTAAAAGAGAAATTATAGTTAAGAGTAGCTCCTTCGAGATGGCCTCGTGGCCTGTTCCCAAAGGCTCAGAAACAAAAGCAGCTCGGACACCAGCTATGGACATTTGTATTAAGCCAGCTCTGCAATTAGAGCAGATTTCTGTCTAACTTCTGCCTCTTTTCACCATTCCCTGATTTTTTTTTTTTTTTTTAAATTCACTAAGAACAAAATATAATTCATCAAAGTTTGCGGAAAAATACACGAATTACTGCGATAACATCATACTAAGTTATTAAGTGGTGACAATGGGGGACAATTACAGTACATAGTCCATTATACAGCACTGCTGTCGGGATGAATCGAAGTAAAACACAGAGTGAATGGCAAGGAGCTTATTAAGGGGAACATTAGTGCACCAGAACATAATACCTGCCATTCAGCCTGGGAGCTATTGCCGCGCCAGTGCCGGCGGGGAATGGGAAGGAAAGTTGTGGAAAGAGCTGGCAGCTTCACTCCATGGTTTGAGGCACCAGTGGATTGATCCTCAGCACCTCAACAGGGAGAAAGGGCAAAACTTTAACCACTTTAACACGGCATCTCCCTCCAGTTCTGGTTCTGGAAGGCCCTAAAGGTTTTTTCGATGGCTCAACCAAGTAGAACTGGACAAGGATTTGCCCCAGCTCCCACCAGCATCCAAGGGAGCATCTCTGCTCACCAGCACCCCAGAGAACTTGGCTCTCATGCCAACCGAGCAGCAAGAATTGGTTTTACTATTAATTTTGAAAGCCCTTCTTAAGATTCAGAAGAGGGTGGCTAGATGTAACAGCATAGTGCATCTCTGAGTTGATCTATGAGAGGGGCAGTGTGAGGGTGCTGAGCAGCACCCTGCACTTCCCTGGCCCTGGAAGGAAAGCCAGAGCAGGCAGCAGAGGCAGCTGACAGGCAGCAGAAAAGCCTCATCCAAGAGCTGGTCTGCCCAGCTCTGAATGGGTGAGAGCTACTGCCTGGCCAGGGCAGCAATGGGAATACCATGGCAGCACAGCTGGAAGAGGTGAAGGACAACCTCTGGACACAGCCTACATCACAACTGCATGGTTTTGTAGAAGGCTTTGGGTGGAAGGAGCATAAAATCTGTCCCAGTTTCTGTGTTGTCATCTCAGTGACCCCACCAGCGCATGCTACAGGGATGGTGGGTCACTGCTCTGGCTGAAACATCCCCTGGTGTAAGGCACATGCTGGGGTTACTTTTGCCCCTTGCTTGCAGCAAAGAAGATGCTGTTTTCTGGGAGGGCAGAGAGCTGCCTGCCTGCTTCCTGAGCAAAGCAGCAAAATTCCCAAGTCTGGTTCTGCACAAGCTCTAACCCATGGGAAGGGCTGGTGTTCTGCTCTTCCTCCTCCCAGGCTCTTGCAGCCCTCTTGAAGCCACCACATCTGGTTATAGAGGTTGGGTGGGTCCTGTGCCTTCCCTCTCTGCTGGCCTCAATTCCTTGCCAGTGGTGAAGCTCTGCTTTCCTTCGCAGGAGCCAGTGCTGGGTTCCCTGCTGCTCCCTCAGCTCTGTCTTGCTCCTTCTAAGATGTTATTTTTACACTTCTCTTAAAATACAACACTAAGAGAGGCTTCTTGACTATATTAACATTAGGAATCTAATCAGCAATCAGACAGCTCATAATTTTCTGATTAGCTCTGATTATACTCAATCTTTAGGAATGGGAAAAAAGAGGAAAGAAAAAGAAAAAAAAAAAAAAGAAGGAAAAATATAAAATTCTCTCTGCTCAGTTTTCCCACCCCAGTTCCCTTGGTGAGTCACAGAGCCACAGCAGCAGCAGCTCTGCTGTCCCTGGCTAAGCACAACAGTGTCACAGTGACCTGCTAAGCCAGCTCAATAACTTGGTGCCATCATACTGCTGATCTTTGTCCTTCTGGGACTGGCTGGAGTATTGTTCCAGAAAGGAGTTGCTCAGGGAATGGAGAAGAGATCAAGGGTGCCAGAACTGTTCACAGACCTAGAGGAGTGTTGTGAGCTCTGTGTCCTGGGTCTGTGCTAAAAATCGGGATAGAAGAATGCCATGGAGGAAGATGATGATGATGATGATATGAATCCATCTGGCTCCAGCCTGGAAGGAGAAGTGTCTCCACGAGATGATGATGATGATGTGGCTGCAGAACAACATAAGATGGGGCCATGGGCAGGGAACAAGTCCTTGGTAGGGGACAAGTGCTTCATGGCAGCTCAGAGGGCAAGATCCCAAGGACTGAGGATTTCTAGAAGCTGGGAGGCAACTGAACAAATGGCCTGAAGACCTCAAGACAGGAGCAGGGGAGTCTCTTGGCAGGCAGATTTACCTGTGGACCAGCTGTATGCCACTGAGCATCTCCAGCCTCCAGCACCAGGAGCAGGGAGGAGCGAGGGGAATGTGAAAGCTGCCAAGTCCCCAGCATCACCTGGGCAGGGTGCCTGGGACATGGTTGGGCAGGCAGCTGGTGGTGGTCGGGAACCTGTGGGTGACTCGCGTGTGGGCTGCCTCCACCCATGCCAAAGGACCTCAGGGGACAACTCTCTTGATGGGTTTTCGTGAAGGAGATGATGATGCTGTAGTGCTGAGCCTCACAGCAGCAGCCAGGAGGAAGGAAATGGAGGAACCATCCAGAAGAAGAGGACATAAAGAACCCCATAACAGAGTTACTCAGTCGCACACACTCTGTGTAGGAGATTCACTCCTGACTGCAGCAGGCGATCAGACGATGCTGTGAAGCATGAGATTTAATTATTTGTATCATGGCCATGGCCTGCCTAACTACAAATAACATTAATGGTCATAAAATTGTCCAGCTGGCTCTTCAAACCTGCCACCATCCTGACTCCCTGCCTCCCAAGACAGGGCCTTGTCAGTACTGTTGGCACGGTGGCACTGCTGGAGGCAAAGTCCCTCCACCAGCATGGCAACATGCAGACACCAACCCACAGGACTGTCCCATGGCCACCCAGGGCTGCTGAGCAGGCTTTGCATCTTGAAGACAGCCTTGGTAAGGAGAGGTGCTCTGTCATCACCCTGGCTGGCCATGTGGAACCTCTGAGGAGCCTGGTGCCTCCTGGCAGGTTGGGAGGAGGGAGCATCCCTGGCTTCCCCACAAGCTGCTGCTCCAGACCCACTGGCAGAGCTGCCCAGTGAAAACCCAGGAACTTGAACTGGGTTAGCAAAGATCTACACAAAGCTATGAACCTGCCAGGGGAGAATAGTGGAAGAAAGAGAGAAGAGTTGAGTTCAGGTGGAAGGGATCTACAATGATCATCTACTCCAACTGCAAGACTAAGCAGACTCTGGCCCAGTTTGTATCCAAACCAACAGCCCAGACAGAATTCAACTGCAACAGCAAATGGCCCAAGAGCCACAACCCCGTGCCCCCAGCAGCCTGGCACCACTGTCCTGAAGAGCTCCTTGCCTGAGGTCTCCAGTTGCTTTTACACCAACTTCAAAGCAAACATCCTGAAATCCTTTCTTGAACTGTGTCGAAGGAAAAGGCTCAAAAACACCCCAAGATTTGGCACTTCCAACCCTGCAGCGTCCCAAGTAGGCAGAGGGGTGACCCCATCGCTTTCCAGCCCAGTCAAGTGCTGGAGATAACTATGGGGAGGATCAACTCTTCTTGTCTGCTGAGGCTCCAGCCCCAATGCTGCTGCATCCACACACACCCAACAGGATTCTCCCATGGAACCATCTTGGTGCAGGCAGGGAAAACCACCCCAGTTCACGTGGCTGAGATCTGCCCCCTCCTCATGCTGGGGAAGTCCCCAGCTCAGACTCCACGCCCACCCTGGCAGCCCGAGAGCCTCTTTTGTAAAGCAGCACCAGAGATGTAATTAGTTTGAGGTGACCTCTGGGGACAAAAAAAAAAAAAAAAAAAAAAAAAAAAAAAAAAAAAAAAAAAAAAAAAAAAAAAAGTAAGTTCAAGTTTAAAAAGAAAATCTCTCTGGTTAATGCTATGCAAATTGCCAGCGAGGCAATCAGGCTGACTTTTAACCACTGTCCCCCGTCGGAAGGGCTCACAAGACAGCCTTATTGTCTGGCTCTCAATTTGCATCTCATTACCCACAGTGCACTGCTGGATGGAGGTAACCTTCTGGGGAAGATGCTGCCATGGAGGGTGCTGGGGGACAAAGTGGTCACTCCTGTTGACAATGCTTTCATGTGGCCTGGCACCCAAAACTTGATGGATGAGAGCCCACTGGGCTGGCAGTACCAACTCCTGTCACTTGGACCCCGCATCTTCTGCCACCTCCTCCCAGGGCCCCATCCTGTGCTGGTTGCCCCATGGCCACTTGCTGACCACAGGTCATTCCCCCTGGGCTCACCAGCTCTGGCAGTCCCCAGAGCCTGCACAGTAGCAGCCTGCTTCTGCTCAGAAATGGTTCAATGGTTCAGTTCTGCTCAAGATGGTTCTAATAGTCTTTGCAGGCTTGTTTGTGTCTCTGCCAACATTCACCACCTTGGGGAGGGGGCACTGAAATCCCATTTTTTATTGGAAGGAAATCTGCCACATCCTTGATCTCAGCCTGCTCCTGCCTCTCCAGCAACCCTGGGTTTGACTCTGGCTATCTCCAGGATGCTCGCCAGGTGAACCCTCCTGGCTGTGGCCATCCCCACCTCCTCCAGCACCTGGGAGCTCAGCTTGGCCAAGAAGACCTGCTTCAGCCAGCCTGTGCTTCCCTGTGCTGGTAGCCCAGGTGTTGCTCACTCCATTTTCCTTCTCCTCATCAACTCCACAGCACAAAACCCCTCCAGAGAAGTGGCAGAGCTTTTCTGCTCCACTTTTTGCAGGTGCCCACGATGGTGCCCAGCTCCCCAGCATCCTGCTGAGGCTGCATGGCTTTGCTCCAGTGCTAAGTGCCAGCAGGGCCCTCTGCCAATGCTCGGGTGCCACCCCTGCCACCCAGGACAGAGGTGCCAAGGTAACAAAAAGGGCTTTCAATAGGCAAGGGAGCACCACTGCGAGGCAGAAAACCCAAGTGTTTAAAACCTTTCTGAATAATGGTGCTGCCTCCCCGCTGCTCAAATCAGCCGCGGCACTTTGTTATTATGATAACGAAATACAGAAGATTTTAACAGCTGGAAACACAGCAACAATATTTAAAGGAGTTTTTAGAATCGTCGGTATTTTATTCAATAATGGTGACGGGTTTATTTAATTTATTTATTTATCTGTTTTAAAGGCACAAGGCTCCCTGCTCTGCTGGCTTTGCACGGCGTGAGCCGGGCTGTGAAGCCGGTTCTCTCCTGGTGATGGCAGGGAATGACACCAGGACACGGGGCTGCTGGAGGAAGCTGGCAGCTGCAGGAAGCATGGAAATCCCAGCTGGTTGCTCTGACACCCTGCTCGGCCCAGCACCTCGATGGCCGGGATCCAGAGGTGCAAAATCCAAAAGGGCAAAACTCAAAGGTGTAAACTCCAAAGATGCAAAGAACCAAAGACTCAAAACCCAAAGGTGCTGCCCAGGAGCAGCAGGAACCAGAGAGAGGTGCCAGCCCTATGACTGCTAAGTCAAGGATGGACTGGGGGTAAGTGCTGCTACCACCAGCTCAGACACTCAGATATCAGAGCCCTTCCACCCTGGGAGTAAAGGAAAAGGCTCGATTCTCTCTGACACTGCATTGGTAACAGCGGGAGAAGTGCTCCCTCTTCAGAGGAAATGCAGTGCTGGGTTTGGAAATGTGCTGGAATCAAAAGAAACTTCCAAAGATAGAGGATCCCCACCATCACGTGCCTACACAGACAAGAAGATAGCACCATAATCCATCTGAGTGTACCAGCAAGTAATTAAGAGAATACTACTAGTGTCAGTGTAAATAAAAAGGGACATTTTATGACACAGTGTTTTGAGTTGAGGGTTTTTTTTTCACATTGTGCTTCACCGGTTTGAGACACAGTTGGCAGTGACTCTCCCAGTCACCACTGACTTGCACCAGTATCCAGCCCTGTGACCAAATATCCCCACCAAATATCACACTGAGCCCATGCAGAAGAGCTTCCTGCCAAGGAGACATCTGGGAACACACCTTGTGCCTGTTGCTCTGGGACTTGCACCCCAAAGCTGACGGCTGCCAGGGATGTCTTGAAAAGCCCAGGCAATAAATCTGCTGTGGCTCCTCCGTGAGCCAAACCAAACCAGACTGCCACTCACACCAGCAGCTGCTCCAGAGGTGACAGGATCCCACGAGGGAGCATCAAGGACATCCTGAGTGTCCTTTTCCAGCTCCCTCCTTGCTCTAGGAGTTACTGACCCTTCAGCACACCCTGTCCCACTTGTGCCCTCATCCACACAGCTACATCATGGTCGTGGCAACTCTTTGTCCCCACATCCTCTGGTGTCCTGGAACCTCTGGGGGACAGCACAAGCAGAGAAGTGCTCCAAGCACACACACAGGTTATTACCAACATGCTGAGAGTCAAACACCAGCTCCTGAGGGGACCTCAGCACCCACAGTATGAGCCAAGACACGGGCTCCAGGTCCTCTAGCAGCCACCCCAACCCCGGACCCATTAGCAGGAGCTTCACAGCAGAGGGGCAGCCCCCTGCCCCACTCAAGACCCATTGTCTAAAATCACCATGGGGTTCATTGCTGCTGCAAAAAAGCACTGCTGCTGAGGTCTATTTGTGCTACTAGTATTTAAATAAAGAAACCAGGGTTTGGAAGCACCAGAAAAACAAAGGCAAGGAGAGGGACCCCTTCTGCAGCCCTGTTTTTGGGGATGGCAGCTGCAGCAGGGATTCCCAGGGAGCAAGGAGGGGCTGCATCCATGGCAGGGATTTATCTGGGGGAGACAGGATGGCTGGGGAACCATGAGAGGATGACAAAGAGATGAAATTGGAAGCATTAGAGGGACAAAAGGAGGCTATGGGGTGGGGAGAAGGAGAAATGGCAGAGGGAAGCAGGGAGGAGGAGCAGGAGGTGCTGGGGAGGACAGCAATATGCCAATGCTTCATTCAGAGGCCCCGGCGCCCTTCACCCTGATGCCTGTTTAATGTCATCCTATTCAGCAAGTGTCCCCATGATCTGGTAATTATCTTTTACTTACAAAAGAGCATCTCTGTGTCACAAATGCTCCCCTCTCTGGCTCTGCCACAGATCAATATCTCCTCAAGGCCTTCACCATTGTTTGGGGAATGGAATTGATTTCTCTGAGGAGCAAGGGGAGGAAAAATATATAAATAAGTGCTGTGGAGATGTGTCCCTGAGGAAGGCTGAGCTGGGTAAGCAGTGAAGCAAAAGGAAAGCATGAGGATCCCAACTGACCAGCACATGTATTACATCCTACAGCTGTCCCTGCTGTACTGGCTGTGGGGGATGCTCCGTGGTTTCTCATTCAGGGCACAAGCACACAAAATGCTGGAGCCAGAAGAAATCTGTAGCTTTCAAAGATTTCACAGCAGGATAAGAAGTGTGGAGGTGCTGATTCAACACGATCCACAAGGACATGAATGTGTCCCACTTTAGGGTTGCAGGATGTGGTAGAGCAGTTGCTGCTGCAACCCTGATGGGCCTTGGAGAGGTGCCTTGGAGACCTTGGTTTAGAGGGCAGCACCTTGGTGTGACCAGCACAGCACTGACACTGAAACTCAGAGTGATGGCAGAGCCAGCAGACCATGCCAGTGTCAGGCTGCCAGCAGCAAAACTGCAGCAAGCACCAGCTAATCCTGGCAGAGCCAACCACACACCCTTCACACTCCTCTCCTCTGGCTAGAAGATGACCTTCAAAATGACGAGGCATGGGATAAGTAAAATTTGATTGCACATTTGAGTAGGGATCTCTAAACCTTTGTGATCCCAGAGCTGAGCCCCCCAGTGCAGTCAGGGGCTTCAGGGAGATGGGGCATGGAGCAGAGGTACAACTGCTCTGCAGAGGGGAAGACTGCAAAATAAAACACCAACAGCTTAAAAAATGATGCAGGTGTGCAGAAGGAGGAGGGGTTTGTTACCACCTCCTGCCCAGCAACAGCAACCCTTTATGGCTTTGACGGCTGTTACCATGTTTTACTTCCATCTGCTCCAGAAAAAACACAACCTCTCCTTCCAGGACCTGCAAACAGGCGCATGCTTTCTAATACTCTTTTCTATCCTTATGCCTGTTTTTCACTTACCATCCCTCTCTAAGCACAGCACCAGGCACAGGGCCCCAGGCCAGCATCAGCCAAGGTACAGACAGAGCTTAGGAGGGTACCAGGGTTACACAGCACAAGGTGTGATGCAATCAGCACCTCCTTTTTTTGCCTCCTCTTCAAACACAAGCTTGCACTCCAGTAAAACCACTGCCACCCACTTCAACCTTTTCCTAAGTTTTTGCTGCTCAAGTGGGAGGAAAGGGAAAAAAACCATAAGTAGAGGGCAGACTAGAGATTTGACTTGAGAAAACCTGTGGCAAAACCTTTTCTCCAAGGACCTCTAAAAGTTGCTGGGGCCTCTTCACCTCCTGAAAGGCAAAAGAAGTGAGGCTCTTCTGTGGAACAGATCTCATTTGAGCCTGGTCAGTCTGGAGAAGGATAAATGAAAGAGGATGGGAAAGGGCAGAGAGTGAAGGAGAAGGATGTCTCACAATGCACAGGCACCAAACCACTGACTGAAAGGAGGAATGGTGGAGCATGAAGTGGGAGTATGTAAGATGGCAATCCCTTACAGAGGGGAAAAACATCAGATGGGACCCAATAGACATGCAAGTAGTTTTGGAAGGAGTCAGCTCATTCCCCTTAAATTCAGGGAATTTAAGAGCACATCGACAGATGAGATTCAGGGCAAGTACATCCAGAGTGATGCTTTTGGGAAGCAACAATTAGGAGCTGTCACACGTGCTCCAAATTAATCCCAACTGTCCAAGGAGGAGATGGAGACATGACCGAGCACAAACATCTCAGTGCAAATGATAGTCCAAAAATGGTAGTTTATGCTCAGAAGCGAGTGGTAAATAAAACTGTCAGATTAGCAAGCAGGTCTATAAATCAGTGGGTCCCTCATCTGTGACACCGTGCACGATTCTGCTGCACTGAGTGTGGGGATGAGACAGATGCAGGGCAGGGAAGAGCAATGTGTGTGGTGGGAGCACGAGAGGAACCCAGGCAAAGACAAGATGAAAACATTCAGGGGACTGGATTTACTTACAGGAAGAAATTAATTTCAAAGGATGCAGAGGTACAAACCGGCACATAAGAGAGAAAGTATTTCTGAGCTTGATTATTTAAGCACTCTGATCCAACAACAAGAAACAGTTCCCTGCAGAACTCAGTGCCTCGAGATGGTGAGGACATGATACATTTTTAAGGATATCAGGTTAATCAGAATATCATTGGTTATGCCAGCCAAGATCAAAGTACAGAGGAATATAAGTGCTATCACTGAAGGGTTTATGCCTCCCAAGCAACTGCTTAGGATTAGAAAGAAATTTCAATAATCTGCCAGCTAAGTATACACAGTGAGAGTAATAATCCTTCTCTCCCAACATCTGCTAGCAGCTACTAATGGAGATAGTAATAAGCCAGGTGGATCATAAACCTGACCTGATCTCATTGCTACCTTACAAAATGGAACATGAGGACACTACTGCTTCTCCTGGGGTAACCTGGACTGCACCAAGGCAGAAGCTGTCAGAGCAGAGCACACTGATACCTTCTCCTGGAGCTCACCACCCATGGGGAGGTAGGCTCCTCAGCAGCAAGTCTATTGATTTCTGTATAATTTGTTGTAATAATTTCTAGTTGCTTCCTAAAATGGAGCATTTCCCCAGCAGATAGTGTATATACAAAGCTGTGGGAGGACGAGTGCTCCCATTCAGGCAGTTTCTCTGTGGTAGGTCTATGGTATCGAGTCGGTGCTTGATGTAGCATCAAACCCAGGCAAGCAGAACTCACTCATACCTTAGATAAACCTCACCTCACCTTTGCTCTTGTTGGTTTTTCCCCTCTGCTCTTTTCAAACATGTGGTGCACTTAATGGAAGATGACCCATTTGCCATTTAAGATTGAACATGGGGATTTGGGAACGTGCTGCCTGCTTCCCCCTTCTTGTTCAAAAGCGTTATCTGGAGGGCTGGGACACAGCCAAGGCAGGACGTGGGATGGAATGCACTCCCTACACCCAAATGACTCCAAACACCATCAGGGAGGGCTGGCTGGAGAGAGAGGGCACAGAAATAACACTGAGAAGAAACGTGTATGAAGGAAGGAAGCAGGGAGAGAGGAGGATCATAGCACCGAGGCATCCAATGTAACTGATTTCCTCCAACAAACTCAGACTGAAAGGTTAGCTCAAGTATTAGAGCTACAAGAAAAATGTCAAGAATTTTACTCCCCTGTCCTCTCCCCAGAAAGTAAAATAAGGTGAAGCAGAAGCAGGGAGGAGCACCCAGCTGGATCCAACATCCAGCCTCTGCTCTGCATGTGCAGAACCAGCACAAAGCGTGTAGGAAAGGAAAAAAATCAGCATCCCTCTCAGTATCTTCTGGTGGCTGCTCATGGCCAAATGCTGAAGGGTTTCACACACCAAGCATTTACTGGGGGCCCCTTGTGTCCCATCCATGGCTTCCCCCATCTTCAGGAGAAGGGTGAACCCTTCCTTTGCAATGCCTGTTTCTCTTAATACAAATAAACCCCTTATCAATTCCCAGCTTATGGGGAGCTGAGCTACTTACCCCTGCCTGGTGCCACCACTGATGCTCACACGCCTCCTGGGCCTGTGTGAGGAATGTGGTGGAGGTGACAAGGGCCAGTGCAGAGTTGGAGATGTGCAGCTGGGGAGAGGGCAGCTGGCTACCAGCAGAGACATCCCAAGCAAAGCAGCTCCTGAGCAGTTCATCTCAAACTAACTACAGGGTTCTGATGGTTAAAGAAACACCCTCTGCACACACCCAACCCAAAGGCACCAGGTGCTTCTCTCCACTTCAGAACAACCATCGGTAAAAGGAGGAATGCTCAGAAGTGCAGAGAAGCTCTACAGCTGAAAACTAAACCTCCTCTGGAAGGTCTGGTCCCCAAGATGTCACCTTGGTGACACCACCATGCCTGAGCTGGCTGGGAAGGTGCTGCCATCAGCACAACACTGTTTCCACCACACACCCAAGGGACTGTCACCACACACATGGTCCAGAGGGCCACACGCCGGATCAGAACTCTGGGGAGAGGAGCCCTGGGAGCTCCTGGCAGCTCAGCCCTGGGGACAGCTTCATCCCACTGACATCTCCCCATGTCCTGGCTGCTGGGCTGTTTGTCATCTCCAAGCGAAATGTTCCAATGGGTATTCCCACCACCGGAGCTGACCTGGAAGGGGATGTGGCACAGAATGTCGGAGGGGCCTGTGCTGCCATCCCTGCCCTGGCTGTCACAGCCCGGCAGCACCAAGGACAACGTCAGAGCCTCGCCAGGCGTTTCAGGGCCGGGAGCAGCAGAGGGAAAGCATTGCTATGGGAACGGGATATCGGAGCTGACAGGAGGTCGCCTTTGCAGCCTCCTAGGAGGATGGGGACACAGCGCTGCTTCCCATTTTTTAGGAAGCCATTGTTGGAGTCGTGCTGGGAAAACGTGGTGTGGAGGGGACCGAGCTCCAGCGCCAGCCAGCAGCGAGTGTCACAAGAACTGGCGGGGCAGGGGACACTCACCAGACACTGGCAAGGCACCCTGCCTGCTCAGACCCATTGTCACCTCCACCTGCTGATGCTGGGTACCTGGCACACGAGCCCAGTGCTGGCACTGCCTCCTGCTTGGAACTCAACATTGCTGCTCCTGCCCTGGGCAGAAAGGGAAGAAAAAACAAAGAAGGAATGAAAGAGCTGAGCACAGCCCAATCTATGGGGCTGGGAAAGATTCTTAGAAGGAGGAATCAGCAGAATTTGATGTAAGATGGTGTCCTGGCTTTGCTGGGATGGGAGCCCTTCATCTTCAGACAGCTCAGGCTGCCTGACAGTGAGGGGAAGAGTGACAGCTGAGGAGGTGACTTCAACCATCTTTGCACCAAAAGGCTTGGTCTGAAACAAAAGCAGGCTTGCAGAGACACCTAAAAACTGGCTGGGAACTGGGAGGGCAGCTGGTTATGTTGGTGTGTTCACACACCAAACTGCCTCATGCATCTCTGAGTCCAACTGTACAACCTGTGCTTGTGCAAATACCTCTGGATCATGGCAGCCCCCAAGGCTCACCTCCCAAAGTCTTAGGCTCAGCTCTTAGGCAGGTAGCCCAGGGCAAGCAATGAAGTCTCTTGAGCTCTGAGGAAGATGGGAACACAAAGAGGGGGCTGGGCCCAACCTCTGCTACTCTGTGGGCTCAAAGAGGTGAGCTCTGCTCGGGCTTTCTGCAAACTTCATCAAGGCAGTTCACCTCTGTCTGTCCCAGCTGGCTTCACACAAGAGAGAACAACTCCCCTCTGGCACAGAGGGCTGTAAGGCACATCAGAGAACAAGCCCAGGTGAGAAGAGCAGCCCCAGTAAGGCTTTTTTTATAATAAAGGTTGACCCTAAACCTTAGGAAAACAACAAACAAGCCACATCTGCAGTGCATCAACCAGAGCATTCCACTTAATGTTTCCCTTCTGTAAAGCTTAGAGAAATGCAATATAATTTCAAAAGTATCACATAAGACTACCTTGTCTTCTTCGTGCCTTACTCTGCCCTCTTTCCTTTTAATGGTGAAATCTGTGCTGTTTTGGAAAACAATAACATCTGATAACACATGCCCCCCAGACAGGTACAAAAGCACTGCAGATAAAACAGAAATATCCTGCAGATAAAACAGAAATATCCCACAGATAAAACAGAAATATCCAGCAATGGGCTCCTGTGACGAAGGACTGATGTCAGAGACCCGAATGATGCTTGGGCTGGCTCCATGGGTAAGACCCTAATCATAGCAGAAGCCTTCTGGCTCGGGCAGAGACAGTACAATTGCTTTTTAATTTGCAAACTGTGCATATTTTCCTGATGATGTTTATTCCAAGCTACAGACCGGTGCTCTGCCACTGACCAGATAATTGCCAAAGAGTTACCTCCTGTCTAGGGTACTTTAACCGTCTTGTTTCTATCCAGCAGCACAATGGTTTGAAGCCCAACTCAGAAGCACTTGAGGGTAATAAACTGGGAGAGGGGAGGGGTTGGGCTACGCTTTGCTGTTATGATTCTGCAAAGGTTTCTGTTTTCTTTCTTGTTATCCTAATAACCCTTTTATAGAGCACGCTGTTGGCAGAGTCCGCTGCTGAGGCAGCCGGTTCCATGTAGGCACAAGACAATTTGCAAAAGCAATAAACTGACATTCAGCTGAAAAAACCTGCTAGAAAGATGAGCCATCAGCAAATCCCCCTACACATCCATGGCCTTAAAGACATGCTGGGTTTATATTGCAGTGGAAAAAAAATAAAATTAAAACAAACCCAAAGCAAAGGGGCAGTGTGGCACAGAGCCCCAGCCCCACACTGAAGGGCAGATGTTGGCTTTGCTCTTGGCTGTCTAGGGACAGGGTGGCTCAGGAGGTGTCCTTAGGTCACTGTCCACAGGCATACAAATCATGGAAGCCCCTTGGGAAACTGCTAAGGAACATGCCTGAAGATGGGTCAGCTGATTTTTTTCTGTGTCACTGGTGAGGTGGTTTTCCAGAATCATCACTGGAGATTTCTCATTTGTTCTGGGGCTGATGCTATACATCAACAACCCTTATCCCCCCTGCTGTATCACAAGCACAACTGTATTTGCCCCCAACCTTTGGGCTCCCACTCATGCTCACAGGCTGCAGATGCAGCAGGGACAGGTCCTGCATTAGCCCCCACCTGTCCTCTTCCTGGAAGCTGCTACCCCATCACAGGGATGACCAAAGGGGAGAGGTAACTTCTCCCACTGCTGGGGCTCCCTGCGCAGCACACTACACACGTGGATGCAGGCCATGTTTACACCACAAGCCACAGTTCACCAGAGCCCTGTGGGATGACACTTTGACTGCCCATCATCACCATGTGGGGCTCTCCTGTGAACTCCTGTAGATCCTGCGTGCCTTTTCCAGGAGCACATCATGTCAGCAGCTCATGGTCACCCTGCAACCAACAATCACAGCTCAGACTTTCTAGTTCAATCCCCATTTGAAGAAGCTCCTGTGCTCACCCATGCACTCTGTTATCCTTCTTCCCTGACTGTGTCCTCCTCCCATCCCAGCTGCTTCACGTTTGTCCAGTCCTCAAGGTCATGGGGCTCTTTGGTGACAGCCTGGCCCTCCTCTGCCTGCATAATGCATGTGGCACCCCAATAGATTTGATTAGCACATCCTCTTTTGTAACCAGGCCATTAATCAAAAATAAGATTAATCTGGAAACTGGAGAACTGAACCAGTAACATCTTTCAACCTTCATAGTTGCATGCATTCTGGTCCTTTCTGTAAGGACCTCATTGGTTTCAGAGCAGGCAAGAACAAAATTTAGCTTTGAAGGGTCTTTAGCTAGTCAAGGACACAGGCTCTGAAGAGTAAGTCATCAGCTGAGGTGTAAAGAGCAAAATTTATTGCATTCAGAGCCAGGCTGGCTGGAGAAATCAAGCCTGAGAAAATAGAGACATATTACGGGGGCAAAGCCTACTGCTGAGTCCTAAGCCTGTACTTTTGCAGATGGCTAATCCTGCTAACATTAAAACAGGGGCTGAGGTCTTCTTAATGGCAGAGCTATTTATGGAGAGCTCGTCTAACTTTTCATCATCTCCCTAAGATCCTGGTGGAGGAAAGAGCCTCATAACTCAGAGGCCTGCTGGACATGAAAGGCAAACAGATGTCAATGTGAGCGGGGAGAAGACACAGGGAGGATCTGGTGGCACATCTGATAGCTCAGCTGATGGCCCTGCTTGCTCAGAGTAAGCAAGCTGGGCATGCAGTGCACAGCAACAACTGCTCTTACTCTGGTGCTGACACTTAGAGGCTGTGCAGCTCAAACAGCTTGTCCTACTGTCACCTTCCCTCTTCATCCCTCTGCCAAGCCTCATCCCACCTAACATCAGGGATACCTCCTTCCAGACCCACTGTGCGTCTCCCCAGGAATTGTTTCCATCCAGCCAAGCCAGGCAAGGAGCTCAGGGCCACCCTTCAGCTGGGACCTCTTTCTGCCGTTGCAGTGTGGCACCCACCTCTGCCACTGGGACAGGCATCAGTGGCCCCATTGCATCCATGCCCGGTGGCCATGAGCAACTGGTTGTTAACCAGGGAAAGAGCAGGAGCTGGAGAGCAGGTGGAGAGAGAGGGAGCAGCAGCTTGCTGCTTGCTGGAGTCCTGGCAGCCCCGCTCAGTGCTTTATCAACATTCCCTCTGCTTAATCTTCTCAGAAGAGCATCTTGTTTAAATGGGATTCTTGTTAAGATCATTAACTCCTCCAGTGAGAGCTGTCCTGACCTCCTGTTACCCTGCGCTCTGCAGTCCTCTTCTGCCAGGTCCATGCTCCCCTTACCCACACCATCCCTTCCATCTCATGTGCTCCATCACCTCTGACTCATGGTTGCCCAAGTCCTGTATTCCCTGGCTCCATCCCCTCCCTCCACAGGGATCTGCAGCCCATTGAAATCCCTTTTTGCACTCTCCACCAATTGTACTCACTTTCCTCCTGCCTGCTGCCTTCCCACCTCAGTGAAAGTTCTTTGCCATCACCCCCTGAAAAAGCCCTCTGCTACCAAAGAAAGTCCATAACACCCCAGCCCAGGTAAGCAAGGGGGTTTGCTGCTCCACCTCTTGTCCACCTACCAGTAAACTCTTAAATTCCATCACCAGCCACAAGGAAAGAGAAACCGAATCCCTTCTTACACTAACACACTCCCTCTTTCCACCCACTTTTTAGAATAAGGTCATCTTTCTGGAGCAAAAACTTCAGGGGATGAGGAGGGTTGAGATTTTTTTTTTTACATGTTTCACATCCCTTTCATTTAAAAAATGCTTTATGCAGCTGTCAGAAACCAAATGAGAATTTTGTATTTTTTTAAGTCGTCTTTGAAATAAGGATGCTATGTGGGATCAATTTTTTATGGCAGTAAAGGGGGAAAATAGCAGCAATTTTCTCTTTTGAACATGGCCTATTTAATGGCATGGATGTCACGGTGCAGCTTTACCCAGAGAGAGGGAGAAAAAGCCACAAAATGGTACTGTGGTCAATCAAAGACTTCTACACTACAATCTGCTTCTCCATCTCTCTACAGCCAGCTGAGATTTCCATCACTTCTCCTCTTAGCCTTTCTTCCTGGCTCTCACCTCTCCGCAGCCCTGGCAGAAGTTAAAATACAGCACTAAGTGCCCAGATCCAACACCCCTCCAGGGAAACCTCCAGCACAGCCACTCCTCAGGAATCACAGACTGATGCAGCCCGTGGGAAATGTGCTGGCTGCATGCAGGGAGCCTCAGCTTCCCTGAGGCTTGGCAGTGCTGGGGTTTGGTTTCAGAGACAGAGCAGGTTTAATTCTCATCATTAACAACATGGGAAGGGACTTTACCCTGGCCTGGAATAACCTTTGCTTGTAATTAGACACAAGCAGGGAGGATGCACAGACCTTTGGCTTTGAACACATGACTTTTGAAGGTCAAAAAACACCATGTCCCATGTTCTGCTCTGAGTCTGGGTCAGGAGCAAGGGCGCTGGGACAGCAGCTGTGGAGCAGCCAGGTCCTCCCGGGGACCCCAGCCCTTGTTCATTCCAGGCACAGCCATGGTGGTAACTTCCACCAGAAAGCCAATCTCTGAGTGATGACACTGCCATGCACAGCAAGGGCACCCCGGGCTTTTTGTATCACTCACCATCAGCTGGTTTGACCCACAGGCACGTGGAGCACAGAGGGGTAAAGATATTTGCTTGAGCTCTAACAGTGAGTCAAAAGCAAAATTAAGAGACTGTAGCCAGACCCCACTAGCTACATGAATCCCACAGCTAGAACAGGCACTGCATTGTGTTAAGGGTTATATATATATATATAACACTAGAGAGAGAAGCAAGAGTACACGAGGAAAAGGTCCCTGTGGGAAGGCAAAGTGTGGTCTGAAGGACAGGTGCAGCCCAGCTCCTTGAGAGCACTTCCACCAAAGCTCCAAGATGGAGATGGGGAAGTTGAGAAGCAGGGTGGGAAGCAGAGCCCTCCTGACCACGCTGATGGACAAACACCTCCCGGGGCTGGGCTGGGCACTTGGCACTGCCCGCTCACCCCAGCTCTCTGCAGGGACCTGGATGGATGGATGGCAGCGGCACAGGTCGAGCACGGCCGCAGAGCCACCCGGGGCGGCTGCGGCTCCGGCTCCTTGCGCTGCCCTTGCTGCGCTCCGCTCTGCAAAAGGCTTCTCCGTCTCCAAGGGCACGGGAAGGACGCAGGAGCTGCCGGGCTCTCGCTGCGCCGCAGAGAGGACGTGAGGGGTGTCAGGGCAGGCGCTGGGAAAGGGGCTGCTCCCGGGGGAGGCTCCAGAAGAGGGCGGGCAAGTGAAGCTCCAAAACCACACCTGCCTCCCAGATGTGATCCCTGCTGCTGCCCGCACCCACCTGCGGGACCGACCCCTGGGTCCCGGCTCCCATCTCTGGAGTAGCCGTGTAGTTCTGGGCCTCGGTTTCCCCAACCCAGGGCACACAGGGCACTGCAGTCAGGAGGGGTGAGGGTCCCACCAGCGCTGGGTTCCCTCCAACGGAGGAGCAAAGGACACCTCAGCGCAGGGAGGAGCAGAGCCCGGTGACGCCCCTGCCAAGGGAAGGAGCTCCAGCAAGCTGCTGCCCCAGAGCTGCTCACACAACTTCCCATCAAAAATCCTCACCTAAACCAGCCCCGAGCCGCTCCAGCGAACACCCCAACACTATCAGAGGCGGGTGGGTGCTGGGGGACCCTCGCCCCGGGGCCACCGTGGGCATGTCTGCCAGGTGCTGTTTGCGCCTGCTCGCCTCTCTCTGCGGCTCGGCTTTGCTCCGCTTCGGGAGGATGGGCTTGGAAAATAACTGATGTTAACCAGCTCCTGGCTCCTGTTAACAGCCTTTGTGCATCTTAAACCTTCCTTCCGGCATCAGCCGGAGCATGCGAGGAGGACTGAAGGGGAGCAGCACACTTCCACACCCACGGCCTGAAGCACTGCAGCTACACCAGCATCTCCAGCTGGGTGACCTGAGACAAGTGGGGCACACCGGGCAGGGGGAGAGGCGAGAACAGCACAGGGGGCAGCGGTGCTGAAGAAAAACCAGCCCTGGGGCTGGGCAGCCAGGCTGCAGGAGGGGGGTGCCTCTGCTCCAGATGGTCCTGCAGCCCCAGGGCACTGCAAGGCAGAGAGGGCTGCAGCGCCCAGAGAGCCCCGAGATATCCCCGGAGGTACAGAAAAGGTGGCTGAGGACCACACCAGCCCTGTCTGCAGCCAGTGCCACCCAGCAATGGTGGAGAGCAGGGCAGGGACAGGTGCTGGCACGGGGGACAGCCCCCAAACACTCCCTCCCTAGTGACAGCAGCCAATGACCATGTCCCTGTGCAGGACATGGTGCTGAGGCCGGGCTGGCAGCCAGGGTCAAAAGCCATTTAGTGGGAAGGCGACAGTGTCCATCACTCCGGGTTCTGGTGACACCTGCTACCTGCTGACAGCCACATCCTGCTTCTCCCACAGCACCGAGCCTCCAAAGCAATTAGCAATTCCAAACCACAAAACATTGTCCCAGTGGGATAATAAACTCCAACATCTGTCAGAAGAGCTAGCGCCTACCAAATTGCCAAGAGAAACGTTTTTCTTCTCATTCAATTCACAGCTAAATTGAAAACAACCCCAGAAAGTATCCAGTGGCACCAGCTCACCATCCATCTCTGTGAGCGTGCAAGCTGTTCGGCAGTGCAGGAAAAGCATCCTGGCCATGCAGTGATCACTCACTCAAATTAACAAATCATTTTATTTAGATATGAAAAGAAGCTGTAATTGACTGATGGTATGCTCCCATATGGCACCATACATTGGAGAAGCAGTAAAATACTCAGTGCAATCACTCCCTTGGAGCATGCACTTGTTGCTGCTCAGGGAGAGGAGTGAGCCCGGGGGGAGCAGCTGTAGGGGTCTGGGCTGCCAATGAGGGGGCCATGGATGCCCAGCCCCCTGTGCACCAAAACTGCTGCCAAAGCAAAGAGGAAGGTGATGATTTCCTGCCCTTCCAGACCCAGCAGCAAGGACCAACCAGGATGAGCTGCAGCACTGTAGTGGAAACCTTCAGTACAGCACAGGACCAGAGGAGGAGAAAAAGGCACCCCTATTTTGTGGGTGGGGAAGGAGAAATCTGTGCATCAGTATCAAGTGGGTCTACAGTATCCCTGCAGGTTCCACTTGGGCAGGGGCTGGCATGGGAGCCACTGGATGGTCCCTGTTGGGTTCTCTCAGACTGCCTGCAGCTTGCCTGAGCATTGGCAGTCTCAGCAGGTCCATGCAGGGATGTGCTGGATAGGAAGGAATTGCAGCTCCTTGATCCTTACTAAGAGGTACTTCAGCACACCAGGCAGACATCATGGTGGGGGCAATGAGCTCTTATCTGCTCTAAACCCAAACCTTTCTTCTGACACTGACCTGGGAGCTGTCTGTTTGAACAGGTGATGGAGGGGAACAACCCAACGACATGTACAGAGTGGGACAAGGCTCCTACTTCATCTGAATTAATTCAGAGCATCAATACCAGATCCCACTTTGGTCGGGGGGTCAGAATAACATGGTCTTGGGGATGCTTACTGGAAACAAAACTCAGTGTGGTCCCAGTACTCCGTTTTGTTTCCCACTTCACTACCTATGTATCAAAGAGTGAAATGGGGAAGCAAGGTGCTCTGAACAGCCCCCTAGTCCTTGGGAAGATTCCCTTGGAAAGCCCAGCATCAGGATGGGCTGCAGACTGGTTGCTGTGGGCCCACTGGGGATGCATGACCCAGAGCAGTGCGTGCTGGGGGATCTGTGCATGGAACAGGACAGATGTCCCCAGTGCTGCCAATGCACCCAGACTGGCCTTTTGGCAAGAGCAAAACCAAACCTTGGTGCTTCATCACCAACATTTGCTTTGTAAAGGCTGCTGCTTCTGAATGCTCTGACCTGCTCCCTCTGTCACATCGGGTAAGATTTGGAACAGCTTCTTCTTTTCAACATTGCTGCCCAGGATCCACTTCCCACATCAACCCTCATGACATGTCAGGGTATTAAGTACCCAAAATCCCCACTGCCACCACAGCCCCCGAGGCTCTCTGCTCCCCTGGGTATGGGCTGTATTTGCAGAGCAGGAAACAAAGAGCTGCCAAAATACAAAAAGCAAGTGGTGATGCCAGCAATGATCCTTGCAGAACTCTGCAGGACAAGGGGGCATCTCACCTTCCTACTCTGCAACATGCCAAAAGCCACAAATGTCATTATAGCTCAAACATAACACAACACTCGCACACAGAATCCTCTAAACTGATCCAAGAGACAGTTTGCTGACAATATGTCTGAATTAGAAACAAATAGCAAAGGGAAGCTGATTGAGAGCCATCCACCTTTATTCATGTTGTCAGCAATAGTTCTGCCAACCACGCACAATGCCGGGCAGGATTTCTCTCCTTCCCCAGGATGTCAAAATCGTTCTGACTGCATGGTCAGAAGCATTTCATCAACAGGAGGAGATGCCTAAGGTGCTTGCCAGCCTGGCCATCCCTGGGTGGCAGGATGGAGCAGAGCCCAGCCTGAACCTGCAGTGATGCTGCACTGGGTGGGGGAGATGGGGCAGAGTGGGTGGGAGGCACCCACTGCATCTCTGTCATCTGCAGGGGTGGCTGCTTTCCAGATAGAGGAAGGATGCAAGAGGGGAACTCTCTGGAGCAGAGGGAGAGAAAAAAAATAAATCATAAGCCAGCAATACCAGGAAAGTCTGAAATACTCCACACTGTCTTGCTGCCCTCCAATCCAAGCCCCAACTGGGACACACTGGGAACAGCAGAGGAGATGGGACTTTGCCTGACAGTGATGGGGGTGTGGTGAAAGGCTGGATGGGGTGAGCACTGAGATTGGTTCAATTTCCTCCTTTGAAACCCAGACAAGTTCAAGGGATGGGTGGTGGGTAAAGAAAATGGGACAGGAACACACAGCTGGGGTGCCCTCACCATGCCCCATGCATTTGGCTCTTGCCACAGCCCCTTCCCCAAACCCTTCTCCAACACCCCCCTAGCACCATAGTGCCTGCTGTCAGTGGGCAGGGATGTGACATGCTCCTGAGGTGGCTGGCAGATATTGGTTTTGGCTCAGCAGGTAGGACAGAGCTCCCAGTCCAAGCCTCGCTCAGACTGGTGCCGCTCTCAAGAGCATCCCTGAGCTGTGGGATCCAGCACTGTCAGCACCCACCCTTACTGTCATGTTCAGTAAGTGCTGGGCAAGGCTGCAGATTTGCAAGTTTTGCACAAACCTGCAGGGAGGCTGCTCCCTCTTGCTGTGGCAGAATGTCTCGGGGAGCTGGGTGACATTTTGAGACCTTTGCAGTAAACAAATGAGGCAGCAAGATGATTTCCTGGAAATTAGCCTGGATTTCCTTGCCTCTCCTCCTTTGGCTCTGCCTTTGCTGGAGCAGCTGTTTTGTGAGGTTGGAAGCCTTTCAGCAGCACCAACCTGGAGTCTCACCAAGAGTGAGCTTCCAGAAAGAAGGAGGTTGCTGCCAGCAGGTCATCCCCCCAGCAGCAGGAGCAGGTTCAGCACAGCCACACCTCCACATACTGACCCAGGACACAGCAGGCCAGAAAGGCCAAATGAAAAAAAAACCAGAAGCAGACCATCCTGCAGGAGACCAGCATGATCTCAGAAAAAGACATCATCATCAGGCCTATCAGCATGGTGCTCTCCAGTCCAAAGAGAAGGCAGGGGCCAGTCCAAAGAGAAGGCAGGGGCTAGAGGCAGGAATTACTAGGTGAAATTCCCTGGCCCCTGTTAGGCAGGAGGTCAGAGCTTATGGCTGTAACTGCCTCTCCTGGCCTTCGTGTCCATGGACTTCAGAGAACTGGGAAAGAGGGAGAAGTTGTTCCCTGAGCACTGCTCCTCAAGGTTAAAGAGGGGTGGAGGGATGCTGAGCAGAGGATGGAGACAGCTTGAGCACACCAAGGGAGCTGTCAGACAGCTCTTGTGCTGGGTTTATGGGCCACCAGGGCACAGCAATACGGAGAAGAAAAAAAATCAAGAATACACACAGCCTTGTCCAGCCCCAGGGCTTCTAAGGGTTCAGAGTGAAGCTGTGAACACAGCCCCAAGGGTAACCCAAAGCCCCAGTCCCGGGTGTGCCCTGGGATGCTCTGCACTCCTGATGCTCTCTAACGCTCACTTGCTTACAAACCCTGGAGATTAATGACCAGAAGAAGGAGTCTATCTGGGAGATAAAAGCATTGTGTTAAAAGCATGACAGCAATTACGCTGGTATTAGTCACAAAACACTGCACACTTGGAGAGATTTGAAGTCGCACTCCTTGTTTATTTGCTTTGCTTTCCCCCTCCCTGCAGAGCTTTGGTATTCCTGTGCTCCCTGGAATGGCAGCAGCAGGGACAGCCTGGCCAAGCACTGTGAGGGATGCCAGGGTCAAGGAACACCAGTGGCCACTAACAGAAGATGCTACCAGGGTATTTTCTCACTCTCCACCTCTCTCACTGATTATTCAGCTCCTTCACATGAAGGCAACAGCCCAACACACCTTCACAGCACAGGAAAACAGGAACATGAAGAACCTTTTTGCCCTGAGATGCAGCCTGTGCCTTCCAGCCTAACCCTGAGTGCTGCACTGGGGAGATCCCAAGCTCCAATTCCCACCTACAGCTCTTCAAGTGATGCCTCCTGCCCAGAGGTATCTCCCTCCCCCTCCATCCTATGACTGTAAACCTCACACCCACACCTACACACCCACCTTCAGGGTCAGCAGCCATCCTTATCCCAGTGGGACTCACAGCCATGCCAGTATGATGCCAAGCTGCTGTCCCAGTTCTGCACTGGTCATGCTCAGCTCTCCAGTGCCTGGCTCCTCTGCGCTGCTGGCTACCAATCCACTACTCCACTTGTGCAACACATGCAAACTGAAGCCACTCCAAGAAAAGATGAACACACTGCAATCAGTCCAGTTCTATTTCCACAGCCACTGGGGATGCCCTGGGAAGGTCATAAGGTCACACAAGCATCCATTGATGCATCCTGTGGTGCAGAGATTTAGCTCATCACCGGCAGTGCCAGCAACACTTGTGATGGAATATTCCTCTTACAAATTTGTCTAATTACTTTTGGAAGCTTTCTGGACTCATCTGGCAGCCAGTTCCACTACTCTCCTTCCTCCTGCCATAGAGGAGCTATTGTGTGTTTGCTCTGCTCCTGCCATCTATTAATTTAATTTGATGTCCCAGCATCTGATTAGCAGAAACAAAGAGAAGCCATTTCCTACTGACCTCGCAGAGCTCATCCCTACTTGCACAGCTACCCTGCCCATCCCACTGCAGATTTTGAGCATCACCTACATTGCCACATCTTGTATGGATGTCCCCTCTCCTTTGTCACCCTGTTCTGTTCCTGCTCTGCCTCCCCTCTCTGCCTTGAAGCAAGGAATCAGAGCTGCACGTGGTATTTATCTCCCATGCAGACACATGGTGGATTTCTGCAACAATCTGTAACCATTCTGGGTTTCGTTTTCTCTTTGTTTCCTAAAAATTCATTATATTCAATCTGCTTTTGTGACTGCTATAGAGTTGGCGTTTTCATGGAAGTCTTTATCCTAACTCCAAGACATGGCTTCTCATTGGCAACAGCCAGGTCAGAGCCTGGCACCACTTATGCATGTGAGGATTATTCCTCCTGTGGGTCACTTGGCCTTCAATGACACTGGATTTCAGTGCTGTTTTTTGGGGAAGCTGCTCATTGCTACCTGACATCCCTTGCAACTCTTTGCACTTGACTCATTCTCCCCTCCCAGGACAAACCCAAAGCACCAGGCACCTTTGGGGTGTTGTTCTCAGCCTTCTTCCCACGCTGTGTATAAAGACACTGACCAGCACTGACCCTACAGGGAATTCTACAGAACAAAGAAAACTTCCTCCACACCTTTTAATCTCTCATTTACCCAATTATCCATCCTCCCTCTTATTCCAAAGCAGTTTAATTCTTCAAAAGCCTGTGTTGAGGGACTGTACCACGGTGCTCTCAACAACCAAAGCAGAAACATGTCATCCTGAGTACCCATCTCCCCTATTTGTGTAAACCCCTCCTCACCATACCTCACCTGCACAGGTGTTCAGATATATCTGTTTGTACCTACCCCAGGCAGCAGGTGGGGACATTTTTTCCCTGGTACCCCCAACCCTCAGCACAGACACATTACCATCGACGCATAAAATTTGCAACAGAAAAGGAGGGAGAGCGACCTAGAGTCTCCAACAATGAGGTTTTGGGGTGCTGCCACTGTGCTGCAAGCCTGAGACCCCCTTGCTGTGCAAACAGCCACAGCTGAGAGCAAGAGGGGTGAGACAGCAACAAAGCACAGGCACCCCAAGTCCCACCCAGCTCCGCAGCGGGGAGGGATCGCTGGCGCCTGCGTGAGAACTTGCTCTCCACGTGGCTGTTTGTGATCTCCAAGGTGACGGTGACTTTCAGTGGAAGAAGCCATCAGATCCCAGTGCAGCCCCAGATGTCAGGGCAGAAAGCAGGTACTCTGTGGTAGCCAAGCCCTCACGCCTGTGAACACACTGCCAGGCTCATTTCGCTGCTCGCTCTCCTGTGCCAGCTGATTACTGGATTGTCAGGGACACTGATGCATGCCTCGGCCTCAGCGATTCAATTGTCCTCTCTGCTCCATCTGCCTTATCAATACATATGCAGCTCTATTTTCCCTGAAATCTCACAGAGGTGCAAAGAGCTGCCTATGGGAGATGGATTTCGCTCCTGGTGTGCCGTGCAGGCAAAAAGCCACTGGAGGTGGGAGCCATCAAGGAGCTTGACTTGTATTTTTAGGGGCTATTTCAGGGCAAGCAACAAGATGCAGAAAAGCATTTCAAGGAGAACAGAGGGAACAGGAGCAAAGATGAAGGCAAACGGCAACAGGCCTTGGTGAGGGGGTATTTTGAAGCAGAGAAGTTGATTTATAAAGATAGAAGAGAAAAAAAATATCTTTGCAGCAGCCCAACAGGAGAGCGACTCTGAGAGTGGTGGCTTGGGGACCCGGGAGAGGCACAGGGAGGGGGGGAATGTCAAACATAGGCAGGTGAACAGGGGCATGGAGAAACAGGCAGTGTCTGAAAATAAACTGCAGTAAAGAAAAGGTGGGGGTGAAAACCATCTGTGACCAGGAGTCGGGACCATGTTGTAGAGAGGGAAGGAGGAGGCAGAAACAGCAGAAATATTGAGAGAAGAGAGAAAAACAACAACAAACCCACTACACAGGCATCAGAAGGCACAGCAAGGAGAGGCAGCATGAAGAAAAGAGGCTTTGGAGGCAGGGGGGTGACCAGTCGTGGATGGAGAGACTTACCCCTGCACACCCAGAGCAGTACCCAGCCTGGTGTGAAAGCCTTGAGCTGGCACTCAAGGTATTATCACATCACTGGAGAGATCATCACTACATCAACATTGCCCTTAGCCAAGAGAGAGCAGCATGAGGCTGGGGTCAGCACATGAACTTCACTCAAGTTCAGAGCTCGGTGAGATAAATCAACACATCTGATGTGTCTTCAGGGCGACACTTGGGCTACAGGAAAATTTCACAACCATCCCTAAAGAGCTTGGTATTTTTAAAGTGCTCAGTCACTGATTTCAGCGTCATGGTTTGCAGCGTGCCAAGCATGTCCCATAGGAACATAAAAACAGAGCTTCTGGGTTTGCATTATTCTTTCCAGAACTCAAAGGCCTGTAAAGTCTTTACATGAAATACATATGAAACAGGAGCAAGAAGTCACCTCAGAAACATTTTTAATTTATGAACTGTCAGACAAAAATGTCTCAGAATTAAAAGATAAGGGGGTTTAGAAGATAAAGGGCTCTGCATCTGACACCCTCCACAGCCTGAAAGTATCTGTGTGATTCCTTTCTGAAATACACATTTTCCCACTGTGCCAGAATGGAGGAGTGATGAGTTGGGAGGCACAGACAGATGTGCTCCGAGCCACAAGACAGATGTGCTCCCAGACAGAAGTATGGCAGGAGTTTACAACCAAGGCACTTATTTAAAAGGCAGCAATGCATTATCCCTTGAGGGGAAAAAAGAATTTATACAGTTTAAGAAAAGAAAACAGGATGATTAATTAAACTTGCTATTTCTAGAAAGGACCTGCCAGAGCAGATGTGCTCTGGTCCTTCCCTGGGGATGCTTTACAAAAACGGAGCCCTGTGGCATTGCTGTCTTCTTCACTTTAAGTTGTTGATTAGCTGATGGCTCTGCGTGGAAGGGCCCTGTGCCACCCTGCTGAGACAACCAGCCAGAGGGGCTCTGGGTCCCATGCTGCTGCTGCCCATCTCCAGCACTGGGTCAACACCCCCTTCACTTCAACTGGGAGCAGCAGAGGAGCTTCTGGGTGCCAGCACAAGAGGCTCCTGGAGTGCAGGTGTTTAAGAGTTGTTTCAGGGAGGAAAAATTCCCCTCTGTGACTGAGTGGGTGAAGGCAGCATTGGCTGGCACCAAACCCTGAGCTGGGGAGGAAGGTCAGCATGGGACAACTCTGCTCTCCTTCCTCCCTGTGGAGCTGTATGAGGAAGCAGCATCAGATCCTACGCAGGCAGCAACCACAGTGGGGACAGACCCACCAAGTTGAAAATCTATTAAAAGCCCCAAAACAAGTTAAAAAGTCCAGCAGACATGTTTCCAGCTTGAGGCCACCCTTTTTTGCCTCCCACGGTGATGGGAATGTGGTTCTTAGGAGGTGGCACGCGCGGCAGCTGTTACAAACCCATACTGTACAAATTGTCACTTAAGTGGGATTACTGCTGCCTCCTCCAGCAGCTTCTTTGCTCCCGTCGCTCCCTCACCCTCCCTTCTGCTCCAAAAGTGTGGGGGGGAGAATGACAGATGCAATATTTTACAAAATGAGATAATTATATAGCAGCCACATGGAGAGATTAGATTAGCAAGAGATTTCAATGCAAGGATATTTAATAAGAACGAGACACAGGTACACGGAAACGCAGACAGCAAAAGGTCATCATCATCATCACCACATTGAGATTATGAAACAAAACACTTATGACCTACACAGGCTTTGATGCTAGCTGCAGTAATTCCATTGTTATTGCAACACAAACAGGATTATTCTGAATAGGAGATGTCTAGCTGCAAGCAGCAAAGAAGAATTAAAAAATAACACTACTCACTGTCAACAGCAAACTCATTCAGATGCAGGGCAGAAACTCTACCCTATTTCCAGCCTGCCCTGCCACCCTGTAAGATCTGCGTGCTGTGGTTCCCATGCCAAATACCACGGGAGCAGCCAAAGAGCTTGGGACCAAAGCCTTGTTTGCTGCTAGTGAAGCAGCATGACCCTTTGCTGCAGCAGATGGAGAAGGCTGGTGCTCATGGGCAGCACCCCAAACCTCAGCCAGCACACCCCACTTTCTGCCTGGGGCCAGGGCATCCCCACAGGACACGTGCCCCACCACCAACACAGCGAGTCCTCGCCTAGGCAAGGCCTTCATCTGTCAATGTCTCAGCCTTTGTTAGACTAATGTTAATCTGTCTTTATGGATTACCATCTTCTGTGTGTTGAAAAATTCCCTCCATGTTATCTTAAGCGTGAGGGGGGAGCAGGGAGGGGGCCAGAGGAGTCACTTCTGGCAGTGTGGCGAAGCTGACATGACAGCCAAACTGCTCAGAGGGATCTGATACAGACACAGAGATATATCACACAGATGAAGTGATAATTTCACAGCGATTAAGACACACTCTGCAGGAGCCTTCATTAAAGTCTGCTGAGGAGAAGAAGCAAGACCTCTTTATTTTTCTTTTATTTTTTTCTTAAGACAGCAGACATCAACTCCCCGGCCATGTTCCCAGATTTGTTTTAAAGAGGGACCTTCCCCAGAGGAGTGCATCTCAGACCATTCGCCAGCCTCTGGCTCTTCTCAAACTGCAAGCCCCTGACCTGCCACAGATGCTGAGCTGTGACCTGGATAAGCCTGAGAGGACGCAGCCATTCCAAGAAGTCAGGTCTGGCTCCTGAAAGTCTCCCCTCAGAGCCACAGGCACTGTGAGGACACAGGAGTCAAGACTGAGATTCTGAACCTTGGTCTGAGATGCTGAACCTCACATCAAGATGCAGATACAAGACTCTGCTGATCCCATTCTCTCTCCTGCGGGTCCCCAAGGCATGAAGCCTAATTATCCACTTGGAGCTGGAAGTTTTACTTTTGCTGCCCACACAGTGCTGTCCTGGATATAAAAGACTAATTCTTGGTAGCTGCTTAAAACCAGGCAGAAATAACCCTCCTGTGTGACGCTGGTGCTCACTAGTGCTGCCTCAGCAAGCTTCACCCCGAGAAAATGTCATTGCTTGACTGACAGCACAGAAACACCCATTGCAACATGTTTGAAACAAAACCACTTGCACTTAACTTGTACAGCACAAGCCAGAACAACAAGGTCTCCCTCCCTCCCCTGGTCAAGCACAGAGAGCAGGAAAAAGAGCTCCATGCCATGCCCCAGGGAGGTTGGAGCTGGGCAAATGAGGCAGGTCCTAGAGTTGGGAGGATAAATCCTCCTTTGGAGGGACAGGTATGAGTGACAGTGGCCCTGCTGCCTTGGAGGGGATGGCAAGGTCAGACATGACCCTAGGAATCAGGTGGCTCAATGTGCTCCCAGAGGAAGGATGGTGGTGCAAACACCTCCACTCCATCCCAGCTGAGCATGATGGGCTTGGGCTTTCCCATCTCCCCATCCAGGGGCTGAGTGGTCCAGTGTTAAGTGAATCTCACCAGCCCACAAGATCAAAGTCAATTGCCCTGTTCCAGGGCAGAGATAGACACATTTCACATACAGACACAACCTCCTCTGTGTTTGCTCATCCTTCAGTATGGCTTGCAGCAGGAAAGCCACCGTGGCAGGTTGGGAGCTCCGAGCAGGCAGGATGAACACACCAGCCTACAATTGCATCCCAAGAAATCAGAGACCCAAAATAGAGAGACATGGTTAAATGCAGGCACGTTCACCTTGTACAAGACAAATTGCTTTCAATAATCTGGATTTATTTCTCTCGGGCTTTTTAAAGACTTCTCAAACACATTAGGACAGCCAGGAGCACAGATGAACTATTTAGCTTCCTTGATAGGAAAATATTCTCTTCACACAGTTGGTATGACTTATGAGAAACCCAGTGGGGAAATCTGTGCCATTTTCACATGGAGATGTGTGTAAATGATTAAAGTTAACTATGATTTATTGTCCCATTCCAGGCCCCAAACCTAGATAATACCACTGTGTCCAAAGCTAATCTATGGAGCGAAACAGCCTCCAGCTGCACCTTCATCAGCTCTGCCCATCACTGAGTACCAGATCCTGGCAGGATGGTCTCCTAATTAAAACAATGGGGCTTTGGAATCCAGGAGAGAATTCATTGCTCTGCTCTTGTCCCCCTGGCTGACCCCAGTGACTCATCTAATCCTCCAGGACACTGTTCCCAAGTTGTGATACAGGAAAGTGCTCCTGTGCCTTCTCTACTGCAGAATCTGTGCCTGCATAATTTGTCTCAGATGAGGCTTTGTGTTTGATAGCTCATCACAACTTTATAGGTATACGTTAAAATTGTGTAATTTTTTTTTCTTTCTAAGCTCTGTAAGAAGACTGGAATCTGGGACTTGGATGAGTTCATCTGAACACCTCAGTAAGCCACTAAAAATAAATATAAATAAACCCAAGGCACAGCGATGGTTTAACAATAGTTTTTGCAAAGATTGGATCAGCATATGATTTGGATCCCCCTTTTTTAGCCACAGACATCCTCCCCCAACAGCAGAGCTGGACAGACAGACACATGAGGGTTTGGGCTTAGCAGTGCTGGGTCCTGGTCCCCCTGCTCTGAGTGCTCAAGCTCCAGTCACACAGATTTGTCATACTCTGCCAGTGCTAAAACAAACGAGGAGGACCTCAAGCTGCAGGATGATGTATGTGCAGCTGTCACAGCAAGATTTCAGTGGGTCACCATTCTGTTTAAATGCAACACAATTATTTAATTATTACCTGGGTCTCAATTTCAGTTGGCTGCCTAAGGGCAGGTATTTATCTGCATGCAGTGATGCAGGAGAGCATTTCTGTGGGCATGTGCAAGAGCTAATGTATACTCTTTCCCCATACCAGACGTGTTGACTTCCCTTTGGCTGGAGGAGCTGGGAGGTTTCCCAGAGGCCACAGCACCTTCCAACCCACCGAGCACCTTGGACTGGAGTCATGAAGCTTAGGGTAAAGCTTTAACTCAAGTTCCTCTAATAAACAAAGCAACTTCCCCAAATCCAGCAGTAGGAACTAATTACAACCTCTCCTCTACACAGAGCAAACCCCCCTGTAGCTTAATACGTCGAGGATTTTCCCTTGCAACCTCCTGAAGGGGAAAAGGTTGACAAGTGTAGGGTTGTACTAATGATTGTGGCAAAACACTCGCCCATTTGCAGGAGTGCTTTGATACTCTTCACCAGACAAATGCCAGCCAGCAGAATGATAAAAAATGCTAAGGCTGGCAAAAATAAGAAGCTTTGAAGAATGTGTATCAGAACAGCTTCCACTGCCCTGACATAGCCTTGGGCTCTGCAAATCCATTTCTCCCTATAACTGTGTTGAAGTACTAGTTTATCTCCCTTGTTAAGTAACCTGTATCAAAACGATCAGAGGAATATATTTTTTTGAAGTTTCTGGTGACCCAGTTCAAAGGAACAATGTGAAATTTATTCGTCCAAGCTGGGCACATGATATGAGGAGGCGACGCTTCATCTGCATAGGGACCTATAAATATCCTCATGCAAACCACAGCCAGGCTCCTGCTAATGCCAACACGACCTGAAAATAATGCTAAATACCGAAGGGAACGGGAAATTCAATTACTCTCGTTTGATGCAGAGCAGGAGAGTGCCCTTTAGCAGTCGAGCTGTTCATGAACTGCAAGCAGCAGAAAGGTGATGGGGATGGTGAAGAGACCACACCTTGCTGAGCTGGAACTGGGCACCCCAGGGGTCATCGTGCCACAGGGACCCTCCAGCTGGGTTTAACACTGCATAGGTGTCAAATCATCACCTCCAGGTTTGGAAGACAGAGAGCCTATGAGTGACTGGCATGTCACCATCCCCAGCTCAGCTGGAGGCTCTGCTCCTCTCACCAGGATGTGAGCTGTGCTTGGAGCCCACCAGCCCCTGCAGACCACCCCTGGGAGTGTGGGGTCAGGAGGGTTCATGCTCATCAGTGATTCACCTTCAGGAGCAGCAGGTGTGTGGTCAGCATCCCCCAGCACCCCTCCGAGGGTTCACAGGGTGGAATTACAGCCCTCACCAAGATGTCAGTGATGCCAAACAGCCCTCAGAGCATCTGCACTCTGGAGCTTCATCCTGAGCAGGCTGGAGCTGGGACTGCTGCTTCTATTGCAGAAATCAGGAACTGGCACCTAACTGCTAGCATGGTGATGCTAACCCCTTCCAAAAGTGGTCCTGGCACCAGGAGAAGCAAGCCAGGCTTGCCAGGCCCCACATGCATGTACCTGAGGACACTACCATAGGCAGTGCTCCAGTGCTGGACAGAGAATTTAATCCCAGAGATTTCCGGGACCTCTGCAGCCAGCATTGCTGAGACCTTCCCTGCATCCCCAGGGCTCCTGGTGAAGAACAGCTGTACCACCCCAAACCCCACAGAGTCCCTTGAGGGGACAGTGCAGGTGCCACTGCACAAGGGCTGAAACCTGGTGCTACTCAAAGCAAAGGGGATCTACAGCAGAGGAGGAACAGAGGTTTCCATCTCAGCAGCTGGAGCTCATCATGATCCATGGACTGACGCTCACGCTGGGCTGGCCCATGGATGAAGGATGTGGGACCCCCTCCCCTCTCAGGTCCAAGGCCACCATCAAGGCAGGTCAGTAGCAGGCCTGGCTCAGAGTATCCCAAAAGTGATGTAACTGGGATCAAATCGTTGCCTTGCATCCACAAGCAGGGGAGGAACAGGATCCCTCACAGCCTTTATCACAGACCACATCTGACACCCTCTGCACCGATAGAGCCTCTGCAAGCAGTCCTACTCAATTCAGGGGAATATGTTAAAGGTCCTGTCCCTTCATCCTATCTCCACGACAGCTTTGTTTGCATTTCAAGGCAGACATTATACAGTGGCACAATACAATCAGGAAAAGCAGGAGAGGAACAGCACCAGAGCTGGAACCGCTCGTGATAAGAGATGAGGGCGCAGCGCAGCGAACATCTCTTTCCCATTAAACCTTTCTGAATGACTCTCATTTCCAATCTTGATGCACCCTATGGAAAAATATGATAGGTTGTTCCTCATCTCTCTAATGTACTTTAAATAGATGATGCTCCAGATGGTATTGACACTGCTAAACAAATTGTGAAACCCACATGCCAAAAATACTGTGGGTAAACATACTAAACCACCCTGTGCAACAAAAGAAGCTAAAAGAACTGCAATCATCATCAACTTTAAATGCTACTCACATCATGGAACAGGGACTGGGCTTCAATTTTTGCTACTTATAACAAAAGCAAGATAGTACAATACTAATCAGGGATGGGGCTTGTAACATGCTGCAACCAGAGTCCAGGGGAAGAGCTGCCAGCTGAGGAGCCTTCCACCTGTACATCGATGGGATGAGTGCAGCTCAGGCCAGCACAGACAGCACCAGCGACCTCACTGTGCTTTGTGCCTGCCTGAAAAATTGTTGAGAGTGAGCCAAAAAGAGAAACAAACCCACTCACACCAATGCAACTCATCTTTTCTTGCCCCACTGATGCCCTCAGCACGGCAGCCTGGGGTGGCATGGAGAGACATGGGCTGCATGTGACTCAGTGCATGACAACAATGTTTTATCCAGCACCGTTCCCCTCCCAAAAGCAGATCTTGTGAAGAAATATGGTGAACTTTAGGATGAAAGAGAGAAATTGAGTTTCAAGCCAGAACAGCTGCTTGTAGTTAACTCAAGAAAGAGCCACAGTACGCTCTTTGTGCTGTTAATGCTTGCAATAAAACCCTACTCAGCGTACAAATGGCATTTGGAAAATTATCAGGAAGAACAGCACTTAACAAAATCCCTGGGGAAGTACCTCTGCAAAGTCCTCTCTGGTGGCGTTCCGACAGACGGGCAAAACACCAGCGTTCTCTCTGTGTCTCCAGGCACAGGCAGCATAAAGAAGGCTCTGGGCAAAGAGTGGTTGCCACTGAATGCTTTCTCTAGAAGGAGATCAGAGCTTGTTCTTGCAGGAAGCACAGCCCCGATCTCAAGAGCAGCTGCTATTAAGCATCTGAGCCCTTCTGAAACAAGCAGCACCCACAGCCCCGTGCACACACACACAGGGATGCCCTCGGAGCCAGCGTGGCTCTCCAGCATCATCCTCAGCAGTCTCTCAACACAGAAGGGAAAAAAGGTGAAGAAGAAACGTTGCCACCCTTCACCCTAATTCTTCCCTGTAAAAGCACTCCTAAGACAGTGACAGTGTACGTGCCACAGTCACACACACACAAAAAAAGCACCACATAGAAAGGCATTTGATAACAGAAGCTGAAGTGGGGAACAAGAAATCTTTGTAGAAAAATCAAAGAGAAGCCCTGAGCAGAAAAGAGACTGCTTCCCAAAACCACTCCTGCCAGTTCCGTCACCTCCAGCAGCCCCCTGATTACAAACACAAGTGGTGACAGTGAGGGTAAGAGGCTATGATCACACCATTTCTGCATCACTAATGAAGATTTGTTTTTTCAAGGGACTGCTCCCACTCTTCACACCAGCAGCTTCACTCCCGCAAGGGCACCAGGGTTTAAGCTGTACATAGCAGTGTGGCCCAGCTGGCATTTATTATTATTGTTACTATTAATTTGCTTTGCCATGGCTGCAGAGAGAGGTGTGGGGGAGCTTCTGGGGCAGTCACTGTGGGCTACAGGGGGAAGACCCCAGACTGTTTGTACCCTCCTACCATGCTGCACCCAGGGAACATAAAGGGGCTGCTGGGCTTCCCCAGCAATAGCATGAGTCCCCTGTGGCAGCAGCTCCCTCCCAAAACACTGCTGCTGCTCCTTCCCCTCCTGAAAGGCAGCTGCTGGCTCAGACAGATGTCACTGCATCATTTATGCTTGAGACATCAAGACCAAAGCAATTAATGACAGCTTATGTTCCACTTTTATACACTGTGGGTTCTTCCCTTCGTGAGGATGCAAAGGGCAGAGACCAGCAGGATTCAGGATTTGGGCTTTGCATGGACTGGTGTCCCCACAACCCTGGTGTGGTATTGCAGGGCTGGGACAGTGAGGTGCAGCTTTCCAGGGACCCCCAGAAAGCATGAAGGAGAACTGCACAGGCCATCACAGCACAAGCAGAGCTCTGGTCTCACAAGCTTCTGGCTGTGCCTTTTAGCTCCTGCTGAAAACTCCCTCTCAATCCACAGCCAAGATGTTTCTGTCCCTAAGGTGGGTTACACACAGTTTATGAATCCAGCTGGTCTTATATCCCACACTGAGAGTTACCAGCAATAAACACAGCCCCTGTGATATCCTCCCCTTTGCCTCTCTGCCAAGCAAAGCCTACTTCTCTCTGTGCCCTCACCACACACAATCAGGATGAAAGAGAGATGTTGGTTAAAGAGCATGCCTGCATCTCAGCATCATGCAGAAAGAGCCCCCAGTAACCAGCAGGACAACACATTGCTACATGCACAGTCCTAATTTTAAATGCTTTGGATTGTGATCACCTCCATCTGTAAAACACCAACAGGCAAACGTGCTTTAATTGAGGGCAGAGCACAAGGTGTGTGCTCCTACTCCTGAGGTTTTGCTCTGAATGGAAGGGAGAATGCAGGAGTGCAACCAGATGATGGGAAGGGGGGACTTGCCCCTTGGAAAGGCCTCCATAGCCAGCATGTCTGAGACAAGGTGGTGTTTAACACGTGCCCATCCAGTTCTGGAGGGTCAATCAGCTCCTTGCCAGGCAAGAAGGCTGAATGCATTAAGGAAAGCAACACTTGGAGTTGTTCTGCCACCACAGGCAGAGCTTGGATGCTTTAATCACAGTGGTTGTGCAGCAGCTGGACTTGGCTGAACATGAGAGCAAGAGGGGGGATGGAAAATGCAGTTTGTAGAAAGCAACAACCCAGTGACCTTGAGGTGTGTAGAAAAGGTGTGGAAAGAAGCAGGAGACACAGAGCTGCACCAGGAGCTTTCTGATCACATTTTTCCCTTTTCCTCACACCAAGGACACCATATCTTTGGGTGCATGGGGAGGATGGGACAGCACAGAGACATCAGATTGGGTTCTTGTTGCTCAAAACTGCAGAGAGCACCCATGTGCAGGGAGCACCCAGATGAGCAGCAGCAAGCCCAGAAATGACCCATTCCCATCCCCATTGCTTCTGCTGTGCTGCCACACTCCTGCCCTGTGCTGCCTGTTGCCAGCCCAGCCCTGTCTGGGGGGCAGAAGGTTAAAGAAGGAACTAGTTTTGAAAAAAGGGGGGTATCCAAGAAGTGAATCTAGTGAGATGACAGTAAGAGTGGGGAGAGACAATGGGGACTCAGTTTGGGACAAAAAGAGGAGGATTTGTTTTCCTCTCCTGGTTGTGTGGTTCAAGCGCAGCTGAAAGAGTACTGAAGACTTCAAGTAAAATAAAAAAAATTCAGTTCACTCAGGTGCAAGGTTGAGATTTTTCTAGAAAAACTTTTGGGCAACCAAGTGATTCAGGACCTGGATCAACAGGCCCAGCAGAGCTCTACTTCAGTCTGAGAACCAGGCATGCTTGCACAGTTCCAGCTGTATTGCCGAGCAGCTGAGGCATCAAAATCACCATCTACTCCTAAAAATTCCCAAATACTTGCTCCCCTTACAGGCAGCAACTGGTCAGGCAGCTGCCAGCTGTGAGGATGGTGAAGCACCCTCCAAAAGAGAGGATCCTGGCATACACAGGCTTTGGATGGGTGGGCGCTCAGCGTGCTTCAACCTTCTGGTTTGTCACCCAGCAGAAACACTGGGTCCCACCTCCCCTGGGATCCAGATCCCACTTTGTCCTCAGACCAGGGTCCTGCTCCAGCCACTCACCCTGCAGTGGGCTCCCACACCACGCTGGGTGCCAGGAACATCAGGCTCCCCACAGGCAGCTGAGAGAGACCCGGGAGCGCTATAAAAAGCCCGAGATTCCCATTATTTCCTCTTCCACGACAGTTCCTCCTGCAAAGCACTGGCTGGGGTTCAGGAATCTGTCACAGCAAACAGAGGGCTGGAAATAAGTTTCCTAATTGCCATATGTTAACAGATCTGCACGTAAGCAGCATGCAAGGTTTTGGCTGTAGGAGGTTTCCTCTCAGCCCACCCAAGCTGCTGACATCCCTTCTTCCTTCCCTGGGGCAGGAGTTGGGGGCTTTGCCCTGCAAAGCAACAACCCCCTCGGCCATGAGATGACCCAAGAACCTCAACTTCCACTTTACCAGGGAAGTACAAAGCCAGCAGTCCCAGCTGGGGCACAAAATTTAAAAATACAATTCCCACAACTTCAAAATTCAGCAAAGTGGGGCAGAGTTATACCTGGGAAGTTAACAGGTTTCATTTGCTGCTGGTTTGAGACTCTTTCATGGTCCAAAAGCATGGCAGGCCAGGTAATTACTTCAGGCAGCTTGCCAGCAGGCAAAGTGGTGAAGCCAGCCCACTCACCTCATCTTGGCCAAAATGAGGGCAAATATTAACAGCCCACCTACCCACAGGTCTGTGTGGCTGCTCAGGGTCATCCACACTGGCTGCTCCATCTCTCAGTACAGACAGGAAAAGGAGGGGCCAAACACTTTGCAGGTGATTTGTTCAAGGTCACAAGGCTGTGGCACAGACAGGACATGCAGATGTGTGTCCCAGGACAGGGCTGGATGTCCATGGGTGTCACCCATGGGGCCACACCCTCCTGTCCCATTCCCTGCAGCATGGGTGGACAGTGGCTCAGCCCCTGAGTCTCCCAGGGAGGGTGGGAGGGCTGGGGCAGGATGGGTCATGCACACAGACTATTTCTCTAAACCAGACTGGTTTACAAGGGAAAAGAGAAATATTCAAAATAAGCAAATAAAAGCAGCAGCCCTTGGTTTCATGAAATACATAGTGACTTATTTTCAGATTAGATACAGATGCCAAGCTCAGATATGAACGCTGAGCACTGTGCCCTGCAATTACTGCAGCCAGCCTTGGAGAGAGGTCTCTGCTGGGCAGTGACTGCTTGGTGTAGACCAGCAGTCCATCAGCCTACAGCAAATCTGAAGAGACAGCAATTTTTCTGTTCTTATTTTTAACATGCTAATGAATTTTACCCTTTCCAATCCCACTCATGGTTTGAGGCTTCAGACAGTACTGGAGAGAGGGAGCACAGCACCCAGGGCTCCCTTCCCACAATAAATAAATGAAGCCTGAGCATCACATGGCTTTGCAACAGGTCCCATCTCTGCCTGATCCCCAGAGCAACACCCGTCCCATTGCACTCATGTACATCTCCCACATTGGGGTAGGTGTCTTGGCAGCTTCTTGGCTCTGCTGAGCCTGATGGTTTGGGCAGCACACCAGCTGCTTTGTCATCCTGCCTGCATCCCTTCCCCAACCCAAGCAATACCATTTCTTCCAGAGCAAGTACTGGCAGCAAAGCAGGTCTATCCACCTTGGGGAAATCTTCCCAAGAGGAGCCAAAAGGAGAATTACTGGGACCCGCCCATCCCCAGCAGCCAGCTCAGGCTCATCACATGCACCCATTGCCTCAGAAACAAGATGAGAAAATAAAAGGCAAAAAAGGAATAAATAAAGGATCATAAAGATCCATGTCTCACATGAAGCAGAACCCCCAGGGAAAAGGAAGGCTGCCACCTCCAGCAGCCCCAAGGGCAGCTGAGGATGTTCCCCCTGTCCCAGCATGGCTGTGCCAGGCAGAGCCAGAGCAGGGCTGGGGAGGCAGAGCCAAGCTCAGGGCAAGCTCCTCACCCTCTCCTCCCCTGCGCTGTGACCTTCCTGTCACTCCTCATCATCATCGCATTGCTGGACACCAGGAAGAAACAGCAGCAGATAAACTTTCCAGCACGTAAACAGCAGAGCCAGAGGAGCTTGGGGCAAGGGGGGAAGGCAGCCCCTGCTCTGCCAGGCTTCCCAGGGAGCCCGGGGAACCGAGGACACGCCACTGCGGGTTAGCAGAAGGGATGCTCACAGACAGACATCCCCCTCGCATCCTCCCCCACGTCCCACCCACGCAGGAGGGAGATGCCATCAGAGGTGATTCACATCCCAGCATCAGTCCTCCAGCTTTGGAGAGCCAACGGAAAGGAACCACGCTTCACCAGGAAAATGAATCCCCAAAGAGTGGGAAGCCACAAAAGAAAAACAAGGAATGCAGTGGAAGAATCGGAGCCGATATAAATAAGATGCTCTAGAAGCCAGAAAAACAAATAGCACCCATTGTTTGTGCAGCAAGCTGGAATAATAACATTTGCTCGCCCAGCCTCACTCATTGCCCCTCTCACTATTGTACCTCTGCAGAGCTCCAGCGAGGCATGGAGGCAGACTCCTATTGTCATTGGAGTGGGCTGATGCTATTCACAAAATTCAGTAAATTGGGGCTATTTTGGGATTTACTAGGCATTTGCAAACAACTCCAGTTGGTATTTGAAAACATGCACCGAGTATCACAAGCCAACAGAAATGACAGCCCCATGGGCTGTTATCCAAGAAGCATCTGATAGTGCTGGCCTGCCTCTGAGCTGGCCACAGAACCACAGCACCTAAGGGTCATCATAAAGACAAGAGCAAGGTCTTTGGGTCAATGATGTTGGTTCAAAGCCACTGAAAAGGTCATGTATGGCAGAAGGAAACCTCAGCCCTCCTGACTGTAACAATATGAGCCTTTCCACTGAGTAGTTGGGCCACTGCACAACTTTCCCTCTGTCCCTCTCCTGGAATGAGCAGAGCCTGTGCACTGAGTTCCCACACGGCTGGATCCATATTCTGACTCAGACACTCTATACCTCAGTTTCCCCTTCTCTAAAAACATGGTTATATCCATTTGACCAGTACTACATACCCACAGATGTTCAGGCAAGACTGAATGCCCAGAAGGTCCATGGGAAAGCTTCATCTTGACTTTCATGGACTTTGAGTCAAATCCCAAAGCATGGCAGTAGTGCTGGGACAGAGAAAAGGTTCTCATAGATGGATCCTGACAGCAGTCACGAGTATTCCAGAGGAATATTTATCTATTCTCCACCCCTTCTGTTTAAACAAGCTAGCTTTAGTAGGCTAATTCCAGTATTTCTGGAAAGAATAGTGTCTGTAAAGCCCAGCTGTGATGCAATTTTGGAACAAATTGGGAGAAAAGTCAGAAAATACACTGGGAGAAACAATGCTGCACCAGCCTCCTGTAGAAGGGCCTGGTAAGCACCACATCCCTGTGAGATAGCACTGCACTCCTAAGGGCTAGGGCAGGACATTCCCTCCAGCCCTGCCAGCCCCTGCCTGACTGCTGCCTGAGCATTATCCTGGAAGGAAAGCTTTCCTGAGCAAACATGGGAATCTGAACTGATGTCTGCTGTGATCAGGATGCTGCTCTGAGGCCTGGGAGGAGCTAATCTGATACCCAAATCCTGTGTGTTCTGTCAGCAGCAGAGCACTAACAAGAAATTTCTAGGGCAAATAACAGAGTTCATGGAAGCTGCTATTTGCTCAAGTATGAGGGTTCAACCAGCTCCTTTGGCATCCTCAGGACGCAGCTGATCCCTGGGAAAGCTGTGCAGACAGCAGCTGGTGGGATCACAGCAAGGGGATTCACTTGTAGCCCAAATAAATCTCTCCAAGGAAAGCTACAGCTGGGAGAGCCCCAGCTGAGCACCCACTGGAAATGCCCACCCCAGGGGTGTCAGGGTAGGTGCTGCTCTTAAGGGGATCTTGTGTCAGCCTTGAGACCTGGGGGATAACTAGAAAGCAAACTTCCTGGCCAGCACAACAGGGGCAGGGGCTCTTTTGGTCCCTTGCTGCCTCTGATGCTCCACCACAAGAGACAAATCATGGCCAGCAGCAAACAGAGGGGACAAGCACTCTCCTGGGGACAGACACAGCATCCTACTCACCAGCTGACACTGAAACACCACTAAGGAGAGAGCACAGCCAAAAGGAGATGCACACAGCGTGTGTGCACGCAGTCAAAGACGTTGCTTTGAAGGAGAAATTCCTGAGCTCTTATTCTGAGTGCAGGGAGGCCCAGGGCAGACTCACCCAGGACCAGCATTGCTGGCTGTTCCTAAAGCCAAGTGCCACAGACTGCCTGATGGGGAGACAACAAATTATTCATAGAAAACACAATCGTTAAGCTGCATGGCAGCGTGTGCAGAATGAGGGGCAGACGGCAGAGGAGCTCAGGGCTGGCATGGCCAGCGAGGCTGCTCTGCTTGGCAAACTGATCAGGGAAAGGCATTAGCTGGGAGAGATGAGATTAAAAGTGTCACCCGGAGCACACAATCTCCTGTAACACCCTTTTTGGGTTACAATCTGAGGAGCTGTCTGACATGTCAAGTCAAACCTGCAAAATCAAAGTGCCTCAGAAGGGTAAACCTGTCACTCCAGCACGCTCTACCTTCAGATCCAGACTTGTTTACAGATGCAAGGAGGCTTCTCCAAGGTGTGCTGGGGCAGTCATCCCCCAACAGCCACGCAGGGCTATCAGAAGACCACTCAGGGAAGCTGCAGGCAGTCACAGAGGCCATGCAGACCTTGCAGTCCAGCCACTTCTACAAGGCTGGGAGATGGACCTGGCTGCATGTTGCTCCTCTGCCATCATGGTCAGCATCCCATGGTATCTTGTGGAAGGGTGTGAGCTAGGTCAGAGCATGCCTGCTTCTCAGTGCCTTCCCACCAGAGAGGACCACCAATTTCTCATAACCTGCTGAGTCCATCACACCCCTGCAGGGCCCCATTCCAACATTTCAGCATCCCAAAGGAGTCCATGCTGTGCTCTGGCTGACCCAGCACCCCTTCAACAACCAGAGCTCCCGTGGTGACAGCCTAAACACTCTCCCAGTAGCAGTGAGGGGACAGCCCCATGCGCACACAACACATCTTGCTTTGCATGGCTGTGCAAAACCCTCTCCTGGGAGCTGGGGGTGCACACAAAGCTCTGCTGCTTATGGGGTGTCAGTCAAGATGAAGCAAAACCTCCACACACATCATCCATCCATCAGCTGGAAGAGCTCCCAGCCACCAAATGGCTGCACAATTAGCAGGCACAAAGCTGGAATTCCTGACTGAGCCCAGAGCACCCGGGGGTCTGATAGATGGAGCACAACAACACTATCTAAAACAAGAGGAACAAACCAGTGCCAGTAGAATTAAATGCAGGAGTTGGGAAAGAAACTATTTTTCTTGCTGTGCTCTTTGAAGGACAAATGGTAGAGTGACTCTGAAACCACAGTATTGCAGTGCAGGGACCATGGAAAGTAGCTTAGGTTAAGCAATGCTCACAGCTTGGAAATTTATTGTCCTTTCCAGGTATTTCCAAGGGCCTTCACAGCAGGGCTGGAAATTTTCACAGTCACTTCTGAATTTATCCTTGCAGTAGAAGGTAGGGGAGAGATTTTTCTCCAGGGTCCCTTTTTATTTTTATAAACATGACCAACTTTGCCTGGAAGGCAGCTGCAGAGCCAGGACAGAAGTCATGGCTACACATGACTGTGACCAAGGTCCAGGCAGTTCCCCACTCTCTGCCGAATGGGTTTATCCCCCCCTGCTAGCCCCCTGGCCATGATTTTCCCTCCCTCAGCTCTGAGTGGTGTGCTGACTCCCACACCACAGCAGTGCTGCCAAATTACCACTGCCTTTTCCTTCTCAAAATGGTCAGCAACAGAGGAGCATCTGCAGCATTCCTCAGGTTCAAAAATGCTCCCAGACACTGTCACCCAATCAATCAACCCAACAAACAACTCACTGGACTGCAGCAAGAGCATTATCCATGGGAAAGCAGATCACAAATAGCATAAATCATTGCAAAATGACTGGGGAAGAGGGGATGGGCCTCACACCACTTCACACAAAGTGGGCAGGAGCTGTTCTCAGGGAGGTTTTCCCTCTACAGACTGCCTGGGGTTGGACCTGCCTCTGGGGAGCAGCACACAGAGCACAGAGAGTGCACTGGGTACATTTGCTGTCAGCTGTTTCACCTTTGGGGTGCAGGGAGCTCACCACATCCCAGGGGTACAGGTGTCTCAGACTTGTCTCCCAGCATGAAAATGCCCTGGACCCAGCATCCACAGGGAAGTCCAGGGGGGTAAGTGGCATCTTTTCAGCAAACGTTGCACAACCCAGAGGTTGTGCAAAACAGGCATGAAAGCAGTCCTGAGGAAGCATAAAATAAAAACCAAGCCCTGTGGCACATGTCACATGAGTTTCCATGCTCCATGGCCAGGCAGTGCTGGAACAACACTGATGAAGCTGCAGAACTCACTCCTTCCTGCAACCACTATCACCAAAAGGTGGAGGTCTCTGGACAACATGCCTGGTCCAGGGGCACAGTCACTAACTCCTCAAAAGACTTTGGATTTCCAGCTGGTCATCACCAGTATCTGAAAGCATGGAGTATCTCAATGCACACTAAGGAGGCTCACTGAGGGATGCGTGCAGGGAAGGAAAAGCTGAGCACCTCACTCTGGGGTGCTGGGGGACAGCTGAGGGATATCCTTCTCCATCTCTAACCCAGCTCTCCAGGGAGATCTGAATGACAATGGCACAGAAGCTTTCCACTGCTTGACCAGGAAGAGCTTCCACACTCAGAGGAGAGCAGGATGATCTGAGAGAAAAAGCTGTGAACGGATGAACTGCTGGGAGAAGAGAGGCTGTGAAATGGCAATGCAGGACAGAGATGAAGATCTGAGGAGAGTCTGGAGATGAGGCTGCCTCTGGCTCCACACCCTAGCCCTGCCTTTTCTCCCCATGGCTCCAACATTCCCAACATTTCCTCTGGAATCCTCCTCCAGCTCCTCCTCAAACGCCTGCAGCTTGGAAAGCCCCACAGGCCTCATCTCAAGGAGAAGCTGATGATGCTCAGCACTTGCCAAACTCCTGCAGCTCCAGCAGATTTCAGCCATTTGCTCTACAAATCACTACGCTTTAGGGTTACCGACTTCCAGCCCTCCTCTCCCTGAGGCAGCAGCAGAGGCTTCCTGAGCAGCCCAGCCCAGCTCTGCCTCCCCAGAGCCATCCGAAAGCTGCAGCAGCAGCCGCTGTGCTGCCACCGAGCCTCTCCCTGCAGCACCCGCCTCCTCCTCTGCTCTCCCTGCACAGCCCTGCTCTAAAATGATCAATACTTGAGAGCAATCGCCTGCCTCCAAGCCAGGAACCAGTGCTCCTCTGAGTGCCCCAGTTAGCAGGCAGTGCCCCATGCAAGCACTCAAGCAGTTACATTTGTTTTTACTTTGTAATACACAAATTTATACAATGTAAATTTGACCTTTTAGCGGAAAAAAAAAAAAAAAAAAAAAGAGAGAGACAAAAATCACGGATTCACTCACTCTCAGCTGCCCACACACACTTGCCCCATTCTGCACCGTACTGGGGAGACTGGAGGAGTGCCAGGCCCGACTCCGAGGTGAGGAGGGGGTCCCGAACCTGCACCCCCCCAGTTCCATCGCAGGCTCCAGTGCTCCCCGCCGTGGCAGCAGCATTCACAGCGGCTGAACAATTCCATCTCTTTGCTTTCTAAACCACTTTGGGAAGCGAGTCAACAGCAGGACAGAACTCAAGGCTGGCTCTGGGGACCCTGGAGGTACACAGAACTGGAGTGGTTAGATGTAGGAAGAAAGACTCTTCTTATTAAGGACGCTGCCTTCCATCTAAGAATGCAATCCGTAGATGCAAGTACATCTATTTTTAAAGTGGGTATGGGAAAACATTCCAGCACTGCTCAGCCCTCAGGCTTACAAGCCCTCAGCCTCCTCTTCTGCAATACTGTACCTGCACAAAGCAGAGCCTGGATGGAAGGGCAGAGGAGGCCAGGCATGCACAGCCACTGGTTTTAGAAGCAGGAAGGCAGCACTGATGGATGCCAGGTCGAGCTGCAGGCTCTGGAGGGGCGACTTTCAGACACCAGCCACAGGCCTGTCATTAAGGTCCAGCCTCCCACTGACTTGGGGGATACCAGTTCCTCAACTTCAGGCATTGAAGTCTGGGTGCCAACTCTGCCAGGAAACGCCTCTGGCAGATCCTTAGTTATTTTGCATTCACAGACCAATTAACTCCAATGTTGCACCCTGGACTCCAATGTTCAGGAAAACAACAAGCAGCCAAGGGAGCTGTCAAAACCTGTGAGCTGCTGGCTTATGGCTCTCCCATGGCACAGAGCAGAAAGGGGTAGGGGTGATGTGTGGGCAGTGAGGTGGCTCCCTGTCACCCCTTGCATGGATCACAATGCTAGGATGCCACAGCTCAGCCACGTCTTGCACTCAGACCTCAGCAGACCAACTCTGTTCCTCTCTGTCCTTCACAGAGCACCTGATGGCTGGTTAAGCATTCAGACGCTCTTGTCTCTCTCCAAATTTAGCTCTTTTCCTGGTCTGGCATTTATCTGAACCCTGCCCAAATGGCAGAGCTGTTTCCCCATTAACTGTCTGCCACCGAGCAGCCCTCGCTCCCAGCGCCAGCTGCCCGCTGCCGGGCCGGGCCCTGCACGGATGCCAGGCACTCCCTGCTCAAGCTGCTGATGGACACTGGGCTTTGCTTCTTTATGGCTCAACTGCAGATTTAGGGCTGCTGAGCTCGCCGTTAGCTGCTTAGCCTTTCTGCACCCATCTGTATTTTGACATTACAAACATGTTTAACTCTGTGAATACTCCAGAATATTCCTGCTGATGACTCTCCCCTCCTGCCCATGCTGGACACTTGCACTGCAGCAGCATTTTCCAGTTTTAGAGACTCCTATCAGTTTTCTAGTTGAGCTTTATGTTCCAGGCAGGAAGTTTAAGCTTAATAATACAAGACCCACAGGCCATTGCCCAAAGCTTTCAGCCCATCTTCCAGGGTACTCTTGCTAAAAATGGTGCAAAGGCACCGAGGAGGTTTGTCTGGTGCTCATGTCACCCCCAAAGGGCTGGAGCTCAGCTGGGCAAGAGGCTACAGTAGAACAAATCAAAAAAGCCCAATGTGGGTAAGCAAACCTGACAGTGTTTTACATCCCTGCATTCCTCTTCAGGCCAGACATTGATGTATGTGCACAAGCAACACGGCTTCCCCCCTGAGCTCCTCAGGATAGACACCTCTTGGTGGGAATGCTCCTCTCATTTGTCCTCTTTATCCTGCAATGGCAGAACGTGGGCTTGCCATAACAAGTGCAATCAAAATATTCCCACGCATAATATCTGACAGCATCATTGAGGGGTATTTTTCAAATCTCAGTGAGACACAAACTATTGTCTAGCCTCAGTTTTGCCTCAGTCTCAGATTGGTGGGGCTGTAGTGTTTTTAATTTCTATAAATGAAAAGACAAATCTCAATATAAAGAGAAAGGAAAAAGGCAGACATGCTGAAAAACAAGAGGATAAAGAGAAGAAAATTCAGCACAACAGCCCCAAACAGAACCAATAGAGCACAAAGAGAGAAAAATAGCATCAACCATTTTTCTTGGTAATTTACTTAAGAGATTGAGAGCACAGCCCTGAAACTGCAACAACCATGCTTTCTGTGAGGACAAGGAGACCTCCAGGCACAGCTGCCTGGAGACAAGCAAACAGCATTCCCTCTGCTCACTCACCATACTCGTCCTGCAGTGCTGGTACACAGAGACCTGCTCTGCCAGGCAGCATCCATGCACAGCACATCCAGATACACCCACACGTGTGTAGGAGAGCTCCCAACCCAGAAACCTTCCAGCCTTACCAGAGAGAGTCAGGTCAGTGACTCCCATCCACTTGAAGACATTACTGGGCCTTAATTGGGAAACAGTAAAGCTGGAATTCTGCAAGCCAAACATCTCGCTCCAGGGAAGAGGTCTGCCCTCCCCCTCCTTCTCCCTTCAAACACATTTTTTGAGTTAAATGGATGAATGCCTTAAGCTGGCAATATTAATCTCCAGCAGCTACACAGAGGAAGAGGGAAGACAGGCAGGGAGCTACAGCTCCCACTCCATCCCTTCCTTCTCCCACGGTGCCTGCGTGCCAGGGCACCCCAGACCCAGACGAGACACTTCATGCAATATTCTCAGCATCATGGAAGGGAAACAGCAAACCCTCTCCCCCTTTGTAAATGTAAGAGATTTAAAGTCTATCTCCACACTTAAACCTTTCTGATCTGATTAATGGTCACCTCAGAGGGCAGGAGGCTCAGCCATGCCACGTGCTGCAGCACAGAGCATCCCCACCCCACAGTGGGATTGCAGGGAAGGAGGATGACAGGGTGTCCTCCTCTCCCTCCTCATGGGTACCCAGCCCACCAGTGTCATAACCTAGAGGATAAATAAGTTACTTTATTTGACAACTAGATTTTATGGCCACAGACTGCTGGGCTAGCAGCCAAGGTAATAAATTTAGAATGCAGAAGTTGCCTCCCAGCTGAGAAGCACTACACCAAAAAAACCCCAACACCTGGAGGGATGCAGAGAAGCATGGTCACTGTTTCTGAGATGGTCTGGGGCAGCAGAAGTTTTAACCCACGGGGCCATGATCAAAGCATACTGCATGCAGTTATTAGAGGGGAAATGGATCAAGAAATTAGTTCTGTCAAAGGCCAAATGCAGGGTCTCTGGGACATACCACTGAGGAGCAGCTCAGGCATTAGACGAGCAGATGACTTCATTTATCTTTGGAGGATGGCAAAAGACCTGCTTCCATCTCCACTGCACCCAACAGGAACTTCAGATTGGAATCTGGTAGAGTGTAAGTGACTTGTGCAACATCAGCAACTTCTGGGGTGGATTTACTAAAACACAAAACATATTCTTGGCTTTAAAGCCTCATCCCTTTCAGAGATGTCTGGGCTTCTGAGCTTGCAAAGTAGCAGCCGGGCTCTTGGCTCTGCATGTGCCCAACAGATTGGTGTTTGAAAAGCTGATGTGTAAAACTCTTTGGGTTCTACCAAAATCTAAAAGGTTGTTTCCCCTTCTCTCTGTCTGCCTCTGATGACAAATTATTATACTTTGCATGGCACTTTGTGATGTTTGGGTGATTCGAACATAATCAGGCTTAAATGCAGGCAATCAAAGGGAATATGCATTTCATAGACACACTGATTTCCACACACTGACTACCAAATTGGCACAGCTCACTACTTTCATCCCAAAAGATGGAAATGAAGGGGTCAAGATCTTTTAATAGACCGAATGGGTAAAATTCATGCAAAACTACTCCCTGTTTAAGAAACTGTTTCGTTTTTAAAGGAAAAGGCTTAGAAAGGAATAATGAATTGTAGGCAGAAGCACTGAAGATGTGCACACACATCTCTTATGCCTAAAATTCCCATTAGAGCAGTGGGCTTAATCTCATCTCTCCTTTTCATCTTCCCATTAATGATTTTAAAAATACATATTTTATAACCAAACAGTTGATAGAGTTGAAAAGGCAGAGTAGCTATCAGGCTCAGCTACTAAGGCAGGTGTATTAAAAAATACTCCTCCTCCCTGCCAATCATACTTTGAAGACACAAAAGAGTTTAGAGCCCAGTAAAGTAGGAGATAGCTTCTTGGGAGGCTCTCTGTACACAGATTTATGGCCAGGTGTTTTCAGTCTGAGGTGTACTTGTAAAGCATGAATAGGACAGTTTTAATGCATTGTTCAGGAAAAGCTTACAGTCCCACCAACTTCTGTATCCTGCAAATGGCCTAGAGAAAGACCCAACTCCCATCTTCTTAGCCTGAAAGATTGCAAGTATCTAGCTTGCAAAATCCATCTGCAAGAATGAAAATCATTTTTCTGGCCTCAATAGTTATTGCCCTAAATCTTCCCAAAGCAAAAGCCAGAACAGCCTTGGTCATTTATCTTCTCCTCAGCTCAATTTACAGATGTTCACATTGATCTTGAAAGCCTCCATCCCTCAAGTACCCTCACTGTTTCAGTGGCAATGCTGCCCAGGTGAGGTGGATCACAGCAAGTTACCCTCATAACAACCTTCCCTTATTTTTTGTGTCTGGCTACCTTTCTTCCTCTGAGAACATCTTTAAGCAACAAGTTGTACCAGTTAGCTATGAGCTGTATTAAAAAGTGTTTCCTTTAACTTCTAGTAGACCTGTTGCCTTCAATTATCCCAGGTGCCCTCTACTTTTTCTTTCGGAGCAGGGGCTAACAGGACCAGGCAAGTGGTCTCTTTCAGCACATTAATAGTTGCACTTTGTCATCTCTTTGATTTTCAAAACTCAATAATCTTAATCTGTTTCATCTAAATCTTAAAACTGGAAGAAGAGTGATCTGGGGAATTAGTCTAATTTCAAGCCTTACTAAAACACTGGAACAAACATTGAGAGAAAAACCTAAAAGGATAATGGAATTTAACAATGAGCACCAATATAATGAGACAAACTTGATTGCTTTCTTTTATAAAATTACAAAATCAGTGATCAGAGGAAAGAGATAGATGCCACATTTGTTTTTTCCATTGAGCTTTGATAAAGCACCTCAAAACCTTAGTTCTCAAGAATAAATTACTGTTGTTTTCAGTAGCAGTGCTGTTACTTTAGCTGAAGGACCAGAAACAAAGAACATTGGGTCACTGTTTAGAGCAGAATCCTATTAATTAACCCTTTATAAATAATTAGCAGAGGTTATGAGCACGCCACGGAAATGAGGAGTATGTGTTACAGATGGTTAGCAATACCTCAGCAGCCTCAGCTCCAGAAGATAATAAGATATGGCTGTGGGTGACCTGCTGACCCCTCTGCTGTGAGGCAGCAATGAATCATTCATCCTCTCCTTATAACAACAAAACCACAACACAAAATTGCATCCAGGCAAAGGAGCAAATGGGAGCAGGATGCAATGGATGCTGTCCTGTGATGAGCCATCATTCCCCTCTGACTTGAGGGAACCCACCACCCATGAGACTAGTATATCTGACACATGAGCTGCTTGGCACATCAGAAAGGCTGAAGTTGTAGGAAAAAAGGAAAATCTTAATTTGAAATTTGCTAAAGTAGGTAATGGAGATGGAAAAGGGCTATCTAATGGGACTCACTGCACTTTAATGCTTACAGCGACTGAGGAGTGAATGCAGCAAACCAATTAGGAAATTACAGTAAGGAAAGACAGCAAAAAGCCCAATTCACACTGAATGTGCAGAGGAACCTCATCAAGGAACAGAAAAAAATTGTCCTTTATCATGGATCAGGTTTGGCAGCTCCTGAATATTATAGATTCTGCAGAATTGAATTTTGCAACTGCTCTGACCCCCACTTTTTTTGGTGTTTGTTTTTAACAACCTTCTTCACTACAGCAACAGCTCTGGATTTAGCAAACCAGTAATGGAAATCTTCAAAAACCTCCATGCCTTAAAAGTGCATTGGATGCCACACCTGAGAGGCCAGGTGAACCCCACACCAGTGTGACTCCTATGTCCTGGAGGCATCGGTCACATTTACTGGAAAAATCAGCTAGGCTGACTCTTTTCCCTCTCTAGCAGGTTACCCTGCAGATGTTACTGCCACCAGTTTGGCAGCCCTGCTCCCGTTTTGTTTCCCTGCACTCCCCGTTGTGGATGTGCTGCCGAGGGCGGTCCAGCAAGGTCCAGTTTTAGCCTTCAGGCTCCCTTGTTCCCACCTTTGTCCTCAGAAACAGCACTTTGACAGCAGCCAGCACAGCCCACCCTGCCAGTGCCCATCAGTGCTCTCTGCAGCATGGCTGGGTTGTTTCTTACAACCGTGAAAAGAGCCACTTTAACAAATCACGTTATTATTTTAGCTCTGGCACATGAAATCCGCACAAGACCTATAAAGCAAGTTGGAGACGTGCTGTTCTCCTGATGATTTCAACAAAGTCATCTCTAAGACTCCCTCCCCCAGCTTCAGCTTGGCTGGAAGTCAGGAGAGGGTGTCCTACATACTGCAGGCAGCCTGTCTGCTACCACTGCTGCACCACCACCAAACCTCCTGCCTCAGTTCAGAGCTTGAATGCTTACTTCTCTTCAACAGAAAAGACCAGCATATACCCCAGTCCTGGTCCCCATGCAGACAGGGCCACCAAGTACCAGCACTGTGATCAGCTGAGTTTTGAATACCCACAGGTATGAAGTCTCCACTACTTATCTGGGCAACCTGTCCCAGTGTTCAACCAACCACCCAACACCTCAAGCACAGTTACACCTCTCCCCTGGTGACAAACAAGCATCAGAGCAGGCAGGAGGATCTCTCCATAATATCAGCACCAGGGAGGAGTCTTCACATTGACATCCAGCTCCCTGCTGCCTATCCATGTCCAAAAGGTTGGGCTTGAAGCTCTTTGTAAAACATTCTTTTTCCTGAATAAAAGGAGGCTCAGAAGCTGTCTCCTTGGAGCAGAACCAGTGAAATAAGATGGGGCATCACCTAAAACCCAGGCTGTGTGTGCAGGGCATGCCAGAAATGGAAGTGGACAGAGGGTGTTGATTCAAATCCATGTGTTTAATGGGGCAAAAGAGACAAAAAACAAAGGAAGAAAGAAGAGGAATCAAGCAACAGGATCATGCCAGGGAAAGTCTCTAGACAGAAGACCAGACAGGCTTTGGTACTTGCAGGGGCTTTAATGGCTCCTGCAGCTTTAAGAACAGCTTTCTGAGCACTGTTCTCACATGAATTTCTGGCAATTGTGAGCAAAGATGTTGTATGGGCAAAACTAGCCTTGGTGTATGACCTTGGAAGCAAGGGGTGCATCATTAGCTCCTCCTCCTAATGGGGCAACCCACAAGCATCAAAGGATTAGTAAGCAGCTAGATCAGAGCAGCAGCAGCAAAAAGGAGGCTCAGGTCCAGACAGCAAGAAGGCTTTGCCTGTGGAGCTCCTCCACCAAGTTGCTCTCATCCCAATCATCATTCACAGCATAAAGCAGAAGGTACAAGGAAAGGACTGGAAGGACAAACTCCCAGCTCACCAGCTGGTTCAAGCAGTGCAGCAAAACTGGGTTTGTTTTAGTTTCCACCACATTCCTCTTCTCCATGGGATGTGGGAGACTGTTAATGTGCCAGCCATCAACTGAGCAACCCCATGGAAAGAACAGATTCACACACTGGGTCCTGAACCCCCACAGGCAGCACAGTGAGGTGCTGTGCAAGAGGGAGTTGGACTGGGGCTATAAGGGCCTTCCAGGTCCACAGCCAAGGTGACATAGTGAGGACTTGGGACACTTTACAAAATATTGAAATCCCAACAGACACTACTGGGTCCTTTAGGTGTGGTTCCTGCCAGTGAAATTCACATTCCTAGGAGCCTGCAAATAATGGGTTTTTTTCTTTCTAGGATGTCACTGAGGTTAATTCTTGCACTACCTGCCTTCACCAGGAAGAGAGGGGAAAAACAAACAGAAAATAAAGCAGAATTTGAGATGACCATTTTTTTTGCCCTCCAAGCAGGAGAGGAGACTAGCAACTTACACAGCCTAAGAGCTTGATTCTCTCTCACTGGCTCTCCCCCCTTTCCCTCCCAATGAAAGCACAGCTGCAGCAGGATGAGAGCTGGCACTTCT